>NC_056631.2:227549172-228241047 GCF_002870075.4 Lactuca sativa | reverse complement strand
TAAGATTGTTGACTACCTTATCACATCATGTGTATTATATTCCAATTTTTGTTAGGTATCTAGAGGTTATCATCTATACTTGTATTTTAATGGTAAGAAATGGATTCCACTTTTATGATTCTCGATATCCCTTTAATCGTATCGTAAAGTTTCATCTATTAATCAATGATCTTTTTGTTGGATCCTTTATAAAAATCCAAGTTTAACTCACTGCGGGGCACATTGTAACCCAACAGAAAGATATTTATATTCTATAATAAAAGATATGTGGTATATATCAATCTAAGAAGATATTTAAGACGTATATATGGGATGTAACAGGAACGTTGGTTTGTATGCAAAAAATTAAGCTTTAATCATTACCAATGGAAGCCATCTATAGAACGTAAAAAAAGTCGTATTTTCACACTGAAACTACGAAAGTTTCCATAATTTTCACGTTTGGTCAAATTCTTCTGATGGGGCTGGGGGACAATGTCATTCTTTCAGAGCTTAGGTTCACGTGCATCTTAGACCTATTGGATGCAATGTTTTCAAAGGCTATGATTGATAATGTTTGACAATTCCTGATGGAAAATTCTCCAAACGTAGACAACTGCCTCGGATTCCTTTATATAAATGAGATATATTTTAAAACAATATAATATTACTTCAGAAAAAATAAAAAAAATAAAAACTTATAACATATGAATAGATTTTATAATTAACAAGAAAAAGTATTGTTCTTAGCTAGCAAGCAAGAAAGGTGACGATGAAGCTTTTAATTTACTAGTAGACTTGTAAATTCTTGAATTGTAATCGTTAATGCAAAAGTGATGAGAACAAATCTCAAATCATTTAGATCTTTCACAGATATACTGATGAAGAACAAACAATTCAAACACAATATGATTATGAACACAGTATGAAATCAAAGTAAAGCTTATGATTCAAATATAATCAAGCCTCAGCAGAGCTCGGTGAAGAACTTCAACTGTAGAGGTGAGCTAGGGTTTACAATACTGATGAAAAAAATAATAAAAGCGTTACAGACTAATGATGCATGCATGCACCTTAAATATTAAAACCCTAGAGTAAAATAATGAACGGTTGGACATGCCCAAACCGGCTACCAAAACTGGGTTAAGGACCGAGCCCATGACGCAACACTATAAGCCCAACAATCTCCCCATTTGCGTCAAATGAGGCGAGAGATTATTTCTGTTGAGTAGGCTTCACTGTCTTCACAACACTGAACAGCCGAGGAATGATAGCAACAAGAGTCTGCCGAAATTGAATATACCATCTTAGCATGTCAGTAAACAACTTCTTGTCGGCTGCTGAGTTCTGATTACAACTCTGAATGATCTCTAAGATATGCTCCAAGCAAGCAGTTGAGAACAGGTGCTTATCAACAAGAGCGAACAGGCATTTTTGACCTTCGCCCCTGAGAAACATCACAGTGTGATATTTTGAGTCAATTTTCCCTTTGATCATTGAGTTTATATCACCAGTTCTTCCCATTGGTTTGATCGTGGTTTGCTTGTGAATAGCCGATACGATTTCTTGATCCATCTTTGCTACTTCATGAATGTAGCAAACAAGCATCCGCTTGATATGGTCTATAATCGGCTGATACTCCTGAGGATTCGACGACAAAATGTTGTTGATGAGTATCCAGTCGTGAGGGTTGAGGTTCGGCAGATTAGCCAGGGAGAAATTATGAACCGAGCCTTCAGAGCCTAGAGTCACTTTAAATTTGACGTTGATGAACTTCCCGACTGAATAAGGCTTTAGTACTTCGACAGTAGTAATCTTCTGTGAGCTCTAGGTCAAGTACTGTGGCTGAGCGAACTCCAGATAAAACTCTAACAAATCACGATCCACCTTCGGGTCCGAAGAGGGGATAACAGCAGTTGAGTTGAAGCAATGAAAGATAAATGCCTTCCGAGTGATTGGCATGTCAAACTGTGCATCCTTTGAGTTTTTAAGGCCGAACGACATGACAGGTTTCGAGCCAAGGAGTACTCGGTTCATCTATAGCATCTCTTTGAAGCGAATCAATGGTCCACTCTGGAAAAATAGACTTCTTTTTCTCCAAGAGCTCCTTTTCTTTTTGCTTCTTCTCCAGCTCAGCCGTTTCCTTCTTGATCTTTTCTACAAACTCTTTGTCAGAAATTTTTGTTTTCTGAAAAGGCTTAGAGGGATTTTCACCCAAAGTATCTTCAAAATCATCATCATCATTATCTGTATCATCTTCACCAATTTTCTTTTTCCTCTTATCCCTTTTGCTGACCGAAGCTTCATTATCCTTCGGTTCAACTGTTGACTTAAGTTCGGGAGGAGGTTGAGTTTTTGCCTTTTCTCCCCTTGTTTCGGCTAGACACTAGTCACCAAAACACCCTCAATCCGACTAAGGATATCCAATGCAGGTCTGAGTTTGTCAGCCAAATGGCGTCTATTGGTTATAGTCATAATGGGATCATGTGCATCAAGAAGATGAAGTAGAATGGAATGAAAGTCACCTACAGAGCTTCGAATTACCTCCCTTTCAGACTTTAGATCATTAAGCTCGTTTATTACAGTGCGAAGCTTGAGGTTTTGCAATTTCAGCTGAGATGTACGCTTGTCTAACTCATCCATTATGCGATTTTCTACAGCCAACTTTGCTTCCAGTTGAGTCAGACAATCATTGACATCAGCGTGAAAGGTGGCATTGGCAGCTTCAATGGCCTTACGAGCGGCGTCAAGATTAGTTCTTTCAGCTTGAAGAGAACGCTGAAGATTATCAACCAAAGCAGTCACTGTCTGAGAATTCTTTTGAGCAGCAGCCTGCAAAGAATCAAGGAATAGTTGAGCCTCAGAAATTAGTTTATCGACTTTTGCGGTCGCTTCTTTGCATTTCTTTGTTGAAGCTTCAACAGCAGACGAGGCCTTCTGACATTGAGAAGTAGACGCTTCGATAGCCTTGGCTGTAGCAGATAGAGAAGCATCATGCTCTTTAGCAACCAAAGAAAACAGAGCTTTAAGAGCGGCTTCAGAATAAGCACTAGTAGAGGAGGAGGAAAGCAGCTGATCAAGCTTTTCAGTAACAGCCTTGAGATGACGCTTGGTTACTGGAGCATCTTCATCATCATCACTTTAGACATGGTAGGGACTGAAGTAAGTGGAATCAAACTCCAAGTCCTCACCTCCAAGAACTGTGTTGTTTTTAGTAGATTGGGTAGGAGATAGGGGTTTGGTAGTTTGTAACATCCGGATTTCCAGGTATATTATTTTATTCTTTTATATTGAATTTTTGGAGAGAGACTAGGCGAGTAGGAGTCCCGACTCGCCGAGTTGGATCGCGACATGGAGTGGTCTGATTAACGAGGGACTCGGTGAGTCCATGAGTGGACTCGGCGAGTCCACGTTGTTTAATGAAACCCTAATTTCTCGGGTTTGCGCCCTATTTAAAGGCCCTTATGGCTGTCATTTGTGTCCACCAGTCCATTGAGAGAAACCCTAGAGTGCTTGAGCTTTTGAGAAAGAAAAGGAGCCATTCTTGACCTTTTTGGTCTTGTTTAGCAAGAATAAGGAGGTTCTAGCCAAGGGAAAGAAAAGGAGGTTCCTATTCTGAGGATTTGAGGCTAAGATCATTTCATTTGAGGTATTACTTCGACTCTCCTTCTGTTGTGGGTTGGATATATGGTTTTAGGGTTTCTTGTGCCCTTGTCTAAGTTGATTTGAGGTCCAAATAGTCCCTTTTTGGTGATGAGACTTTAGATATGGACCCATAGAGGTCCAGAGAGCCTTATTCATTAAACTTTATGAAGAGCAATGGAGGTCATGACCTTGGCTTAAGGTATTTGGAGATAAATCATCATATATGGTCATATGGATGTTGCTTGTGCATCAAGATTGAGACTTTACGTGATTATAGTGCTTGTAAAGGCTAAATCTATGGATTAGAGGATCAGATCTGACCTTAGGCGGCCATTTGAGTTTGTGCATTGCATGAACTCGCCGAGTGTAAGGGCAGACTCGGCGAGTAGGGTTAGGGTTTCCCGTAAATCACTCAGTGAGTGGACCTACCGAGTTAGGGGAATAACTCAGTGAGTCAGGGGGGGATTAAAGGACAGGAGTTCAAAGCGGAACTCGCCGAGTTGATCTTGAGACTCGGCGAGTTGAGTCGGGGTGGCCCCGCGATTCATGCCAGGTGTGACTCGTCAAGCAAGGGGAGGAACTCGACGTGCCAAGCGAGACTATAGAGTTAGTGGACACGTGTGGACTCGCCGAGTCGCCCAAGTGCACTTGACGAGTCGGGTCAAAGTTTGACCGTTGACTTTTGTTGACTTTTAGGATTTGGTCAGCAATGTGGCCTTTGAGTCATAAGAGGGGTAAAATGGTCTTTTTCCCTTCTGAGGATGCCAAGAGAGGGTTGAGTCTAGTCCCGCGAGATATATTTATGAGAGTATTTACTTTATGTAATTAGGCGGAGGCTAGATCGTATTTCTACCGAGTTAGAGATTTATTGAGACATCTGAAGTGAGTCTTCTCACTATACTGTACCTAGAAGGGTACCTATGTGTGACCGGAAGGTCTGGTATGCTATGAGATATATGTGTCGTATGCTATGAGTTGCCTGTTTTGTATGCACTATGTATGTGATATGGATGCTATGCTTGATATGGGCCAGAAGGCATTATGATGTGGACTGGGAGGTCAAGGAAATTATGGACCGGAAGGTCGACACGGGTAGGACCGGAAGGTTTACCGGGTTGGGACGGAAGTCCCCTGAGACACATGGACCGGAAGGTCGTGTGGAGTATGGCCTGGAAAGGCGTATGTGTCTAAGTGGTATTTTGGGGAACTAACTAAGCATTTATGCTTACAGTTGTTGTGTTATGTGTTTCAGGTACTAATGAGGACCGTGGTAAGGCACCGGCGTGATCCGTACACACAGTCAGGGGATTTTATTTGTGATCTTGGGATATGTATATTTTGATAACTATTGTGGAATATATGTTTTGAGAATTTTTAAATATAAAATTTGGTTGTTGAAAAATGAAAAAATTGTTTCGAAAATTTACGTCGTTACATAGTTACAGGAGGTTCGGTAGTAACTAGTGGTTTGGTTGTAACTAAAGGTTCGGTTGTGACCGGAGGAGTGGGTGCTGAAGAACGAGCCCCCGTATCAGATACGTTGGTTCGAACTCTAGTAGTAGTGGTAGTTGTAGCTTCAGTAAATATTGGAGCAGAAATGGGAATAGTAGTGATGGTTGAGATGTAGTGATGGGAAAAATAGGAGGGATAGAAACAGGAACAAAAACTGGTGGAGGAGAAGGGGCTTTGGACCGAACAGATACCTCTGGTGTAGGCGAGTGAGGCGGTGTATCACCACGCGTCGAACCCTCATCCTCTAAGCTTTCTTTGTCAGATTCACTTGGAATAGGAGTGGGTTGAGTAGGTGGCACATACTCTAAGTCAGAATCACTTGAATATTGAAGAATTAGTCATCGAGCTAGTTTCTTGACTTTCTCTGGCTTAGGTTGAGTTGGGGCTGCTTTCTCTGACTTTCGCTTCCTAGGTGTTTGAACTTTGGAGACCTGACGCCCTTTATCTCCCTTGGTTGGTTTAGTGACCCTCTGGTGGAGGAGAAGGGGCTTTGTGTTTCTGGTTTCTTTCCCCTCTTCGCAGGCTTGTCTGCTTCCTCGATAGAGCGAATCATGGAAGGAGTGAGTTCCCTTGGGCCCGAAGAAGGAAGCTTCTTGTATTCTTGAATAAGGTTGCTTGCGTTAGACACGCAGGCACACATATCTGCTGGGATCGATCCAATGAAGGAATACTTGGAAGGATTTGTGACGATGATCTTCGTGGTGTTAAAGGTTGCAATAGAGGAGAGAAGAGAGTCTGCCATGATTGGAACGTGGAGACGATCCATCGCCCACTTTATAATAATGGACCAGTACCTACCACATGAAATCTCTCAATATCGTGACGAAGAATACAAACTTTGAACCAGTTGTTGCCATATGACTGCCCCATAGTCCAAAGTAACCCCATGATACAACCCATAAAGCACAGTCATAAATGACTTGCTTGCTCCGTTTGAGCCAGCGCTACGCTCTGAGAGACCTTTGAAAAGAAGAGTGAAGAGGTCGTTCCATTGTGGAGGAAGGCAAGACTTCTTAAATTTGGTAACTGTGGTTAGGGTTTCTGTGTACCCCACTTGGTAGAACATGGAGAACAGTTGACAAGTAGTAATCGAGTCGGGGTTTACCAGAGTGGGTTCATGAGCAAGACCAATTAGGGCACAAAATCGATTCTTGGAGATGGAGGTCTTTTAGTTGTGAATATCAAAGTGAATCCTCTCAGCAACCTTGTCATAGTAAGCGGTTGAATAGATGTGAGAAAGGCAGGTCATGGGAACAACTTCGACCTTTGTAAGAGCAACGACAAGAGGTGAGTACTTGAGACATTCGACGACGTACAACATGTAGGGTTCATAGATGAAGGCTATAAGATCAATGATGAGGTTTTGTTGAGGCTTGATGGTGAGAAGGTTGGAGTGATGTGACATCCCCAAAATCACGGCCAGAAAAGACCGATTTTGTTTATGCTTTATAAAAATCAGAGTACTTCATTTTATAAAAAGGTTGCGGAATTTGTTCCCAGAAAAACATGGTAAATACGTTATTAAAACATTTTCGAAGAAACGTATTTATTTCATTTTAAAATGTTTGGGATGTCATCGTTAATACCGAAACAGAAGCATAAACAGACTTACAATGATTTACACTAGTGATCTACATCTCTTTTAAATCTCTCAGTGTAATGTCACTTCACTTCGTCACCTATGATATACATAAACTGAGTGGGTCAGGTTGGGAAACCTGGTGAGTACATAGGGTTTTCAACCCACAATAATATAATTATTATGTTCAATCAAACAATCAACCTAATTACCCATCCCCATTATCTTATTTACTCTTTAAGGATTTAACCTAAGAGTCATCTATCCTGCATTCGTTTATTCCGAAGTCCCTTACTTCCAGGGTTATGGGACTGGCACTAAATCCATAGCTGCCAATGTTCGTTCATAAAGCACTAATTCCATAGCTGCTATAGTCTATTCATCGGGTACTAAATCCATAACTACCAGTCTTTATCTAATAGGTACTAAGTCCATAGCTACCAATGTTCAACAAGTACTAAGTCCATAGCTACCAATTCCTACAGGTACTAAATCCATAGCTACCAACGTCTAAAAGGTACTAAGTCCATAGCTACTGGTGTTTGTCCCATAGGCACTAAGTCTGTAGCTACCAATGTATACTCACGTCATCTTCTATCTCTCATCATTCATCTACCCATCTCATACCCAACATTTTCGTATATATAAAATACATATACAGTTTATGTCCTTTAAAACATGTATAAAACGTTCAACCAGCATAGACAACAAGTATTCAGATAATGTGCACACATAGCACGTAGTTTATATAAAATACTTCATATCTATGTGTAAGATGAAAGTAACTATGCACTCACAACACGTAATATATATTAAATACTTCATATCTATGTGTAAGATGAAAGTAACTATGCACTCACTTGAGAAGGTGGTGACTCGGTACTCGGACAACGCTTCGTTTACTTTAAAATAATTTCCTTCGACGAAACCTAGTATTATTACCACTAGATTTTAGTCTAATATTTACCGTGACTAATTATTAGTCTTATTATTATTATTATATAAGCGTTTAAACAATACTTTCCAACCACTATGTACAGACAGGGGCCAGACATAAAACACCGGAGGGCAGGACCATTTTGGCATATAGCACTTCTGAAATCCAACAACCCTATGCGGCCCTTTAAACCAGATTCCCCGTACCGCGAGTAGTTAAAAAGATATTATAACGACACTTATATAAGTCATAATAATAGCTCAAATATTTATTATAAATTTATAATAACAATACTAATTTTAAATATAAACTATATTTAAAATAGGGTAAGCATAACTTACTTACAAGGGGATTTTAGATAGGAGTCGAGCTCTGTAGGGGCAGAACTTCGTCGTTGAATCTTTCTAAGAAAGATTCGTGCAGCGCTTCAGCGCTCACCTTACTATACTAAAACTACAGAAAGAGAAGTCGGATCACGAAGGACCGAAATGCTCGGGGGATAAGGAGAGAAAGACTCTTGAATCAAGAGAACGGTGCAAGAAATATGAGAGCCCAAGCCTCTTATTTATAGTAATTGAATTTACAAAAACTACCCCCCATAATTACTTAATGACCTTATAGTTATATAAACAACTAAACACCCCTTTATAATACTATTTTAAATAGATTTAAAGATATTTGTACTAAACTAATGTCGAAAGAACTCAACATTAGTCTTATAATGACCGCATCGTCGATACCTTTCTAATGATATATACATATGTATATATATGTGTACGTATATATGATTTATACTTTATTTTAATACGTAAATATGCTATTATAATTTGTAACTCGTTCATATGAACTCCGTTTTTGATGTTCTTTATATCCATGCGTAGGTGGAGACGCACTCTACAACTTTCGTTTAGACTCCTTCGGCTAATTTTGAATTTATTTTTAAAGTTATATTTTTAACAGGCCGGGACAGGATTGGTCCGTTATAATCTCATAACTTCTTCATCCGATGTCCATTTTCGTCTGTCTTTTTATTGTTACGCTACTAATAATGAGATCTTCAATTCTCGTTTAGGTTGTGTCGGCTAAAAATCGCTCGATCTAATATTCGAATTTCGGACTGTACACTGCTAATCCGAAACTTTGAAAAATCATAACTTCTTCATACGAAGTCAGATTTGGGCGTTCTTTTTATCAAAGTTCTTAGTTTAACATATTCTACGACTTTCGTTTAGAGCGCTAAATCTAAATCTCGCTCTATCATAAATTTACTATTTACGCTTCCCGGCGTCGTGCCGATTCCAACGCGAAACTTCGACGGGTCATAACTTCTTCGTTATAACTCGGATTTCGGCGTTCTTTATATGTATGGAAACCCTGTGACATCTTCTACAACTTGGTTAAGATTATTTATTCTAAATAATCTTTTTGTCGAAAAGTCGTTTTCGACCCCTATTGCCTCTAAATTGACTAGCCCGGATCTGCGGGCGTTACAATTATCTCCCCCTTTGGATGATTACGTCCCAGAATCATCAACGAAACAGGGTCATATAATGACTCCATACGTCATCTGTTCATCCTAGGTAATAATTATAACTTCTACATTCCTTATATTCTATCTCTTAAACTCATTGACTGTAAGAGTACTCGATCGTGCACCTGCTCTCTACCTCAGGTTAGACTCCAAATTATGACCTTCAAGTCACAATCTCGATCCTTGCTGGATACGGACTTGAGATAAGTTCTTTTATTACTACTATAGATCGATGTGTCATATTCTAATGACCTATCATCGTATGTTGCAACACTTAGACTTAGGTCTCTTAGAGTTAAATTCTAAAACAGACTATGCCTTCCTTCATGTTCTAATGTGATATAATCACACTTTAACATTAGGCATTTCTAGCCACCAACTTCTTTAACAACAAGTGCGATACTTCTATTGATCGCTTTGATTTCAACCGTTTGGTTTAAGTCGGACGTTACATCAAACTTGGTCCTCTGAGCCACACAACATACTCATCGTAGTCGGACTCGATTCGATATGACCACTAGGGTCGGATTATCAACAATCTTCTTAGTCATTACCGAAACGATGGTAACAACACACTTGAATAAAACGAAATCAATTACTAGCTTCTTGGTAACCTTGTGACTTTCCCTGATCCAAGTGTGAGTCCTGTGCTTCCGGTAGTATAGGCCTCTACTACCATTCACACCTACTCATACTCGTCCCAAGTATTGTCTCGCAGTTTCCCAAGTCACCATGCAGCAAATCATACAATCATTCAACACATCAGATAACAAAACGAAGGTTTTATATTAATTCTTGAAACGATTACATAGGTGTTCAAGTTCACCCTAAACTATGCCTCTACTAGGCTACATCATACGAAACTATGGCTACTGCATAATCCGATCTTCGGGTAAGAAGTCCTCATTCTTGATTCCTCGCATGGTTCTCTGCTTTGTCGAGGATCATGTGAAATGCCCTTGGCCTTGGTGGCGTTTCTGGTCTTGCTGCTTTATTTTTCCTTGGGCAGTCTCTGGACATGTGCCCCTTGCCTCCACATCCGTAGCATACTTTGTCATTATGTGTGCAGTCTTTGGAATAGTGACCCGTCCTCCCACACTTGTAACAAGTCACTTATTTGTTGCACTTCCCACCATGCTTCTTCTTGCATTTATCACACCATCTTGTTTCACCTCCATCTGCTCCTCCGAGTTTTGAGAATTTGTTTTCCTTGTTCGACCTCGAAGATCCCTCAAACTTTCGCTTCTCTCCTGCCTTATCTTGTTCTAGACCCTTTTCTCTTATCTGGGCCTCTACGTTCTTAGCTGCCCTAATAGCTGCTTTTAAGGTAGTTGCCATTTTGACCATTGGACCAAAGTCAGTGGGCAGTCCGTTAGCAAACCTATCAATCTTGGAGAGTTCAGTAGGCACCAAGTAGGGAAATAGCTTCATCCTCTCGGTAAATGCGGTGGCATACTTATCAACACTCATCTTCCCTTTCTTCAGGTTCTGAAACTCGTTGTTTAGGTCTATCAGATCTACCTCCGAGCAGTACTGCATTTTCAACTGTTCCAAAAACTCTTCCCACGACATCCTTAAGGCTTCTCCTCGTGGCATCGTATCTGCCAATAGCTTCCACCAGCTCAAGACTCCAGTTTTCAGCTGTCTTACTGCAAAGACAGTCTTCTGTTTCTCATTACAGCTGCAGCTCTCAAACACCATCTCCATCTCAGAGATCCAATCCATAACCTCAACCGGCTTTGGGCTTCCTGAGAGGCTTGGTGGTTTCGCACCCAAGAAGTTCTTGTACATCCACCCATCCTTGTTGTTTCTCCCTTCTGGGCCATCCCTTTACTCACCTTGAGTCCCAACTTGACTCACTTGGCGGCTGTAGTTCCCTTCCTCAGATTGCTCGGGAATCAGTTCGAGTTGCTCAATGGGCATAGTAGGTTCGTCCCTATTCAACATCTGTCTCATTTCTTCCCTTTGTTCAGCCAACATAGCCCGAATCATGGCTTGAACTCCAGCCATGGTGACTGGCTCAGACGCAACTTCTTCTACAACAGGTATTTGCTGAACCACTGGGGGTTGGTTCCTGTTCCCATTTGCGTTTACGTTTCCGCTACGGGTCCTTACCATCTCGATCTATACACCGAATAAGGTGAATTTAGACCTTTACTTGACGTTTAAATCATCCTTATCACTCCGAAACATTTACATGCTAGTTCTAATACCGTAGTCGTACGTTTAGAATCCTAAACACATAAGGTTTCCAGATCCGGTCGGCAACAGACCATAGATCCGAACAATTAACAATATATCATGCACAAAGCATTTAGCACATAAAAGCATTTTAGGCACAATTCCTAAAATAAGCTAGTGCTCACACCTCACAATCATCGCTTAGCATTCTAAGTTTAAGTCTAGAAATAAATCCATATTCCTAGTTCGCTTAAACTAATGCTCTGATACCAACTGTGACATCCCCAAAATCACGGCCAGAAAAGACCGATTTTGTTTATGCTTTATAAAAATCAGAGTACTTCATTTTATAAAAAGGTTGCGGAATTTGTTCCCAGAAAAACATGGTAAATACGTTATTAAAACATTTTCGAAGAAACGTATTTATTTCATTTTAAAATGTTTGGGATGTCATCGTTAATACCGAAACAGAAGGATAAACAGACTTACAATGATTTACACTAGTGATCTACATCTCTTTTAAATCTCACAGTGTAATGTCACTTCACTTCGTCACCTATGATATACATAAACTGAGTGGGTCAGGTTGGGAAACCTGGTGAGTACATAGGGTTTTCAACCCACAATAATATAATTATTATGTTCAATCAAACAATCAACCTAATTACCCATCCCCATTATCTTATTTACTCTTTAAGGATTTAACCTAAGAGTCATCTATCCTGCATTCGTTTATTCCGAAGTCCCTTACTTCCAGGGTTATGGGACTGGAACTAAATCCATAGCTGCCAATGTTCGTTCATAAAGCACTAATTCCATAGCTGCTATAGTCTATTCATCGGGTACTAAATCCATAGCTACCAGTCTTTATCTAATAGGTACTAAGTCCATAGCTACCAATGTTCAACAAGTACTAAGTCCATAGCTACCAATTCCTACAGGTACTAAATCCATAGCTACCAACGTCTAAAAGGTACTAAGTCCATAGCTACTGGTGTTTGTCCCATAGGCACTAAGTCTGTAGCTACCAATGTATACTCACGTCATCTTCTATCTCTCATCATTCATCTACCCATCTCATACCCAACATTTTCGTATATATAAAATACGTATACAGTTTATGTCCTTTAAAACATGTATAAAACGTTCAACCAGCATAGACAACAAGTATTCAGATAATGTGCACACATAGCACGTAGTTTATATAAAATACTTCATATCTATGTGTAAGATGAAAGTAACTATGCACTCACAACACGTAATATATATTAAATACTTCATATCTATGTGTAAGATGAAAGTAACTATGCACTCACTTGAAAAGGTGGTGACTCGGTACTCGGACAAAGCTTCGTTTACTTTAAAATAATTTCCTTCGACGAAACCTAGTATTATTACCACTAGATTTTAGTCTAATATTTACCGTGACTAATTATTAGTCTTATTATTATTATTATATAAGCGTTTAAACAATACTTTCCAACCACTATGTACAGACAGGGGCCAGACATAAAACACCGGAGGGTAGGACCATTTTGGCATATAGCACTTCTGAAATCCAACAACCCTATGCGGCCCTTTAAACCAGATTCCCCGTACCGCGAGTAGTTAAAAAGATATTATAACGACACTTATATAAGTCATAATAATAGCTCAAATATTTATTATAAATTTATAATAACAATACTAATTTTAAATATAAACTATATTTAAAATAGGGTAAGCATAACTTACTTACAAGGGGATTTTAGCTAGGAGTCGGGCTCTGTAGGGGCAGAACTTCGTCGCTGAATCTTTCTAAGAAAGATTCGTGCAGCGCTTCAGCGCTCACCTTACTATACTAAAACTACAGAAAGAGAAGTCGAATCACGAGGGACCGAAATGCTCGGGGGATAAGGACAGAAAGACTCTTGAATCAAGAGAACGGTGCAAGAAATATGAGAGCCCAAGCCTCTTATTTATAGTAATTGAATTTACAAAAACTACCCCCCATAATTACTTAATGACCTTATAGTTATATAAACAACTAAACACCCCTTTATAATACTATTTTAAATAGATTTAAAGATATTTGTACTAAACTAATGTCGAAAGAACTCAACATTAGTCTTATAATGACCGCATCTTCGATACCTTTCTAATGATATATACATATGTATATATATATATATATATATATATATATATATATATATATGTGTGTGTGTGTGTGTGTGTGTGTACGTATATATGATTTATACTTTATTTTAATACGTAAATATGCTATTATAATTTGTAACTCGTTCATACGAACTCCATTTTTGACGTTCTTTATATCCATGCGTAGGTGGAGACGCACTCTACAACTTTCGTTTAGACTCCTTCGGCTAATTTTGAATTTATTTTTAAAGTTATATTTTTAACAGGCCGGGACAGGATTGGTCCGTTATAATCTCATAACTTCTTCATCTTATGTCCATTTTCGTCTGTCTTTTTATTGTTACGCTACTAATAATGAGATCTTCAATTCTCGTTTAGGTTGTGTCGGCTAAAAATCGCTCGATCTAATATTCGAATTTCGGACTGTACACTGCTAATTCGAAACTTCGAAAAATCGTAACTTCTTCATACGAAGTCAGATTTGGGCGTTCTTTTTATCGAAGTTCTTAGTTTAACATATTCTACGACTTTCGTTTACAGCGCTAAATCTAAATCTCGCTCTATCATAAATTTACTATTTACGCTTCCCGACGCCGTGCCGGTTCCAACGCGAAACTTCGACGGGTCATAACTTCTTCGTTATAACTCGGATTTCGGCGTTCTTTATATGTACGGAAACCCTGTGACATCTTCTACAACTTGGTTAAGATTATTTATTCTAAATAATCTGTTTGTCGAAAAGTCGTTTTCGACCCCTATTGCCTCTAAATTGACTAGCCCGGATCTGCGGGCGTTACAAGTGAGCAGATATATCTTGAAAAGAAGATGATTCTGCCATTGATGAAGCTTGACAAGAAGAAGATGAACAGTGACAGAAATCGCCCTTTTTCTTTGAGAGAATTTGTAGGTGATAAAAGAGTAAAGAGGAGCGTGCCAAATCCTTTTATACGTACAAATATCCGGCTGAAATATTGGATTTATTAGAAACTGTTCCTGATGTGACGGAGTGAACAGTTGACAACCCCAATGATGACGCAGGAGAAAGAAAGGGCGTTTCACTGTTACATGCCTTTCCATAAAAAGTGCCTTTTTCAATTCGTCAAAACGATTGGATATCTGCTGACTCAGTGTGAACTTTATCCCAAACATCACCCACATATTTTACATGAACCGTCATCACCTTTAACTTTATCGAGCACTGGAATACTTTTAGAAACGAAGTTGTAACAATTAGGCCATCGTTAATAGAACCAAATTTTGGAAAATCAAATATTTTCGTGCATAGAGTTTGAATGATAAACTTTTTATGAATATTTGTGATGTCTTGTTAAGACATAAAGCGACTAATTCCGGGCACGAATCTCTTCCTTCAAAGTCAAGAGAGACTTCAAAGTGCTTGTGTGGCTTCCCATTAAATAACA
The DNA here is from genome assembly GCF_002870075.4 of Lactuca sativa. Classification (NCBI taxonomy): domain Eukaryota; kingdom Viridiplantae; phylum Streptophyta; class Magnoliopsida; order Asterales; family Asteraceae; genus Lactuca; species Lactuca sativa. The sequence goes on along the minus strand of NC_056631.2, from coordinate 228,226,123 downwards.
ATCAAGTACTTGTTAAGATGTTTTGAAAGACATTTTTTTAATTAAAGCTATAAAGGTTGGCTTTCGCTTCAATTCACGATTTCAATACTTGATATAAGACCGAATCTGAACGAAGTTCTTGTGAGACCAATGTGGGCTGTTAAACAGGTAGGTAAGTAAGATATTCTGTGACTTGTTGACAAATGAGAAATCTCAAAAAAAAAACTTAACTAGATCCTTGGGGAAGAAAAATCTTGGTAATAGACATTGTCAGAAGGATCACTCAAAATAAAAATAGATTTCATTCAAGAACGTTATCATAGTAATGGTGTACCGTCAATTCATTAATGGTGTTGAATTGTGGGTTTCACTTAGTACGTAGTGACACGAAACTAAGATCATTAACACAAAATTTTGTATAACCATAAACCTCAATGGTAAATGCTAAGAGTCTCAAGGGTTACATTAGTGAGATGAAGTGTAATGAAGAAAAATGATATACGTGGTATAAGAAGTGAATGTACCTCTGGTATAAAAGGACCAAGAAGAAAACTCTAAGCTCAATATGAGAAGAGTAAGGTAGCTCATGATTAGAGTGAATGTAACAGCCTACCTTGGGAAAAACATGATTTGTATATATCATGTTATTAAGGCTTCACTCAAAATTTGTAGAGGCTTTAGTCAACATGCAGCAGCATGCATCTAGGGACATTTAAGTAATTTACAGAAACGAGGTTATATCTGCTTGAGCTTCACCATCGAGAGTAACATTTATACAAAGGAAAGCATTAGATAAAAATAATATAAAAAAAATATTTTTGTATTTTGTGAAAAATTTTAATAAAACGAAAAAGAAAAATATTTTTGGATTTTATGAAAATAAAAAAAATGAAAAGAAACATAAAAATGAGTATTTAAAAGAGTGTACAAAAGAATACAATCAAAATTCCTTGCTATGAAAAAGAAGCGAACGAGTTCAGAAGGACCGAACCCGAAATAGACCGAGCGTTCGGATCATTTCGATTCTTGGTTGAGCCGAACCTGAAATAGACCGAACCCGAAATAGACCGAGCGTTCGGTTCGCTCTATTTCGCTTCTTACCTTTATTGAAGTGAAGACGATTTTGGTACTGATTCTGCTTCCATCATTCCTAGGCCTTGTAAGATTTTGTTGAAACTTGCTTCAGGTAAAGCCTTAGTGAATATATCTGTCAGTTGATCAGTTGTCCTCACGAAGTGAATCTCCACGTTGCCATCTTCCACGTGATCTTTGATGAAATGATACCTCAGTGCTATGTGTTTTGTCTTCGAGTGTTGCACTGGGTTATGACAAATCCTAATTGCACTTTCAGAGTCGCAATATAGTGGGGTTTTCTTCATGTTCAGCCCATAATCTCTAAGTTGACTCCATATCCATACAACCTGAGATGTGCATGAGGCGGCAGCAATGTATTCAGCTTCTGTCGTGGAAAGAGAAACACAGGTTTGTTTCTTTGATTGCCAGCTAACCAATTTACCATCGAGAAATTGGCATCCCCCAGTGGTGCTTTTACGATCCAATCCACAACCACCTAAGTCAGCATCGGAGAACGTTTGGACAAAGAAACCTGAGTTGGCTGGATACCATAGACCGAGAGAGGAGGTTCTCTTCAGATAGCGAAAGATGTTTTTCACGGCTTGCATATGAGATTTGCGTGGGTTAGCCTGGAATCGGGCACAGTAGCAAACTGAGAACATGATGTCGGTTCTGCTAGCTGTAACATACATTAGTGACCCAATCATTTGACGATAAAGCGTCATGTCAAAGGTTGGCTTCTCCAAAGACGGTGTAAGCTTTGTCCCAAAATCCATTGGAAATTTCACTTTGGAGTCTCCCATCATGCCAAACTTAGCAAGCAATGTCTTTGTATATGCCTCCTGATTGATAAAAACGCCTTCGGGTCGCTATCTAATATTAAGCCAAGGAAAAAGTTAATCGGACCCATTGAGCTCATCTCAAATTTAGTTTCCATCAACTTCATGAATTCAACTGTTAAGCTGGGATTCGTGGAGCCGAAGATGATGTCATCAACGTAAATTTGGACTATCATAAGGTGGTTACCCTCTCTTACGAAAGAAGGTTGGGTCAACCGAACCTTGTTTAAATTTAGACATTTTTAAGAATCAAGTGAGAGTTTCATACCATGCTCTGGGAGCCTGCTTTATGCCATATACCGCTTTTGTCTAGGATGTAACAGTGATATGGGTGCTTCTCGTTCATGAAGCCTGGCGGTTGCTCAACGTACACAGTTTCCTCAAGTTCTCCGTTGAGAAAGGCACACTTTACGTCCATCTGATAGACTTCAAAGTTTTTGTGTGCAACATAAGCAAGAAAGATTTGAACCGACTCTAATCTAGCAACTGGAGCGAAGGTCTCTTCATAATCAATACCTTCCTCTTGGCAGTAGCCTTTTAAAACCAACTGAGCCTTGTTACGAATCACATTCCCTTCCTTATCCATCTTATTTCTGAATACCCACTTGAGACCGACAACCGAAGCATCCTTTGGAGTTGGAATTAGACGCCATACTTTGTTTCTTTCAAACTCGTTCAACTCGTCTTGGATGGCTTGAACCCAATAAGAATGATCAAGAGCCGAATTCACAGTCTTCGGTTCATCTTCGGAGACAAAAGAGTTGAACATGCAAAATTCTACTTGAGAGAATAGTGCAGCTTGTTTCGCTTTGATCTGTGATCGAGTTCATTCCTTTTTTGAAGATTCCCCAATGATTTGACTTTGAGGATGATCTTTGTTCCATTTAATGAGAGGTGGGTAATTCAGATCACAAGAGGAATCCAGTTCTGCATTGATTTCTTCTTCCAATTCTGATAGTGTATCATCATTATTGACATGTGTATTCTCCCCCTCGAATGATGACACGAGTTCAATATCTGGATTAGAATGCTCCCCTTCGTTTGGACGTTCGGTTGAGCTAGATGATTGTGACGTTGAATTCTCCCCCTGGAATGAAGAACCTTGATCCTTTGGTAGAGACGAACCCTCCCCCTGGACTGAAGGACGGTCATCAGAAGGTTCACTTAAGGCAGACCTTTTGTTTTCCTTTGGTTGATCATCAGCCATCTTCCGTGCAACATTGTCAATGATTTGCTTTAGACTGTCAACTTTGTTATCTTCCGCTTTGGATTCAGAATCGATAGCCTTTTCAGGTTCATCAAAAAGAAGCATATATTGCTCAAAAAGATTTGAGATAGGAGCTATAACTTGACTGGTCTTTGGAAAGATTTCCTGCATTGCACCTTCAGTTGTCTTCATCTTCTTGACATAGCTATCGTCAAAAGTGGCATAGTATGTCTATTCAATCTTCTTAGAGCGCTTGTTCAGAACTCTATATGACTTCGAGTGCAAGGATTAGCCCAAAAATATTCCTTCATCAGCCTTAGCATCAAACTTGTTTCGATTCTCTTTTAAGTTGTAGACGAAGCATCTTGAACCGAACACATGAAAGAATTTCACATTCGTCTTGCGATTGTTCAAGATCTTGTAAGTAGTAATAGAGAATCGCTTGTTTAGATATGATTTGTTCTGAGTGTAACAAGTAGCAGCAACAGCATCAGCCTAGAAATACAGAGGCAAGGAAGCGAAGCTTAGCATAGTTCGAGCTGCTTCGCACAGAGATCGGTTTCGCCTTTCGACGATTCCATTCTGCTGTGCAGTATATGGAGCCGAGAAATTATGAGTCGTTTCCTTCTCAGCTAGAAAATCTTCGAAATCCTTGTTCTTGAATTCCAAGCCATTGTCACTTCTTACGTTACGAACCACTTTCCTCAGTTGAACCTCTACTTGCTTTATGAAGAGCTTGAGCTTAGGAGTAGCCTCTGATTTTTTCTTCAAGAAAAACACCAATGTAAAGCAGGAGAAGTCGTCGACGATGGCCAGAATTTACTCGTTCCCACCAATGCTTTCAATAGAGGAGGGACCACATAGATCGATATGCAACAGCTCCAATGGTTCTATCACCTTTGTGTTGATAATAGAAGGATGACTTTGTCGAATTTGCTTTCCCATTTCACAAGTTGCACATTGATGTTCTTTGTCGAATTTGAGGACTGGAAGACCTCGAACATGATCTCCTAAAACTAGCTTGTTGATATCCTTGAAATTAAGATGAGAGAGTCTTCGATGCGATAACCAGCTTTCGTCTGAGTGAGCCTTCGTCAGCAAGCAAACTGCTGGTTTCCCTCGAATTGGATTGAGGTTTAAAGGGTACATTTCCCCCTTTCACTTCGATTTCAATAGAATGTTATTTGACTTCTTTTCGACTATCTCTGAGCCTTCATCATCAAACGAGACCTTCAATGCGGTCCCAACTACCAGCTGTAATACACTGATAAGGTTATGCTGCAATCCTTCAACATATGCAACCTTTCTTATTGAGAAATCACCATTCGTAATCATTCCATAGCCTTTGATAGTTCCAAACGAATTGTTGCCGTACTTCACAATTTTACCATCATTGAGAGACCGAAACTCTCTCAGTTCTTCCTTTCATCCTATCATGTGACGCGATCAGCCACTATCAATATACCATTCTTCGTCAAACTGTCGTCACTTATAACCTGCAAAATATTAAGCAGATTTAGGAACCCAAAGTTTCTTGGGTCCTTGTGAGCCTTTTACAGGACAAGGAATAGTAAGACAAACATCAACCAAATAAGTTCTTTTAATTAGAGTTTTTTCATCTTTTCTTTTAATTGTGAAAAATTTAATTTTGTTTGGCTTAGATTCATTAGATGTAGGGTTTGAGATTTTGACGTTTGCTTTCTTTTGGATCTCTTTCGGGCATTTATTGTCTTCTGGAAAGAGCTTTCAATTTCCCCATTAAATCTTTTGAAGGATAAGAATTAGAATGAGAATGAGAAGGATAGGGTTTAGAAGCGATATTAGATCTTCGATTATTACTCTTCCTTGGTTGACAACGAGAATACTCTTCCCTTCTATCCGTATGATTGAACTTGGGACCAAACCCATCCTTTCGGTTGTTATTATGTTGAGAACCAAAACCATTCTTTCGGTTGCTTACGCTATGAGGGAAGCTCTCTTTTCGGTTGCTTACTTGCTATGGACCGAAACCCTCCTTTCGGTTCCTTACCTGCTGCGGACCGAAGCTTTCCTTTCGTTTCCTTTCATTCCAAAGACCGAAACCTTCCTTTTGGTTGCTTCTTGATTCTCCTCGTGACTTATGCGGCCTTTCATACCTTACGTAATGAGAATTTTGAGATCTCCAAAACTGTTTTCTTTCTGAGAGATTCTTTTTGTATCTCAGATTTCGTTGGTGTTTTCGTTCTGCCCCATGTTTTGGATTTTTGTGAATGTTGGCCTTTTTCTTTGGAACTTGAGCATGGCTTTCGCACTTTGACGAAAATGTCTCACTGGTAGTTATCGCTGGTTTGCCTAGAGATGTTTTGGTGCCACTTGTGCTTGGCACATCATATCTTGCAGGCTCATTAAGTGGTTCCGGCACGTACCTACCCTTCACTCTCCATGAGGTTTTCTGAGTTAGGCCTTTTGTTTCATTAGTGTTATCTATTGGTGCTGACCAGAAGAACTCTTCACATCCAGCTTTATTATCTTCTTCTACCATAGTTGTTAGTTCTGCTGTTTGTTGAGGAGTGACTCCTTGAACTGTGTAGACTTGATTTGGAGTGGTTTGAACCTTTTGATACGCAACAACTTTTGCCTTGAGAATTTTGGTCTTGTCTGACGACGAGCAAGTGAACTCAACAGAATTTTCAGAAATCAGATTTTTGTGAGTTTCAGGTTTGCTTTTGAGAAATTCTGAACAGTCCACCTATCACAACTAGAAATTTTTGGTGCCTTGTAACTACAACACTTATGTAAACTATGAATCAAAAACATGAAAGCATGCTTGATGCTTACTCTATGACAACAGAATTTCAATCAAACACATCATACAAGCACTACAAATAGTCAACAAATAATTGGAAACTTTAGAAGTCCTTGTTTAAGTCCATTTTGGACTAGGACTTCCTTATTGTGCCTAATGGACCAATAAGCTTCCATTTGGAATATCATTGGCTTAGAGCTCTTAAATGGACTCTAATTGGACCCACTTTCATTTATTTCAATATTTTGGGCCATATTGGGCCTAGAATGAAATAAATTATTTAAATGAACCATATTGGGCCATAATTAACCTAATTTAGCCCTAATAGGTTATAAAAATCATATTTATATTTATTTGGGCTAAACATCACTTAACATAACCATGAAATAGGCTTGAGCATACAAGGCCCAATCCTTTTCTTTTTCCCTCTCCAAATCTCGGCCCAAGCCCAAATGAAAGGAGGAGTTGACTTTTCCTATGCCACCTCACAATTGCCTAAAGGATTTCCATGCAAAAATAACTCATACATCCATGCATTTCCCATATTTCCATGCAAGCACTCTCTTCTCTCCCCTCTCTCTTGCTCTCGGCCGAACACAACACACACACTCACAAAAATTCACTCCATTCTCTCTAAGTCTTCAAGAACATCTTCTCACTTCTTCTTCAAAACTTTCCAGATCTAGAAGGCTTTCAAGGATATTCTCCACAAAAACTCATCATCTAAGGTAAGATATTGCTTAGATCCATAATCTAGCTACTTCTTTTCATCAAAAATCATCTCATAATCCATTCTAGTTCATGATCTTGCATCTTAGAACCCACTAAGTTCGAGATCCATCCAAGGAATTTGCTAGGGCCGAAAATAGCACCAAACTTCTCCAAATCTTCTTCAAAACCGATCCACAACTCAAGGTGAGTTTCATACCCCCTTCTTTTCGGTTTTTATGAGCTTTTATGCGGGAGAATACAAGTAAATGTATAGATCTATGTGTAAATGTATGCTATGCGTGATTTGATGCATGTATGTGTGTGATATCATGTGTTTGTGATGAATATGTTATCCAAAAAGTGTGTAAAAACCGAGATCTAAAACATGAGGAAGGAAATAAACATAACTTAAACTATTTTACACTAATCAAGTCAAGAAAAGTAGTTTATATGGTTAGGATGAACATACTTGAACATAAAACCCATTTTTGGGCTTAAATTGTCAAAAATACAAAACTTAGGATCCAAACCGAAAAATTATAATTTCTGGAGGATCAAAAGGGTCCAAATAGTTTCTATAATAATTTTTCTGAACAACAACATTTTTGAGGGGCTTAAAATGTAAATTTTGAATTTAATGGGCTAAATTTGGGCTTTTCGGCCCAACAAGCCTCAAAATGTGAGATTTCGAAATTTGAGGGGCTGAAAATGCAACTTTCTGTAAAAAAAAAGGGGATTTGAAGTGTATTAAAACTATATCAATGGTCAAAAATGCTTTTCAAATTCAAAAAGGATAAAAAATGTAAAAACTTTCTATTTTGAGCCAAAACTGTAAAAAGTTGCGAAATTGGGGGTTTTAACTGAGAAAACATCATTCTGGAAGGGCTAAAGCTGTTTACAAAATAAAATTGGGTTAAAAATGTCTTTTCAACAAATTTATGATACAAAACTGTCAAAATATTGTTTTAAGGACTAAAATGAAATTCTTTTATATAAAGGACTAAAAGTGCTATTTTATAAAAGAAAGGTTGTGAAAAAGTAAAAATCTTACTTTTAAACAAATTACTTCACTAAGACAAAATACAAGATCCACGACTACCGACGAAACGGAAAAACAAATACACTCTCAACAACAAATATCGTTACATAACGAATTGATTCGGTCTCGAATCAATAACAAAACAAAAATCAATAAACCAAAGTATTTCAATAAACACGCGACAACCATGATGAGTCAACAAACAAACTTTGGGCTTGAAAGTTTCAAATCGTGCTTGTTGGGCCTTGCTAGCCCAATAACATGATCTTTCGGCATGAAGGGAATACGCTTACATGTTAATGGGCCTTCTTTGACCCAATTCCATGTAAAAGGACTTCAATAGCTGTAATGTGTTATTGGGCCCTAATGGTCCATTAGTACTGCTAGTGAGGTCGAGAAGTCAAATGCGAGTTGGGCCAAGTGCTTTTCGCATTCCCGATAGCCTTGAATAACTTATGGAAATAAAGGGGGCTTCGTACCCTCCTTTCTCCTCGGTTGACCGGCTTATGAGAATTCGAGTAAATAGATTCGTGACGTTAAACAAGAGAAGTCAGGGTGGTTGGATTATGTGAGGAGTACAGACGACGCCTCAAGGATCGTTCGTAATTTGTAGTTATAAACTAGTCATTTTCATTAATGCGTGATTGTAACAACTCACAAACCTTAATTAATCCAATGTCATCTGTGTAATCAAAAACAATCGTCGTATCGGTATAACAATAACAAGTCATATAATTTACATATTGGGAAAACGTCGGGTTTTCCCGGAAAGTTCAACATTTTCACCTATGTGATGTATACAAAGTTCAACAATTATACATGTTTTCTAAATCGACAAGCATATTTACGGATCTTCACACTTTTTATAAACAAATACTCTTTTAAGAAAATATCGGATTTTCTGGGTTTTTCAAACTTCACAAAAATCATTTTTCCATAACATTATTTATGAACTCACCAACATTTCATATGTTGACGTTTTCCAAAATAACTTGTATTCTCAGGTACCAGGTAAGCCGAAGAATAAGTATCAAGTTATGTCAGGGTGTTTTGCTTAGATTATCTATCGAACGGTTTATGTTATCAAATTGTAATGTTTAAAACAATGTACTAAATGTAAACAATATCGGTTGTAATATTTTAATGCATGGTGATGAATGATGTTATGATTCATGTATAATCATTGTGATGATATTCAATTTAAGTCACAAGAGCCCTCGGACGTTTCCGCCGTCCGGTTGGGGGGTGTGACACCACCACATCCTCTACAAAGATTTCACTCAGGTCATCATCCTCATTAAGTTCAGATGCATTTTCAACATCAATTTTATTTTCTGAACTTAGTTTGGGATTCAATGAGTCAAATTTCTGTATAGTTTCGGCTCTTAACTTCAATCTACCATTTTCATCTAAGAGATTTTTGAGCATGTCCTTATGGTCTTTGGACTTCATGTAGGACTCTATTTTGTCAAGACCAATTTTGTAGGCAGGAGAGACTTCATCAGAAGATACAACATTTTCACAGTTATAAGCTTCGGCATCGACTTCATCCTCCTTTAACTCAAGGAAGGGTAAAATCATGTGATGTATGTTCTTTCCTATTTCATAATCTAGATGCAATTGAGTGATATTAAAATAGAGTCTTTTAGCAATTAAACAAAAAATGTTTTGATGTTTTAAAAGCTTAAGATTGTCTCGTTGCAAATAAATTGACTCATCCTTAGACCTAATTAACTCTTTCTCCTTCTGCTCAATCCACATCCTCCTCTCTTCACTTTTCGATGATATCCTGCTAATTTGATCAGTCAGGTTAGAGTTTGTGACATGAGTTTGGGTAAGACTACTACTTATACTAGAAAATTTAGATTTTAAGCTATTCAGTTCCTTTTTCATAGTTAGTAACAAATATTTTTAGAGAAGCAAGAATATTTTGTACCTTCTTAATCAACTCATCACACTTGTTGATCTGTGCACTAACAGGTTTCGTAGCAAAACACCTGTCCTCTTGCTCCTCCTCATCTTCCAGCCCACCATATGTTGTATATCCTCTCATCTGAGATACTCCTTCTGTCACCATCAAACACCTTCCTGCAACATATTCTTCTTTCACCAGCATCGACTTGCCATGAGTCGGTTTTCCTCTGAATCCGTGGATCACACTTCCACTCCACCAAATTCATCATTGTTACCTGTATCTTGTACAATCAAACCATTCATGGTTTTATTGTTAGCTACTGATTTTCTCTTCTTGATCTCCTCCAATCGTCTCAAGAGGTTCGCTTCCTCATCATCCACATCAATCTTTTCTGCCTTTTTTTCAGCATACAGTTCTTGGCAAAGTGATTCTTGCCTCCACAATAATGGCAATCAAATCCTGAGTCACCGCCACTCTTCGCCTCTTTCTTGGATTCTTTTGACTTTGAACCTATCTTAGGTTCCTCCTTCACCTTTTCAGAACTGTAACTTCCCTGCCAGTTTCGGTTCTTGTTGGCTGGGAGCTTTCTTTTGATGAACTTTCTAGGGTTGGAAACCATCAGGGCATACTCTTCACCGGTTAGATCATAGTCAGCAAGATCCAATTCTTCTTCTTCTTCAACAACACTTTTCCCTTTTGAAACAAGAGCTAACGAACCCACTGGAAACCACGTTCGTTTCCTTTGACACTGCACTTTCATGGGACTTCAGAATTCCCACCAGTTTCACTATAGAGTATGATTTAAACTGTTTGTGTTCCTTTACTATGGACACGACTGCCATCCATTCGGGTCTAAGACCGTTCATGAAGGTAACCTTATGTTCAATAACCTTCCTTTCGATCCCGTGCTTTATCATCTTACTTAAAAGGTGATAAAACCGATCAAAAGCCTGAACGAGTTTCTCTTCGGGCTTCTGTTTGAAATCACCAAATTTAGAAAGCGGCAAGGTCTGTATCGAATGCCCCAGATCTTCATCAATGGAATATAATTCTTTCAACCTGTCCCATATCTCTTTAGCTGTAGTGCAAGAACTCACCAATCGAAACGTATCTGACTGCAAAGCAAACCTAATCATTCTTAAGGCCTTGATGTTGCATTGAAACTTCTCTTTCTCGTCTTGAGGAATGTCTTTCACATCATTCACAATTTGATTGTACTCCTTTTGAGTCTTGACAATCTTTGAGGTGCTTGAGTGAGCAAATGGGCTAACTGTGATTGCTTCCCATATCAAGTACCCATTATCTTCTGAGCCGATCACATAATCTTCAAAGTGGTGTGTCCAAACCTCATAATCCTAAGTGTATTGTAATCCTTGTCGTTGATCCAATACTGTTGGAGATGTTGATTGGATTGGTTTGCGAATCATCCATGGAGATTGTGATGAAGTTTGATCGATAACCTGTTTAAGATCAGACTTGTAATTTATCGTTAGAGTAAGATCGATAATTAATGAGATACACCCATATGGAATGACGACTCAATTAATATCAATCAATGAGGAAAAACCCTAATAGCTTCTTCAACATAAGAGATGTGTATGAATTACACAGTCTCCTGCTCTGATACCAATTGATGAGAACAAATCTCAGGTCGTTTAGATCTTTCACAGGTATACTGATGAAGAGTAAACAATTCAAACACAATACGATTATGAACACAGTATGGAATCAAAGTAAAGCTTATGATTCAAATATAGTCACGCCTCAGCAAAGCTCGATGAAGAACTTCCACTGTAGAGGCGAGCTAGGGTTTACAATAATTATGAGAAAAATAATAAAAGCGTTACAGACTAATGATGCATGCATGCACCTTAAATACTAAAACCCTAGAGTAAAATAATGCACGGTTGGACAGGCCTAAACCGGCTACCAAAACTGGGCTAAGGACCAAGCCCATGACGCAACACTATAAGCCCAACAAAAAGTAGAAAAAAGAGCAAACTTTATAAAGAATAGAGTAAATTAGACAAATAGTCCATACGGGTTGAGGTGGTTTGAACGTTTGTTCGTTAACTTTTTTTTTTCACTCTGACCGTATCTATGGTTTGATTTATTGCATCGTTGTAACACTCTAAAATTTTCATTTTTAGATCACATAAAACTCAATATCACATGTTCTCAAAAACCACAATGTATCAATTGTCAAAACGGTATCAATTGTCAAAACACAAATCAACAAAATAACTGATAATATCCCAAAATCCTCAAACATAATCTCGAACAGGTGTGTACAATCAAGACGGCGCCTTCCCACGATCCTGAGAGGTACCTGAAACACATATCACACAACACGGTAAACATGAAGCTTAATGAGTTTCCCTAAATACCACATACAGAAATAATATGCCTCTCATGTTTATAGCTCAGCATGGACCCTCCTGTTATGCGTCTCGGTGAGGACCCTCTGATCTCGCGGCTTGTTGTGGACCCTCCGGTCTCACAGCTCGGGTTGGACTCTCCAGGCATGTATCTCAGTGAAGACCTTCTGGTCTCACAACTCGGTTTGGGCCCTCCGGTGCTAACTCAGTAAGACACATAAATATAGCATATATATCACAAAGACAAAATGCATAATATCACATAACTCAGTATAAGCACATAGGACCCTCCGGTTAATAACTCAAATAAGAACCTCCGGTCACATAGTATTACCTCTCATGTAAGTATAGTGAGAAGACTCACATCGTAAGTAAGCAAGTAGATCTAATACCCCACGAACAGTCTAGACTCCGCCTACATAATATAATCATCTCCAATTAACACTTTATAATTACAATTCTTACAAGTTAGGCTAACCTATTTCCTTACTCTCGGAAAGAATGAAAGACTATTTTACCCGTCCTTGGTCTCTTCACTCAAGTCTTGACCAAACTCTAAAAGTCAACGGAAGTCAACACCCGAGTCAACAGTCCATGTTGACCCAACTCGTCGAGTGCATCTATACGACTCGTCAAGTTCCTTCGTTTTTTCTGAAGTATCGGGAAAATCCAACTCAACTCGTCGAGTTGTCTCATCAACTCACCGAGTTGTAGCGCATCCAGACTATCGGGGAAAACCCTAGCTGACTTATCGAGTTGGCTCATGCACTCATCGAGTCCCTCTAGACAGGTTCTCATTCAGACTATTCTAAGCAGAAATAAGGTCCCAACCTCTAGATCTAGCCTCCCAAGGCTGAAATACCACGTAAAGGTGCAAGCTTTACGTATATGCATGGCATCTAGGGCTCCAAATGCTATAACAAGCTCTATATAGGGTTTAATGCATGAAAGCCTGCCACTAGCTTGATAAAGCTTGGATCTTTTGGCTCAAGAGACCTCATATTGTCCAAATCTGAAGTCTCAACTCCATGGCAAGCTCAAACAACTCCAAAACTCAAAGAAGGATGGAAAAAGTCCCTAAACTCCCTAGAAAAGAGATCTAACCAAACAATGATCAAGGTGGTAGCTTTTTACCTTCAAACAGAAGCTAGAAATGAATGAACACCGGATCCACGAGCTCCCACTCGTCCCAAGCCTTTTGCTCCTCAATCTTCCTCAAAAGATACACTAAAATATGAAATATTAGCCTCTTTTTCTCACACATAAGGATATAACTCGATAAAGGGTTTCTCTCAGAGTGTTAAGATGATAGGGGAGGTGGAAATGAAGGCTTAAGGTCCTTTAAATACGACACAAACCATGAAAATTAGGGTTTTCTCACTAATCTCCTACTCGTTGAGTTGGGGGTCCTCCAACTCATCGAGTAGACACTAAAAATCACGTGGCCATTAACTCCTCTACTCGGCGAGCTGGGGCATCCAACTCATCGAGTTGCTCTAACATCATGAATGCAACTTAATTAAATATTATACCTGGGAGTCGGGATGTTACAATCATTCACAAATTAAAAATGACCCACCACCCAACTACACTTTCATCTCTCCCATAACATCCATTGGTCTCCTCACCCCCTTCTTAGTTGTCATCTCTTTCTTTATCTGTCTTTCATATCAGCTTCAAGAAACAACACAAGTATACATGAAATTATAGTATCCTCATCCACCACGACTACCACCATCAGAACTAAAACTTCTGATATCCTATTTTATCTAATATCATCTCCACCATCTTTACCCCTTGTCCTCCCTCCTAACTCCTCACTGTTGACAAATCTGATGATTCCTATCCCTTTCACCTCAGGCGGTCACCATCATTCACCGCGACATCACCACCAGAAACCAAACCAAATTAAATGAAACCAAAAACAAATACTTTAAATAAAATAAAATTCAACAAAAATAAAACCTAAATAAATCTAATTTTATTCATTATTGACTTTGATGGAATTAAAATTGGAATTTACGCCTCACTCTACTCCGACTCCACCACCAAAAAATTATTTGGCCTCTTCTTCTAATTAATATATGATTTTGAATTATGAAAAAAGCTCAAATATCATCAAATAAAAGGTTTATTGGTGTACAATCAACCATCACTGACCGTGTAACATCCAAAAATTCAAGACCAAAAATTTCATTTTTAGTTTAATAATTCATAAAACCAACAGTAATAAAACATCCATAAAACATCTCATGCAAAACCAAAGTGCCAATAATCAAAACACGTTATCATAAAACAATATCAGAGTGAAATCCCAAAGATCTCATGTGCGGAAAACATAGTGTGATGTGTTGCGACCGCCAACTCCTTTCCTTTGAAAACGAAGTACATGAAACCAAAACTGAAAACCGTAAGCACGAAGCTTAGTGAGTTCCCCCATCATACCACATACCATACAATACACATACTGCCTAACATATCTGGGTGCTAGCCTATGCCTTCGGTCTTTTTCAACCAGTAACTGCCTAACATATATGGGTGTTGGACTCCCCTTCAATATCTTTCAACCGGTAGCCGGGAGCTAACCTCCCCTTCGGTATCTTTCAAACTGGTAACCGGGAGCTAACCTCCCCGTCGATATCTTTCAACCGGTAACTGGGAGCTAACCTCCCCGTCGGTGTCTTTCAGCCGGTAATTGGGGAGTATTTCACCCCTACCACTACCACATAATAACATAACATAAGCATACTGCTAGGCATGCATGGGTTGTGACGACCCCTTCGGTATCTTTCAACCGGTATCCGAGGACCATTTCACCCATACTACTACTAACATGTATCACAGAGCGTCCTATCACACAAACATAATAGATAAGGGCATACCAGATAATTATCACAGATACAATCGTCTAACGAACAACTCCTACTAGTGGGCCGACATTGTGACCTTAGACCCACTTCTATAGGAAGGTAACTTACCTCACACTGCTGAAGTCCCATAGACAAAACTCTAGCTGTTGGATGATAGGTTCTCGAACTGTCAATCATCAAAATAACACCGAATCAGTAATTAGGTTCCAACATATACCCATAAGTCCATGCTCGGCGTAAAATGCTACTTTACCCCTAACTTAGCTTGACTCAAGCCAAAGGCCCAATCCAAAGGCCTAAAAGGTCAAATTATGAATCAAAGCCCAACATATGGCCCAATTTTTCAAGTTGGGCCCAAACCTTTACATGGTCTTATTATAAGGCCCAGCCATTTAGTCTAGTCCAAACAATTGGCATTTCTAATGGTCCGATATCTCATAATCATAAAGGCCCAATTATGGCCCATGTATGGCCCAATTTTCCAAATTGGGCCCGAACCTGACACATGCCTTACCCTAAAGCCCATCCATAAATTCTTAGTCCATATGATTGTTCTTGGATGACCTATCAATAACCCAATCACCAACGCCCAATAGAAAGGCCCAACTTAAGGCCCAAGTGAAATTAGGGTTTTCACATAAAATGACGATTAGGGTTAAGTGTTTCTCACTTAACCCATTAAGGACTTAATCCATTAAGTCCATCACTCTACTAGACAAATCATATGGTGTGGTCGGGCTTAATACATAATCCAGTTCTAATGGCCCAAAATGCAGGTCCTGATAAGTCCAAGCCCATAATTCAAAAACTAGGGTTTTCTAAACCCTAATTAGGATTTCCAACCCAATGAGGCCCAATAGCTAAGTCTTTGGATCAATTAGGGTTTCATTTGGCCCACTATGGCTTCATTATTCTGGCACTACGCACCACCACCTCGAGTAGTGGTGCTCAACGACGGCTCATGACGGTAGCCACCACCTCACAATGGTGGGTATGGTCCTATCCTATTTTGTCCAAGCATCCCAAATGAATCAAACACAAACATGGCACACCGCCACCCAACACGGTAACTGGTGGCGGTAGCCACCACCTCACAATGGTAGTTATGAGTTTCTTTTCATTATTCCTTTACTGATTACATCATACAACCCAAAAACCCAATTAACAACACACACACATTAAGCTAAACACACACACACATAGCCACCCTTGCGGTGGCCGCAGTGGCACATGGTGGCAGCCACTACCTCACGGTGGTAGTGGTGGACTTCTTGGTTTTCCGGCGACACAAAACCAACCCTACTTCACTGAAATAAAACACATACCAACATTCTATGCCCATAACAGTAACATAACCACCCACCTGGTAGTGTAGGTGGTGGCCGCAACAACACAAGCGGCGACGGCAGCTACAACAGCAGTGGTCTTGGCGTTTGGAAATGTAACAGTGGAAGAAAATGAAGAGGGTGAGGTGCTTCAACTGGGGGAGAAGAACGGTGGCCATGACGGTCCACCACTCGACGACAGCTAGCATGCTCCATCGTCGTTGGTAGTGGAGCAGTAGTAGCACAAAATAGCGGCGACAGTTGTGTTATCGGCAACGCTGGAGGCTTCTCGGTGGTCTTAAGGCTCCAACAGCGGCGGAAGCTCCGGTCGCCTATTCCCGACCTCCTAACGAACGCAACTCCTACACGAAGCACACACTGACGACTAAGAAAGATGTGACAGTGGTGGCGCTCCGGTTTGCGAAGTGGCAGGTGGTGGATGAAGCCTCACATGGCAGCGACTGAAGAAGGAGAATGAGAAAAAGGACGGACGTCCAGTGACCCATGGTGGTGATGCAATCGGCGGCGGCGACTGGATAACAATGGTGAAGGTGGCGGCTGAAGACATCCTCCCTAGGGTTAGGGTTCCTTAGGGTTTATATACCCGGTCTCCATTCCAACTTATTGCCATAATGACAACTATGGTCCCTCCCTCCAGAAATCATTTCGAATCAGATCCCATATTTACCCTTTAAACCCCACCTTCTAAAACCCTTTACAAATTAAGTCCAAAATTTACTCTTTAGCCCTCAGCCTTCTAAATTCCTTTCAATTTAGGTCCAGTTATAAAACTTCAGCCATGTTAACATTTTTAGTCCCTCCTCCTCTCACTCTTTTCAAATTAAGTTCCAATAATTACCATGGAGCCTTTCTCTTCATACATATTTACAACCTGAATCTGGATTTTACACTTTTAACCCCCAATCTCTAAAATTATGCCAATTAGCTCCTCAAGACCAACACCTTGCTATACAATTATTGATTTTAGGGCTACTATACATTTGTTTATTTTTTTAATAAACAGGGCTTACAACTCTCACCCACTTAAATTAGATTTCATCCTCGAAATCATCCCTTACCATTCCTGAGACGTCCAAACACCCAAGTAACATGGCCACAATCCTGGGCACACCCTAGCCTTCCCATGGTAGCCGTGACCAATCTTCGTAAAGCCCTAAAATGTGCAAGTGAATGAACTCCTTCCAACAAAATAACGTCTACTCCATCTGAAGTCTGCAGTCTCTAGGTGGTCTGACTCCTTGGCAGACCGCTCATACTAATCATTATTGTTGAACCCAGTCCACTTATCCCTCAACTGACCACTCAGCTTCCGATAACTCTAGGTTCCCACTATAAACCATGATCACAGACCCAATTATCCCTATAGATCACCTATACATGTCTAAGGCTCAACTAATCCCGCCGTGAATGTCTTATCACTTCCCAACTAATCAGTTTCTCTATCCGTACCTGCAACCCTGAAACACTAATACTGCTCGAGACAACATGTTGTCACATTGCTACTTCCCAAAAGCTACCGATACCTTCTGGGTCTCAATTTGTTCGCCAATCATCTGAAATACTGGGTCCCGCCCGATTGCAGATCCAAAAGACCCATACACAGTCACTCCACACGACTTTTGAACGAAATCTGTGACAACACGAAATGTTTTGCCTTGTAAATTCAGTACAATCAACCTTAAGTCAGACTCACTCTTGTTGTCTTTTAGCACTGTTTAGATTTTGTATAAGTGTTCTAAGCCTAGTACATTCAAGGAATGAGTGTTAGGAAGTACCTGCTAGAGTCACTGTACAACATTCATGCCTTAATCACCACCAAAAGGAGTTCACGGCCACAACACTTGAGTTTACAGCCCTAAACTCAAGGTTGGCTATTAACTCCCCCCTTAAGTCTCATTTCCTTCAGTTTTCTTTCAGTCTTACACTTTCAACTCAAGAATCTTCCATTCTCTATCAAGTATCCTCAAGCCTTTCATCTTAGATCTTCAAAAACGTAAGTGTTCTTCCATTTTTGAGTTGTTATTCTTCTTAATCTAGTACACCCCTATGACTTCATCCATAAAATCATCTCTTTTGGTTAAATCTTCAAGATCATCAAATTTCACCAAGAACACCAAGAACACACACTGGTTCTTGGTGGCCGAAAACTCCTTAAAGGCCCTCAAAAGTGTGAGTATTCCATCTATCATCTAGTTAGCCACGGTAAACACTTGATCATGGTCTTGAAACATCATTAATCTCATAAAGTTCAAGAGTTTATGGCCGTAAACTCTTGGTTATGGTCGTAAACCCTTGTTTTGGTCTTAACTTGAGCCTTAAACACTTCTAGACACTTACTATCCATAAAGAACTCTTGAACCCGTTTGATTTAAGACCCAAATGACACCATTTAGAGATTTTACGGCCATGAACTCTTGGTGTGGCAGTAAACACCTCAAAAGCCTTCAAAAGTGTTTCTTTTGCTCACCCTCCTGATGAGCAATAGTCCCACAAGCTTCACTATCATTCAATTACCCCTACATGCATATTTTAACCATGAGTTTACGGTTGTACACTCCATGGCCGTAAACACCAAGTGGTGGCCATAAAGATCCCTTAGATGAATCACATGTGATTCTAACACTTGGTCCAAGAGCTTCCTAGTCCCTAAGGGTGTTTCCTTGCATATAGTTGCTTCTAAACACTATATTCATGCCAATACATGCCATATATGTCATTTAGGACTCGTTTCTGTCTCGGGACTTCATTCATGGAACTTCTCATCCTTACGCGCATATGCATTTGAATCACCCACATAAGGTGAGTTCATACCCCTGTAATGAATCTTTTAAACTGTTTTAAATGCTTTTAAAGGGGGGAATACAAGTTGAACACAATGATAGATGTGTAAATGTTTGTTATCAACATATTTCAAAAGATTACTTATGTCTTTTATAAGTGATCAAAACACTTCAAAACTCTTTTTAAGTTGTGTTACTTTGTAGTTTATAAAACTCCTTTTTTAAAGTACAATCATAACTTAGTGGATAAATTAGTCTTTTCAGTAACAGTTCAAGTAAAGATACTAGTAAACTATAAGGGGTATAGTTTAGGGGTTCAATTCATACTAGATACTAGATCATTCTATAAAGAGAAACAGGGAGGAAGGTACAATACGCGATAACAGAAAGAACATACAAAGATACTATAAAAGAACAAACATACTAAATGTTATAGCAAGAGAACAATACATGATCTAACTAGACCAATAATCACTAACTCATTGTTCTAAACAAAAGGTGATAGTAAATTGGGTATACATGATCATATAACATTAATGTGAATTTACACGGCCTAACAATTTGATTGCGGAAGTCGCGTTTGGTCCCCAGAGTCTCTTGCAGGGAGAGCGTATAGTATGGGTACTATCCATCACATTATGACCTTAATAAACAAACATGTTTTAAAGTAATCAGTACGTCAGGATGTCAATTTAAAAGACAACTGTGTACTTACATTTTCCCATTACTTTCATATTTTGACAGTTCCACTTGAAAGTTAATGCAAACTATTTTCGAGTTAAGATAGTTATAAACTAGGGAAAACTTACATTTTACAAACGACAAACAGAACAATCGAGTCTAGTACATTTAGTAGAAAAGGGGCCTATAATGCTAACTTTATGATTCCTTAGTGTATACATCAGGGATATATATTAATCGAATCCAACAGGTAGTAGGATGTGTGCTTTCTACTTCATTTCCTGTTCCTTGTTTAGTTGTGGGCTTAGAGCAGATTCACCCAGCCTACTATCTATTCGATCCTAGCTTTAAATATATATATATATATATATATATATATATATATATATATATATATATATATATATATATATATATTCCGTCTACACCAAGTAATCATAAGGATTACTAGGTATGGACCAGATCAAAGGAAACTAATTCAACGCACCGTTTTCTAGTACAAAACATACTTTTCAATAAGAACATTTGATATACAAAACTACAAACTTACCAGTAAAGGGTTTAATCCATTTTATTAAACCAGTATAAACTTAAAGGACCTTAGGTGGTTAACTCTATAATAACTTAGTTTATACATCAGGGTTATATATAAGTAATACCCGATAGGTAGTTGGATGTGTGCTTTCCACCTCATTTCCTATTTCTTGTTTGGTTGTGGGCTTAGGGCTGATTCACACAATTAAGAGTAAATTACAGGAATGGTCCCTATGTATTAGGGTGATTTGCGTGTTTGGTCCCTAACTTATTTTTTTTAAGTTGGAAGGTCCCTAGTCTTTGTTTTTGTTACACGTTTGGTCCCTATCTTACCTAAAAAGACTATTTTGCCATTTATTTTTTAATTTATTTAAATAAACACACCCCCATCACCTTACCTTACCTACCCCATAATTTTTCCATATTTAAATAATAGTCTTTTTAGGTAAGATAGGGACCAAATGCGTAACAAAAACAAATAGTAGGGACCAAACGCGTAACAAAAACAAATATTAGGGATCTTCCGAGTTAAGAAAATAAGGTAGGGACCAAACGCATAAATTATACCAAACCATAGGGAACATTCGTGTAATTTACTCCACAGTTAACTATCTATTCGATATTAGATTATATGTAGCTAGTATAAACTAAGTGATTATAAAAGGAACCACTGTGGTTACCATTTTTACTAAAAGAAATAAGGGTTTTCTTAAAGAATCTTTTCATCAAATACAAAGGAACTATTACAGTCAACTCCATGAGCACCAAATGAATACGCCAAGGTTATATACAATGATGATCTAACAAACAATGGGATGTGTGATTTCCGCCTTACTTCCTGTTCCTTGTTTGGTTGTGGGCTTAGGGCAAATACACACAATCGATTGTTTGTTTACTCTGGGTTTTATATAAATTGTATCCATTTAGTACTCATAAAAAGGATTGTAGAGTCATTTTTACTTATCTTTCATCAAAGCAGGAAATATAGGATTTTCTAGAGGAACAGGTGAACTTTTCTAAAAGAACTTACAACTTACTACAACTTTCTACAACTTACTTACATCACTAAGATATTATGAACTCACCACTTAAATGTTGGCCTACTCTTTCAAAATAACTTGTATTCTCAGGAGACCTGTAGACAGGTACGCGCACTGGGATTCAGAAGATGGAGCAGTATAGCTTCATGTCTTTTTGTTATTTACTTTGTAGTCAATGTTACGTGAACCACATACATTGTAAAAACATTCTTTCTAATGAAATGGTTGTTTATTACTTTGATTACTATGATGCATGTCTTGTGATACTAAACATGACGTCCTCCACCCCCGAACGTTTCCGTCGTTCCAGTTCTGGGATGTGACAAAATTCTTGTCTGTTAATAGATCTCATCAGTTATCTTACCACTATGGCTCTAACAACCTCCTGAGCCAACCGATCGGGTCCATGCGTTGAACCCTGACGTCTTTAAATCCAAGGCTAATAGTGATTGCTACATGACCAATGGTAGCCTTATATCACAAACGAATTTAAGCAATCCATTGCTTCCTTGATCTCATAGTTGTAGCGGCGTTCCTACAGTCTTATCACTAGCTCAACCAGATCTAATACATCCGGGTAATTCCAAAATCCAATCCGTGGATTTCCATATCCTCACTGCTGCACCCGAACTGGTAGGTACTCCTGTTCCTTCCACGTCCTAACAACGCGCCCAAGCTATCTACCAATCTTGTGAAATCTACAAATACCCCCGAAGACTTACAACGCTCTATCACTATCTAACAACCTCAAGAATGCTACAGATACACCCACAGACTTACCACATTCTAGCACTATCTGACCGCTAGCGAATGTTATGCTTACCCTCATAGTTTTACAATAATTTCCATGCTAACTGACTGTTAGTGACAGCTACGGATACCCCGTAGCCTTAAAATACTTCCCATACTATCTGACTATTAGTGAATGCTACGACTACCCCCATAGTGTCACAACACTTTCCATACTATCTGACTGTTAGTGAACGCTACAGATACCCCCGTAGTCTTAAAACACTTTCCATATTGGGTCGAACACGCACTCGACCTAACACTCAACTGAACTTAAGTCCTAACTGGAGCCCCAACATGGTTCTCGAAACCCGCTATCTAGTGTAACATCCAAAATTTCAAACCAATTTAAAGTTTTTAAAACATGTCAAGTTCATCAAAACATTACAACTTTGTTTTCAAAATATTGATTATCAGAGTTTTTCCCAGAAACATAAACACAATAAGACGAGTTGTACGATCACGCCTTGGCCTTGCCTCGATCCCCTGATGTACCTAAAACAATTAACTGAAACTGTAAGCCCGAAAGCTTAGTGAGTTACCCCCAAAATACCGATACACATTCAGTCCACATAGCAATATCAACATTAACATATCATATCAATCAAAACAGAACAACATGCACTGGGTCCACAGCTTTTAAAGCTGGACTACCCCCTGGGCCCTCAGTATGAGTCTGGAATGCCTACTGGGCTCTCAACTCGTATCTGGAATGCCATCGAGCCCACAGTACGAGTCTGGAATGCCTACCAGGCCCTCAGCTCATATCTGGAATGCTCCCGAGTCCTCAGTATGAGTCTGGAATGCTTACCGGGCCCTCAGCTCATATCTGGAATACTCTAGGGTTTGTTGGCTACCGCACGAAACAGTACAACCTCAACACATCCCACATAACATGTCGACATGTAACAGATAATGCACATATAGGTAATCAATCAGTATCACAGGTAGTCCTACAGACCTACCAAACTAGCATATAAAATGTCATGCATCACTAACTCAAACTCAACATATCAGTAACTACTAGGATATCAAATCCAATGGGTCAGCCTTGGTGCCTTAGACCCCTTAGTATAGTGAGGACAACTCACCTCGTAGATGTCAGCTCAATAAATAAATCACTGCTCTCCGATCACTCGTCAAAGACAACACCACCTATTACCATAATAAGAACATGCTCATAAGTCTTCATCCTTACAGAGTACTTCATAACCCAACTAGTTAACCCTGGTCAAAGTCCAACTCCTTAGTCAAGGTCAACAGTCCATGTTAACCTTAACTCGTCGAGTACCCTCAGCTACTCGTCGAGTACCCTCAGCTACTCGCCGACTTCCTTGAAATCCATACCCACTTGCCAAGTCACCGGGGTGACTCGGCGAGTTCCCACGATTCTCGATTGAGGCCCTATGGCCACCCGTCGAGTTTCCTTCTAGTAACACGTCGATACACACGCATTCCTAACTTGGGGAAAAATCATCCGACTCACCGAGTTGTTCATGCAACTTGTCGAGTCTATGGCAAACTTCATTGGACTCGCCGAGTTGTTCATCCAACTCGTCGAGTCCACGGCTATCTTCATATGACTCGCTGAGTTGCCCTTGCGACTCGCCGAGTTCATTCAATCCATAAGCCATACGGACCCATTTTAAGCCATGCAATGGCTCAAAATTACAGATCCAAGCTCCCAGGGCATGCCTTTCACGTAAATTTGCAAACTTTACGTGCATGCATGGCTAAAAAGGTTCTTAATGCCAAAACTAAGCTCTTAATGGGTTTCATGCACAAGGGGGTGTAACATCTAGATTTTTAGGGATATCATTGTGTATGTTAATCTTGTTATTGAAGGAGAGACTCGACGAGTTGAGGGTCCCACTCGCCGAGTCGAATCCAGTTGCTCACATGAATTTAATGAATGGACTCGACGAGTCAAAGGTGGGACTCGCCGAGTAGTTACTGGGCATAGAAACCCTAATTTCCCGGGTTTGGGACCTACTTAAAGGCACTTATAGCCTCATTTGCATCTACCATTCCTTGATAGAAAACCCTAAACGTGCACAGAGAGCCATGACAATCTTGGAAGCTAAAACTTTGAGTAGACTGGTGCATCGCTTGAGGAGAAGAGGAGATCATCCAACAAGGAAGCTAGAGAATCAGTGGATCTGGTGTACCTCCGTGTAAGGGCTTGTGTAAGAGGTAAAAGCTTGCACATTTCTTGTTATTTTGCTTAGATCTTGTTGCTATGGAAGATTAGGGTTTCTTCCACCATTGTTGGGAATTTGAATGCATAAGGTCCCTTTTGAGGTCTAGATTTCAGATATGGACTCTGTGAGGTCCAGAGAGTCCAAAGATGATAGCTTTATTTAACCATATAAGAGTTATTATGGTTAATCATCCTCTTTAGAGTTATATTGGCATTATGAGCCCTATATGCCAAGTTTAAACGTAAAGCTTGCAGCTTTACGTGTCAACCGACCCTTAGGATGGTAGATCTAGTGTTTAGGGTGATGGATCTGCCTTAAATAATTGGAATGAGGAATCTGATCGAAGGGACTCGCCGAGTCCATGGCCTGACTCGACGAGTCAGTTAGGGTTTGTCTCGATGAGTTTGTTCATGCAATAACTCGACGAGTTGGGTGTCAACTCGACGAGCTGAGCTGGATTTCTGGAGACTTCTAAGGAAATGAGGGGACTCAACAAGTTGCATGAGCGCACTCGACGAGTCAGGTCAAACACGGACTATTGACTTGAGTTGACTTCTGTTGACTTTGGTGTTTAGTCAACGTCAGTAATAGAAACCATGGAGAGGTAGATTGGCCTTTTATCCACTTCAAGAGTTAGACAGAGAAAGTGGGTAGCCTTTGGAATAGGCGAGTATTTATAGAGCATTAATTAGGGATATTTATCCTATGTGACAGGCAGAGGCTAGTTTGAGATTTCCAAGTACGAGACTGTTATTTGCTGGCTTACCAGGTGAGTCTTCTCATTATACTTTACCTAGAGTGGTAATTAGAGTTATGTGACAGAGTATGTTGTATGCTATTTTATGATGTGATATTTATGTGATTATGTGCTATGTGTGATTCAGAGTTTACAGAGTTAGGACCGGAAGGTCCACAGAGTCAGGACCAGAGGGTCCATAGAGTTAAGGGACTGGAGGGTCCCACTGAGACACTTTGACTAGAGGGTCAAACAAAGTTATAGCCTCGAGTAGCTAATACGTGTTGTATGTGGTATTTTGAGGAACTCACTAAGCATTTATGCTTACAGTGTTATGTGTTATGTGTTTCACGTAGTAGTGAGGATCGCGGGAAGGCCTTCGACATGATTCGTACACACTGACAGAGGATTGTATTTTGAGATTCTGGGATATGTTTTATTGTGATGACATCTGATAAACATGGGATTTTGAGAATGTTATATGAGTTTTATTGTGTTTATAAATTGAAATTTTCTTTTTAAAATTCACGTTGTTACAAGTTCGTATTAGAGCCTTGTTTTGAGGGATTCGAATGCACATTCGGGTGTATCTGAACTCAAACTGAGGATTTGACAAAAAATTTCATAATTAAACAATTTTTCTGAAAGAGTAAAAAGATTTTGAGACGAGCAGAACGGAGCAGTGTGTACGATCAACCAGCGCCCGAACGGTGATTTCCTAAAATACCCTTATGTTATGTGCTATGAGATATTATGAGATTTTATGCATGCTAGAGTAGGCTAGGTATTCATATTTAGAACTAGAGTGGACTAAGTTGTGATGCCTTAGCCTAGGAGTTGCTGCTATCTGTGATGCACTTTCGAGTATGTGCTGAGTGAGAGTGTCCTATAGGAACCCATGTGGAGAGGGATTTGAATAGAGGAGTAATCTAGGAGAGATGCCTAGATGAGTATATTTGGAGCCTATCAAGAGAGTAGCTAGATACCCGCGAGGGGTAGAGTTGCAGAGTCCGGTGATATCTTTTTAGTATGAGTAGAGCAAGTGGAGTTATCACCTAGAGTGGGTTTTACGTGTTTATTCGATGCCTGAATGCTGCTTGCTTCGTGCTTTGTGGAATTCCCGATGATGGGGGCCATCTACCAAGTGAATGTGACGATATTCAGGAGGTAGATGACTGGCATCATAAGGAGTTTCTCAGTAGCTGATGGCGAAGAAGTGTGAGAACCTAGGAAGAGCCTAGGATGTGACCTTAGTCAGATGAGTACGCTGACAGAGTAGAGCATTTCGCTGGGAAGCGAGCACGCGTGTTGGGATTGGCGATTGAGAAGGTTGAGCAGCTACTTAGGGAATTTGGGATGGTCCGTGTAGAGAGTATGGGTAGATGTGGCAGGTAGTATGGGCCCTTACTACTAAAAGCAGAGGACCCATACCCGATGCAGGGAGTATTCCAGAGGATCTAAGTAGCAGATCGAGAGGTGATGTCATGGTTTGAGTACCATGATAAGTAGCAGATCGAGAGGTGATGTCATGGTTTGAGTACCATGATAAGTAGTAGATCGAGAGGTGATGTCATGGTTCGAGTACCATGTTAAGTAGCAGATCGAGAGGTGATGTCATGGTTCGAGTACCATGATAAGTAGCAGATCAAGAGGTGATGTCATGGTTCGAGTACCATGATTTGAGGCAGATTGAGAAGAGAGGACATGGTTCGAGAACCATGATCTGTAGTAGATTAAGAGGAGATAACATGGTACGGGTACCATCATTCATAGCGGATCGAGAGGTGGCTACATGGCTTGAGTACCATGACATACGACAGTTAGTGCTTCTGGTTTTATCGGTTATTTCATGGTGATAGTCTAGACTGAGATTAGATGTTAAAGAGTTTGGGGTCAGAAGGCCATGATGAACAAGTTTTAGTGGAGCATCCCTAGAGAGGTAAATCGAGTTAACTCTGAGGGATTGTTGGTGATATGCCAGTTGGAGTCGAAAGACTCAAGGATGAGTAGGGATGGTGCATTATGGAAGAATACGGTCTGGGCTGGGTGACCAAATGATAGTGGAGATGTCACTTTCTGTGACCTGAGTAGTGTTAATTCCTTTTCCTATGGGAGACGTAAGAGGTGTTGAGATTCGGTTCCTGAGTTTAGTGGTGAGCCCTGTGGGATTACACTGAGGGTGATCTTCAATTAGAGTATGTGGTAGTGGACCTGCCACGAGGTAATGATATAGCCTTATCAGGTCGTCAGTGGGGACCGAGATGGTCAAGGACCAGGATATACCTTATTGAGTATAGTAGGGCATGCATTAGCTGCAGTGTCGGACGATCAAGAGGGGTATATCAGGGCGGTGGCTCTTATTGTCTTGGATGCGTATCGAGAGTGGTAATGTGGGTTCTACTCCTATCATGAGAGATGTGATGGGGCGTGGGTTGAGGAGTCGAGGATGAGGAGGATGATAATTCACTATTTCCAGATCAGGGTTGATAGTGGACAGTTCGGAAGTCCGATGATGAAATGTGTGATATTCTGACTAACTAGAGGCAGTCATGATGGGAAGTTCTGAGGATTTCATCTGAGATTCGGGGTATTTGAAGTTGTTGGATCTCTGTTGGGGAGATCATCGACCATTGCGTAACACCTTCCAAGAGTAGGTGTGATGTTACTAGTGGAAACAGTCTGTGGGATAGATTGTTGGTGCGCCAATTGGTGATGGTTCGAACCGTAAGTAAGGGAGAACCGGGTATTTTATTGAGGGTATCAGAGAATTGTTCAAGAGAGGTTAAAGATCTAGATATAGAGACCTGCGGTGCGGATTCATGAGTCCAGGGTTATTGGTGATCGAGGCTAGGTGTAGAGCGAGGTAATGCATGTGATATGTGTTGAGAAAGGATGAGTGAATTAGAAGATTCTTCGTGGCTTGTGCTTCTCGGGGTTAACATATGTCGAGTTCGAGAGCGATCGGGTCGCTGGATTGCGGATGCAATAGCTGAGATTTGCAAGTGAAGGTATAGATTGTAATCTATACCCCTGAAAGGGGCAGCAGTTGATTCGTGAACCAATTTCAGGGTCGAGATGAGTAGTTCCGTATGAGTAGTGACCACTATAGGGGAGTTTCAGGTCCTCGACAACATGTTCTGAGCCTTTGTCGATGCCTCGATGTTTCAAGTTGGGAGATGGAATACTCTGAAGGTTCAAGTGGTGCGAGAGGAAGATCGGTTGAGAGGTTCCGAAAGAGCAATGCGGTATCCAAGCACGGGGTTGTGAGTATAAGATCAGTGGATTGGGAAAGACATCGTGAGATTCTGTGTTGGTGTACCAAAGTATCCGAAGGAAGCACATCGACTAGTTGATGTTAAATGAGATTATTAAAGAATGAGGATTGCAGCGAGAAAAGGAGTTGTTGTGTCGATGGCCGTCAGGAGTAGTGACACTTACTTTTGGATGGGTATGTGTGCACCTATCTATGATTGGGCCGTAGAACGTGGGTTAATGGATGCAATGTATGGAGCCGACTTGAGGTTGAGACCGTGGGTGGTAAGAGAAAGTGCGGTAAGGCTGAAGGGAGCTGCATCATGAACGAGTCAGCGAGAGAGTGTTGTGATACTGCGGGGAGCCGTAGTACTCACTAATCAGCGAGAGGGTATTGTGATACGGCGGGGAGCCATAGTACTCACTAGTCACCGAGAGGGTGTTGTGATACTACGGGGAGCCGTAGTACTCACAAGTCAGCGAGAGGGTGTTGTGATACTGCGGGGAGCCGTAATACTCACCAGTTAGTAACGGGGTGTCATGGTGCGGTAGGGTTCCGCGTTATTTGTTGATCAGAGCATGACACAGGAGAGTTCTTAGGCTTGAGTAGCCTTATTGGATTGAATATTCGGGAGCATGGGGGCCAGATCAGGAAAGACACGAAGGTCTCTATATTTTTCGGGGATCCTTATACTCTGATTTGAGTTGTGGTTGTCGCAACCCAACGGAATTAGAGAAGAGGTATACGTGCAGGTTGCGGGTCATGATTCGTGAGTTGATTGCTTCATTGGATTGAACGGTTCCAACTCTGGATCAGACCAAACTCTCGAGTCTGATTTTGGCTCTGGTGGTGCATTGGGTAGGCGGAATGAGATATTGGATTTTGATATGGATTCCATGATGAGGGGAATTGTTTATCATCTGATGTTTTAGACCTGTGTGGGTCAGTACTTGGGTACGGGAGGTACCGTGAGATGCATGGAACTATGAGCAGTATATGACAGAGGTTGGGGTTGAGTTGATTTTCAGTTGGGGGTGTAGCATTCGCTTGGGGTAAAGCAAACTTCGTGACTTGTGTGTCACAATGGGCCGATGTAGTTATATGGAGGAGGAAACCATTGAGATGGTTGGGATAGTGCAATGGGTAATCTTTGGAGGTTCAATTGTTGGGTCAGGAGATGACCTGGTGCTCAGTCTTGAAAGGGATATTGAGAAGGGAGCTAAGGTTTTCGTTTGTTGAATGTCGGAGAATGCTTCTGAGCAAGCATGATCATTTCTGTGTGTGAAGCCAAGGTGTAGAGAGCTCATTGTTCAGACGGGTTTTGATTGCAGTAGTGGATGGGTCCCTAGTGTGATGTGATCCTTTCATTCCTTGGTATATGATCTGGATTGACATCATGTCTGGGATGAGTGATCGGTAGCTAGTTTTGGGCATGGACTTGTGTGTATCAGTCCCAACTAGAGAATCAGAGAGGCGGTGAGTTATCAGGGTTTGTTATTCGAGGAGCGAATAACGTGGTGATATCTTGAGAGTGTAGTCTGGTTGTGTGACAGACCACTAGAGTTTACAAATTCTGGAGACGCAATAGGGATAGCATAGTAGCAGATGAGTTTGTCTTTTTTTCCAAGGAGAATTCCTGTATGGATTCAGGTGTCCAGAGAGGAAGATAGTTGTGTCGTGTGAGATCCTATCGATAGTGTTGTTCGGTTATTGGATTAGATCTATATGTTGTTGAGGAGCGATTTCGGGGGTGAAATCTAATTCAAGTGGGGGAGAATTCTAACATCCAGATTTTTACGGATATCATTGCATATGTTAATCTTGTTATGTAAGGAGAGACTCGACAAGTTGAGGGTCCCACTCGCCGAGTCGAAACGATGCGTGAATTTAATGAATGGACTCGTCGAGTAGGTACTGGGCAGAGAAACCCTAATTCCCTAGGTTTGGGACCTATTTAAAGGCACTTATAGCCTCATTTGTGGCTACCCTTCCTTGAGAGAAAAACCTATACGTGCATAGAGAGCCATGAGAGTCTTGGAAGCTAAAACTTGGAGTAGACTGGTGCATCTCTTGAGGAGAAGAGGAGATCATCCAACAAGGAAGCTAGATAATCAGTGGATCTGGTGTACCTCCATGTAAGGGCTTGTGTAAGAGGTAAAAGCTTGCATTTTTCTTGTTATTTTGCTTAGATCTTGTTACTATGGAAGATTAGGGTTTCTTCCACCATTGTTGGGACTTTGAATAACGTCCCTTTTGAGGTCTAGATTTCAGATTTTCACTCTGTGAGGTCCAGAGAGTCCAAAGATGATAGCTTTATTTAGCCATATAAGAGTTATTGTGGTTAATCATCCTTGTTAGAGTTATATTGGCATTATGAGCCCTATATGTCATGTTTAAACGTAAAGCTTGCAGCTTTACGTGTCAATCGACCCTTAGGATGGTAGATCTATTGTTTGGGGTGATGGATCTACCTTAAATCCTTGGAATGAGGAATCTGATCAAAGGGACTCGCCGATTCCATGGCCTAACTCGACGAGTCGGTTAGGGTTTGTCCCGGTGAGTTTTTTCATGCATTAACTCGGCGAGTTGGGGGTCAACTCGACGAGCTGAGCTGGATTTCTGGAGACTTCTGAGGAAATGAGGGGACTCGACGAGTTGCATGAGTGCACTCGACGAGTCATGTCAAACATGGACTATTGACTTGAGTTGACTTCTGTTAACTTTGGAGTTTAGTCAATGTCAGTAATAGAAACCATGGAGAGGTAGGTTGGCCTTTTATCCACTTCAAGAGTTAGACAGAGAAAGCGGGTAGCCTTTGGAATAGGCGAGTATTAATAGAGCATTAATTAGGGATATTTATCCTATGTGACAGGCAGAGGCTAATTCGAGATTTCCGAGTACGAGACTGTTATTTGCTGGCTTACCAGGTGAGTCTTCTCACTATACTTTACCTAGAGTGGTAATTAGAGTTATGTGACAGAGTATGTTGTATGCTATTATATGATGTGATATCTATGTGATTCTGTGCTATGTGTGATTCAGAGTTACAGAGTTAGGACCGGAAGGTCCACAGAGTTAGGACCAGAGGGTCCATAGAGTTAAGGGACTAGAGGGTCCCACTAAGACACTTTAACCAGAGGGTCAAACAGCGTTATAGCCTCGAGTGGCTAATATGTGTTGTATGTGGTATCTTGAGGAACTCACTAAGCATTTATGCTTACAGTGTTATGTGTTATGTGTTTCAGGTACTAGCAAGGATCGCGGGAAGGCACCGACATGATCAGTACACACTGGCAGAGGATTGTATTTTGAGATTCCGGGATATGTTTTATTGTGATGACATCTGATAAACATGGGATTTTGAGAATGTTATATGAGTTTTATTGTGTTTAAAAATTGAAAAATTCTTTTTAAAATTCATGTTGTTACAAGGGGCCTCATTCATGACCAAGTGATGAACTTTATGAATTTAGAACTCGGGAAAGGTCCAGATCTGAGGTTACAACTTCAGATCTAGCTCATGTCTTGCAATATCACCTTACTCAAACCATAAAACCCTAGATTTCCACCATATGATATCTAGAAGGAAAAGAGATAAAGATGTCGACTTGATACCTTCAATGGGTGCTAATTGAGGCAGATTTCGGATTTCCCACTCCTTCCTTGCTGCTATCCCCTTGTTCTCCAAGTTCTTCCTCCCAAAAGCCCTCCTTCCAAGCTTACAATGCACAAGAAATACACAACACACGGTTAGGGTTTTCTATGAGCTTACTAATTGCAAGGAGGCCAAATGAGGCTTATGCCTCCTTAAATAGAGGGCAGAACCCGGGAATTAGGGTTTCTTCTGCCAGATCCTACTCGTCGAGTCCCTTTATGGACTCGACGACTAGATCACTAATTTCGCGATCCCGCGTCGACGCTACTCGACGAGTAGGGCATCCTTTACTCGTCGAGTAGGGCTTAAAACTAAAGAAGTTCTTAATTAATTTAGTACCTAGGAATCGGGGCCTTACAACTCTCCACCACTTGAACTAGCCTTCATCCTTGAAGTCCTTTAGAATAAACAACGTTCGGTAGTGCTCGCGCATCTCTGACTCTGGTTCCCATGTCCACTCAGATCCCTTCTGGTGTTCCCACTGCACCTTCACCAAAGGCATTTCCTTGTTCCACAAAATCTTCTTCTTCTTTTCTAAGATGGCCACTGGCCTCTCCACGCAATTCAGGCGCTCATTGACCTGTATATAATCCAGCGATACTACCGCCTCTTGGTCCGTGATGCACTTCCGTAACTACGAAACATGGAACGTGCTGTGAATCCGACTAAGCTCTTCCGGAAGCTCCAGCCTATAAGCCACCTTGCCAACCCTGGAAATGATCTTGAATGGTCAATTATATCAAGGGCACAATTTTCCCCTCTTCCTGAAGTGGATCACACCCTTCCCGGGCGAGACCTTCAGAAGCACCATGTCACCTACCTGGAATTCCAAATCGGATCGGTGTCTGTCGGCATAACTTTTCTGCCGACTCTGAGCTATCTACAGTCGCTGCCTGAACTATTGAATCTTCTCAATAGTCTACAAGACCACCTCCGTCCGACCCATCACCCTGTGACCCACCTCGCCCCAACAAACTGGGGTGCGACACCTCTACCTGTACAACAGCTCGAATGGCGGGGCGCCAAGACTAGAATGATAGTTGTAGTTGTAGGCGAACTCCGCAGGCGATAGGTGAGAATCCCAACTCCCACCGAAGTCGATGACACACGCTCTCAACATATCTTCGAGGGTATGAATAGTTCGCTCGCTCTGGCCGTCTGTCTGCGGGTGGAATGTTGTGCTGAAGTGCAATCGCATGCCCAGATCCTGGAGAAACTTTTGCCAAAAATGGGAGGTAAATCTGACATCCCGATCAGAGACAATGGAAACGGAAATCCCATGGGAAGACACGATCCCGCGAACGTACTCTTCGGCCAGCTTCTCGGCCAGCGAACTCTCCTGTATGGCCAAGAAATGGGCACTCTTGGTCAATCAATCCACGATGACCCAAATGGAATCAGACCCTTTCTCTGTCCTTGGTAGCTTGGTGATCTGTTCCCATTTCCACATGGGAATCTCCAGGGGCTGCAACTTGCCATGCGGCCTCTGATGCTCGACGTTGACCATCTTATAGGTCAAGCACCTCTCGACGTACCAAGCAATCTCGCGCTTCATACACGACCACCAACAGCTCAAACTCAAATCTCGGTACATCTTGGTGGCCCCCAGGTGAATAGAGAAGTGAGACTTATGAGCCTCCTCCATAACCATGTGCCTAACCCCACCAGACACTGGAACCCAAACCCGACCGCATTGGGTCAGTAACCCCCGGCTATTTTGCACAAACCTAGTATTCTCACCCTTGATCCTCTCCAACTTCCAATTCTCCGGTCGTATGCCCTCTACCTGGACTTGTCTGATCAAACTCACAAGCGGAGAATCCATCGCTATCGTCATACATATCGCGGGGGTAGAAGATCCAGCCAACTTGTGGATGAAAGCATCTGCAACCACGTTCGCTTTACCAGGGTGGTAAAGGATCTCACAATCGTAGTCCTTACTACGTCCATCCACCTGCGCTGCCTCATGTTTAGGTTCGGCTGATCCATGATATTTCTCAAGCTCTTGTGATCTGTGTAAGTGGTACAACGGACCCCATAAAGGTAATGTCTCCATATCTTGAGGGCGAACACCACCGCCCCCAACTCCAAGTCATGCGTAGGGTATCTCGTCTCATGCGGCTTCAGCTGCCGCGATGCGTAGGCTATCACTTGTCCTCTCTGCATGAGGACCTCCTTTAAACCTGTGATGGATGCATCACAGAACACCACAAAATCCTCAACCCCCTCCGGGAGTGTCAAGACTGGTGCTTCACACAAACGCTGACGGAGGGTCTCAAATGCCCTCTGCTGCTCGGGGCCCCACAGGAAATCCACCCCTTTCCTTGTCAGGCGAGTGAGGGTTACTACAATCTTGGAGCAATCACGTATGAATCTCCGGTAGTAACCCGCCAATCCTAGAAAGATCCTAATATCTAAGGGAGATTTCAGGACCTCCCACTGCATAATCGCCTCGATTTTGGCCGGATCGACCAAAATCCCCTCCTGGTTAACGAGATGTCCGAGCAACTGGACCTCTCGCAACCAAAACTCACACTTCGAGAACTTGGCGTACAACCGTTCCCGTCTCAAGACTCCCAGCAGCTCTCGCAAATGCTCCTCATGCTGCTCTCGGGTCTTGGAATACACCAAGATGTCATCTATAAACACTATGACCAAGCGGTCAAGCATCGGTATGCAGACTCGATTCATCAGATCCATAAAATACTTTTGGTGCGTTTGTGAGCCCAAACGGCATCACCACGAACTCGTAATGTCCATAACAAGTTTGTAACACGGTCTTCTCCACGTCTTCCTCTCTGACCCTGACCTGATGATACCCGGATCTCAAATCTATCTTGTAAAACCAAGCCTCACCCTACAACTGATCGAAGAGATCGTCTATCCTCGGGAGTGGGTAACAGTTCTTCACCGTTAGCTTGTTCAACTCCTAGTAATCAATGCACATCCAGTGCGAAACGTCCTTCTTCCGGACAAAAAGAATCGGCGCTCCCCATGGAGAACTGCTAGGTCGAATGAACTGCTTGCCCAACAGTTCCGGTAGCTGTGACGATAGCTCCTGCATCTCTGGTGGCGCCAATCGGTACGGCGCCTTAGTGATAGGGGCCGCACCTGGCACCAGGTCGATCCTGAACTCGACATGCCTCTCCGGAGGTATCCCTGGCAACTCTTCCGGAAACACATCTGCAAACTCCCTGACCACTGGTACATCGGAAACCGAGGTCTGGTCCCTGATTCGTGTATCTACCACATACGCTAGATAACCCATACACCCATGCTGAATGAAATACCGAGCCCTGGCAGCTGAACAAAACCCTGATCCTACTCTGGTGCCCTCACCATATATAACCAGCTCTCCCCTACATAGGGTTCAACCACCACTCGCTGGCCCTCGCAATCAATCATAGCACCGAACCGACTGAGCCAATCCATGCCCACAATCACGCATACCTCCCCCATGGGGATCAGAATCAAATCTATCGGAAAAGACTCCCCGAAAATCTCCAATTCACATCCTCGCTAAACTGAAGAAGCAGAAACCCCGTGTTCGTTGGCGATAGACAATCGCAACGGACACTCTAACTCACCCACTGGTGCACGGAACTCCCTACTAAAAGACTGAGACATGAAGGACCGACTCACCCTCGAGCCAAATAAGACCAATACAGGCAAAGAGTTCACCAAAAACGTACCTAATTACAGCTACAATAGATAAGCATACAACATATAAATAAAACGTGATGAGGATAGAAACATACCAGCAACCACATCTGGTGCTGCTCTAGCCTCCTCCACCGTGAGCTGGAAAGCACGACCCTAAGCCTTCGGAGGCTCTTCCCTAACTGGTCTCCCATCCGTGATCCTCAAAGTAGTCGGTGCTGCAGCCTGCACTGACTTGACGGCAAGTAGTGGACAGTTGGCCCTCATGTGACCAACCTGATCACAATGATAACATAACCTCATACCCTAAGTTGGGGCGGCCTAGCGATAATCCTTCACGTAATGCCCCTCCTTGCCACACTTGTGGCACCCACTACCAGCGCGACATACACCAGAATTACCCTTGCCACACTTCCCACAAGTGAGGCCCTGCTGACCTATGGTCCTAGTATTAGCGGTCTTAAACCACTTTGGTGCCGGCTATGACAGTGCCGGGGTCGGCCGTTGCTCCCTTAGTTGCAGCTCAATCTCTAACTCCCGTCGTCTGGCGACCTCCTGCAATTCTAGAAGAGTATCACATCGCTAGGTAGACACAAACTGTCGGATATCAGTCTTGAGCATACTCAGATAACGGGTCATCTGAGACTGCTCGGAAGAAAACTCTGGGCAGAACATCGCCCGCTCGATGAACATGCGGGTGATCTCCGTCACCGACTCTCCATCCTGTCTCATGCTCAGAAACTCCTATGCCAAACGTTCCTGCTCAACCCTCAGAATGTAACGGGCACAAAACATATCCCTGAACTGCCCCCAAGTAACAGCAACTCTCTGATCATCGGTGTAAGCCCCAGTTATAAGTCTCCACCAGTCCTTGGCCCCGGACCTAAGTAGGTTCAGAGCACACCTAACCTTCTGGTCAGCAGGACACAAGTAGGTGAAGAAACACCCCTACACATCTAAAATCCATGTCATAGCCTTGATGGGATCTTGCATCCCATCAAAATTAGGGGGCTTCGTGTTATCGAAGTCCCTGTACTGAAAACCCCTACCAACTCCTCCCCCTGTCGCAGATACAGCTGATGCAGCTGCTACGGCGGCTGTCTCTGCTAGGGCTACGTAGCACTCATCAAAATACTCCACCATGGCGGTCATAATCGACCCGAACATTTCCGACAACTCGGCGCAGAACAACGCAACAACGTCATCATGCAGGATCGCTCGGATCCTGTCATCCATCTCATCTGGCCGATAGTCTCAGGTGCTGTCAGCTCCCCCTGTCCGCCCTCTCCTAATCTTGATCCTGATATCAAACCAGATCCAGTCACAAAGTGCCTGGTCATCACCATTCTGAAACATAACACAAGGTATCAGATCACTCATACAAATAACTGGGTACCAACCCCGACAAAAGCCTAGGGGTTGTGACTTCCTTGTTACGCGTATGGGTCCTGTGCTTTCAGCAGTACGGGCCCATACTACATTCCACACCTACACATATTTGTCTCAAGTATCATCACAAGGCCCTAATAATACACATAATCATATCAAGCACTGAAGCCTCACACCTAAAGGAAGGCTAAATGCCTCGAAGTCGACGGACTCTCCAAAACAACCAACCCACCCACGAAACTTCCACCAACCCTACAGCACTAGTGTACACTAGCCATACATAACGCTGGACCCTAGAGACTTTTGAATATTCAATCCTACCCTAAGCTCCCAATCAAACAAGAACAGAACATAAGGCTAAATCAAACATTCTCAGGCTATAAGATCTTAATTATGTGCAACCGTGATGCCTACACTAGTTAAGTACAGTAATGATGTCAATTTCATATAAGGAAAGCCCTAGGCTAGTAGGCATCATGTATCAGGCAATTCTATCATGCATTTCCTGAAGATCCCTAGCCTAGTGCTAGCATGTTGTTCTAACATATCACATAATCAAATAACTGTAGTGTATTTTGGGGTTTACTTACTGGCTCGGCTGATCATACACCCTGTATCCTCCTTTATTTATTTTGAAAACCAATTTCTTAAAACATTTTTGAAAACCTTTCCTTGATTTGAGACTGGATTCACACGAATGTTCCTCCAATTCACTCAAACCAACGCTCTGATACCTACTTGTAACATCCAAAATTTCAAACAAATTTAAACTTTTTAAAACATGTCAAGTTCATCAAAACATTACAACTTTGTTTTCAAAATATTGAGTATCAGAGTTTTTCCCAGAAACATAAACACAATAGGAGGAGCTGTATGATCACGCCTTGGCCTTGCCTCGATCCCCTGATGTACCTAAAACAATTAACTGAAACTGTAAGCCCGAAAGCTTAGTGAGTTACCCCCAAAATACCGATACACATTCAGTCCACATAGCAATATCAACATTAACATATCATATCAATCAAAATAGAACAGCATGCATTGGGTCCACAACTTTTCATGCTGGACTACCCCCTGGGCCCTCAGTACGATGCTGGAATACCTATCAGGCCCTTAGCTCGTATCTGGAATGCCATCGAGCCCTCAGTGCGAGTCTGGAATGCCTACCAGGCCCTCAACTCGTATCTGGAATGCTCCCGACTCCTCAGTATGAGTCTGGAATGCCTACCAGGCCCTCAGCTCATATCTGTTATACTCTAGGGTTTGTTGGCTACCGCACGGAGCAGTACAACCTCAACCCATCCCACATAACATGTCGCCATGTAACAGATAATGCACATACAGGTAATCAATCAATATCACAGATAGTCCTACAGACCTACCAAACTAGCATATCAACTGGCATGCATCACTAACTCAAACTCAACATATCAGTAACTACTAAGATATCAAATACAATAGGCCAGAGTTGGTGCCATAGACCCCTTAGTATAGTGAGGATAACTCACCTCATAGATGTCAGGCCGATAAATTAATCACAGCTCTCCGATCACTCGTCAAAGACTCCACAACCTATTACCATAATGTGAACATGCTCATAAGTCTTCATCCTTACAGAGTACTTCATAACCCAACTAGTTAACCCTGGTCAAAGTCAAAGTCCTTAGTTAAGGTCAACAGTCCATGTTCACATTAACTCATCGAGTTCCTTGGAATCCTTACCTACTCGCCGAGTCACCGGGGTGACTCGTCGAGTTCCTACGATTCTCGATAGAGGCCCTATGGCCACCCGTCGAGTTTCCTTCTAGTAACACGTCGATACACATGCATTCCTAACTTGGGGAAAAATAATTCGACTCACCGAGTTGTTCATGCAACTTGTCGAGTGTATGGCAATCTTCATCGGACTTGCCGAGTTGTTCATCCAACTCGTCGAGTCCACAGCTATCTTCATATGACTCGCCGAGTTGCCCTTGCGACTCGCCAAGTTCCTTCAGTCCATAAGCCATACATACCCATTTTAAGCCATGCAATGGCTCCAAATTATAGATCCAAGCTCCCAGGGCATGCCTTTCACGTAAAGTTGCAAACTTTACGTGCATGCATGGCTAAAAAGGTTCTTAATACCAAAACTAAGCTCTTAATGGGTTTCATGCACAAGGGGGGCCTCATTCACGACCAAGACAAGAACTTTATGAATCTAGAACTCGGGAAAGGTCCAGATCTGAAGTTACAACTTCAGATCTAGCTCATGTCTTGCAATATCACCTTACTCAAACTATAAAACCCTAGATTTCCAACATATGAGATCTAGAAGGAAAAGAGATAAAGATGTCGACTTGATACCTTCAATGGGTGCTAACTGAGGCAGATTTCGAATTTCCCACTCCTTCCTTGCTCCTATCCCCTTGTTCTCCAAGTTCTTCCTCCCACAAGCCCTCCTTCCAAGCTTACAACGCACAAGAAAGACACAATACACGGTTAGGGTTTTCTATGAGCTCTTACTGACTGCAAGGAGGCCAAATGAGGCTTATGCCTCCTTAAATAGAGGGCAGAACCCGGGACTTAGGGTTTCTTCTGCCAACTCCTACTCGTTGAGTCCCTTTACGGACTCAACGAGTAGATCACTAATTTCGCGATCCCGCGTCGACGCTACTCGACGAGTAGGCAATCCTTTACTCGTCGAGTAGGGCTTAAAACTAAAGAAATTCTTAATTAATTTAGTACTTGGGAATCGGGGAGTTACGTCTGGTGTCAAGGAAAAGCATGAACCAAATGTTGGAACGTTTTCTAAACTCCTAACGCACCTAGTCCACAACCTAGACGGCCACTCGACTACATTTCCCTCTGACGGTGATGCAAAACTTATCGTAGTTTCACACCTACTTCTGTTCTTGAGTACCTAATAGATTCTCCCTCACTTAGATTCGACTAAGTCTTCACAGCACGTGAGAATTGAAGGATTCCCAATCCTTCTCGCTTTCTAATAATCCACTGATGGCAACCTGTGCTTACCAATGCTAGCGATCATTTACCAATTAAACCCTAAGATCTCCCATCCTCTTAAAACTTAAAGAGTACTCTTGAAATCTTGTAACATCCCAAAATCAAAGGCCAAAAATTTCATTTTTAATTAGGTTATTACATAAAACCAAAGTGTGAATAATCAAAATATAATATTATGAAACCATATCAGAGTACAATCCCAAGGATCGCGTGTGCAGAAAACATAGTGTGATGCGCTGCGACCAGGCCGACTCCTTTCCTTTGAAACAAAGTACCTGAAACCAAAACTGTAAACCGTGAGCACGAAGCTTAGTGAGTTCCCCCATCATACCACATACCACATAATACCATCGATATCTTTCAACCGGTAACCGGGGACTATTTCACCCTTACCACTATCACATAATAATATGTCATAAACATACTAATCACGTACTAACATCATAAGAATGATGATCACATACTAACATATCATAAACATGCTGATCACATAATAACATATCATAAACATACAGATAAGCATTACATGGGTTCTGTATACCCCTTCGGTATCTTTCAACCAGTAACTGCCATCGGTATCTTTCAACCGGTATCTGTCATCGGTATCTTTCAACCGGTATCTACCATCGGTATCTTTCAACCGGTAACCGGGGACTATTTCACCACCTACCACTATCATATAATATCATGATATAATCATACAGTCATGCATTTCTGGGGTACTGACCAACCTTCGATCCTAACGACCGAGTCAGGGAAAAACTATTCCCTTCTACTACCACTAACACACATAGCATATCACATAAGCATATCACATAAACATATCTCATAAGCACATCACATAAGCATATCTCATGAGCATATCACATAAACATACCAAGATAATTATCATCAAGACAATTATCTACCAACTACCCCTATTGGTGGGCCGGCATGGTGGCAGTAGACCCACCCCTACTGGAAGGTAACTCACCTCACACTGCTAAAGTCCCGTAGACACAATCCCACATTGCTGAAGTCCCGCAGACTCAACCCCAACTGCTAGATGACAGATTCCCGAACTATCAATACCAAAATAACACCTAATTAATAATTGGGTTCCACTACATAACCATAACACATACTTGGATAATTACTACATTACCCCAAGCTTGGCGTATTCAAGCCCAAGGCCCAATCCATAGGCCCAAAGTCAATTAGGAATTAAAGCCCAGCATATGGCTCAATTTTCAAAATTGGGCCCAGGCCTATACATGGTCTTATTCTAAGGCCCAATATCATATAATCATTAAGGCCCAACTATAGCCCAATTTTCCAAAGTGGGCCCAACCCCTTACATGGGCCTTGCCCTAGGCTCATTAAGTTATTTCAGGCCACATGATTATTTTTGGATGGCCCATTAATAATCCAATCATCAAGGCCCAAAAGAAAGGCCCAACAATAAACCCAAGTGAAGTTATGGTTTCTCATAAAATGCCGATTAGGGTTAAGTTTCCTACTTAACCCATTAAGGACCTAATCCACTAAATACTTAACCCATTAAGCCCAATATTACTTAGATTAGTTTTTTCCAATGGTTATTATTTAATATCTCCAGTTATTAAATAATTCCCGTGCATGTCCCGATTAATTCTCAAAATTAAGGTTTTATCGTCAATAGGGTTTCCAACCCAAATACTATTCCATTTATTAATTTTTTGGGCTTTTAGGTTAATTAGGGCTTTATTGGGCCTTTCAAGCCCACTAGAATGTTATTGAGTCCATTAGGATTTGCATTGGGTCAATTTGAGTCCATTAGACCCATTAGGGTTTTCACTAAGCCCATTAGGCTTCATTCGGCCCATTAGGGTTTCTAGCACCCCAAACGAATCAATCACAACGATGCAAAGCACACCGCCACCCAACACGGCGGCCGGTGGTGGCAGGAGGCGGTAGCCACCACCCTAAGGAGGTGGAATTTCCTTTCATTATTCCATTTTACAATTTACAAGGAAAATACCAAAGCAACACACACATAAATAAGCTAAGCATACAAACACATCAACACCTTGTGGTGGCCGGCGGTGGTTATTTCTCGTCGGCAGCCACCACCTCACGGTGCTGGCAGTGATTCCTTTTTGGGCTCCAAATAACACAGCCACATGAAACACAATTTGGAACACACTCCCATACGTGGAACGACCCACACAACCCCGCCATGAACAGGTGTGAGTCGGCAGTCCACACCGATCTCAAAAATGAAACCGTGACCATCTTTTCTTGGTGGCGAGCGACAGCCGGAGGCGACTGCAACATGACGACGGCGGAAACGGACTTGTGACGACGCAACAGGAGACAAGGGAGGTGGCGGCGGCGGCCTCGTTGTCGTCGGCAACGGAGTAGCACTGCAACATAACGGCAAAGAAGGAGCAGCGACAACAACATTCTACATTGAAGGCAAGCAGCAGGGGCGCTCATCATGGCGGTGGTGCAAGGTGGCAACTAGGGAATTAGAAGCGGCGGCTGGAGATCTCTGATGGTACAACGCCGACAATAGAAGAAGGGAGTTGCGGCTACTCTTATTTGCGCTAGGGTTAGGGTTTAGATTGAGTTATATATCTTGT
Organism: Lactuca sativa; assembly: GCF_002870075.4. NCBI lineage: Eukaryota > Viridiplantae > Streptophyta > Magnoliopsida > Asterales > Asteraceae > Lactuca > Lactuca sativa. The sequence goes on along the minus strand of NC_056631.2, from coordinate 228,183,653 downwards.
AACATAGAAACTTCACCCCATAATGGCAAGTCTGGACCCTCTCTATACAATTCTTTTAAACTATGATCCAGAATTTACCATTTGAACCCTGCCTCCTGAATCCTTTACAATTGAAGTCCGAATTTTACCTTTTAAACCCAATCCATGGAAATCTCTTACAAATTAAGTCTCATAAACTATCAAACAGCCCCCAATATCTTGATTATGACATAATTAGCCCTTCCACCTCATTTCCTTTTAAATTAAATTCAAATAATTACCATAGATCCCCTATCTTCATATAATTATTAACTGAGTCCGAAAATTACACTTTTAACCCTCAACTTCTAAAATGGTGGCAATTAGCTCTTCGAGACCATCCTTTTATACATAATTATTTATTTTAGGGCTACGAGTCCTTTATTTCTTTATTTATTTATTTAATAAATAAACGGGTGTTACAAATCTGGTCCTGTCTGACACCTCAATCCACCTCCCATGCTGACAATCGGAGGCCTTAATCTTCACTATGGCTGATGAATCCTCGTTCCCACTCCCTATCTCGCAACACTACTAAACTCTTACCGGACACAAACCATGCGAAAATACAATTCTCGTGAATATCCAATGACCAACCACTTAGGCATCTAACACTCACAACTAACTCCACTATCTTCATGCTACCAGTCCTTTCCTAGCAACGGTAGTGCCTTCAACTCTAAAGTTCTTCCATAGACAATTGTCAACCATACCCAAACAAACGATAGAACCTTGGAACTCTGACTTCACTGGAGAACTATCACTCTAACCCTGACCTAATATCCTCTAAATAATACTCCTGCACAGATCCTGATAAAGATCCAGAATGATAACGGTACACATGGAACCCACTCTGCAAGATATGTCCCTCTGCAGCTTCATCAAGGACTTTTCGGCATGCAGAATGGCATATAACAATCCTTGATAACCCAGACAATGGCATAGAACCGACCCGAGATCCAACTTGTCCAAGCTCAATCAAAATTCCAAAGTGGTACAATTTCGGGTATCCACCTAGAAGTAGCAAAAAAATAACAATCCGCTATTATTCGAAGGATTCCAGGTCACCTCCTCCCGAGATACCTCGACGATCAGATATTTACAAAATTGCCAGAGCAAGCGCCTTCACTGCTCTTCACTTCCTCCTCGGACAATCGGCCTTCTTGTGGCCCACCTGTCCGTAGTAAAAACATAATGGGCTTACCCCCAGAGCAATCTCTGCTGACATGATCAACCCTGACACACCTGTGGCAGCCTAAACCCTTGGAGCAACAAACTCCCTTATGCACTTTCCCGTACGTGTTACACTAACTCCTGACCTACTGGCCTTTCACCCGATGATCATAATTCATAGGTCTCTTCCCGGGATCCTCTATTATATGCACCTGGCACAACCCTCTCTTCCCAGGGTTCTGCAAATCGATCTCGCATCTCCAAAATCTTAGAAATCATATTCTTCAGGGTCTGACACCCTGTCACACTCACTAGCTCACTTGCCGATGGCTGAGCTGCAACAGTTGGAACATCCTCTGTCCCCAAACTGGGTCACAAACACCTCCCCGAAGCTTCTCAGATTCTCCAAGACACTCACCGATTCGAGTATGGATCATATGCTTTCAGTAGTACGAGCCCAATACTACCTTCCACACCTATCCATACTTTCCTCAACAATCCTCCCGAATTCTCCAAGTCACTTCCTCAAAATAATGCAACCATGTCTCACTAAACCTCACTTCCAACCCATTGAAGCGTATCCTAGGCTTTCCTAGGTTCCCGAACCCACCCAGTCCTCAGCTACTGAAAGATTCCAAGTAATGTCAACTAGCTTCTTTTATGAACATAACCACATGCAACAGAGATCAGATAATATTTCGAGTAAAAGACTCATCCCTATAACAGTTAGACTCAAACGAGAGATGCACAATAGGGTCAAATCTATCACTCTAAGATTATCTAGCCTATGTTACATGTGACTTATCATACTCACTTAATAGCTAGCTCACATTACTAAGAGTCCCATAAAACACAAAGCAAGCAACATTTAGACAATGGAAAATCTAACCAACATATTCCAATCAATCATTCTATCCTCTAATCAGGAATCTATACTGGCATGAGATTCTAAGGCTCATACAGTTAGGCATAACCTAAACAGGCTATCCTATCACTAACTGATCAGTACTATCATGCAACTCAACAAGCATATACAGCAGGCATATAAGGCATCTTCCTAGATTATCAGCCCTAATCTAGCATGCAATTCTCATACACATACAATAGACATTTAAGGCATCCTTCCTAGATCCTTATCCCTAATCTAGCATGCAGTTCTCATAATCATATCATATTATAACATAACATGTATGGGTATCTTGGGCAAACCTTACTTGAGCTCGGCTGATTGCATACACCACACACCTTGTTCTTTTCAAAGTTCTTTTCTCTTTTTCAAATTATTTTCAAACTTCTTTTATAAAATGATTTTTCTTTTGAATATTTTCATACCAAGTCCTTATTTTGAGTCCAGACACACCCGAGAGTGTGCCTGAATCCCTCAAACCAAGGCTCTGATACCAACTTGTAACATCCCAAAATTCAAGACCAAACATTTCATTTTCAGTTTAATAATTCATAAAACCAACAGTATAAAAACATCCATAAAACATCTCATATCAAAACCAAAGTGCCAATAATCAAAACATGTTATCATAAAACTATTGGATTAGTGTCTAACCCCGTAACTATATTTGGTAAATACTTGACCCGGTTGTGCATGGTCCTTTTGGCTTGCCTTCACATAAGCAACATGATAGGTTGATTTATAAATAAAGAGGTTATTATGATTTATTAATATATCATATGATTAATATATTAAAGGAGAAATCATATAGTTTAATTAATATTAGACAAGAATTAATTAAGAATTAATTATGTAGCTAAAAGAGATTAATTAAATAAAGGGGACTAGAATTGTCAATTGTGTGATAGTTGGTTTTGGGATGTGGATCTTTATGGATCATAGGGTGGACGAAATTAAGGTGTATGGACTCCTTGAATTCGTCCAAGCCCTAATCTAGAAGGATCCTTGGACTGCTTAAGGCCAAAGTAATCCAATTAGGGTTTCAGGATGTAACCCTAGCAGCTCAAGTATTTAAAGGACCCAGGGGCTACAAAAATAGGCTACCAGAAACCCTAAGGAATTCCTAGAGCCGATTTTGTGCCTACAACCTCTCTCCAAATCATCCTCTTGCCTCTTGGCCTTTGTAAGCCATTAGAGGAGTGACAATTGTGACTCTAAGCTCCAATGATAACAAGATTCAAGTTTCCAAGAAGAGGTAATAATCTAGATCTACTTTGTCTTGTCAATTTCGAATTGTATATCATAGATCTAGGGTTTGCAAGTCTTGGATGAAAAGCATGTTCTTTAGAGAAACCTAGATCCATGCATTATGGTTTGTATGTGCACATAGGAATGTTCTTATGGCTCAAACCCATCAGTGGTATCAAAGCCTTGCTTGGTTTCTCTTGAATTGGATGCTTCGTGCTTTGATTCTTGCTTAAAAAATCTTTTTTCTTGCTCTCTGCCTGATGAACTCGGCGAGTCCCATTTTGGACTCGACGAGTAGGATGAACTCGACGAGTCCATAAGGGGACTCGACAAGTCGGAGCGTTAGACAGAGGGAATTTTGGGATTTCTTGCTGTTTTGCTTAAGGATAATTACCTAACTTGTTTTAGTCTAATAAAATCCGAATTTTATTACCTTTTTATCAATATCCTCACCAAAACAAAAGATAATTACCAATTGTTTAAAAAATAATTTCCTTATTTGATAATACTTGATTATTTATATTAATTGTTGAACTATCTTGCAAGTAATATTGACTAGGTCAAATTTAGATAAATATTAAATTAAATGCTTAATTGAAAATGATTTGCTATTTGATCTTTGTGTTTTGAAAGAGTTCAAAACTAGTCCTTAAGTTTTGAAATTTAAATTTTATGATTAAAATGTTTAATTTGAACTATTTAAATTTCAAACCCTAGAATTTTACAAGTTTAAAATTCAACCTTATACTATATAATTTTATAATATTAATATATATATATATATATATATATATATATATATATAACTTAAATGCTAGTCTTGTCGTTAATAGGCCTCATTCACGAAGCCGATCTATAAGGGGGGTATAAGGTTATGGCCTACAAAATGGCCATTTAATGGGTGTGCACTCTCACCCACCGCTTCCTTGATTGGTGGAGGGTCGTTAGCCGAACGGGTAGGATAGGGCAACCCCTTCTCATTAATAAGTATTATGAATCTATATAAAGTAACTAAATGTTTTTACAAAATTCCCAATCTTAGTTACTTTAGGCAAAGTGAATTGATGCAATTCCATGAAATTACACTTTGTACCCTTGCTAACAAGTTAATGGAGCGTGTGTGGTTAACCGGCACACTAATTGGTTCTATGCAAATGTGGCAAAGGGTGAATCATTTTTTGTCATAGTTCGATGGAGCGTGTGTGGTTAACCGGCACATCGAATGGGTGACTGTAGCAATGAGGGCACCATGTACATTTGCGTGGTCATTCACACCCGCTTTGTGATCCTCGACATTCCAGTCACAAACTTGAAGGGCATATCGAGATTGAAACATGTCAATGAAAAGTTCAATGAATCTAAAAGGAATCTAGGAGTTTCAATACATTTAAAACTTAATTTTTTTTCATGGTGGAGAATTAGTGAATCATCATTCACTTACCTTCAACTTATTTTCATGTTAGATTACGACATCCGTTTTCTAATATGTAAACAATGTTGTTGGGTCCTAGCCCTAATTTCTCATTTTGGGTGTTTAATTAGGGATTCATTTCTAATCAAACTTTGTTCTTTTCTTCAGATGTCGAACTCAAACAACAACAACGCTTCAGGTTCAACCTCATCCGGCTCGTTCTCACTCATGAACTTGTGTGGGAGAGTGATCTTTGATGGGTCCAAATTTCAATGATTGGATCCGTAACATCCGAATGGTCACTCGTTATGAGGACAAAGAGTACATCCTCGATAAGGATCTGAAGGAGGTGAACATCAACACTGCTACTCCCGAAGAAATCGTTGCCTTTGAGGCCCATGAGCATGATGCCACGAAAGTCCATTGCATCATGTTGGCGACCATGACTACTGAACTACAAAATTCCTATGAGGAATATTATCCCTACAAGATACATCAAGACTTGGTGGACCGGTATCACCAAAGTGCGAGGCAAGAAAGGTATGAGATCATCACTTCGATGATCACTTCCAAAATAGGTAATGGAGAGTCCCTTACCGCTTATCTACAAAAGATGCAGAGATATGTTGATCGCCTGCTGAAGTTGAATGTTAACTTCGATGAAGAGCTTGAAATTGACATTATCCTTTAGTCCTTGCCTCCCTGCTACAACCAGTTCTGCAAGGCCTGCCACATGAATAAGGAAGAGGTCACCTTGAGCAAGCTTCAAGGATTGCTTAGGACTGTTGAGAGAAATCTCAAGGATAAGTCTATTGCGTCAACTCCCACTCCAACCGATGCTCCTGTTTTGGCCATTGGGCAAAGGAGGGGTAAGAAGAGGAAGGCTCCATCAAAGAGCCACCAAAAGGGAAAATCCCAAGATGGTACCTCTTCTAGTGGAACCAAATTTGGTTCTTCTAAGCCCAACTCTAACCCGAAGGAGGTAGAGTGCCACCACTGCCACAAGATAGGGCATTGGAAGAGAAGTTGCCCGAAATATCTGCAAGCCATCAAGGATGGGAAGATCAAACCATCTTTCGCAGGTATTTACACAATTAAATCTAATGATTCATCACATGCTATTTCTTGGGTTCTTGATACAGCATGTGGTTTTCACATATGTTCAGATTTGCAGGGACTAAGAAGAGATAGGGATGTGGAGTGTGGAAGGATAAATCTAGATGTTAGCACCTGTCCCTGCCACTTGGAGGATCACCGACGACCGACATGGCTGAGTAGAGGCACCTGCGGTGGGAAGCAGGGCTCGTCAGTTGTCTGCAATGGATTCGTGAGCAGTTTGCAAAGAACTACCTGACAATATTGGGCTAACTGCTAAGTTTTAGGGTCAGACAACAACTACACATTCGATTAATGAGGTAGTCGGGGTAGCTCGGGAGAAGGAGATTGGTTTGGATGGGCATCGCGGTAAAGGAATCGAGCACTTATTTCAGGACAATTGGGAAGAAGTGAGGAGTCATACTCAGCTGACTTGGGTGATGGAAGTCGGGAGGACCTTAAGGTGTGTGGTAAGTGTGGAGGAACTCATGGATTTGCTTGTCACAAGTTCAGGTGTTTCAAGTGCATGGAAAGGGGGCATGTGTATCGGGATTATAAGAAGGATCAGATATGATTTCATTGCCACCAGCCTGGTCATTTCAAGTCTCGTTGTCCTGTTTTGGTGGTGGAGAGAGTCCAGGTTCACGCGCCCAATGTCCCGCAGGAAGTCAAGATCGAGCCGTACTAGATCGCAAGTATGTCGTTTGAATTCTCCCTTCTGTAATGATTCTATTATTAAGGTTCTGCATCGGTAATTATAATGATACTTCGGAATTTTGTGGCCTCTTGGAATTGAGTTATATGCCATCTGCTTATCTTGGAGTTTTAGAATGATAGTTGGGGGACGTTCCCTGTAGAGCAGGTTACTTGGAATGCAGTAGCGGTAGCAAGTATGTGTGAGTTCTAGTTGTGCGCGGTGCAATTTCTTGGGTACCTTGTCAATCAGAAGGGTATTCTAGTTGTTCCGGCTAAGATAGAGGTCGTGATACAGTGGGAGTTTCCGAGGTCTCCAATTGAGATTCGGAGCTTCCTGGGTCTAGCGGGTTACTACCGGAGATGTATTCGGGTTCTTGGAAGTGGTGTGATCTTTTGGACTATTTAGTATTGACACACTAGCAATGGTGAGCATGGTTTTCAGCAGAATGCGCATAGAATGGTAAGAAGGATTGAGAATCCTTCCAGTATTGTGTGTTGTAAGATGTCAGTTGAATCAAAGTGGGGAAGAATCATCCAAGGATTTAGAAGTAGGAGTAGTTTTGAAACTGAGATAAGTTTCGCATCCTTGTCAGAAAGGAAGACAACCCAAGCAGCTGTATGGTTTGAGGATAGTGTGAGATGGAAGTTTGGAAAAACTTGCCAGTAAGGAGATCGCGTTCCCATAATGTTTTCCAGCAAGCCTTAGGGAATCGGGTTGGGGATTCCAGTCAGGACATGGGTTCAGTCTTGAATGATAAGTCATGTGTATACTCGTCGTCGGATGTGTTCGGATTAGTAACCAACGAATGAGATAGTGTTAGAGTGTTGTAAGTCTGTGGGTGTAATCGTGGCATTCACTAGCAGCCAGATAGTGTTAGAGTGTTGTAAGTTTGCGGGTGTAGCCATAGCATTCACTAGCAGCCAGATAGTGTTAGAGTGTTGTAAGTCTGTGGGTGTAGCCGTAGCATTCACTAGCAGCCAGATAGTGTTAGAGTGTTGTAAGTCTGCAGGTGTAACCGTAGCATTCACTAGCATTTAGGTAGTGCTAGAGTGTTGTGCGATTATGCGAGTAGCCGTAGAATACAATTGGCTCGTAGACAACATGAGCGTGTTGTTAGGACACAGAAGGAACAATAGTACCCATCAGTTCGGGTGTAGCAGTAAAGGTATGGAAATCCACGGATTGGATTCCGGAATTATTTGGATGGATTAGACCTAGTTGAGCCAGTGATAAGACTGTAGGAATACAACTGGAGTTTTGAGATCAGGGAAGCAATGTATTGCTTCAGGTTACTTGTTATATAAGGCTACAATTGGTCATATAGAAATCACGTTTAACCGTGGTTTGGTAACATAAGGATCCAACGCACGGACCCGATTAGTTAGTTCAGGAGGTTGTTAAAGCCTCAGTGACATGATAACTATTGGCAACTGGTTCCAGAAAAGGATTTTGTTCAGAAGTCGTGTGAGGCGACTAAATAGGGAGCCCTTTGGCTCCGCAGCCGGGCTGGAACCCAATATTTCAGATGACTAACGAATGAATTGAGACCAGGAAGGTCTCTATTGATGTTGGAAAGCATCCATGTAGCAGCATGCTGTTTCAGGCAGTCAATGCAGTGTTCTAGGCAGTTTAGTGTTTTCAGGCAGGTCAGTGTTTCAGACAGTTTGGGGTCTCCAGCGGTAATGGTATTTGAGGATCTCATGTATGGTAAGCGTAGTAGAGTGCAGCGTAATGCTAAGTCACCCCCATAGGGTTTATCTATAATGATTTAGTATGAGTGGTCTGTCATGGATTCAGACCATCTTGAGACAACAGACTTCAGACGGAGTAGATGTGATCTTGTTGCAAGGAATTCGTTCATCTGCAAACTTTAGGGCCTTGCGAAGGATGGCCAGTTGAGTAAATTGATTTGTCAGGATCGTTGGAGGAATTAGAGTGCACTTAAGGATTGTTATCCGTGAGGATTAGTTTTAGTCTAACTGATCGGGTGAAAGGTCAATGGAAGTGGCCAGCGGGAGTCAGATTCTTCTGGTAGGAGTGTTGAAAGCAGATTGCAGATCAGTTGGACGTAGCGGACTTCGAGGACGAAGTCTAGTTTAAGTGGGGGAGAGTTGTAACACCCAGAATCCAAAAGAACAAGAAAGGAAGAAAATCCCTTAGTCAAAGGAGTCAACTCGTCGACTTCAAGGAAGAACTCGACGAGTCGGAGCGGGCTCCGTGTGGAAGAGTAAGTGACTGACTCGACGAGTCGGCGAGTCTGGTCTGGGTTGGTAAAACACTAATTTCGGGACTTGGTACCCTATTTAAGCATCTTATTCCCTTCCTTAGGGTTCATTACAGCCTCTCTCTTCCAGAATCCCAAAACCCTAGCCACCCAACTTCATTTTTGGAGCTTTTGGTGAAGATTAAGGTCCATTGGAGTGGATTTTGAAGGCTTGGAAGAAAGGAGCAAGGAAGGAAGTGTAGATCCAGCCTTCACATCAATTTGGCAACAGTTAGAAGGTAAAAAGTTTGGACCTTGAGCTTTTAATTGATAGATCCCCTTTCTAGCTTCGCTTTGGTCACATTTAGATCATTTCCAAGGTTAAACCAAGTATTAAGCCTTTGAGGATGGATTGGACACAGATCTAGACACTCTTGAGCTTTAGAAGCTCAAAGTTGTTAGCTTTATCTAGGCGAAGGTCCCATTTCATGACCTAGGTTTTCTTTGAAGCTTGGATTAAGTGTTTAGCCCCATAACACCTTGCATGCACGTAAAGTTAGCAACTTTACGTGCAATGCTATATTAAGGAGTCAAGATCTACGAGTTGGAGGTATTGGGATGGATTGTAATCGACAAATAAAGATGTCACAAGATGAACTCGGCGAGTCAGTTCATGGACTCGACGAGTCGGGCCACAAACCTAAACCCTTCTGTTTATGAGTTGGATCAATGAGTGGGGTTTCAGAAGGACTCAACCAGTCTGTGTGCATTTTGGACATGAAGAGCATGGTACTCGACGAGTTCAAGGAGGAACTCGGCGAGTCCCAGGCAATCTCCTTAGCTTTTGAAGATGGACTCGACGAGTTGAAGAACAACACGGCGATTCGGTTGAGGATAGTCCAAAATGGTTAGTTAAAGGAGAACCCGTCGAGTTGTTGCTAGACTCGACGAGTAGAGTCAAGGTTGTTTTGGGATTTAAGGAGCATCGACTCGACGAGTTGGTAGAATAACTCGGCGAGTCGAGTCAACTGGAAGTTGACTCTGACCGTTGACCTTGACCTTGAGAAGGACCATGACCATAGTTGACCTAGTTGACTTCTTGAGGGCAGTTAGGCTAAGTGTTGTTATTGGTATTGGTAGCTCGGGGAGCTAGAGGAGCAGCAGTTCGGGGAATTTTCGGTTAGCAGCCAGAAGGTTATCAGCAAAGTTCAGCAGTGCAGGTGAGTTCCCTTTCCAGTAGGAACGGGTCTACGGCCACAATGCCGACCCGTTTAGTTAGCAGTGGTTCCGGACTTCGATCCGATTCAGTAGTTCAGTGTGCTTGATTTCTTTGTGATTCAAGCATGTCTCTGTGTTATGTGTACCGGACTACGGTCCGATGCAGTATGCAGTATATGTGTTTATGCTAGTAGTTATAATTATGCTATGCTATGTTCAGTCAGTTTCCGGACTTCGGTCCGATACAGAGGGCAAGGCCCTGGTTAGTTCCAGACTTCGGTCCGATGCAGTTTCCGGACTACGGTCTGATGCAGAGGGCAAGGCACTGGTTAGTTTCGGACTTCGGTATGATGCAGTTTCCGGACTACGGTCTGATGTAGAGCGCAAAGCCCTAGTTAGTCCCGGACTTCGGTCCGGTGCAGTTTCCAAACTTCGGTCTGATGTAGTGGTCAAGGCACAATATGTGTTTATATGTTATTGTATGGTATGTGGTAGTTTGGAGAGCACACTAAGCTTTGTGCTTACAGTTTTTCAGTTTTGGTTTCAGGTACTCGGTTTTCAAAAGAGGACCTCGGGAAAATTGCAGTGCACACACCATTTGTTTCACCTGGGATGTTTATACTATGATATATTTTGATATGAGACATGATACATGACTTATGATTTATATGTGAAGAAGTTATTTATGGTTTTATTTATTAAATTAAAATGAAATTTTTTTAGACTGTATTTTTGGGACGTTTCAATGGAAAATATTCCCATATGAATACCAATTCTAAATAAGAATCACCTTCACTCATAATTATGTCAGTATGGTTCGTCCAAAAACCACTATACTTCCATTTTTCCACAAGTAACCAATCTTTTGGTAAACCTCAGACTGTTCTTTACAATTGCTTAACAACTTGAGTCATATCCTGTTCTAGTCCTTTTCCCTATCATTGCCCTATGCATTTGGAAAATCGAAACAAGTGAATATTATAGAATGTGTAATCGATCCTTTATCTGAAACATATAGGACCCGGACTGATATCTACTCAGTCTCTTGCTATAATATTTCCATATATCGAATTTCCTATGTTGAATCATTTCAACACGATAGTCACATATGTCTATGACTATGTCTTATTAAAACTTCAATCTAAACTCTTATATTTGAAATGAAGTATGAGTTTCTTGTCCCTTAAGCCTTACTATAGAGAAATAATTCCTAAACTTTGCAATTTGCAAATTTGAACTCTTTGTTTCCTACCGATAACATTTCCAACTTGCAACACTTAGCATAACAATTATGCTCCCACGAGTATAACAATTATGCTCCCACTAGCTTTGACATGTACCAAGAAATCAACTTGTAACAGCCCGGATTTCCAGGTATCTTTTATGTTTATGTTTTTGGTGTTTTGAGAGGGGACTCGGCGAGTTGGAGCTCAGACTCGCCGAGTAGGATCGCGAGTCTGGACACGGGTTCGCGCCTGGACTCGGCGAGTCCAAGATATGGACTCGGCGAGTCCGCGCTGTTTAATGAAACCCTAATTTCTCGGGTTTGGGACCTATTTAAAGGGCCTTATGGCCGTCATTTGTGCTCACCAGTCCTTTGAGCGAAACCCTAATCGAGTGTAAGCGTTTGGAGCATAGAAGGAGGCCATTATTGATCTTGGAGGTGTCATCTTGCAATGAAAAGGGAGGATCAGCTAAGGAAAGGCAAGAGGAGCCACTTTCTGAGAGTTTGGGGTCCAGAGCATCGCATTTGAGGTAATATCTTCGAGCTATCCTCTGCTATGTTGACGTTTTCATTGATTTAGGGCTTGTTGAGCCCTTTTGTGGCTAGATCTATTGCTCCCTTGGTCCCTTAAGCGATTTAGACCATAGATCTGGACCCTTGGAGATCCAGAGTATCCCTTTGCCCAAGCTTTTTGTGAATCAATGGAGGTTTTGGATTGAAATCCTTATGCCTTAGGTCAAAATGCCATTTATGAGCCATGGGGTGTGTTATGAACACCAAGATAAGGACTTTACGTGTTGAATCGGTCTAGGAAGGCCAGATCTATGAATTTTTGGAACATATCTGACCTTAGAAGCAAGTTTGAGTGATTGCATGGCATGGACTCGCCGAGTCCGATGATCAGACTCGGCGAGTAGCTTGAAGGTTGCCTTCAGATCACCCAGTGAGTGGTCCAGTCGAGTCATAGGTTGACTCAGTGAGTCAGGGCGAGTCAGAGAGGGTTGACAGGTGGTCTAAGTTGAGCTGGGACTCGCCGAGTTGTTCTTGAGACTCGGCGAGTTGAGTCGGGGTAGCCCCGCGATTCTTCCAGGTGGAACTCGTCGAGTCAGGGGGAGTACTCGACGTGTCAAAAGGGAATACTGGAGAGTTTGGTGAAAACGTCTAGACTCGCCGAGTCGCCCTAGTGCACTCGCCGAGTCCGGTCAAAGTTGACCGTTGACCGCTAACCAGGAGTTGACTAGTGTTGACTTATAAAGGGTAGTCAACCTTAGTGGTAAAAATGTTAATAAGAGACGTATGATGATATAGGGAGATTGTAGCTCGGAGGATCGAGCACGTGTGATTCCAGGATTTGCTAGCTATCGATATTCACGAGGTGAGTCTTCTCACTATACTATCCCCGGAAGGGTTTGACTGTGTGACCGGAAGGTCGGATATGGTATGAGACATATGTGCTATATGTGATAAGTTAATTGTTATATGTGCTATGTATGATATGCTTGATATGGGCCGGAAGGCTTTGTAATGTGAACCGTAAGGTTGGCGTGGGTAGGACCGGAAGGTTTACCTAGTCGGGACGGAAGTCCCCTGAGACACATGGACCGGAAGGTCAGGGCCTGGAAAGGCGTATGTGCGTAGGTTGTATTTTGGGGAACTCATTAAGCTTTTATGCTTACAGTTGTTTCGTATGTGTTTCAGGTACTAGCAAGGACCGTGGGAAGGCGCCGGCGTGATCTGTACACACTGATGGATGATTTATGATCTTGGGATTTATGTGATTGTATTATGACATGATACGTTGGATATTTATGCCTTGTTTTGGATGAAAATACATTTTTAGAAATGAAAAATTTGTGTTAAAATTTCCGTTGTTACACAACTTGACTTCAAGAAATAAATATTGTTGAATTTCTTACTAAAGTGAAAATTTTTGATACGTGATGCTTTGATAAGTCTTCATCTAGACTTCTCAAGCCCATACACCTTCATTAGATAGCATATGTGTGTATTTAAACCCTTTCATAAGTTATAGCTATAAGTCCTGAATGTTCAAACTATTTCTTGCCATTTCTCACAATTCGAACTATGAAAAGGGATGTCATAATCATATTGCAAATTTGAGAACACAGTTATCACAACTACAAACTATAATGATATTAACCAGATTTAAAATCTAACAATGAAAGTGTTCCCTCATAATCATTTTAATGAATTAGAGAGAAACTTTTTGCCAATTAGATTTTATGGTGTATGTGTTCATATGCATACAAATTTGTCATTTCCAACCTACAATCATAAGATAAGGTTGAGGACAACACCAAAATTAAATTTAGGTTTCATGGACTGAACTTTGCTTATTTTTAATTTCTCGCATTCTGGTAGCACAAGGGCCTACCAACGTTCCCAAGTTCTCAAGCAGCTTACTTCCATTGACCAATGTATTATCACTGACCAACGTGCTCTGCCTTTTGCAGACACATGAGAACCAAATAACTCATAAGCATTGCCAACACAATAGGAAGGTGCAGAGAAGCAAGAATGTGTAAATTGAACATGATAGGTTATCAACATCAGGTCATGTGCTAGTGATAACTAAAAGGTTTATTCTTGACTGACTCCTGAAACTCTTCAAGATTAATAAGACTCCCACTGACTTCTTAACATATAAGTTTCTCTCTCAAGCAGCACTCCTTGATGAGCAAAAAAAATATTCAAAAGTTAGTGTGGATTCTTGTCACGAAAACACTTTATTGAATTGGTCTTACTACATCCTTTGTTTTTTAAATCCAAAAACATCACAACTACCAATTCAAAATGTGCAAAAGTAAGAAATTATTGCTCCACATTTTATAAGGTGATATAAACCTACTTAGTACGAAACAAGCTTCAATATATGATTTATAGTTACTAGAGTATGACTAAAAAACTTAATTGGAAACAAAGTATGACTCGTCTATTGACTAAACCATTTCACCAATATCCGATTCCTCTTCTTAGTCAAACAATTGCACTAAGATGTTCTTCAAAGATCAATTTGTGACATGGTTCCATAATCATTAAGATGATCATAAAAGATGATACTAAAGTAATCTCCTTTCCTTTCATACTAGAGAAACCTTTATCTTTCTGCCTAATAGATTCTTCTTATTCGTTCCACTACTCTATGAAACTTTTCAAAGAGTTAGAATTATGCACAACGATATTTACTGAAAGCATCAGCAAATCATGACGAATAAAGTTATCATCCTTTGTGGCAGATCTGAATAATCCGCATCAATGTGTACTAGATCCTTTATTCCTTCACTTGACTCACATAAACATGTGATCAACGAATTAGTCATGTTCTTCCAATGATCAAAATTCTCATACATCACACAATTTGAATTGTATAACTCCAAGTTTATGTCCAATTGAAACTTGGGTGATGAGAATTCCTTTTCACTTGGTTGATTATGACATTTTTACAAATAACATAATTAAGAATCAAATCCATATTCAACATTGATAATAATAGAAATGTAACCATCAATTTTCATAACTGCCATTATAAGGAAAAATAAAATACACCAGATAAAAACAAAAATCCACTTTATTGATAATGAGCAGAAAAATTTTGTCCTTACAATACAAATGTATGAAAACTATGTTTCTAGATATTTCCTAAGCAATCTATCATAACTGATGAGTTCACAACTCTTAGATCGTTTAGATCTTTCACAAGTACAATAAAAGAATTCTAACAGTTTAAGAACAAATTAAGAATGAACACAAAACAAAATCAAATATGAGCTTATGATTCAAAACTAAGTCATGCCTCAGCAGAGCTCGATGAAGAACTTCCGTTGTAGAGGCGAGCTAGGGTTTACAAAGTAATGAATACGAAAACAATCAAATCTCTTCCTTCTAAGTCTGCATGCATTTAGCTTATATACTAAACCCTAATACAAAATAATGCACGGCTAGACATGCCCAATAGCGGCAATTAAACTAGGCTATGGACCGAGCCATGACGCAATCCACTAGACTCAACAATCTCCCCCTTTGTGTCAAATGAGGCGAGAGATTATTTCTTCTGAGTTGGTCTCACCGTCTTTATAACTTTAAACAGATTATGAATAATGGCGAGAAGAGTATGTCAGAATAGAATGTACCACCTCAACATGTCGACGAACAACTTTTTATCAGCAGCACTGTTTTGGTCGCACCTTTGTATGATCTCTAATATATGCTCGAGACAATTCGTCGAGAAAAGGTGTTTCTCAACAAGAGCGAACATACACTTTTGACCTTCGCCCCTGAGAAACATTATTGTGTGATACTTGGAATCAATCTTCCCCTTGATCATGGACTTAACATTGCCAACTCTGCCCATGGGTTTGATCGTTGGATGCTTGTGTATGGCAGATGCAATTTCCTGGTCCATCTTCGCTACCTCATGTATGTAGCAAACAAGCATACGCTTGACATGATCAATAATTGGCTGCTACTCCTGAGGATTTGACAAAAGAATGTTGGTGAGGAGTATCCGGTCATGGGGGTTGAGGTTCGGTAGATCAGCAAGGGAAAAATGGTGAACTGAGCCTTCGGTTCCTCTAGTCACCCTGAATTTGACATTGATGAATTTCCCTGCTGAATAGGGCTTCATCACCTTGACGGTGGTTATCTTCTTAGAGCTCCAAGTCTGGTATTGAGGTTGAGCAAACTCTAAGTAAAACTCTAACAGATCCCTATCTACCTTCGGGTCTGGAGATGGAATGGCAGCAGTCGAGTTGAAACAGTGGAAGATGAATGCCTTTCTAGTGATTGTCATATCGAACTGTGCATCCTTGGAGTTGTCAAGGCTGAATGACATTATTGGCTCGAGCCATAGAATGGCTGGCTCATCAATCGCACACCTCTGAAGCGAATCTTTAGTCCATTCAGGGAACATGACCTTTTTCTTTTCTAGGAGCTCCGCCTCCTTTCGCTTCTGTTCTAGCTCAGCTCGCTCCTTCATAGAAATTTCTTCAGTTTGTTTTTCTGAAGAATCAACCTTTGGGACAGGCTTCCTGGGAACTTCAACGTAGACATCATCTTCGTTGTCTATATCATCTTCACCAATTTTCTTCTTTTTCTTATCCTTATTACTGACCGAAGCTTCATTACCCTTCGGTTCAGCAGCTAGCTTGGAGGCAGATGGAGGAGGTTGATTCGTCTCTTGCTTCAAGTCTTTCTCTCCCCCTTGTTGCGGTTGGACACCAGTCACCGGAACACCCTCGATACGGCTAAGGACATCCAGTGCCGGTCTGAGCTTGTCTGCCAAATGCCTTCGGATGGTGATAGTGACAAGTGGATCATGACCTTCAATAAGATGAAGAAGGATGGAGTGAACGTCTGCAGCAGAACTTCGTATCACCTCCCTTTCTAACTTGAGGTCATCAATCTCAGCATGAGCAGTTCGCAGCTTGTGTGTTTGCAATTTTATCTGATTTGTGCGTCTGGCAAGCTCATCCATAATTCCATTTTCCATAGCTAAGACTGCTTGTAGTTGAGATAAGTGTGCGTTGACATTAGCATGGAACGCGTCATTTTACTGTTCAATAGCAAGGCGTGCTGCTTCAACCTTCGAGCACTCAGACTGAAGAGTCTGTTGAAGAGTCTCTACAGAAGAAGTAACTATAGCAGCATTCTTGGCAGCAGCAGCCTGCAAAGAATCTAAAAACAGGTGAGCCTGGGACACTAGTTTATCGACTTTCGCGGTCACTTCCTTGCACTCTTTTGTAGAGGCATCAATAGCACGAGAGGCCTATTGACATTGGGAAGTGGAGGCTTCAATAGCCTTTGCTGCAGCAGATAAGGAGGCTGAATGTTCAGCAACAACTGAAGAGAACAGGGCCTTTAATGCAGCATCTGAATAAGCTCCTGAGGAAAAGGAGGCAAGCATTTGATCCAGCTTGTCGTTTACCGCTTTGAGATCACGTTTGGTGATAGGCTCATCGTCATCATCCTCACTATGTACTCGATAAGGACTGAAGTATGTGGAGTCGAACTCCAAGTCCTCACCGCCCAAAATCGGGGTTGTTTCTGTAGAAGGTGTTGGAGATAAGGGTTTTGAAGAAGGTAGAGGTTCGGTTGTTACAGGAGTTTCGGTTGTTAGAGGAGGTTCGGTTGTAAAAGTAGGTTCGGTGACAGGTGGTTTGGAAATAGTGAATGTAGGTTTTGTAGTGGTGGAAGATGTCACAACTGTAAATTTTGAGCCACGTAATCTATACATTCAAGTTAATGTGAATCAGAAACTTCAAGTAAATACATTACGCAAGTACTACAAGTAGTCATCAAACAATTGGAAAACCCTAGAAGTTCTTGTTAAGTCTATTTTGGACTAGAACTTCCTTATTGGATCCAAATGGACCAATAAGTTTCCAATTGGACTATCATGGGCTTAGAACCCTAATTGGGCTCTAATTGGACCCACTCTTATTTATTTTAACATTTTAGGTCATGTTGGGCCTATAATGAAATGAATTGAAAGCTTTGGGCCATGAATAACCTAAACTAGTCCAATAAAAATATAAAAATCATACTACATTCTTTTAAGCATAAAACACACTCTAACTAACTCAAACTTTGGGCTTAAGGAAAAAGCCCAAATTTTTCTTTTCCCTTTTTAAAAATCTCAGCCCAAAGGCCCAAACCCAAAGAGAAATGGAAGTGTTGACTTAATGCATGCCACCTCATCTTTACCCATAGGATATCCAAGCAACATCTCATGCCTCCATGCAAGCATCACTTCAAAAATCACTTCTTTCTCTTCCCCTCTCTCACTCTCGGCCACATCTCAAACACACACACACATTTCACAAATTCCCTCAAAGAACATTCAAGAAAACTCTCTCATTTCCTCCCCAAAAATTCGAGATTTCAAGAAGCTTTCAAGGAGATCTTTCAAGAAAAATCACCATCTAAGGTAAGGTTTTGCTTGGATCTATGACTTGTATTCTTTATTTATCAAAAATCTCCTCCTAATCCATGCAAAAATCGTGATCTTGCACCCTAGAACCATCTCAAACTCGAGATCTTCATCAAAGGGAGCTTAGGCCAAAAATCACTTCATTTTCCTTCCATTTTTCCTTGCAAAACCGAGTCAACACCCCAAGGTGAGCTTCATACCCCCTATTTTCTGTTTTTATGAGTTTTGTGGGGGGGGAATACAAGTGAAAGTGTAGATCTATATGTGTTTTGTATGCCTTGTATGATTTCCATGCTTATATGTATGCTTTTATGTGTTTTAATGTTGGATCTAGCCATTAAACCCCTCAAAACCGAGACATAACTTATGTTTTATGATTTTAGCTTCAAATATATTTCTACATATAAAGTGATACAAGAAAAATAGCTAAGTGGTTAGCAACAAATTTCTTTAAGCTAAAAACACACATTTTGGGCCAAAAATGTGAAAAATACAAAATTAAGGGCCCAAATTGACATTTCACAGATTCTGATGGATGAAATGTGCCAAAACAGTTTCCATAAAACTATTTCTGGAATTATATTCAAATAGAGGATTAAAAACATAAATTTCAAGCTTATTGGGCTAAAAATGAAAATTTCGGCCCAAGGAGGCCCATTATGCGAATTTTTCTGTTTTGGAGGACCAAAACTGTGAATTTCTGTAAAACAGTGGACTATAAGTGTCCCAAATCCTTTTCAAAGGTTTAAAATGCTTTTTAAATTTAAAAAGGACCAAAGTTGCAAAAATTTTCCAATTTGGGCCAAAATTGTCAAAATTGCGAAAAGAAGGGCTAAAACCGAGAAAAACTGCATTTTCAGGGACTTAAACTGTTTTCTATGAAAAATATGCTGGAAAATATTAATTTCAATAATTTTTGGTGTTAAAATGTCAAGAAAAAAAATAGTTTAAGGACCAAACCGGGAAATATTACATAAAAAGGGTTGAAAATGTAAATTTTACAAATAATGAGGGGCTGAAAACAGAAATATTTCAAGGCTAATTCAATATGTACAATTTGATCAAATAATGACACCGCGACTATCGACGAAATACAACTCATTACAATACCAAAAGTCGTTGTTAAACGAATTGGCTCGGTCTCGAGCCAATGGAAATCTACAACTACTAACTCTTCGATACTACGATTCATACAAATAACGTTTGGTAATACATATACATACGAGTGTGCACAGACGTCTACGCACCATCTTCGGGCCCCAAAAGTGTAAAATCTTGCTTGTTGGGCCTAGCTAGCCCAATGACCTGATCTTAAGGCCCGAAGACACATATTTTCTACGAAGTGTTGAGTTTCACCGACTTGGCACAACGTAGAGTGACTTTCAATGGCTTGTACCACTGGTCCCCAAGGGTCCTTGGTATTGCTAGAAGAGTCTGCATATTTTACGAGGCGGGTCGGGGACCCCTCGCACGCATATTTTCCCCAACCGGTTAATGGAGTCACCGGGGTCTTCGTGACCTCTTTCTCTTCGGATGTGGGACTACACCTTGTCCGGGCGATTGGATAACGCGATTAGTACTGACGACGCCTTCGGGAATCGTTAGTATATCTACAAACTGGGCGTTTGCGTAACGCGGGTTTGTAGTAAATAATCCTGCTCGAGAACCTTCCAACGTCGCCTGGGACTGACACTGCTATCTTCGTAATGGTTTCAACGCAACTTAATGGATTCCAAAGGAACTAGGGGAACATCGGGTTTTCCTAGGGTTTTCAATACGTACAGAATTGAAATGCATACATTTTCAATGAACATTTTTTTTTTACAAGTATAGAAACAAACAAGCATACCTATGGATCTTCACAAACGTCTTCAAAAGCTTTTCTTTTCAGAAAATATCGGATTTTCTGGTGGTTTTTCAAGCAATACAAACATTCGATTTCAAACACTACTTATGAACTCACCAACATTTCATATGTTGACGTTTTTCAAAATACTTGTATTCTCAGGGAACCAGTGAATCAAGGGAAATCATACTCAGTGACGGTTGCAATTTATTTTTGTATGAATTGAACAAATAAATTTTTGGGGAATGTAATGTTTAAACAATGTATGATATGTCAACACTACTGGTTGTACTATGTTGATGAATGGTGACGAATGTTGTTATGTTTCATATATATTCAATGTTATGGTATTCGATTGAGTCACGACAGCCCCCGGACGTTTCCGCCGTCTGGTTCGGGGGTGTGACAGAAGAGGTTGTATCTGTGAAAATGGGAGTGGGAATAGGTATTGAAGTGGAAGGTTGAGAGGTGGTTACTGGAGAGATAGGAGGGATAGAAACTGGAATTGAGAAAGGTGGAGGTGAAGGAGGCAAAGAACGAACCGGAATTTTTAGAGTAGGAGAACGAGGTGGAGTATCCC
Source organism: Lactuca sativa (assembly GCF_002870075.4). Taxonomy (NCBI): domain Eukaryota; kingdom Viridiplantae; phylum Streptophyta; class Magnoliopsida; order Asterales; family Asteraceae; genus Lactuca; species Lactuca sativa. Next base: position 228,163,083 of record NC_056631.2, on the reverse strand, counting down.
CTTGGTCCAAAGCCTCTTCGTCAGAACTTTTGTTCTATGAATCTGAAGATGGAGCGTTCTTCCGCTTAGGAGGAACATATTTTGTATCCGAATCGCTTGAGGATTGAAGAATAAGTTTCCTAACAGGCTTTTTCTACTTTTTGGGTTGAGGTTGAGAAGGAGCAGCTTTATTGAAGAGAATGGTTATCGAGATTAAGAAAACGATTATGATTGAATGATTGAAAAGTAAGAACACAACGAGTAAATATTAATCAGATCTTATATTGATGAAGACTGATTACAAAGCTTTTAAGCAGAAAGAATACTCGAGAGCAAAAGTCCTTTCTACTTCTATCCTCAGTCCCTATTTATAGGAAACTTGAGTGTACAAAAAATATACTAAGTCTATTACAATACGCTTCGCATAAAACTGTGACTTAGTAAAATAACTAAAATGTGAAACTAAAGAATCAACCATTTCGATTTTTACAATACTAAGACTCTACAATCTCCCCCTTTGTAAACAGTCGAAACTATTCAGTCCATAAGCCTCTGAATAGCTGAGTGAATTGTCTTTCGCACTTCTCCATACCAAGAAATCACCTTCTTAAGCTCCCTCTTGTCTCCTTCGTTATTCTTCTTGCAGTTGTTCATACGGACAATAAAGTTCGTATATTGCGAAGAAGTATATCTTTCAACCTCCAAGACCTTGAACAAAAATTTCTTGGGCTTCCCCTTTGTATCTTTTCCTGAAAATACCATGCGAAACAGTTTCAGGCATATTTCCCCAACAACATACTTAGATAATGTTGCCTGGGTCAAGGTATCTACCCATGGAGCATTCACTTCTCTTCCCAAAGACGTTGCGAGTTCTTCATCAGTTAATGCCAAACAATCAAAGTAATTATCGATAAAAGTCTTGACATGTGCGAACCCAATTCTAAACACTTCAGTTTCAGATCTTTTGAGATTGTGATCTTCCATATGTTTCAAAATAAGACCCACTTGAATAAGATCATTGTAGTTCATCAGAGGGAAGTCAGCTATTGTGAAGTCATACTGCTTGTTATTAGCTCGAATAACAAAATAACGAAAATTCTGAAGCATGTCTTCAAACATTGTATCCTTCTTGATCGTCAACACCTTTTTGATCTTCATTAAAGACCATACTTCATCTGGATTCTTTCCCAACACATCATGAAATCTGATTTTCATGTGTATGTAGTCATCTGCATTATCAAACTTCTCGCTAATCTTGTATTGAGCTGTTATGAAAAGCATTTCATTTATCGGAAAATCCAAGTGGCATTTGTCCGAATTCGCAATATCATAACTTCTCTTTGGCTTTTTCTCGAATTCATAGATCTCCCTTCCCACAACTTTCGACTCTATAGTTTCATAAGAGTATAGCTTCGCAGGATCTCCTTTATTCATTGTGGGAGGATCACTTGCCCTTTGTCTCATTATACTTTGAACTTGCCTCATTCTTTCCAACTCAGCCTCTGCATCAGCTTTCTTCTCCTCCTTCGACTTTTCATACAAAATCCCTTTTCCTTTTCCCACATTATCAGTTGGAGGTTTCGCACTAGAACTTCCTTCTTTTGACCCAATCGTTATTCCTTTGGCTATTGGTCTTGTGGTTATTGTTGTTGAGGAAATCGGCATAGTGAATATTGGAAGAGTAGATTTGAGCTGAGTAGATATGACTTTCCCCATGGCCTTCGCATCATCCTCTTTACTTGAGTTTGTCTCTCCCCCTTGCACCCCTGTGAAAGCAGGTGGGGCACTCTTCGGTAATAAAGAGGTGAAGTTCGCAATCGGAGCAAGTGCCTTCTGAATTGCTTATTCCAAAGTATTGACTTTGAGAGTCAAAAATTCAGGAGTGAGAATAGACGGAGATGAAGATTGTGAAATCAAGGCTTTCAACTCAATCACCATTTTAATCAACTAATCAAACTTTTCCATGTTTTCTTTGTGATTCGCTTCAAAGATAGGAGCAACAATAGCTTTGTTGATGTCTGAGACAACTACATCAACCCTCTTCTATACTTCAACCTGTTGAGAATTAATAGCTTGAAGTTCCTTCGCAAGTTCAGTTTTTAATTCTTCAATCTTGAAGTTCACATCCTCCCGAACCTTCTTTACATCCTGCACAAACAGAACATGGCGTTCTTTTGCAACAGCTTGTAAATCCTTAACAACTCCATTAAATGAACTTCCTTGAGCTTTAATGTGAAGCTCATTGTTCTTGTCTGTCTGATCAACCTTCTCAAGTATTCTTTTCTCAGCAGCCTTGAGCATAACATCAACCTTCACTCCTGAGATAGATGACATTCTTCCAGAATCAGCTTGTGACTGAATAATGGCATTCAACTTTTGATTCAGGACTTTGAATTGCTTTCCTGTCATAAGCATATGATCAGGTATATCCTCCTCCTCTAAATCAAAGTGAATATCTTCAAACACTCCTCCAAAAGCTCCTCATTCGGTTTCATTATCAGACATGGGTTGCGAAGGTTGAGGAGTTTCAGGTGATTGTGATGGAAATAAGGTTGTAAATGGATTTTGTAAAGGATGGTCAAAATGGATGAGGTTGTGGAAAGTGTAGTAGTTGGAAGTGATACTAGTGGTAATGAAATGGGTAATGTAGCTGGTAGGCTAATGGGTAAAGTGGTTTCAACATTTGTGATAGGTGCCCCCGTATCAGATACATTGACAACCGTATCGAAAATAGGCACCTCCTCAGAAACTGATTTGGTAGTGCCTATTTCAAGTGGAATGGGTTGTGTGGAGATTTACGAAACATTTATAATGGAAACAGGTGGAATAGAAATGGTCACCAGTGTAGAAACAGGTGGAGTGTCTGGAACCACCTCTTCATCAGACGACTCATTTCGAATTATCAACTTTCGCTTCTTCAATAGAGTTTGTTGCATCTGTTTCGCAACATCCTGAGCTCATTGCCTCTTTGATCCTGGAGAAACAGGAGCTGGAATACTACGAACTGTCACCCCCTTACTGCTTACTTCTATTTTGCGAATCTTTTTCAATACCCCTGATTTTGAGGGTATTGTTTCCTTCTGCGATTTTGACAAGGTCTCCTCTATCTGAACCTCTTCTTCTTGACCTTGTTTCGAAGATTGAACGGTTTCATCCATCTTGGTGGCTTTCTTCTTCTTTGGGGTTTTGGCAGTTACTTCTAACAAGATCCCAGTCTGCACAGTTGGATCAAATCATGTAGCGTATCAACACTTTGTGAGTGGATGATACTTTGCGAAGCATCGCATCTGGAATGTGAGCAACATGAGTAAAAATGTTTTCATCATCCTCCACTTCCTTCGGAAATTGATACAATGAAAATTCCGCTACCTCAGCAGCCTCTGGAACTTGAATTCCCTCTTTTTCATACACCTTTTCCAGAATAAGGCTCCAATACCTTGCACATGAGACACATTTCTCAAGATTAGTGCTTTCCAAACTTTTTACGAACTCCTTCCACAATTGAGTTCCGTAATCGACACTAATATCATAGTATAAGCCCATCACCATTGCGTAGACTTCCATACGTCCCCTGTCCAGACCTACTGTTCTTCCAGTCAAACATCTAAGGAAAATTTCAAATAGAAAATTCCACATACAGGGTAATCTAGACTTTCTGAAATCACTAATCTTCTCAAGTGCTGGCTGGTGACCCATCTCATTGAACATGAAGATTATTTGGCAATTAAGAGGTTTGAAAAAAGGAGGGTTGTTGGGAATGTTCAAGAAGTCGATGAACATTTTCTTGGTGGGTTTGACCCTTTTGTTGTTCATCAGATTAAAGGTAATAACATCAGTGGCATAGTTGTATGAAGCCGATGATGCTGCCAATGACAACCAAGTCATCGGAACTGGGAAAGAATTGAACATTGCAATAGACAGAGGAGATTTTTTCAAGGCTACGATTAACATCTTCAATCCCTCTGGGTATGAAGAGACATTGGGATCAACCAGATAGTTGGTAGGTATTTCAGAAATTAGGGTTAGAGTTACCTGATTCATGATGCCTTAGCGTAGGGAATGCTATTGATTGATATTATCTGCTATTTGCTCTATATATGTGCTGAATAGGAGTACCTAGTATGAATTTTTAGAGAGAGCCTTGAGTCGAGGAGTAATTTAGGAGAGATACTTATATGAGCACTTGGGGAGTCTAGTGAGAGAGTAGTTTGATATTCGTGAGGGATAGAGCACTTGTGAATTAGGATCCTAGGAGGAGGAATTGGGGCAACTACAGGTTGGTGTGGAAGGTAGTATTGGGCCCGTAATACTGAAAGCATTGGATATGTATGTTGCCCAAGTAAGAACCTTAGGATGCTAAGGAGCATGTAGGGGCGGGTAATCGAGTGTGTGAGTGTTTGAGCTGGTCTCTGATGATTTTGTGTTTGCGTTTTAGAGAAACTATGGTGATTACCCGCAACAACCCCGGGAGTAGTGATACCAGTGACGAGGAGATCTGCAGGATCATTCATGAGGAGGTGGCCCTAGCTATCAGAGAGGCCATAGGAGAGATGTTTGGGTCTATTAAGACCATACTTATTGAGACTTTTGATGAGCGATACATTGTTGTCACAGAGGTTGCTGCTGCAGCAGCCACTACAGACCTAGCTGTTGCGAGGCCTCAAAGGAGTGATTCATTGTTGCTTCGGGAGTTCAACAACACGAAGCCACAGGAGTTTGATGGAACCCAGGACCCGATTGCTGCTATGAGATGGATTTCTGATATTGAGGGATTTTTCTATACTTGTTCATGCCCTGAGGACTAAAGGTCCGATTTGCGCTGAACCAGCTTCGCTTGGGAGCGAAGGACTGGTGGAGGTTCGTGACGACTAATTTTTCTCCTGCAAACCATGCAACAGTGACTTGGACGAGGTGCACACAGCTATTTCGAGATAAGTACATTCCCCGGGTGGAGAGGGAGCGGTTGGCCCAGGAGTTTCTGTCTCTCAAGTAGAAGAAAAAATTGTGACAGAGATTATGAGGATGTTTCCTGAGAGGGCGTTGTTTTTCCCCAAGCACGTGTCTACGGAGCAGGCATGTGTGATCCGGTACTTGAGCATACTGAGACGAGATATTCGGGACTTTATGGCGAACTCTTCGTATAGGACATTGGCTGAGCTACAGATCAATGCCAGGAGGAGGGAGATTGAGCTAGAGTTTCAGAGTAAAGAAGATTAGGAGTCTAAGGGTAGAGACTAGAGACTAGTGCAGCCGTAGCCGACGACCAAGCAGGATAAGCCCGCTAATTTGAGAGTTGGAGGCCAGAAGGGCCACACTTGTGGCAAGTGCGGCAAGATTCTTAAGGGATCTTGTCGAGCACGGATTTGCTACAAATGTGGCATGGAGGGGCATATGGCGATGGAATGCCCCAACGGATTTGTGGTTTGCTTTCATTGCAACCAGATCGACCACCGGAAGGCCGAGTGTCCTCAGCTCACACAGGGATCAGCCTAGGCTTCTGCTCCTACTGCTTTGCGCGTTACTGATGGCTAGCTAGTGAAGGCTGAGGCTCCGAGAGCTCGTGGGAGAGCATTCCAGCTAACTGTGGAGGAGGCCCGCGCCGCACCAGATGTTGTTGCTGGTAGGTATCTCCTTATTTATGTTATTTTGAGATTTTTTATGCTTATACTGTCACAACTCCAAATTTTAGACCTAGCATGGTCTAAACCCTAACGAAGTACTAGTGAGTATCACATTGCAATTCTTGTTGCATTTTAACATCTATAGCCTTAGGGCTTGTTAAAAGAATTAACAAAGAGGTATAGATTGAAAACATAAACTAAATTGGAGTGGTATAAATGAGCATAACCTACAAGTCTAAGGGTTTAAAACATAAATAACCCCCATTAATTGAGTTTTCACCAAGAAATCAATGCATTAAATAGAGTTCACTCCTAGAAGTAACTCCAATTGGGAGTTCACGGCCAATAATTCACGTCAAAAGAGTGTTCACGGTTGGAGAATTAATGCATTAAGTGTAGTTCACGGCTAGACAATCAAATCTCATTGTTGTTCACGGTCCAAGATGTAAACTCCAATGGAGTTCACGGTTTGAATTAATGAGCAAAGGGATTTCACGGTTTGTATTTGATTCCAAAATGGTGTTTACGACCTAAGTGTAATCGTAAACCCTTTTAAATATTTCATATCTTATCTAATTCAACTTCCCAATTAGATAACCTCTGTAAAATTTGCACCGCCTCATGAGTTTTATTTCATATATTAGGCGCAAATGAAATTCATTTGCACATTCAGTAACGAAAACATCATCCAAACTCTCTCAAATAGAAAACCAATTTCTTTGATTCTTAAGATCAAACAACTCTAGAAGATCGTTCTTCTTTCAAACAGATACAAGTTTAAGTATTATACATATTATTTAGTGTTTATGAAAACACTTATATTTATGTTATCATATTATTCACACACTATTATGTGTTTTAAAATCATTAGGATCACGACAATTTTCCCGTATTATATCACGAAGGTCACTGTTTTCGTCTTGATATTTATTCAAAACTGCACACAAGGTGAGTTCATACCCCTATAATCTACCTTTTAAATGATTTTAAATTCTTTTTAGGGGGATACAGGTTGAACACAAGCTAATTGTGTTAATAATTACATGTGATGTCAATCACATAGAAAATTTTTGTATGCTTTTAATTGTTATTTTTACAATAAAGGATTACCCAATACTTCTGTAATGACTTAAAGTCATGTTAACTCTTTTAAAAGTCACATAAACTTTATTTTAATACCGTTAAACTCTTTAAAATGTATTTATAACTCTTTAAACTTATAATTGTCAAAATCATGTTCATATATGTATAAGTATATAAATAAGACTTAAAGGGCTTAGGACTAATGAGTTGACTTATTTCATTTTCCTTGTTTGGATGTGGGCTTAAGGTAGGGTTATTTATCTGAAGGTCGTTTCCTTCTTAATTATATATATTATACATATGAGAATATAAAAGGTTACTTCAGTCGGTATCATTACCTTTGTTTCACGCTGAGCAAAGGGGTACACTCATGAGAGATCATGCTAATCAGATAGAACGTATGAATTATAATAGTTATAATTTATGAAACAAACGAGAAATCTATTTTCTAGATAGTTATACATGGTTTAATCTACTTTGTCAAGAAAAGGATATAATTCGATATTTACTCAAACTAAAATGTGTTGGTACGTCTTTAGGACATAGCAATATACTTGTTATGTTACATTCTTGTAACCTGAGTCTCCTGGAGGGAGAGCGGGCATTGTGTGTATAGATTTATATGGGACTGATAATCCCACATCCTGACTATTAGCTACGGTCCGGCAGACCAGCCATGGGATGACAAATATCATATATTTAGTTTCAACGCCAGTAGGTCGTCATGTTCATTCTAGTCTATAAGCATGGTTACAACTTTATCACATTTGAACCCTAATTAACCAGTTTAATAATTGGGTAGTTATTCACCAGTAGTTTATTTTTAAGAAATAATGTTGTATTAATCACTCTCCACAAACAAAACATAACGGTTTTATGGGATTTAAAACTACTTAAATGGAGCGGTTTTATGGGATTTAAAACTACTTAAACGGAACGGTTTTATGGGATTTAAAACAACTAAACATAATGGTTTTATGGGATTTATAACTACTTCACAGAACGGTTTTATGGGATTAAAATTACTTATCAATTGTAAAGCAGAAAATATAGGATTTTCTGGAACGGAATCAGTCATTTTCTCAAAATTAGTATAACATAAAGGACCTTTAGTGGTTAATTCTATAATTCATTAGTTTATACATTAAAGTTATATATAAATAATATATGATAGGCAGTGGAATGTGTAACTTCTACCTTACTTCCTGTTCCTTGTTTGGTAGTGGACTTAGGGCAGGTTCACACATTTAACTAGAGGTTCGATATTAGGTTATATATAACAAGTATAAACTAAGTGATTGCAAAATGAACTATTGTGGTTATCATTTTATCACATCAGAAAATATAGGATTTTATGGAGGAACAGGAGAAATTTTCCAAAGAACTTAGAGTATACATTATATAATAAAAATACTTATGAACACACCAGCTTAAATGTTGATTCTCTCTTTCCTAATAACTTGTATTCTCAGGAATCCAGTAGACAGGTGCACTCCCAGAGCTTTTGAGAAGATAGCCTAGTACCGTGTTGTGTCTTTCTTATTTTGCTATATCTAATTTTGATGTTTGAATATGTAATTTTTAAACACTTATGTAAAAACTTATACATTATTAATACAATGGGTGTTGTGCTTTGATTACTATAATGCATGTGTTGTGATACTTGACATAACGTCCGCCGCCCCCGAACGTTTCCGCCGTTCTGGTTTTGGGATGTGACATATATTGTGTTGCTTATAGGTACTTTTCTTGTGAATTTTGTACCTGCTTTGGTGTTATTTGACTCGGATGCGAGTCGATCTTTCGTGTCCTTATCCTTTAGTCATCACATTAGTGTTAGACGTGAGGCGTTGAGTCGACCACTAAGGGTTTCTATAGCTGATGAGCATGCGGTTTTGACACTGATGTATTCCAGGGATGTATATTATAGATTTTCGATGTTGAGTTTCCGATAGATCTGGTGCCAGTAAGTATGGGTGATGTGTGTTTCATAGTAGGCATAGATTGGTTGAGTCGGTTCAGAGCTATGATTAACTATGAGCATCATATGGTGACCATAGGAGATCATAGTGAGGGAGTACTTAATGTGTATGGCGAGGGAACCAGATTTGGATCAGCTTTCTGCTCTGCCGTTAGGGCAAGGCAGAGTTTACAGCAGGGATGCATGGGGCTACGAGAGTTGCCACGGAGAGGCCGAGTTCTATCTCTGATGTTCCGGTACTGTGTGAGTACCAAGATGTTTTCCCCAAGGATTTGTCGGGTGTCCCTACCGAGAGGCAGGTGGAGTTCTGGATCGATTTGATTTCGGGTGTGGCGCCTATTGCCAAGGCACCTTATCGCCTTGCGCCGCCCGATATGCAGGAGTAATCATCGCAGCTCCAGGAGTTGTTGGGGAAGGGTTTTATTAGACCGAGTAACTCACCGTGGGGAGCGCCGATCCTTTTTGTCAAGAAGAAGGATGGTTCACACCGGATGTGCATCGACTACTGGGAATTAAACAAGCTGACGGTCAAGAACTGTTATCCACTACCGAGGATCGACGATTTATTCGATCAGTTGCAGGGGGCGTCTTGGTTTTCCAAGATTGATTTGAGATTTGGGTATCATCAGATGAAGGTTTGCGAGGAGGATATCTAGAAGACGACCTTTAGGACTCGTTATGGGCACTACGAGTTTGTGGTGATGCCTTTTGGACTCACCAACGCACTGGCAGCATTTATGGACCTCATGAACCGGGTATGCAAGCCCATGTTGGATAGGTCGGTGATCGTGCTCATCGACGACATATTGGTGTACTCGAGATCTAGGGAACAGCACGAAGAGCATCTTCGGGAGATTCTTGGTGTATTGAGGATGGAGAGGCTTTATGCCAAATTCTCCAAGTGTGATTTCTGGTTACGAGAGGTCCAGTTTTTGGGACACCTCGTTTTACTAGAATGGGATTTTGGTCGAACTGGCCAAGATTAAGGCAGTAATGCGATATGAGGTGTCGAGGTCCCCATCCGAGATTAGGAGTTTTCTGGGTCTGGCAGGCTACTATCGGAGGTTTATCAGATATTTCTCCAAGATTGTCGTTCCTCTCACCAGATTGACCAGGAAGGTTGTTACTTTCGTCTGGGGGCCCGAGCAGTAGGCTTCATTCGAGACTCTTCGCCAGAGATTGTGCGAAGCTATATTGTTAGCCCTTCCCGAGACATAAAGCAGTGAGTGCTCCGATCCGAGACATGTTCATGAGTATGACGGTGATGACTCCAGTATTAGATATCATCTGAAAGGCCCAGGTGGTGGCCGTGAGACCAGAGAGGCGAAAGAGAGAGCAGGTGATCGGGCAGATTTTTGAGTTTGAGACGGATATCCGAGGGCTTATAACCTTCCGTGGGCAGATATGGGTGCCATATACGGGTTGAGCTCGACGTATATTGATGGAGGAGGCCCATATGTCGAGATCCTCGGTCCATTTGGGGGCCACCAAGATGTATTTGGACTTAAAAAGGGATTATTGGTGGCCTTGTAAGAAGAGAGATGTGGCATGGGTAGTCGAGAGATGCTTGATATGCCGTCATGTCAAGGCGGAGCACCAACTTCCTCATGGCCAGTTGCAACCTTTAGAGATTCCCCTATGGAAGTAGGAACATATTTCCATGGATTTTATCACCAAATTACCAAGGACCGTGCAAGGTGTCGATGCGATATGGGTGATTGTAGATCGGTTGACGAAGAGTGCTCACTTTCTGGCTATAAGTGAGAGCTCTTGTAAGGAGAAATTGGTCGAGATCTATGTTCGATAGGTGGTGGCACAACATGGGATGCCAACATCGATAGTGTCAGATCGGGATGTGCATTTTAGTACCGCATATCACCCACAGACTGATGGTCAGAGCGAGCGGACGATTCAGACGCTCGAGGACATGTTAAGCGCCTGTGTTATGGACTTCGGTGGAAGTTGGGACACTTACTTGCCTTTGACTGATTTTTCATACAACAACAGCCATCACTCTAGTATCAGTATGCCTCCCTTTCAGCTTTTATACCGGAGAAGATGTCGAACTCCCATCTGTTGGGGAGAGGTAGGGTAGGGAGTTATGAGCAGCAATAAGATGGTGCTCAAGATGACAAAGTAGATCCAGCAGGTCAGACAGAGGTTACTGACGGCCCAGAGTCGTCTGAAGAGTTATGCAGATCGGCGACATTTAGAGCTAGAGTTCCAGGTCGGGGATTTTTTCCTCCTGAAGGTATCCTCGTGGAAAGGAGTGATTTGGTTTAGGAAGCGGGGAAAGCTAGGCCTTAGATACATTGGTCCATTCAAAGTGATCGTGCGAGTGGGTAAGGTAGCTTACCAGTTAGAGCTGCCTGCAGAGTTGAGCCAGATTCATCACCCCTTCCATGTGTCCCAACTGAGGAAGTGTGTAGTTGATGAGACGGAAGTGGTCCCTTTAGAGTATCATACATAATATTATTCCTAAAACCTACAAATAAATAAATAAATAAATAACTGCGAGAGAGTCTCCATATCAGTGATTTGTATGCTTAATGCATGTAGTTCAAATTAACACAATTAGGCAATCAACACTTATCATACTATACTACCCATTACTCTATTTGTAGGTTAAACGTATACAACTCTTATCAACATTGTTGATGTTATCGACCCTCATTATACAAGAATGAATATTAACATATGTATACACACTAGATCCGTTTATCTATTCTGTATAACAATCTAATAAGTTATTGAAATTATTTCTAAAAACTCATTAAAATAATAATGCCTCAACTCATTAAACATCATACCAACTTAATTGATAGACATCATACATGTTGCAAAATTCGTTAGGCGTTTCCATGGCGGCCGACTAACTACTAGCAAGTATTCGATCTACACGGGGAGTTGGATAAATTATATGAAATTAATTTTAGGAAAATTATATATATATATATATATATATATATATATATATATATATATATATAACAAATATAACAAGTTTATTAAAATATATAACAAAATAAATGAATATCAATAACAATTATATATTTACTATATATACTATTAGTCCTTGGTGAACACTACCTTGATCTTATTGATTGAATTTTTGACTTTTTTTTAAAAAATTTTATGCTTTTATTTTTGTTATTTATCTGTTTTCACTGATGGCTACGTCTACTGTGTAACCCAATAAAAATGAAATTGTTGTCACTACGTTTACCTTCTCAGACAACCCACCGACTTCACCGACTTCATTCATTGGAACTATACAAAACTCACCAGTTATCACCCAGTTCCATCTCATCTTCCTAGCCGCTATACTTCCCGATCATTCATTGCTCACGTTATTTTCCCTCCTGCTCCATCGTCTCTGCTAAAGCTCACCCCCACCACTTCAATCGCCGAATTCCAGCCACCATCTCCACCAATTGAATCAATTCAACTGCTCTACAAATCATACTATGCAATCCGTCATGTAAGCCCTACATCGATTGACGGAGAATCTGTGTCAAATTTTCCCTCGGCCTTCTCCACTACCGGTACATATTTTATGCAGATATATACACGTCGCTTTCCCTTAAAGGAGCCATTAATCTTCTGCCAAAATACAATACAGGTTAGACCGCCACCAAGATCACCCTCAACCCAAAACTCCACCGTAATTTCTAAAGCCTAGGTATTTTTCTATTATTTATTTTTCATTGAATTTGACAGTCAAAATCAATGGTGTTGTATTTCCTATATATGTGTTCACATTTCTCTAGCCCTTATTTGTCAAATTCTGAACTATCATTCCTTGATTAGGTTTATACAGTTCAGTTCGTTGCCTATTGTTTGGGCTACTGAGTTATTTGTTTTTGCCTCTCATGGTTTTAATCTAAAGGTACATAGTTCCAACTCTTCAATTAATAAAAAGCTTAGATGTTGGTTTAAGGTTTGGATATGTTCTAGATATCTTCATTGTTCATGCTAAGTAGGGTTCTAAAGGAGTCATTAAGTTTGTATTTGGTGCTATTTTATTATTGTTATTGGTACTTCCTCATCCTTACACCAAAATGAAGTTTTGATTTCCTTTTATGCTATAGGTCTATCATGATAAAAGTAAATACTTAAAGTTCAATTTTCTTGGAGTATTTGGAGGCTTGTGAATTTGAAGGTTCATACTACAAATGGCCTATCATGGTTACTATTCTAAGTCCTTTTCAGGCTTTTGTACTTTCTATAAGACTCATAGTTCTATCTTTTTTGTCACTTTGGTATATGTTATGAAGCTTTTTTAGTGATTTGCCAATATTAAATTTGACGAAATGTAAAAATTTATAAGTTTGTGTAAAAATGTCAGCTTTGACATTTCAAAATGCCAAGATTGACACGCTTTCATGTTTCAGTTTGGCAAAAGCTTGAAGAAGGAAATCAAGATTTTTTTTCTAAATTTATCACCTGAGATTGAACGTAAAAGATCAAATAATGAAATTCAATAAATTACTACATACACAAGCTAACCTCATGCATGAAATGTCAACTTCAGTTCCTATCTCTAATGGATCTCATGTTCTTCTATGTAAGTTTTTTCCTTTTTTCAAATTTATATTTAATGATATAATTTAATGCTACACACACACACAAAAAAAGCTATGAAGCAATTCACAGCTGCTAGATTTTCATATTTTTTTATTTTTAAGTTTAGTGTTGTCACATATCAATGATATATGTGCATACTTGCCATGCATTTCGGTCTTTCTAATTTTCTATATTTTTGATATTTAACTTCCAGATACCAACAATCCTTTGATCTTTCGACTTTAATACCGAATTCAATGTATGTTTCTTATTTACAAGGTGAAATTTGTTGAACTGCAAAACAATTAGCACGAAATTTTATTAATAATTTTTTTTATTCAGATCAGGTGCTTTAAATGAAAAAACAATGGAAGAGAACAAAAATGTAATGTATTTTTTTGACTTTTTGTAGGTTATATCAAGTAATTTGGTTGGAGAAAATCGGTTTGGGCATGTTTGGGAAGGTATATCAGTTACCTCCGGAATCATTGATTCCAACTTTCTACCTTTCTAGAGAGAGATTACTAAAGTAATTGCATATACAAGAATCTTATTTGGCATTGGTACGAGAATTTGTTAGAACAATAATGTTTGGTGGTTAAAGATTCAAGGGCATTTCGTTCATTATCTCATCATAAGTTTTTTTTTTTTTTTGGTTTATCACGCTTTATCTCTACCACTGAAGGTGTATATGTCGAATCCAGGTACCTTTACAATGAAATCCAATTAGAAAAATTGACTGAATTTTTAAAATTTCACTTATAGTAAATTCTTTTATTTCAACATATAAGAAGGGCATTTTGGTCTTTCAGTAAAAAAGAAAGAACGAAATAGAATTAGGTTTGTCTTTTCACATCTTTTATATATCCAATATGAATTCTTTTACCTTTTTTTATATATATGTTCTTTCAATTGCTTATCATTATAACGTCTCCATATTAGTACTATTGGTTGTGTTATGTTACAATGTATTAACTTCTGTTTTGTTTTTTTTTCTTTTTGAAGTGTAATGTTTGGACCATATTTATGTGGTACAGAGACAAAGAAGCTTGATGTTATTGTTTCCTATCAAGGGCAAAATTATCCAATCAAGACGGATTTGCAATGTAAAACAGACAAGTTAACATATTTTTACACTTTTGTCCTTAGGCCTGATGCAAGTTATAGTATTTTAATAGATGGTAGGGAAAGAGATTCTGAAACCATGGAAACTGCCTTGGTTGTGATTAAACGTGGTAATCAATCGTTTTGCTGGTCATTAAAAATGTGATAATAGATTTTATTATTACAAAGGTTGATATGAATAAAATGGTAAATTGTTCTTTATTTGTTCAAAAACCAGCAACTTATTGATATTATTGCAATTCACACATGAAACTGTCGGGGGTGGATCGGTTCAATGTAACTCGATAAAATCTTTCCATTCTGTCCATTTCTTTGGCGTATTCAATCCACAAAAGGGGGTTCTTCCCTAGTTTGGTCTAAAAGAAAAGGTTGAAATTTCAAAATTTTGACCGACTCCGAATTCCAATTTTAACCGATTTTAACTAAATTGGAGCCGATTTTTGACCAAGTTTGACCAATTCTGATTTTTTGGCCCATTCCTAAATACATGTCTCGGCCCCTACCTGATTCCGATTAATCGGCCGTTTATGCCGAATTTTACACATGCCCTTTTCTAGAAAACAAACAATACCTTATGTGCCTATTTGGCAAAACTAATGGATAGAAAGTAAAGAAAAGCTATAGCTTTTATTTGTGCAGAAGTGCTAGGTGAAAGTTAAATGTATAAAATTAGTTAAAAACTAAAATCTCTTCTCAGCTTTTTGTTTAAAATAAAAACTAAAAAATTTCTGGTGTCCAACAAAGCTTTTTTTTTCGAGTTTTTACTTAAAACCTAAAACTAATAAAATATCGATACCAAACAAGCCCTATATATACAAATTTCAAAAGGCTTAATTCTGATGAAAAAAAAAAGCACGAGATTTTTAATCTCCTTCAACCACGTCTTGATTTATTTCAAAGTAAAAGACCACCATTGTTCAAAGGTCTCTGTCACGATTCATACATGCTTAACTTACTATGTGGGAACTTACATACCAGCAAAGCTAACACACACACACACAAACAAACTTTAGGATAGTAATTGGATCATACAACTTCACCATGTTTCATCTTGAAGTTGAAGCTATGTTTAAATTCACCATAGATACCTGAGGAAGATTTTAAGCAACCAAATAATGACTTAATATAAATGTATGAAAGTGAAACCATAGAATAAGCAGATTAATAATAATAATAATAATAATAATAATAATAATAATAATAATAATGCACCTTTTTCCAAATTCACTAATGTTACGATATCCGTTGTAGAAGATGAACCACATCAAGACCACAACCAAGCTATCTTAACAAACAGTCAAGTCAAACAAAAGAGAAAAAAATGAAATGACCTAAATACCCTCACCTAATGGTTGGGTTTCCATCCCTGGTTCTAAAAAAAAGAAAAAAAAAAGAAGGATATGCCACAGGGACCAAAAGTGTAATTTAATCTAAAAGATAAAGATACTGAACAAATATCGCTCCCACCAGTCCAACATGTATAGCCCAAATGTGACATTGTAAAGGTAGATTTTGCGTTGAACCCAATTCATATTCCCTAATAACCTGAGAGACAATACACACACACACACACACACACACACACAAAAAATGGTTAAAAGTGTTTTCAACAGCATCAAAGGGGTATTGATGGAAATAGTTATTATTATTATTCCATTAAGGCACTTGATATGAAATACCACCCAACCTTGCCCTTAATTCAATCTTTATTTCGAATCCTCTTGAGTAAATGGTATTATGAAACAGGTGTTCAAAGTTTCATTCCTCTTGGATCTGTGTTTTGAATTTTGATAGTGAGTTATGCCTAGTAAGTAAGTAGTAATCTATATTTGTATGAGTATGATTTTGGAGAATGATGAAAATTAGGGTTTTATTTATTATTTGGATTGGAGTTTATACGACACTATTGAATAATTATTTGTTTGTTGAATGTGGGCCGTTACAGGAGGACCTTAATACCAGTATCTGTGATTTCAATTTCAGATTATGAGCCTGCAGATATATCTAAAAAGAAGGCGAATGATACAAGTTTAAAGCAGCAGCTCTCTTACACTTGCTGTTAACAGAGAAATAGCATTACAATTTACACTGACACAGATCTGAAAGGGCAGGTGGATGATTTAACCTAAGTTTATTCACAACTACAATGAAATCGAATAAAAACGACGAAGTAGATCCAATCGAACAAACAACAAGTAGAGGCTACAACTAACCTAAATAACTACAGAGAGCAACATATGACCGAAGAAAGTAAGTTATCCCAAAGGATCATCAAAAAAGCTTCAAAAAAAATATAATAATTAAGGGGAAAAGAATCGATAACCTGAGATAGGTGTGTTAAGAGTGGGGCGTCCAGCAGCACACCGAACCTGAAGGAAATGAAATTGGAGAACGTTTGACTTGGTCCTCCCGTCCTTAATATACAACAATTACCCCAGTCCAACGTAAATGAGACAGGGAAGGTAAGATGGTATGCCGCCCCAAGCTCCGGAAGAAGATTCTGTCGAAATAAAATTTATCAAAAATAAAAATAAGAAATTATCACAAAAAATTTAATATTTTTAAAAAAAGTTACATTTAGTCTAAAAAAAATTAACATAAAATTCATGATTATTTCAAGTCAATCAATTAAGTCTCTATAACTATTTTAATGACCAGAAAATGATTTAGGAGGGTAACTACTTCTTATCCGTGTTCACATATAAACAATTTTTTCTTTTTTGTACATAATAAAGCAACTAACTTGTTTTAACTGTTTAAATTACACCAATATTACCGGCTAATATATGTTTTAACCGGTAACTCAAAGGGAAAATGACTTAGGAGGGTAACTACCTCTTATCTGTGTTTACATATTGACAACTTCTTATTTTTTGTATATAAGAAAGCAACTAACTTGTTTTAACTGTGTCACATCCCAAAAATCATGATCAAAAATTTCGTTTTTAATTTAATACTAAAACCATAATTGTTAAACCATTAATTTAATACTCCGGCATCGGGCCCCGCCCGGCATCGGGCCCCACCTGGCATCGAGCCCCGCTCGGTATATAGATCTGTCTCTTAGGCCCTGCCTGTCTCCGGGCCTCGTCCGCTAAACACATACAATCATATAACATGCTAACACATAAAGAAACATACTCTACTGTATCCCTGTCCTAAGAAACATATTCTCCTAATAATGAGATACGGAACAGCATCTGTACTCAGCTAGTGATGAGATACGTGACCTCACCCACACTCACATCTTTACCATGCACATACATGTATCACACAGGCAACAAGTATAATCTAACATGCAAACATTCCTCGGGCACCCACCCGACATCAGACCTTGGTCTAGAATAACATACTAGCATACAATGCCTAGGGCTAACCCCCAGGTCTTCCTACTCATAGACTACATGGGCTGGCATTGTGGTCTTAGACCCATTCATACAGTGAGGAGACTCACCTTGCATTGCTGAAGCCCTGGCTGGAACTAGTTGAGTACGGACAAAGTTCCGCATCTTATTATTAGCATAGTATGTTTCTTAGGACATGGATATAGTAGAGTATATTTCTTTATGTGTTAGCATGTTATATGATTGTATGTGTTTAGCGGGTGGGGCCCGGAGACAGGCGGGGCCTAAGAGAGACAGATTTGTATACCGAGCGAGGCTCGATGCCAGACGGGGCCTGATGTCGAGCGGGGCCCGATGCCGGAGTATTAAATTAATGGTTTGACAATTATGGTTTTAGTATTAAATTAAAAAAGAAATTTTTGGGCATGATTTTTTGGGATATGGTTTTAGTATTAAATTAAAAAAGAAATTTTTGGGCATGATTTTTTGGGATGTTACACAGTTAAAACAACTTAGTTGCTTTCTTATGTACAAAAAATAAGAAGTTGCTAATATGTGAACACGGATAAGAGGTAGTTACTCTTCTAAGTCATTTTCCCTTTGAGTTACCGGTTAAAACAGGTATTAGTCGGTAATATTGGTGTAATTTAAACAGTTATAACAAGTTAGTTGCTTTATTATGTACAAAAAAAAAAAGTTGTCAAAATGTGAACACAGATAAAAGGTAGTTACCCTCCTAAGTCATTTTCCCTTTTAATGACATACACTTCATATTTTATTTGTCTTGTTAAAAATTATATGAACGTTACCATGTAACGAATGTAAATTTCCTAATATGATTGGAACTTTTTTTTGTTACATAAACTTTATACTTTATTTATCTTCTTCAAAAATATATAAATGATAGCTGCACGTAAATTTCTTATATTTAACATGATTGGAAAATTTTAGTGACTTAATTAGGAGACAATGACTTTGTAGAATTATCATGTATCACTTTTATTCAAACATAAATCTTTTTTATATCTTTTTTTTTCCACAAGGTTTACCATTAAACTTTATATATGTTGTTCAAAAACTACCATTTTAACCGACTATTATAGATTTAATCATTTTTATATTTTATATATATTGTTCAAAAACTACCATTTTAACTGACTATTATAGGTTCAATCATTTTTATATTTTCAACCTTCAGTAGATTTTCAGCCATATTTTCTTGTCCATAATTCCAAAAAAGAAAAATAACATCATTTTACATGTTTTTTTAATAAAAAACACTACAAAACGCAAAAATTTCCTCATTCTCTTCTCTGGTGAAAATGCCCCCACCCTTCACCTTACTATTATCGCTATTCACACATTTCTCTGCTCATCATACATTGTGAAAATCTCCTTTATCCCCACACCCTACACCCCCTCTCACTCCTTTCTTCTTGAAGCATGTGACACTAGTAATGGCATTTGTTCAAGAATTTTAGATTAATTTCTTGGTGGTGTTGGTGAATGGCGGAGACGGATGGTGATGTATTGTGGTGTTTGTTGTTGGGGATGGATGATTTTTGTGGTAGATGGATTGTGGTGGTATGTATGTATGGTGTAACGACCTGGATTTCTATACATAATATCTAAGGGAAATATCATTGTTTTCTTATAATGCGGACTTCTACTCTAATTAAAATATTTTACTTCCCAGGAAGAATCACGGGTTTACAATAAGAATATTACATACAAATTAGAACAACAAGGAAATTACAAAGATTAACATCCTATTATCTAAATCTTGACTTTGTGGTCATGTCTTCTCTTTTGGTACAACGACTGCTACAACCTGAACCCGCAAAACATAAAACCTTTGTAGCATCATACACAATGTGTCTGGTGAGTTACTATACTGTCTTTTCTTAATTTTCATCCTTCTTTCTCTTTCTCATACTTTATCCTCTAGTTCTTTCTCTAATAGAACACACTATTGTTCTTTTTATTCTTTCATCTTTCTCATCTCATTTATCTTTATTCTCTAATATTTTCCTTTTACTCTTATCTTAGCTTATTAACAAGCTCATCTTATACTCTTCTCTTAGCCTCTTAACATGCTCTTCTTATACTATGTATATATTATATCTCTTCTCTTAGCCTCTTAACATGCTCTTCTCATCTAGACCAAGCAGTCACATCTCATACCTTACTCTAAGTAAAACAACTTCCTATTATATTACCAGGCACGCTCACCTGGTTTTCTCCTCTCTGTTGTGATCCCTCGTCAATCATTAATGTTTATGTTACTATTGAGTCAATAACGAATTCCTTACATTTAATCCATCATGGATTACATTTAAGTTCTTATAAAGAACTCTCTTATCTTGTTCCTCTCAAGGAACTTTTCTCTATCTTCTCTAACCATACCAATTTAGATTCTCGCAATAATCATTTATCTACATTCCCAAAGGGAGTCATGCATCTCTTTCCCCATAGGGACATAATCCCATTCCCGAAGGAATTTTAATCTTTGTGCCTGAAGGACCATACTCTTATTCCCGAAGGAATCATACTCCTGTCACCGAAGGAACTATACTCGTGTGCCTAAAAGGAACCTCTATCTCATTCTCGAAGGAACATCTATCTCTTGTCCCTAAAGGAACCTTCTATCACTTGTTCCCAAAGGAGTCATAATCTTATTCCCGCGAGACCTGTACTCTTATCCCCGAAGTAACCTTACTCTTATTCTTAAAGTAATCATACTCTTGTTCACTTAGGAACCTCAATCTTTTGTTTCCAAAGGAATCTTTATATCTTTGTCCCCGAAGGACCATACTCTTGTCCCTGAAGGAACCTTACTTTTGTTCCCGTAGGAACCTTATTCTTTTTCCCGAAGGAACTTTACTCTTGTTCCTGTAGGAACCTTACTCTTGTTCCAGAGGAATCTCTATCTTTTATCCTCTAAGGAACATCTTGTTAGATTAGGTCTATAAGGTCTTAATTAAGTCGGTATATTCTTACCATGTAAAAGTAAAGTCCTTTTTAGGTTTCCCTCATAACTATAAATAGCTAGAATTGATATTATGTAAGTCCCAAATCTGCTTGTGTATCAATCATATCCTTTTGATGGTATGGAATCCCAATTAAACGGATGATGACAGATCAAAATAGAAGAGAAGAAGAAGAAGAAGAAGAAGAATATGAATCTTGTATAATTTGATTAGAATGAAGTTCTTTTTCACAAGATTCACACACTTACATACATATGATATTTCTCTCTCTCTTGGCCGTACACTCCTCTAACGTTCATCAAACCCCTCCTCAACCACCTAACACCTATATATATATATATATATATATATATATATATATATATATATATATATATACTTGAGGAATATGGGCCATAAATGGGTTTACGGCCGTAAACACCCATTGGGCCGTAAATACAACTGCAAAAACATATTACATGGCCAAAAACTATTAAGGCCTAGAAAAGTAAAGTATAAACCATATTGTTGACCCAACAATCTCCCCTTTGGTTTATAGCTTTCTTTTCTAATTGACCCAACACACTCCCCCTAAAAAGTAGCTGGCTTTTCTTGTGAAGCTTTATTTGGAGCTTGGCCTCAGCTTTAATCTTCAATTTCTTCACAGCTTCAAGATGAACTTGATGAATCTTCAATGAATGACTTCATCTTGAGCAGTTGGGCTTTTCTTCAGAATTTGGCTTTAAACGCATGTTGGGTGAGGAGGCTTCTTGTAGAGATTCTTGAAAAATGACGCTTTCAGCTAGAGAATCTTCAGAGAGAATAAAAGAGTGAACTAATCTTCTGGATCACTTCAGCAGGTTCATAGATAGCAGCAGACTGATTGATGAGGCTTCAATGCAATCTGTCACATAATTTCCAACTGCAGCTTCACCTAGCTTCTGGGGTTGAAAGATTGAATGTTTAAAGAATAATCTTCATTTCTTGCTCCTTCGAATGAGAATTCTTCAATGATCACGGACGAAGCCTTGGCTCAGAAATTTTTGATACAGACTTCATGAGTTTCATCTATATCTGAATTCACTTTTTAAGACAAAACAAAACTAAAAGAAAACTTAGCACACAATATATATATATATATATATATATATATATATATATATATATATATATATATATATATATATATATATATATATGTATGTATGTATAAATATTGGATTTTTCATATTTTCTGAAAATTAAAACATAAACAAAAATATTTTTGGATTTTTAATTTTCTGATTTTTGTTTATTTTTTTCAATTTTCTGATTTTTGTTTGATTTTTGCATTTTTTTTTAATTCTCCCCCTAAATTTGTGCATAGAGGAAAACTATGAACAAATTTAACAAAAACAAAAATATTTGGGATCAAAGTTGCCAAACAATTCAATATCGTTTATCAGCACACGCCTGCATGTCTAGATCTGGTCAATCACCGATATTGTGGTCCACTTAAAACAAGGGTATGGACAGATCTGACAGATTATAAATGACAAGTCATTGTGATATATATTTCTAAATGGACCATTTGGCTGACGACGACCAATGATATTGTTGTCCACTTAAATTCAACAACGAGATCGACAGACAACCTATTAAATGATTCAATTTTAGATGCACTAGAACGTGTTCCCCACTTCCCAACATACCCCAACAATCAAGAAATTCCAAAGAACTTACGCAGAGGGAACAACATATGACTAACAGAGATAGAGGGTTATAGAGATAGTAGGGTGCATATGTTGTGTCCCAGGTCAGATCTTATGATCACGCAGAGGGGACAACATATGGCTAACATATAGAAAGAATTGCATAGATAGGGGTATGCATAGATATAGAGTTGCATATATTGCATTCCAGGTCGGATATGTTCCAATCACGCAAAGGAAGCAACATATGACTGACAGATAGAAAGCAAGAAAATAATTTCCTACAGACCTACTTTATCAGAACCCCCCAGTCATCCTATCAATACCGGAATTAAGGACATGAGTACATACATCGAGGAAATGTTGAGCCACAGTTCTAGATAATTAACTTTTAGTGCATCTCACACGTTCTCATGTTTATCTCACTGCTCAATCTATCCAAGCGTCATATGGTCAGTCCAAATAGAACTATCTAAGTCCATACTGTCAAGTCCTTTCATTGCCAATCTGAGTCTAGTCCTTTTGAATCCTTTGTGCCTACCAGCACATTGAACACAGAGTCTAGACAATTCGACTTTCGTGCATTACACAAATTTCAGATTGCCCTTTAGCACATTGAATCTACCAGCACATTGAACACAAAGTCTAGACAATTCGGCTTTCGTGCATTACACGAATTTTAGATTGCCCTTTAGCACTAGACTTTATATCACGTCCTAAACAATATGTTGGGCTTATAGTGTTGCATCATGGGCTCGATCTCATAAGGCGCATGCATGCATACTTAGTCTGTAACGCTTTCATAATTTTTCTTATCAAAAGTATTGTAACCCTAGCTTGCCTCTACATTGGAAGTTCTTTATCGAGCTCTGCTGAGGCGTGACTATATTTCAATCATAAGCTTCATATTGATTCCATATTGTGTTCTTAATCGCATTGTGTTTGAATTGTTTGTTCTTTGTCAATATACTTGTAAAAGATCTAAACGATCTAGAGATTTATTCTCATCAATTGGTATCAGAGCAGGAGGCTGTGTAATTCATACACATCTCTTCTGTTGAAGAAATTATTAGGATTTTTCCGCATTGATTGATATTAATTGAGCCGTCATTCCAAATTGGCGTATCTCATTAATTATCGATCTCACTCTAACAATAAATTACAAGTCTGATCTTAAACAGGTTATCGATCAAATATCATCACAATGTCTATGGATGATTCGCAAACCAATCCAATCAACATCTCCAACAGTATTGGATCAACGACAAGGATTCTAATCTTATACACTCAGGATTATGAAGTTTAGACGCACCACTTCGAAGATTATGTGATCGGCTCAGAGGATAATGGGCACTTGATCTGGGAAGCAATCACAGTTGGTCTGTTTGCTCACTCAAGCACTTCAAGGATTGTCAAAACTCAAAAGGAGTACAATCAGCTCGTGAATGATGTGAAAGACATTCCTCAAGATGAGAAAGAGAAGTTTCATTGCAACATCCAAGCCTTAAGAATGATTAGGTTTGCTTTACAGTCGGATACGTTTCGATTGGTGAGTTCATGTGCTACAACAAAAGAGATATGGGATAGGTTGAAAGAATTGTATTCTACTGATGAGGATCTGGAACATTCGATTCAAACCTTGCTGCTTTTTGAGTTTGGTGATTTCAAACGGAAGCCCGATGAGAAACTCATTCAAGCCTTTGATCGGTTTAATCATCTTATCAGTAAGATGATAAAGCACGGGATCGAAAGGAAGGTTATTGAGCAGAAGGTCACCTTCATGAACGGTCTTAGACCCGAATGGATGGCAGTTGTGTCCACAGTGAAGGCACACAAACAGTTCAAATCATACTCTCTGGTGAAACTGGTGGGAATTCTAAAGTCCCATGAAAGTGCGGTGTCAAAGGAAATGAACGTGGTTTCTAGTTTGGGGTCGTTAGCTCTTGTTTCAAAAGGAAAAAGTGATGTCGAAGAAGAAGAAGAATTGGATCTTGCCGACTATGATCTAACTGGTGAAGAGTATGTCCTGATGGTTTCCAATCCAAGAAAGTTTATTAAAAGAAAGTTCCCAGCCAACAAGAACCGAAACTGGCAGGGAAGTTATAGTTCCGAGAAAATGAAGGAGGAACCGAAGATGGGTTCAAAGTCAGAAGAATCCAAGAAGGAAACGAAGATTGGTGGCGACTCATGCTTTGATTTCCATTATTGTGGAAGCAAGAATCACTTTGCCAAAGACTGCATGCTGAAGAAAAAGGCAGAAAAGGTTGATGAGGATGATGAGGAAGCGAACCTCCTGAGAAGATTGGAGGAGATCAAGAAAAGAAAATCAGCAGCTAACAATAACTCCATGAATGCTTTGATTGTACAGGATACAGGTGACAATGATGAGTTTGGTGGAGTGCAAGTGTGGTCCACGGATTCAGAGGACGAAGAAGTGAGAAAGCCGACTCATGGCAAGGCTATGTTGGTGAAAGAAGAATATGTTGCGAGAAGATGTTTGATGGTGACAGAAGGTGTATCACAGATGCGAGGGTACACAACAGATGGTGGACTGGAAGATGAAAAGGAGCGAGAGGACAGGTGTTATGCTTCGAAACCTATCAGTGCACAGATCAACGAATGTGATGAGTTGATTAAGAAGCTACAAAATATTCTTGCTTCTCTGAAAATACCTATTACTAACTATGAAATGGAACTGCATAGCTTAAAATCTAAATTTTCTAGTATAAGTAGTAGTCTTACCCAAACTCATGTCACAAACTCTAACCTGACTGATCAAATTAGCAGGATATCGTCGAAGAGTGAGGAGAGGAGGATGTGGATTGAGCAGAAGGAGAAAGAGTTAAATAGGTCTAGGGATGAGTCAATCTATTTGCAACGAGAAAATCTTAAGCTTTTAAAACAGCGAAACGTTTTTTGTTTGATTGCGAAAACACTTTATTTTAATATCACTCAATTGCATCTCGATTGTGAAATAGGAAAGAAGATACATCGCATGATTTTACCCTTCCTTGAGTTAAAGGAGGATGAAGTTGATGTTGAAGCTTACAACTATGAAAATGTTGTATCTTTTGACGAAATCCCTCCTGCTTACAAAATTGGTCTTGACAAAATAGAGTCCTACATAAAGTCAAAAGACCATAAGGACATGCTCAAAAATCTGTTAGATGAAAATGATAGATTGAAACTAAGAACCAAAACTGTACAGAAATTTGGCTCGTTGAATGCCAAATTAAGTTCAGAAAATAAATTTGATGTTGAAAATGCATCTGAACTTAATGAGGATGATGACATGAGTGAAATCTCTGTAGAGGACGTGGTGGACTATTCCGAATTTGTCAAAAGCCAACCCGAAAGTAATAAAAATCTAATCTCTGAAAACTCCGTGGAGTTTGATCGCTCATTGACAGTCAAGACCAAAATCCTCAAGGCAAAAGAGGTTGTATATCAAAAGGTTCAAACCACTCCAAATCAAGTCTATACAGTTCAGGGAGTCACACCTCAACAAACAGAAGAACTGACAGTTATAGTAGAAGAAGATAATACAAATGGATGTGAGGAGTTCTTCTGGTCAACACCAATAGATAATGCTGATGAAACAAAAGGCCTATCTCAGAAAACCTCATGGAGAGTAAAGGGTAGGTATGTGCCGAAACCACTTAATGAACCTACAAGATATGATGTGCCAAGCACAAGTGGCACCAAAACATCTTCAGGCGAACCAGTGATAACGTCCAGTGACACGTGTTCGTCAAAGAGCGAAAGCCATGCTCAAGTACCTAAGAAAAAGGCCAATATTCATAAAAATCCAAAACAGGTGGCAGAACAAAAACACCAACGTAATCTGAGATACAAGAAGAATCTCTTAGAAAGAAAACAGTTTTGGAGATCTCAGAATCCTCATTACATAAGGTATGAAAAGACACATAAGTCACAAAGAGAACCAAGAAGCAACCGAAAGGAAGGTTTCGGTCCTCAGCATGCAAGCAACCGAAAGGAGGGTTTCAGTCCTCAGTGAGTAAGCAACCGAAAGAAAGGTTTCGGTCCTCAACATAATAGCAACCAAAAGGAGGGTTTCGATCCTCAGCGAGTAAGCAACCGAAAGAAAGGTTTCGGTCCTCAACATAATAGTAGACGAAAGGATGGGTTCAGTTCCATGTTCAATCAGACGATCCGAAAGGAAGAATGTTTCCATTCTCAACCAAGGAAGAGTGATAATCGATGATCTAATACCACTTCTAAACCCTATTCTTCTCATTCACATTCTAATTCTTATCCTTCAAAAGATTCAAAGGGGAAAGGAGAGCTCTTTCCAGAAGAAAACAAATGCCCAAAAGAGATCCAAAAGCATGATGACGTCAAAATTTCAAATCCTACGTCCAAATCAAATGAATCTAAGTCAAACAAAATCAAAGTTTTTACAATAAAAAGAAACGATGAAACAACTCTAATAAAAAGAACTTATATGGTTGATGTTTCTCTTACTATTCCATGTCCGGTAAAAGGCTTACTAGGACCCAAGAAACTTTGGGTTCCTAAATCTGCTTGATATTTTGCAGGTTATACGTGACGAGCAGTTTGACGAAGAATGGTACATTGATAGTGGCTGCTCGCGTCACATGACAGGTCAAAGAGAAGAACTGAGGGAGTTTCAGTCTCTCAAGGATGGTGGAACAGTGAAGTACAACAATAATTCGTTTGGAACTATCAAAGGCTATGGAGTGATTACGAATGGTGACTTCTCAATCAGAAAGGTCGCATACGTTGAAGGATTGCAGCACAACCTCATTAGTGTATCACAACTAGTAGTTGGGAACGGATTGAAGGTCTCCATTGATGATGAAGTCTCATAGATAGTTGAAAAGAAGTCAAATAACATACTGCTGAAGTCGAAGCGAAAAGGGGAAATGTACCCTTTAAACCTCAATCCAATTCGAGGGAAACCAGTAGTTTGCTTGCTAACGAAGGCACACTCAAATGAAAGCTGGTTATGGCATCGAAGACTCACTCATCTTAATTTCAAAGACATCAACAAGCTGGTACTTGGGGATCACGTTCGAGGTCTTCTAATTCTTAAATTCGACAAAGAACATCTTTGTGCAACTTGTGAAATGGGAAAGCAAAGTCGACAAAGTCATCCTTCTATTATCAACACAAAGGCGATAGAACCATTGGAGCTGTTACATATCGATCTATGTGGTCCCTCCTATATTGAAAGCATTGGTGGGAACAAGTACATTCTTGTCATAGTTGACGACTTCTCTCGCTTCACATGGGTATTCTTTTTGAAGCAAAAATCATAGGCAACGCCTAAGCTCAAGCTCTTCATAAATCAAGTAGAGGTTCAACTGAGAAAAGTGGTTCGTAACGTAAGAAGTGACAATGAATTGGAATTCAAGAACAAGGATTTCGAAGATTTTCTGGCTGAGAAGGGAACGACTCACAATTTCTCTGCTCCATATACTCCACAATAGAATGGAATCATCGAAAGGCGAAACCGATCTCTGTGCGAAGCGGCTCGAACTATGCTAAGCTTCGCTTCCTTGCCTTTATATTTATGGGATGATGCTTTTGCTGCTGCATGTTACACTCAGAATAGATCATATCTAAACAAGCGATTCTCTATCACTCCTTACGAGATCTTGAACAACCGTAAGCCTAATGTGACGTTCTTTCACGTGTTCGGTTCAAGATGCTTCATCTTCAACTCAAAGGAGAATCGAAACAAGTTTGATGCTAAGGCTGATGAAGGAATATTTTTGGGCTACTCCTTGTACTCGAAGGCGTATAGAGTCCTGAATAAACGCTCAAAGAAGATTGAAGAGAAATACTATGTCACTTTTGATGATAGTTATGTCAAGAAGTTGAAGACAACTGAAGGTGCAATGCAGGAAATCTTTCCAAAGTCCAGTCAAGTTACAATACCTATCTCAAATCTTTTCGAGCAATATATGCTTCTCTTCGATGAACCTGAAAAAGCTATCGATTCTGAATCCAAGGCGGAAGATAACAAAGTCGACAGTTTGTAGCAAATTATTGACGATGTTGCACTAAAGATGGTTGTTGATCAACCAAAGGCAACTGAAAGGCCTGACTCAAGCGAACCTTCTGATGACCGTGCTTCTGTCCAGGGGGAGGGTTTGTCTCTACCAAATGATCAAGGTTCTTCATTTCAGGGGCAGAATTCATCGTCACAATCATCTTGCTCAACCGAAAGTCCAAACGAAGGGGAACATTCTGACCCAAAAATTGAACTTGTGTTATCATTCGAGGGGGAGAATACAAATGTCAATGATGATGATAGACAATCATAATTGGAAGAAGAAGTCAATGCAAAACTAGATCCTTCTTGTGATCCAAATTACCCTCCTCTCATCAAATGGACCAAAGACCATCCTCAAAGTCAAATCTTTGGGGAATCTTCAGAAAAGGTATTAACTCGATCACAGATCAAAGCGAAACAAGTTGCACTATTCTCTCAAGTAGAATTTTGCATGTTCAACTCTTTCATCTCCAAAGTAGAACCGAAGACCATGAATTCAGCTCTTGGCCATTCTGATTGGGTTCAAGCCATGCAAGACGAGCTGAACGAGTTTGAAAGAAACAAAGTATGGCGTTTAATTCCAATTCCAAAGGATGCTTCGGTTATCGGTCTCAAATGGGTATTCAAAAATAAAATGGATAAGGAGGGGAATGTGATTCATAACAAGGCCTGGTTGGTCGTAAAAGGATACTGCCAAGAGGATGGTATAGATTATGAAGAGACCTTCGCTCTAGTTGCAAGATTGGAGTCAGTTCAAATCTTTCTTGCTTATGCTGCACACAAAAACTTTGAAGTCTATCAAATGGACGTAAAGTTTGCCTTTCTCAACGGAGAACTTGATGAAACTGTGTACGTTGAGCAACCGCTAGGCTTCATTAACGAGAAGCATCCAGATCACTACTACATTCTAGACAAAGCGGTATATGGCCTGAACATGCTCCCAGAGCATGGTATGAAACTTTCACTCGATTCTTAAAAATGTCAAAATTTAAACAATGATCGGTTGACCCAACCTTCTTTCGTAAGAGAGAGGGTAACCACCTTATGATAGTCCAAATTTACGTTGATGACATCATTTTCGGCTCCACGAATCCCAGCTTAACAGCGGAATTCAGGAAGTTGATGGAAACTAAATTTGAGATGAGCTCAATGGGTCCAATTAACTTTTTCCTTGGCTTAAATATTAGACAGGGACCCGAAGGCATTTTTATCAATCAGGAGGCATATACAAAGACATTGCTTGCCAAGTTTGGCATGATGGGAGACTCCAAAGTGAAAGTTCCTATGGCTTTTGGGATTAATCTTACACCATCTTTGGAGAAGCCAGTCGCTGACATGACGCTTTATCGTCAGATGATTGGGTCACTGATGTATCTTACAGCCAGCAGACCAGACATCATGTTCTCAGTCTACTATTGTGCCCGATTCCAAGGTAACCCACACGAACCTCACATGATAGCCGTGAAAAACATCGTTCGCTATCTGGAGCGGACTTCCTCTCTTGGTTTATGGTATCCAGCCAACTCAGGTTTCTTTGTCCAAGCGTACTCAGATGCTGACTTAGGTGGTTGTGGATTGGATCATAAAAGCACTACTAAATGATGCCAATTTCTTGATGGTAAATTGGTTAGCTGGCAATAAAAGAAACAAACCTGTGTTTCTCTCTCCACGGCAGAAGCTGAATATATAGCCGCCGCCTCATGCATATCTCAGGTTGTTTGGATATAGAGTCGGCTTAGAGACTATGGGCTGAACATGAAGAAAATCCCACTATATTGCGACTCTGAAAGTGCAATTAGGATTTTTCATAACCTAGTGCAACACTTGAAGACAAAGCACATAGCACTGCGATATCACTTCATCAAAGATCATATGGAAGATGGTAAGATAGAGATTCACTTCGTTAGGACCACTGATCAAGTAGCAGACATATTCACTAAGGCTTTACCTGAAGCAAGTTTCAACAAGATCTTACAAGGCCTACGAATGATGGAAGCAAAATCAGTACCAAAATCGCCTTCGCTTCATTAAAGGTAAGAAGCGAAATAGAGCGAACGCTCGGTCTATTTCGGGTTCGATTCACCCGAGAACTGAAATGAACCGAAGGCTCGGTCTATTTCGGGTTCGGTCCTTCTGAACTAGTTTGCTTCTTTTTCATTAAAAGGGATTTTGATTGTATTCTTTTGTACACTCTTTTACATACTCATTTTTATGTTTTTCTTTTTATTTTATTTTTATTTTTATTTATTATTCTTTTCATAACAACCAAAAATATTTTTCTTTTTTGTTTTATTAAAATTTTTCCACAAAATACAAAAATATGTTTCCTTTTATTTTTCTCATGCCTTTCTTTGTATAAATGCTACTCTCAATGGTCAACCTCAAGCAGGTATAAATTCTTCTCTTTGAATTAGTTAAGTGTCCCTAGATGCAGACCAAAGCCTCTACAGATTTTGAGTGAAGCCTTAATAATGTGATATATACAAATCATGTTTTCCCAAACTAGGCTGTTAAATTCACTCTAATCATGAGCTACCGTACTCATCTCATATTAAGTTAAGAGTTTTCTGCTTGGTCCTTCTTTTATAGCAGATGTACATTTGCTTCTTACACCACCTATATCATTTTTCTTCATTACACTTCATCTCACTAATGTAACCATTGAGACTCGACACTTACCACTGAGGTTTATGGTTATACAAAAATCTGTGTTAATGATCTTAGTCTTGTGTCACTACGTACTAAGTGAAACCCATAATTCAAAACCCTTAATAAATTGACGGTGCACCATTACCATGGTCTAGCTCTCATGAATGAAATCTCTTTTTATTTTTGAGCGATCCTTCTGAAAATGTCTATCACCAAGACTTTTCATCCCCAAGCATCTAGTTATATTTTTTTTGAGATTTCTCAATTGTCAACAAGTCACTGAATATGTTTCCCACCTACTTGTTTAACAGGCTACATTGGTCTCACAAGTACTTCGTTCAGTTTCGCTCTTCCCTTACTAATGCTAATGTGGGATCAGTTACTTCCGAACAGTCTATTGACTCCCGAACAGCTACATTTGTCCATGAATTCCCTTCTGCTTCACCTTGTGGCCTATCACAGACAGCTATGGAAGCTGCTAGCTACCTTCTTCCCGGTCTTATATCAAGAACCGAAATCATGAATTGAAGCGAAAGCCACCCTTTATATCTTTAATTAAAAAGATGCCTTTCAATACTTCTTAAAAAATACTTGATCATTAGTTAACGCGAAGCCACACAAGCACTTTGAAGTCTCTCTTGACTTTGAAGGAAGAGATTCGTGCCCGGAATCAGTCGCTTTATGTCTTAACAGACATCACAAATTCCCATAAAAAGTTTGCTTTATTTCTTTATCATTCACACTCTATGCATGAAAATCTTTTCTTTTCCAAAAATCTGGTTCTATTAACGATGAGCTAATTTTTACAGCGTCGTTTCTAAAAGCATTATGGTGATTGATAAAGCTAAAGGTGATGACGGTTCATGTAAATTATGTGGGTGACGTTTCGGATAAAGTTCTTGGATGGGCCAGCAATTATCCAACCGTTTTGACGATTTGAAAAGGTACTTTCTATGGAAAGGCGCATAAAAGTGAAACGTCCTTTCTCTCTCATGCGTCATCATCGGGGCTGCCAACTGTCCACTCCATCGCATCAGGAACGGTTTCACATAAAGCCAAGATTTCAGCCGGATATTTCTCTCTCCTCCTCTTACATATAAAAGGATTTCTCACGCTCCACTTTACTCTTTTATCACTCACAAATCCTCAAAAAGAAAAGGGTGATCTCTCTCACTGTTCATCATCTTCTTCTCAAGCTTTATCAATGGCGGAATCATCTTCTGTTCAAGATACTTCTGCTCACTCCAACCTTCTTAACATTAAGTGTAAGTCCCCAAATCTGCTTGTGTATCAATCAGATCCAATTGATGGTGCGGAATCACAATCAATTGGATGATTTCAGATCACTTAGAAGAGAAGAAGAAGAAGAAGAATAACTTGAATCTATGATGTATTCAATGTTGGAATGAAGCTCCTTACACATAGATTCACACACACACACACACACTCTTCTCTCTAACCTTCTCTCACACCTTAGGAACACACACTTAAGCACCTTAAGAATTCTTATCACCTCACCCACCTAACACCTATATATACATGGGCCACAAACTCAAGGCCGGACCGAAAACCCAATGGACCGAAAACCCAATGCTAGACCAAAAACTCATGGGTTTTTGGTCCAAGCTACAATTAATCCCAATATTAGTTTTCGGCCCAAATGATAAAACAATAAATTCTTAGAAAAGCAAAGTATAAACCAATTTTAGACCCAACAATCTCCCCCTTGGTTTATAGCTTTCTTTTCTAATTGACCCAACAAGCTCTCCCTAAAAAGTAGCTGGCACTTCTTGTCAATCTTCATTGGGAGCTTAGCTTCAACTATTATCTTTGATTTCTTCACAGCATCAGGATGAACATATGAATCTTCTATGAATGACTTCATCTTGAGCAGTTAGGCTTTTCTTCAAGATTTGACTCTGAACGCACATTGGGTGAGGAGGCTTCTTGAAAAGATTCTTGAAAGATAGCACTTTCAGCTTGAGAATCTTCAGAGAGAACATCCGAGAGAACTAATCTTCAAGATCACTTCAGCAGGTTTATAGATAGCAGCAGACTGATTGAGGAGGCTTCAATGCAATCCATGATATAATCTTCAATTTCAGCTTCACCTTGCTTATGGGGTTGAAAGATTGAATGTCGAAAGAATAATCTTCATTTCTTGCTCCTTCGAATGAGAATTCTTCGATGATCATGGATAAAGCCTTGGCTCAGAAAATCTTCGATACAGTCTCCATAAGTCTCATCTACACCTGAATTCACGTTTCAAGACAGACCAAGACTAAAAGAAAACTTAGCACACAAATTAAAACAAAAACAAAAATATTTTTGGATTTTTGATTTTTCTAAACAAGAAATAAAAATATTTTTAGATTTTGAATTTTCTGATTTTTGTTTGATTTTTGAATTTTTCTGATCCTTTTTGTTTGATTTTTGAATTTTTTTTAATTCTCCCCCCTAAATTTGTGCATAGAGGAAAACTATGAACAAATTTAACAGAAACAAAAATATTTGGGATCAAAGTTGTGAGACAGTCTGAACTTGTTTATAGTACCTTCACCTTCATGAATAGATCTGGTCAATTGCCGGTATTATAGTCCACTTAAACACGAATGATGTAACGACCCGTTCCCGGTATGTTAATTTATTGGTAATTGTTGTGAGTTTTGCAAGAGGAACTCGGCGAGTTCATAGCCTGACTCGCCGAGTAGGGTCGCGGCTGCGTGCACGCGTGAGCCGGGGACTCGGCGAGTCCATCCGTCTGGGTGAAACCCTAAATCCCCGGGTTGCCCACTATTTAAACCACCTTATAGCCCCATTCTCGCCTCCCTCACCCTGAGAACACAGTGAGAAAACCCTAATCCTCCCTTGAGAGCTTATAAGTGATTTGGTGCCATTTTGTGAAGGTGTGAAGAAGGAGAAAAAGAAAGAAGCAAGGAAACGAGTTGTAGTGCAAAGATCCAAGGGCAAATCTGAGTTTATTGAGGTATTTTCGGAGTTCCCTTCTTGTTATATGCTTTAAACTTCCATTAGAGCTCTTCTAAGAGCTATTTGATGTTTGTTCCAAGCCTTATGTTTGCATGAATGTCTTAATAAGTCGAAATACCTTTGGATCTGAATGTTGGGGTGTTGTAGAGCCCAGATCTACTGTCTTTTTGGAGTTACTTTGCATATTAATCATAGATCTACCCATTTTATGCACCTTTTAGCCTTATTTCCCTTAATTATGAGGTTGTGCACGTAAAGTTGGAAACTTTACGTGGTAAATCAGCTTATTGGACTCAGATCTATCAATTGTATGTGTTGGATTCAAACAAAATCGAGTAAAAATCAGTTGCATGGCGGCAACTCGGCGAGTCGGGAAGAACGACTCGGCGAGTTGGGTCGCGAGTTCCCGAGTCCTTCATTTTGACCATCGTCGAGTGAATCCAGTGGGTTAGAGAGTGGACTCAGCGAGTTGAGGGTAGACTCGGTGATGGAGGGACTCGGCGAGTTGTTCATACAACTCGGCGAGTCCAAGGCAATCTTCTTAGGATCAAGAACAACTCGTCGAGTTGTTCATATGACTCGGCGAGTCGGATGAAGATTGTCTGAGTTTGTGGATCGAATGAGTGCTCGTCGAGTCGATGCCATGCTCGACGAGTAGCAGCGGGTAGGGTCGAGGAGTGAGAATAGGGACTCGGCGAGTTGGCGGCCCAACTCGGCGAGTCAGGTCAACTGTGAGTTGACTTGGTCCGAGGGTTGACTTTGACCAAGGGTAAAAGAGTCATTTTACCCAATGCAGTGCTCAGTATTGATTGAGTGTGTTTATGGACTTGTAGCCGGGGAGATACCGGAGCAGCAGCAGTTAGCCCTCAGAGCTATTCACTCAGCAGCCAGTTCACGAGGTGAGTTTCCTTTCAGTAGGAACGGGTCTAAGGCCACAATGCCGGCCCGTTTAGCTAGCAGTAGTATCTGGATGTTATCCGATGCAGTAGATAGCATGTTTGATGCCTTCGTGGCTCAGACAAGATTATGTGTGTTCATGTTAGCGATATGTTATGCTATGATCAGTCAGCTTCGGGCTCCGGTCCGATGTCAGCTTCGGACTTCGGTTCGATGTAGGGGACAAGGTCCCAGTTAGCTTCGGACTTCGGTCTGATGTGAGCTTCGAACTTCGATTCGATGTAGGGGACAAGGTCCCAGTCAGCTTCGGACTTCGGTCTGATGTGAGCTTCGGATTTTGGTCCGATGTAGGGGATGAGGTCCCAGTCAGTCAGCTTCGGACTTCGGTCCGATGGAGGGGGCAAGGCCCCGTATGTGCTTGATATATTATTGTATGGTATGTGGTAATTTGGGGGAGCTCACTAAGCTTCGTGCTTACAGTTTCAGTTTTGGGTTTCAGGTACTTCCGCTTGTAGAGGGAAGAGCTCGGGATGATGGCATCGCACACACCACAGCTTCAGCTTTTAACCTGGGAGATGATTTGGTTCTTGATTTCTATATGACATGGATATGATACAGTTTTCCGCACAGTGTTTTTATTATTATTTTGAGATACATCATGTATGGTTTATGATATGACACTCAGATTATGGTTTTTGGTTATGTTGAAAACGAAATTTTTGGGTCGTATTTTTGGGTCGTTTCAAGTTGGTATCAGAGCCCTGGTTTGAGGGATTCGGATACACTTCCGGGTGTATCTGAACTCAAACTAAGGGGAAATAAAAAGATTTTTTTTAAAAGGAAAACGTTTTCTAAAAGAAATTTTGAAAGCACTTAGAAAGAAAGAAATTTTTGTTAAAAACAAGATAAGGGTGTGGTGCATGCGATCAGCCGAGCTCAAGTAAGTACTCCCAAATTATCCATACAAGTTATTTGTTCAGTTTCAGTCTCAGTTGAATAGCATGCTAGTATAGGACTAAGGATCTAGGAGGATGCCTTATGTGCCTGCTTTATGTGTTACAGCTTTATGAGTATTGCATGCTAGTATTGAGTAGACAGCAGTAGGATAGCCTGTTTAGGTTATGCATGATAGTATGAGCTTGGCACTGTATGCTAGATCAGTTTCTCATTTTGAGAATAGTTTTGCCTGAGTATGTTTCCTTTATCCGAATGCTGCCTGCTTCGTGCTTTGTGGGAGTTCTGAGTGATGGAAGTTAGCCATTAGGTGAACACGTTACACCACATGTGGTCAGGGTTGAATAATCCCAGAGTGCTGGAACTGACCCTATTGCGCAGCTCTTGTTTGAGTCCAACCGTTATAGGGACGGGTCTTTTACTTGAAGGATTACCTGATCTTCGTCACATGTGATGGTGTTCAGGTGATGGTTAATTAGCATTATAAAGAGACCTGCAGCAGCTGAGGACTAGTTGAGTTAAGTCTGAGGTTTCCCTGGGGCAAGCCTGGGATGAGAGTAGCAGAGATCAGTAGTAGTAGAAGTGACTTGGTGGAGTCAGGGCAGTTCTTGAAGAAAGTACGGATAGATGTGGAAGGTAGTATGGGCCCGTACTACTGGAAGCAGAGGATCCGTACTCGAATCAAGAAAGGCTGAGACAAGACCAGGAAGCTAGTTGTAGTAGCAATGATCCCTCAAGATATTTCTGTTTTCTGATGTAGTTATGATGTGTTTCAAAATGGTGGTTTTGCGTTCGAGACCAGCAGCCGGCAGCGGAGGTGCCGGGGAGGGATCAGGTTCAGGCTCGGGGGATGAGCGCATGGATGAGCAGACCCGAGAGTTTCTTTCTTCGGAGATTACGCGCATCATTATAGAGCAGACTCCTGTGATCTTCGGTTCGATCAAGGAGGGAATTCTAGAGCTGATGGATGAGAGACTGGGCACCTTCCGTGCCGAGGTGGCGGCCATGATGGGGTCGCGCACCCTTACCTTCAGGGAGTTCAGGGCATGTGGAGCTCCGGACTATCATGGGGCGCGGGACCCCATAGCGAGCACCAGATGGTTGGCAGATGTGGCCAACGCTTTCCGTACTAGCAGATGTCCCGAGGGGGACAAGGTCAGATTGGCGTCCTGTCTTCTGAAGGACAGGGCACGAGATTGGTGGGAGGAGGTCGGGCATGCTATTGGGGATGATGCAGCATTGGACGCCATGACCTGGGCTGATTTCTCTACCAGGTTCAGGGCGGAGTTTGCACCGGTCATTGAGGTGCAACAGTTGGCTAGGGAGTTTCAGGACCTCACCCAGACTACAGAGACAGTGGCGGAGATCACCGCCAAGTTCAGGGAGAGGGCTCTTCTCGTTCCTCAGTATGTAGCTGATGAGGAAATGAAGAAGGCCCGTTATCATGAGATGTTGCGGAGCGATATCCGCCAGTTTGTGAGCCGGTCCAGCTGTAAAACGCTGGAAGATATGATTGCTAGAGCTCGGGAGAGGGAGATTGATCTCGAGATGGAGAAGAAGAGGAAACCGGAGGCGGTTTCGAGTTCGGGCGGTTCGGGCAAAAGGCCCAGGGTTTCAGATCATAGGTCCAGGGGACAGCCGAGCTACGGTCGATGTGGTAGGTGTGGGAAGATGCACGAGGGAGCGTGCAAGGCAGGGAGCTCCGGCTGCTTCAAGTGCGGTCGGGTTGGACATTTGAGTAGGGATTGTACGGCTCCTGCTACTGTCGTTGCAGCGTCAGATCTGATTTGCTTTCAGTGCAATCAGAGGGGACATAAAAAGTCCCAGTGTCCGAGTTTAGCTGCAGCAGGGAAGGTGGTTGCACCTGCCCCTGCTACCTTGAGGATTACAGACGGCCGGCAGGGTCGAGCAGATGCGCCAGTGGCGAAGAGTAGGGCGTTTCAGATGACAGCAGAGGAGGCGCGAGCGACTCCTGATGTGGTGACGGGTATGTATCTTCCTTTCTTTCTCTTTATTATTATTGATTAGATGTTGCTTATGGTTGTATGTGTTATTCAGGGTCGTTCTCTGTGAACGGCATTTCTGCTTTGGTATTATTCGATTCGGGGGCTACCCGATCATTCGTATCTCTTGCGCTTAGCAAGAGGTTCAGTAGAGCTCCAGGGGAGCTGGATTGTCCATTAGAGATTGAGATAGCGGATGATAGGACCGTGAGGGTCGGCAGAGTGCACAGAGGGTGTTCTCTTCAGTTATTTGATGAGCAGTTTTCAGTGGATTTGGTACCTATTCCCCTGCGAGGGAATAAGGTTATTGTGGGTATGGATTGGCTAAGCCCCAATGGGGCGGTGATTGATTGTGAGCTTCAGCTAGTGAGGGTTCGCACTCCCAGTGGGGGAGAGTTGGTGATTCAGGGCGAGAGGCCACAGCGAGGACCGACCTTTTGTTCCGCCGCAAGGGCGAGGCGCTATGTTCAGCAGGGTTGCGCCGGTTTTGTAGCTTACGTTTTGGATGCCCGGGAGAAGGGCAAGTCGTCAGTTGATGATGTTCCTATTGTTCGAGACTACCCGGACGTGTTTCCCGAGGATTTGCCGGGGGTACCTCCTGAGAGACAGGTTGAGTTCAGGATCGACCTCATTCCTGGTGCGGCTCCGATAGCCAAGGCACCGTATCGACTAGCTCCCCCTGAGATGCAGGAGTTGTCTACACAGCTGCAGGAGCTGTTAGACAAGGGTTTCATTCAGCCGAGCAGTTCGCCTTGGGGAGCGCCGATCCTGTTTGTGAGAAAGAAGGATGGGTCGCATCGTATGTGTATTGATTATCGGGAGCTGAATAAGGTAACGGTGAAGAACCGTTACCCACTCCCGAGGATAGATGATTTGTTTGATCAGCTTCAGGGAGCGTCTTGGTTCTCCAAGATCGATCTACGCTCCGGATATCATCAGATGCGGGTTAGAGATGAGGATGTGCAGAAGACTGCTTTCAGGACCAGGTATGGTCATTACGAGTTTGTGGTGATGCCATTTGGGCTCACCAATGCCCCAGCCGCGTTCATGGACCTCATGAACCGCGTGTGTAGGCCGATGCTGGATCGGTCAGTGATAGTGTTCATAGATGACATCTTGGTGTATTCCAAGACGCAGGAGCAGCACGAGGAGCACCTGCGGGAGGTGCTAGAGGTTTTGAGGAGGGAGAGACTTTTCGCAAAGTTCTCCAAATGTGAGTTCTGGTTGCGCGAGGTGCAGTTCCTTGGTCACCTCGTCAACCAGAAGGGTATTCTGGTAGATCCGGCCAAGATAGAGGCCGTGATGCAGTGGGAGGTCCCGAAGTCTCCATCTGAGATTCGGAGCTTCCTAAGGTTGGCAGGGTATTATCGGAGATTTATTCAGGATTTCTCCAAGATAGCAGTGCCGCTCACCCGACTGACCAAGAAGTCAGTGGTATTTCGTTGGGGTCCGGAGCAGCAGACAGCATTCGAGACCCTCAGGCAGAGATTGTGCGAGGCTCCGATCCTTACCTTGCCAGAGGGAGTAGAGGACTTTGTAGTTTATTGTGATGCCTCGATCACAGGTTTGGGAGCAGTTCTGATGCAGCGAGGCCATGTGATAGCTTATGCCTCGAGACAGTTGTAGCCTCACGAGGCTAATTATCCTACCCATGATTTGGAGCTGGGGGCAGTTGTGTTTGCCCTCAAGATTTGGAGGCATTACCTTTATGGGGTCCGTTGTACTATATACACGGATCATAAGAGTTTGAGGTATCTTATGGATCAGCCGAGTCTGAATATGAGGCAGAGGAGGTGGTTGGACGTGCTGAAGGACTATGACTGTGAGATCCTTTATCATCCAGGGAAGGCCAACGTGGTGGCCGACGCCCTAAGCCGCAAGGCGTCGGCGGCCCCTATCAGGGATCTGTGTATGAGGATGACAGTGATCACTCCACTGTTGGAGCGGATCAAGGAGGCTCAGATGGAGGGCCTCAAGGAGGAGAGGCAGAAGTGTGAAAGGATAGTAGGCCGAGTAGCATCATTTGAGTACGTCGGTCGGGGTTTGTTGACGCTTCATGGTAGGGTATGGGTACCGTACTGGGGTGGGGTACGGCAGGTATTGATGGACGAGGCTCATAAGTCTCGATTTTCTATCCACCCAGGAGCGACAAAGATGTATCGAGATCTTCGACCTGAGTATTGGTGGCCCTGCATGAAGCGGGACGTCGCCTGGTACGTCGAGAGATGCCTGACCTGCCGGAAGGTCAAGGCGGAGCACCAGAGACCTCACGGCAGGATGCAGCCGTTAGACATTCCCGTGTGGAAATGGGAGGACATTACCATGGATTTTGTCACCAAGCTTCCCCGGACCGCACGTGGAGTGGACTCGATATGGGTAGTAGTGGATCGGTTGACGAAGAGTGCCCATTTTATCCCGATCCAGGAGAGTATATCGGCGGAGAAGTTAGCTGATATCTATGTGCGGGAGATCGTGGCACGTCTTGGAGTGCCGGTATCAGTGGTTTCTGACCGAGATGTCCGTTTCACATCCAGATTTTGGAAGCGGTTTCACGACGAGATGGGTACTCGTCTCCATTTCAGCACCGCTTTCCATCCTCAGACAGATGGGCAGAGCGAGAGGACGATTCAGACTCTCGAGGACATGCTTAGGGCATGTGTCCTAGATTTCGGTGGCAGTTGGGATACGTATCTTCCGTTAGCGGAATTCTCGTATAACAACAGTTATCATGCGAGCATTGATCGACCTCCCTTCGAGATTTTGTATGGGAGAAAGTGTAGGACCCCGATTTGTTGGGGCGAGGTCGGTCAGCGAGTCATTGGGAGCACAGAGGTGGTGCTCAAAACGACTGAGTTGATCCAGCAGGTCCGTAGTAGACTGCAAACTGCTCAGAGTCGGCAGAAGAGCTACGCCGATAGGAGGCGTTCGGACTTGGAGTTTCAGGTGGGAGATATGGTCCTTCTGAAAGTCTCACCTTGGAAGGGTGTCATCAGGTTCCGGAAGAGGGGCAAGTTGGGCCCCAGATTTATTGGTCCTTTCAGGGTTTTGGCCTGGGTGGGTCGGGTTGCTTATCGGTTAAACCTTCCTGAAGAGCTTAGTCAGATCCACAACACTTTCCATGTGTCTCAGTTGAGGAAGTGTTTGGTGGATGAATCAGCAGTCGTTCCCCTAGAGGATATTCAGGTTGATAGTAGCCTGAATTATATTGAGAGACCGGTCGCGATTCTGGACCGGAAGACCAAGGCCTTGAGGAATAAGGAAATTCAGTTAGTAAAGGTGCAGTGGCAGCACCGGAAGGGGTCTGAGTGGACGTGGGAGGCTGAGGAGGAGATGAGAGAGCACTACCCAGAGTTATTTGCAGATCCAGCCGTAGCAGACTTCGAGGACGAAGTCTGAGTCAAGTGGGGGAGAATTGTAACGACCCGTTCCCGGTATGTTAATTTATTGGTAATTGTTGTGAGTTTTGCAAGAGGAACTCGGCGAGTTCATAGCCTGACTCGCCGAGTAGGGTCGCGGCTGCGTGCACGCGTGAGCCGGGGACTCGGCGAGTCCATCCGTCTGGGTGAAACCCTAAATCCCCGGGTTGCCCACTATTTAAACCACCTTATAGCCCCATTCTCGCCTCCCTCACCCTGAGAACACAGTGAGAAAACCCTAATCCTCCCTTGAGAGCTTATAAGTGATTTGGTGCCATTTTGTGAAGGTGTGAAGAAGGAGAAAAAGAAAGAAGCAAGGAAACGAGTTGTAGTGCAAAGATCCAAGGGCAAATCTGAGTTTATTGAGGTATTTTCGAAGTTCCCTTCTTGTTATATGCTTTAAACTTCCATTTGAGCTCTTCTAAGAGCTATTTGATGTTTGTTCCAAGCCTTATGTTTGCATGAATGTCTTAATAAGTCGAAATACCTTTGGATCTGAATGTTGGGGTGTTGTAGAGCCCAGATCTACTGTCTTTTTGGAGTTACTTTGCATATTAATCATAGATCTACCCATTTTATGCACCTTTTAGCCTTATTTCCCTTAATTATGAGGTTGTGCACGTAAAGTTGGAAACTTTACGTGGTAAATCAGCTTATTGGACTCAGATCTATCAATTGTATGTGTTGGATTCAAACAAAATCGAGTAAAAATCAGTTGCATGGCGGCAACTCGGCGAGTCGGGAAGAACGACTCGGCGAGTTGGGTCGCGAGTTCCCGAGTCCTTCATTTTGACCATCGTCGAGTGAATCCAGTGGGTTAGAGAGTGGACTCAGCGAGTTGAGGGTAGACTCGGTGATGGAGGGACTCGGCGAGTTGTTCATACAACTCGGCGAGTCCAAGGCAATCTTCTTAGGATCAAGAACAACTCGTCGAGTTGTTCATATGACTCGGCGAGTCGGATGAAGATTGTCTGAGTTTGTGGATCGAATGAGTGCTCGTCGAGTCGATGCCATGCTCGACGAGTAGCAGTGGGTAGGGTCGAGGAGTGAGAATAGGGACTCGGCGAGTTGGCGGCCCAACTCGGCGAGTCAGGTCAACTGTGAGTTGACTTGGTCCGAGGGTTGACTTTGACCAAGGGTAAAAGAGTCATTTTACCCAATGCAGTGCTCAGTATTGATTGAGTGTGTTTATGGACTTGTAGCCGGGGAGATACCGGAGCAGCAGCAGTTAGCCCTCAGAGCTATTCACTCAGCAGCCAGTTCACGAGGTGAGTTTCCTTTCAGTAGGAACGGGTCTAAGGCCACAATGCCGGCCCGTTTAGCTAGCAGTAGTATCTGGATGTTATCCGATGCAGTAGATAGCATGTTTGATGCCTTCGTGGCTCAGACAAGATTATGTGTGTTCATGTTAGCGATATGTTATGCTATGATCAGTCAGCTTCGGGCTCCGGTCCGATGTCAGCTTCGGACTTCGGTTCGATGTAGGGGACAAGGTCCCAGTTAGCTTCGGACTTCGGTCTGATGTGAGCTTCGAACTTCGATTCGATGTAGGGGACAAGGTCCCAGTCAGCTTCGGACTTCGGTCTGATGTGAGCTTCGGATTTTGGTCCGATGTAGGGGATGAGGTCCCAGTCAGTCAGCTTCGGACTTCGGTCCGATGGAGGGGGCAAGGCCCCGTATGTGCTTGATATATTATTGTATGGTATGTGGTAATTTGGGGGAGCTCACTAAGCTTCGTGCTTACAGTTTCAGTTTTGGGTTTCAGGTACTTCCGCTTGTAGAGGGAAGAGCTCGGGATGATGGCATCGCACACACCACAGCTTCAGCTTTTAACCTGGGAGATGATTTGGTTCTTGATTTCTATATGACATGGATATGATACAGTTTTCCGCACAGTGTTTTTATTATTATTTTGAGATACATCATGTATGGTTTATGATATGACACTCAGATTATGGTTTTTGGTTATGTTGAAAACGAAGTTTTTGGGTCGTATTTTTGGGTCGTTTCAAATGATATCGACAAATTTTTTCTAAATAAATCATTTAGCTGACGACGACCACGAATATTGTTGTCCACTTAAATTAAGCAGCGAGATCTACAGAAAACCTCTTAAATGGTTCAATTTTAGTTACACTAGAACGTGTTCCCCATTTCCCGATATACCCTAGTTATCAAGAACTTCCTAAGGACTCCTTACATTAGGTGAGTAAACAATTATTAAGGAGGAAGTTAGATTTAGAAATAGGTGCATATGTTGTGTCCCAGGTGGGATATATTTCAATCACGCAGAGGGGAAAACATAGAGGGATTGAGAGGTAGAATGGTGCATATGTTGTGTTCCAGGTCGGATATGTTTCAATCACGCAGAGGAGACAACATATGTCTAACAGATAGAAAGAATTTCACAGATAAGGAGGTGCGTAGAAATAGAGTTGCATATGTTGCATTCCAGGTCAGATCTCTTCCAATCACGCAGAGGAAGCAACATATGACTAACAGATAGAAAGCAAAAAAATAATTTCCTACATACCTACTTTATCAGAACCCCCCAGTCGCCCTATCAGAACCAAAATTAAGGACATAAGTCCGTACATCAAGGCAATGTTAAGCCACAATTCTAGATACGTATTAATTTAGTGTATCTCGTGGGTTCTCATGTTTATCTCACTGCTCAATCTACCCGAGCGTCGTATGGTCAGTCCAAACAATCCTAACTAAATCCACACTATCAAATCCTTTGTGCCTACCAACACATTGAACACAGAGTCTAGACAATTCAGATTCAGTCCTTTACACATGTTTTAGACTGCTCGTTATCACATTCTTGATATCACTTCCCAAACAATACTAACGAAAAACTATAAGAAAATAAAAAAATTATCTTCAAAAT
The DNA here is from genome assembly GCF_002870075.4 of Lactuca sativa. NCBI lineage: Eukaryota > Viridiplantae > Streptophyta > Magnoliopsida > Asterales > Asteraceae > Lactuca > Lactuca sativa. Next base: position 228,118,881 of record NC_056631.2, on the reverse strand, counting down.
GAATCAGATAAAGATAAACTCAGGAGTATAGAGAAGAAAACTCAAATCGTAATTCACCGATTGAATTTGCATCCAGAAGGTCTGAAAACAGCATGCATAATCTCAGACTAGATCCGAAAATTCTTCATGTCATTAAGCACAAACCCCATGAGTGACCCCTTCCTTTCTTCCCTTCCCGTAAAGGACACATACTCTTAAACAAAATTCTGAGTGTTGTATAATTGAGAGATGCCTTCTATCATGTGCCTGGAACAACCATTATCAACAAACCGAAGTCTGATGATATGCCTCCATAGCTGCTCCAACACATAGTGGGATCAGTTGGTCTTTGGAACCCAATCCATTTTGAAACTGGGTCGACCTTTTTCATCTTTTCAAGGAACATTCTCCCACAACATGTCCTGTTTATCACAAACAGAAGATGTTGAAATATTAGAATCATTAGATGATTTGGGAGATTGAACCTTTGAAACCCATTTATAGTTAGGTCTGACCCATTTCTTTTTCTGTCTGATGGGTGCCTCAGCACTTGATTTTGATCTTGATGTCGGCCGTTGAGATGACTTTGATTTTGGATTCACGGGAGCATCACTTGGATTTGGCTTCTTGGCCGACATTCCCTTCTTGACCTTGGGATTTGATTTCTTGGCCTTGGGAATTGAACTCTTGCCCTTGTTGGCATTCCAGTCGCCATTTTGCGATTGTGACCTCGAAGGGCTTCTTTTGGGGTATCTCCCTCTTGGCGTTTTCTGCCAGCCATGTGCATAGTAGGGAACGTATGCGCAATTTGGACAATTTCTGGCAATGTTTCCAGGTGTCCCACAGTGAAAGCATGTCTTTTTCTTCACTGGGAAGTTGTTTCTTCCTGCCCCTGGTGGCGTATCCTTGCCTTGTTGCTTATTGTTCCCACATGCACACTTGCGACAAGTTGGCTGTTTCAGTTGATTTGGTGGCCTGTATTTCTCAACAACAGGTTGATCAGAATCATCTAAGTTCGAAGCAACAGATTCAGAGTTCAAGGAGACATTGGATTATTCAATTTTTTTCTCCTTGTTCTCATCTTCCGCTACTTTATCTGCACATGTAACATAATGATTAGAAACGTTCACTTCATCCTTTTATGGCACAACCGCAACAGGTTTCCCATATTGGAGATGTGCCTCCTTGTCAATTTCTTGCTGTGTCATAGGGATGGATGTGTAGTTATGATTGAAAGGTGGAGGAACACAATCATACCCTAAACCCTTGTTTTGATTATCTTTGAATTTTAATTGGTTATCAAATAAGGACTTGACTGTCTTACTTGACGCAGTATAATTTTTGAAACTAACATCTGTTTTTCCACACTTAATTTTCAAAGCGTCAAGTTCTTCAGTTACAACAACAAGTTTTTTCTTAATGTGATCATAATTTTCACACTTGTTGCTGTAATCTTCTTGGAGTTTTTAGAAATCCTTGATTTTGGTTTCTAATTGAGCTTTTAACGGTTTTTGTTCTTTCCTAATGGTGTATCTTTCATATTTTAGGTCCTCATTCTCTCTCTTGATTAGATCTATTGATTCTCATAAACATTTAATAGTTTTAACAAGGGATGGAGTACATGAAACTTCATTTATCGGAACAGATGAGGAGCTCATTTTTTTAAAAAATATATGCCCTTTGACCACAAAAACTCAAAAGTCAAACTTAAAAGTCAAACTTGAAAAGTCAAACCGAAAAGCTAAATTTGAAATTTTGAAAGTTAAATGAAAAAGTCAAAGTTTAAAGTCAAAGGTCAAACTTCAAGGTCAAAGCAAAATTTTAAAGTCAAAAGTCAAAAAATAAAAGTCAAAAATTAAAATCAAAAATTTTTGGGTTGAAAAAGGATTTTAAAAATAAAATTTTGAATTTTGGGGTTGAAAATGTCAATTTAAAAATAAAAAGAAATTGATTTTTTTGGTTGATTTTGTCAAATTGCGAAACCTGGTTGCGAGAATGAGATGTTAAATTTAAAAATTCGAAGGTAAGACACAAGGGATTGGCTGGCTGAGTTGGTTAAGCGCGCTGTGGCAATGACCTAAAGGTCCCGGTTTCGATCACCGGCACCCCCAACTTCGCGTCCCTTTTTTATAATAAAGCCCTGATGCGAGGATGAGTCCAAAAGCACTGTTGAGCCGAGAGCGAAGCTGAGCCGTGGATCCGAGGCGATACCGAAACGCTGTGAACCATGGAACGAAAGCTCGGACTGAATACTCCGACCCGACCGAAATCTCGGTTCGAAAATCCGACAGAAAGCCCTTCAAAGACCGAAATCACTTCGGAAATCGCTGTTCTTGACGAAAAACAACGTGTTTTCACCTTTTTGCTTCAAAACTCGATCAAAAACTCGTTTTTAGGAAAAACACGATGAAGAACCCCCCTATTTTGCCAAGATCTATCCAAAACGCATAAATCTCTTCAAAATAAGATCAAATAAGCTCCAGATCTGAAAAAAATTGATTGATACAACCTTGCTCTGATACCAATTGTAAGTCCCCAAATCTGCTTGTGTATCAATCAGATCCATTTGATGGTGCAGAATCCCAATCAATTGGATGATTTCAGATCATTTAGAAGAGAAGAAGAAGAATAATAACATGAATCTATGATGTATTCAATTTTGGAATGAAGCTCCTTACACATAGATTCATACACACACACACACACACTCTTCTCTCTAACTTTCTCTCACACCTTAGGAACACACACTTAAGAACCTTGAGAATTCTTATCACCTCACCCACCTAACACCTATATATACATGGGCCACAAACTCAAGGCCGGACTGAAAACCCAATGGACCAAAAACCCAATGCTAGACCGAAAACTCATGGGTTTTCGGTCCAAGCTACAATTAATCCCAATATTAGTTTTCGGCCCAAATGATAAAACAATAAATACTTAGAAAAACAAAGTATAAACCAATTTTAGACCCAACATTAAGCCACAACAAAACCTCATCATTGACCTTACACCCTTCGTCTATGAACCCTACATGCTGTACGTCGTCGAATGCCTCAAGTACTCTCGTCTTGTTGATGCTCTTACAAAGGTGGAAGTGGTTCCCATGACTTGCCTCTCTCACATCTATTCAACCGCTTATTAGGACAAGGTTGCTGAGAGGATTCACTTTGATATTCACAACGAGAAGACCTCCATCTCCAAGAATCGCTTCTGTGCCCTAATTGGTCTTTCTCATGAACCCACTCTGGTAAACCCCGACTCCATTACTACTGGTCAACTGTTCTCCATATTCTACCAAATGGGGTACACAGAAACCCTAACCACCGTTACCAAATTTAAGAAGTCTTGCCTTCCCCCACAATGGAACGACCTCTTTACTCTTCTTTTCAAGGGTCTCTCAGAGCGTAGCGCCGGTTCAGACAAAGCAAGCAAGTCATTTATGACTGTGCTTTATGGGTTGTATAATGGTATTACTCTGGACTATGGGGCAGTCATATGGAAACAACTGGTTCAGAGTTTATATTCTTCTTCTCGACATTCTGAGATTTCATGTGGTAGGTACCGGTCCATTATCACAAAGTGGGCAATGAATCGTCTTTACGTTCTAATCATGGCAGACTCCCTTCTTTCATCTATCACAACCTTTCACACAACGAAGATCATCGTCACAGATCCTTCCAAGTATTTCTTCATTGGATCGATTCCAGCAGCTATGTATGCCTGCGTGACTGAGGCAAGCAAAGTTATTCAAGAATACAAGAAGCTTCCTTCTTCGGGCCCAAGGGAACTCACTCCTGCCATGATTCGCTCTATCGAGGAAGCAGACAAGCCTGCGAAGAGGGGAAAGAAACCAAAAACACAAAAGGAGGTGGGAGTCACTAAACCAACTAAGGGACAAACTCCCAAAAAGCGAAAGTCCGACAAAATGCTCCTTCACAGCCTAAGCAGAAGAAGCTGAAAAAGCCAACCATGAGACTCATTCTTCAATCCTCTAGCGATTCGGATTCTGAGTATGTTCCTCCTGGTAACAAACAAACTACTACAACAGAATCAGAGAGCGAAAGCTCTGACGAGGAGGCTTCGGCTCGTGGTGATACTCCGCCTAGATCACCAACACCTGAGGTACCTGTTCGCTCCCCAGTTCCTTCTTCTCCACCTACTTCAATCTCCATTTCATTACCAGCAACCTCCCCAGTTATTACATCCCAACCTACGTCTACTATTCCCATTCCCACTCATATCTTATCCGACGCAACCAAAACCACCACCACTGGAGCTCAAACCAACGTATCTGATACGGGGGTTCGGTCTTTAGTCCCAAAAACAACCAAACCCTTATCTCCCACACCATCAACCAAAACCAACCTTGTCCTGGGTGACGAAGATATGGAATTTCATTCCTTTTACTATAGCCCTTATCGTGTTCAAAGTGACGAAGATGATGATGATCCTCTTACCAAAAAGCATCTCAAGGAGCTGAATGCCAAACTTGATACTCTCATGGCCTCTTCTTCCTCTCACACTCCCAATTCTGAATCTGCTATTTAGAAAATGCTTGACTCTTTTGTCATAGCACATGAGGCTTCCATCTCTTGTGCCATAAAAGCCACTTTCCCTCTATCACCACACTTTCCATAATTCAGTTTTTGCATCTTAACCTTGACCCACCTTTCTTTTTCGATTTTTCATTAATTAACCTGTTATTGATTTAAGAATACCATTGAACCGATTCGTTGATTTGACTCCAGATTAGAAGGTTGCGTGTTCGATTCACGTCGGGTTCAAATCCCCGAAATTAAATTCATGATATTTTTTGCATTTCATACATTTGGTTTCCTCGCGCCGGATGCGATAGAGCTTTTTAATAGAGTACAATGGATTATGCATAGCAATGTTACATCCCCTACATCTATGAATGTAGTCTTCAAAAGAAATGATTTTACCTTACAAAAAGCTTAGCAGTAGAGTTTGTTGTGCGTTTGACATCTCATTCGTTGTACGTTGATAACTAAGATTTGTATTACTTTTATCTAATTTTGTTATTAAAAAAATTGTTTTTAAAATAATAATAATAATAATAATAATAATAATAATAATAATAATAATAATAATAATAATAATAATAAGTTGTTTAAAACGAAAAAAATTATCAGACAAAGTAGGGTTTGGGCATACATCATATGGGGTTGGAAGACAATGGGTATGCTGCTGCAGCTGAAGGAGGCAAAACAGATTCCTCCATTCCATGTTCGATTTGCCTGGAGGATGTTACTGATTATGGGGATCGTGCTTGGGCGAAGCTCCATTACGGTCATCAATTCCATCTCGGTAACAGACTTATCCTTTTGTTTTTGATCGTTGACAAGTCAACTACTTGCTTGAAATTTCATCTCCTTCAAAGTTCAGTCACACCAACATATATTTGTTTTTTCAGCAACTAGTTTTTGATCTTAGCTTTTTCTGCTTGATTACACCAAACCCTTATGCTAGATTTAGATCTTAAGCTTTCTGGTACACACATATATAATGGGGGGTGCACAACATTGTGTGTGTGGGGGGGGGGGGGACATATAGAAATTGCCTTTTTTCTATGAATTCAACTCCTTACAGGAAAGTCAACTTGATTGTTGTTGATGACAACATTATATACTCTAAACACCATTTTTATGTAGCGGTTTAGTGTTTTCACCACATAAACCAGGCAAATTACTCATAAGTCCCAATTTGGGGTTACAACACCACATATACTCGATGTGTACAAATAGAAAGCCTAAGTATTTAGATTTTCTTCACCTCTCTAGATTAATAACTTATTACTTCCACATGCTGTCACACCCGAAACCGGAACGGCGGAATCATTCCGGGGTGGAGGACTTCATGTTTAGCATCACAACCATTGTACAACAGCAATCATAGTAACACAACCATTACAATGAATATATATATATATATATATATATATATATATATATATACATATATGTGTGTGTGTGTGACATATGTTTACATCAGTTTGGAAACTTGTTTTTAAATACACCAAAAGTATGTAGAATATAAAAACTAGACTCTTATTGCTCTGGCTCCTCTAAATCCAAGAAGTACATGTCTACTGATTTCCTGAGAATACAAGCAATTTGAAAGAATGTCAGCATAAAGCTGGTGAGTTCATAAGCATTTACTTTTGGTGGAAAGTGTTCTTTGATTCTTTTGAAAAGTATTCCTCAAGAAGATCCCATATTTTCTTATGAAAAGTAGTGTTGAAAGAGTATCTATTAGTAGAAAATAAACCATCAGTTTTAGAAATGTCGGTGTTATCCTAGGAAAAATCCCATATTTCTCTAAAAACAGGTTATCCGTCCTAGAAGTAGAGATGCAAGTTTAGAAAACCCTGACTACTATCAGTGTATTTATGAAAGTAGTTTTATTACTCAAAATAAAACAATGAAGAGTAGAGTCCGTAAACCAAAGTTTATTTATACTTATTTGTGAGTCGTATAACCATGCTTAATATGACCGAGAGACATTTACAACGTTCTTCAGGCGTAAATTTAAATGACATTTGTTCACCCCAGGCATGCCTGCCTAACTGTAGCTAGCAGTTCAGGTGTGGGATTGTCATTCCCGAATAGATCTATTCACAAATCTCACGCTCTCCCTCCAAGAGACTCTGTTTATAGTAAAAGGATTTATCCATGTACACCTAAGGGTACAGTATTGAAGTAGAGCGTCAAAATTCTGTATAATCTAGTTTACAAGCTAGAGACAGTATAAAACAGTAATTATCCTTGAATAAATGTACTTTATGATGGGTTTTAGTCATAAGAACATCCTATGTGCTCATACAAACCCTAATGCTTGGATCTAGGTTTCTCTATTGTACATGCAATTTATCCAAGACTATAAACCCTAGATCTAGCATATGATAATCAATATAACATATAATTAGGGTTTAGATCATACCTTGATTATTATATAGCAATAACAATCTCAAATCCTTCTTGTATTGACTTTAGAAAGCTTAGAGTCACAAATGTCACTCCTCTAATGGCTCAAAAACACCAAGAGCAAAAGGATGAAGAGGAGAAGAGAAAGAGGCTGCCCAAAACATGTGGAAACCCTATAAGGAAGCTTCTCCACATTTTTGGGGCATAAGGGCTCTTTAAATAGTGAGGCTATTAGGGTTATCTAACAAGGAAACCCTAATTTGGATGCTTAAGCCCTAAGCAACCCATGGACTCCTTTCCTTAAAGGCCTTGGACGATTTCTAATGGATTTCCCCATAGAATTCGTCCAACCTTATAATATAAGGCAATCCATAGCCCAATTGCAATTATCTTATAATTACAATTCCAGTCCCTTGAATTTAATTAATCTCTTTTAGTCACAAAACTAGTTACCAATTAATTCTTGACTAATATTAATTAAACAATATGATTTCTCCTTTAATATATTATTCTCATAATATATTAATAAATCATATTTAATCCTTTCTCTCCATAATTCATCCTATCAAGTTGCTTTGGTGAAGGCAACCCAAAAGGACCATGCACCATTGGGTCAAGTACATACCAAAATAGTTATGGACATAGACACTAATCCAACAGTCTCCCACTTGGATAAGTCTAATAACTATTATGCGTATGACTTCAGATCCTGATCTGCAATCGTAGCTTTCCAAAGCCGCTGTCAACTCTGATCCTATCAGATACGCATGTCCTTTAGATAAGGGATCATATATTCCTCCATTCTAGATATCGTAAGACATGATTTCTAATCATTCTCTCTGTACTATTTCTCGACTTCCGATTTATGACGACTGACTAATTAAACAAATCAAATTAGCCCTAGCCCGGCCGAGCATTTACGTTTGTCATCACAAAATCATCGAGGGGCCTAAAGATATCGCTTTTATCCTACTTTGGATAAAAGGAACGGATAAACTTTGATTCAATGCTCGCTTGCACTCACTCACCGAATCACACACAACAATATGTTTTATGACACAAGTTACTGGTGCGTTTACATATTATCAATGCGCAACCGATTTGCAAGATACAACTCACACATCTCAGTTTCAAGAATATAAGATGTTATCGTCTCACCAATCACTCGTGATACAATTCATGGAGTGATCCAAGTGAGCGTGGGTTTAATCCAATGCTCAAATCATATTCATAAGCACTCATGAACGTTGCAGCAAACATTTGCTTATGTCTAATACTCTTTAGACAATCCACACACCAATTCATGACAGTCTTCATTCATACCTACTTCCAACATATGAACGATTGTGGCCCGTTCGAATAATTTGACTATTCTCAACCAATTAAATTATTCAGGAAGTCAAAACATGCAAAGTGAAACACAAGAATAATACTAATCCCATATGGCCTCAAACCTTTGAGCATAAATAAAACACCTTTTATTTATCACCATATCGATTACTCATTATTTGTTGTTTCGGGTAATCAACTTTTTACTTGAATTATTACTACACTTGTCCCATTCTCTTAGAATGCACACAATGTTTTCCTATGGTTCTTACTTTGTGAAATAGATCAAATTGAACACATTTCCAATCATACTCATTTCACAACTCCTAATCCTTTTTTTAAGTGAAAGAATATCAAATTCTTGCTACTTATGGAATATGCTAGATTCTAACATTTTATGCAATGATCCTTTCGTAATGTCATAGCACAAAAGTCACAATAACTATTGCCAATGTTATTACAAAGTCCTCTAACGGAGATTGTTACAAGACAATTCCTTAGATGTGATGTCTCTCACTCAAGGTACATTCCTTTGAACATCCTTTTGCATAAAAGTTTCTAATCTAGACATGGATTTTCAATATTCAATTCCCAATATGGACACATTTCCATATTTTTCCATATGAAAACTCATTATTAATAGAATCTTTTCTATTCATAATAATGTCGATATGGTCCATCCAATATCACGCTTCTAACTACTCACAAGCGACCAATCATCGGCGAACTTTGGATTGTCCTTTGATAGTTTTTTAATTATCTTAGTCAAAACCGATTCTTGTCCTTTTCCCTCTAAATGCACTAGACATTTGGAAAATTTTAGAATGGTCAAATATTATAGCATTTGCAATCCTATACCCAAAGCGTATGGGACACGACGCATAATGTCTTACATAAAGATTTGATACTTTATCAATCTTCTGCCATAATATTTTATGTGCTACGTTCTCAAAATTCGAACTATGAAGAGGAATTCCGTAATCATGATCAAAATTTGTGAACACGCTATGTTTCCTTGACTAAATTATTAACATTCCACAACCTAAGCCTTTAGATTTGAAATGAAGCATAATATTCTCTCCCTTAATTATAACAAAACAACTTTTCAACTCTTGCAACTTTGCAAAGTATAACTATTGTTTTCTATAATTAATATTGCTAACTTGCAATACTTTCCATAATAATCATACAATCATAACATTTATGCTCCCACTATCATGATGATTATTATAAACATATCACTTATGCTCCTACTAGCTTTGACATGTATTCAGAAACAACTTAACGTTCAGAAAAACAATACCTATTGAATTTCTTAAGTTCATGTTTCTAATACCTAATGCTTTGATAATCCTTTATCTAAGCTTATACACCTTTCCTTTAGATAGCTCGTATGTGTGTCTAAACAATTCAGACTAATTGTCAAACCTCACAATTCAAATCATGGAAAGGGATACCGTAACCATAATCGAATTCGAGAATACAATTTTCATAATCACTATCTTTTTAAAATCTCTCTTAGTGAAAGCATTTCCTCGCAGTCATTTTCATGAAGGAGGGAATCTTATGACACTTAGATTTTAATGGTGTATTGTTCCTATCCATGTGAATTTGTCAAAAGCAAAGTTTACGACAAATTCAAACTCATATGGACCGAACTTTCTTAATCTTGATTTCTTGCCTTATGGTAACACAGCTGCCAACCATGTCTTCCAAGTAGTTAAGCAGCTCACACTTTCCTATTAATGTACTTTCCATTGATCAAGGTGCCTGCCTTTTATGCGTTCAAATGAGAACTCATAGGACTCATATGCATAATTAACTTGATTGGAACGGCACAGAAACAAAATAGTGTCAACACGATAGTTTGTAAACCTCAACTCGTGTGCTAGTGATGATCGATAAGGTTTATTTTGATTTGTTCTTGAAACCTTTCAAGACCATTAAGACTCCCACTGACTCCTTGACATATAAGATTCTCTTGTCAATAAACATTTCTTGACAAACAAATATTCAAGAGTTAGTGTAGTTTTTATCAAAACACTTCATAAATAGGTCCTAGTTGGTCTTTGTCTTATCCAAGACATCACAACTTTCCTCATTTGATGAATGTTATAAACCTTCTTAGTACTTGTCACTCATTGTCACAATCTTAACTCTAAGACTTGTTTGGAACGAAGTATGATTGACTTCTTGATTTTAACCATTTCTTCAATTCTTGATTCCTCTTCTTAGACATACAATTGTACTAAGACTCACTTAGAGGATCAACTGAGATATGGTTCTTAATCATTAAGACCTATCATAAAGCATAAAAGGTACTCTCCCTTCTTCTTAGAACGGAGAAACTTTTATCTTTCTGCCTACTTGATTCTTCTTATTCGTTCAGCTATTGATTTAAACATTTTCAATCAATTCAGAATTACACCTAATCTTATAAGTATAATCATATTTACTAAACCTTTAGTAAATCATGACGAATATCTTTGTTATTATTGTGGTGGACTTGATCAGCACACAACTTTGTGTACTCGATCTCTTAGTCCTTCACTTGACACTTTGTTAATGAATTAGTCTAATTTCCAAATATGAAATTTCTCATTCATCGTGCAACCAAGTTGCATGATTCCAAGTTTCTGTCCAATTGAAACTTGGGCGATGAGAAACTCTCCCTATTTGGTGAATTCTTGATATTTCCACAAACAACATGATTAAGAATCAAATCCATTATTGCTAATATTAGAAACATTCAAACATCAATTTTCATATACGTCATTGCAAGGATAAAAAAAATAATAATAATAATATAAAATCAAAATTTATTTTATTGCGGAAAAAATTTGTCCTTACAACGCAATTCATTGAAAAACTATGCTAGTACATATTTCTTAGCAATCTAATGCTAACTCTAAGTAGTAGCTCAAGAATCCAATCTTCAAGTAATGCGATCGAAATCCATTTCTTCACGGTTAGATTCTGCTCACTTCTTCCCTTAAGCTTCCTTTCTTTTCTTCGATCCTACAAACATCAATTGTAATCTTATCACATTATGTATTAAGAATCTAGAATATGAGCTTAAAAGAGTTAGTCAATGGATTTTACCTAAAGCAGAGCCATTCATTTTGACTCTCCCATCTCTTAGATCTCTTAGGTAAATAGGGCAGCTTCGTCTCCAATGCCCCTTCTCTAGGCAATAAAAGCAAATTGACTCTTTTGGAACAGGACATGGAACTAGTTCAGACATTGCCTTTCTCTTATGATCAAACTTTTCGAGCATAGCATGTCTTTCGTTGTCATTGTCTATATCCATAGAGGTCTTGAAGGCAAATTCACCAATCAACTTTGCTTTTCTATTGCGCCAAACCATTGCTGATTCAGCAGCAATAAGCATATAGGTGAGATCTATAAGGGTCACGTCGCAGTTCATCATATAGTACTCTCTTACGAACTCACTATATGAGTTAGGAAGTGACTGAAGAACCCAATCAACAACCATCTCCTCACAGACAACGGATCCCAACATTCTTAACCTATCAATGTGTGACTTCATCCCTAGGACATGTGCACACACCGACTTTCCTTCTTTATGTTTACTTGCCAAAAGGGCTTGCGTGAGTTTGAACTTTTCAAGTCTTCGAACTTGTGGGTTAGGGAGAATAATTGGAGGAGGTGGAGGAAGTGAAGTATGATTTCTTGTTCCTCGATCGAATCATGGAATATCATCTTCATGTGGAAAGCTTGTTCCACGGGATTTGGGAAGACCATAGTTGTCGTACTTTGACATCTACAAAACGGGAGAAAACGAATTCAAGTTAGTTGACTGATTGAGTCCTTAGTAAATCACACAAATGAGATACTAAGGCTAGGACCCAACACAATACGCTACAACCTAGAAAAGGGATGTCGTAATCTAGTTGCAGAATATTTGAAGGTAAGTGAATGACAATTCACTAATTTCCACCATGAAAAACGAAAAAGAAATTTAAGTTTTAAATCTATGAAAACTCCTAGATCCTTTGAGATTCATTGAACATTTCAATGGCATGTTTAAATCTCGATATGCCCCTCTAGTTTGTGACTGGGATGCCGAGGATCACAAAGCGGGTGTGAATAACCATGCAAACTTACATGGTTCCCTCACATGTTACAGTCACCTATTCGATGTGCCGGTAAACCACACACGCTCCACCGAACTATGACAAACATTGAGTCACCCTTTGCTACCTTTGCTTAGAACCATTTAGTGTGCCGGTAAACCACACACGCTCCACTAATGTCTTCGCAACGGCACAAAGTGTAATTTCATGGAATTGCATCAATTCACTTTTGCCTAAGTAACTAAGATTGGGAATTTGTAAAACATTTAGTTACTTTTGTACTTCATTATACTTATAATGGAAGGTTTTGTCCTATCCTACCCGTTCGGCTAACGACCCTCCACTAGTCAAGAGTGCGGTGGGTAAGAGTGGATACCCATTCAATCGCCATTTTATAGGCAATTTCCTTAAACACCCCTTATAGACCAGCTTCGTGAATGAGGCCTACTAACGGTAAGACTTACTTTTACTCATACATATATATAATGTTAGACTTTTAATGTTATATATAGTATAGGGTGTAGTTTACACTTTTAAAATACTAGGTGGTCAAATTTAACGATTATACTTTTAATTCAATTAAATGTAAACCAAAACTTTTATGGATTTATTAAACCTCTTTTAATTATACACCTTAATTAATTAATAAAACCATAAGGGTGTGATTTGAACTTTTCAAAACAATACTAGGGTTTTAGAATTTAACATTCCTAGATTAAACTTTTAATCAACTTTTAAATTCCAAAACTTGAGGGAAAGTTTTGAAACATTTCAAAACATTTAGGTTTAGAATTTAAATATACATCAAAATTAAACTTTTAATCAAAATTTAAATTCCAAAACTTGAGGGCAGGTTTTGAAACCTTTTCAAAACATTAGGGTTTCAACTATTTAAATTTCAAAACTAAACTTTTGAGTTCAAATTTAAACTATAAAACCTAAAGGGGAAAATTGAAACTTTTCATAACACAAGGATCAAATAACAAATAATATAAATTAAACAATTAATTTCATCATTATCTATCTTTGACCTAATTTTCAATTTCTTGCAAAATAAGTTACCCAATTAATACAAATAATCCAATCTTTATCATATAAGGAAGTTATTATCTAATCAATTGGTAATTATCTTGTGTTTTGGCAAGGATATTCTTTAAGAAACAATAAAATTCGTATTTTATAGGTTTAAAACGAATATGGTAATGATCCTTAAGCAAAACAACAACAAAATCCGAAAATTCCTATGTCTGACGCTCCGACTCGCCGAGTTACACTTTGGAACTCGCCGAGTCCAGGTAGTGACTCGCCGAGTCTGGTCGAACAGAAGGCCAAAAAACGATTTTCAGCAACATAATGCATCAATACAATAGAAACTAATCTAGTCTATGATACCACTAATAGGTTTTAGTCATAAGAACATCCTATGTGCTCATACAAACCCTAATGCTTGGATCTAGGTTTCTCCATTGTACATGCAATTCATCCAAGACTATAAACCCTAGATCTAGCATATGATAATCAATATAACATATAATTAAGGTTTAGATCATACCTTGATTATTATATAGCAATAACAATCTCAAATCCTTCTTGTATTGACTTTAGAAAGCTTAGAGTCACAAATGTCACTCCTCTAATGGCTCAAAAACACCAAGAGCAAAAGGATGAAGAGGAGAAGAGAAGGAGGCTACCCAAAACATGTGGAAACCCTTGAAGGAAGCTTATCCACGTTTTTGGGGCATAAGGGCTCTTTAAATAGTGAGACTATTAGGGTTATCTAACAAGGAAACCCTAATTTGGATGCTTAAGCCCTAAGCAACCCATGGACTCCTTTCCTTAAAGGCCTTGGACGATTTCTAATGGGTTTCCCCATAGAATTCGTCCAACCTTATAGTATAAGGCAATCCATAGCCTAATTGCAATTATCTTATAATTACAATTCCAGTCCCTTGAATTTAATTAATCTATTTTAGTCACAAAACTAATTACCAATCAATTCTTGACTAATATTAATTAAACAATATGATTTCTCCTTTAATATATTATTCTCATAATATATTAATAAATCATATTTAATCCTTTCTCTCAATAATTCATCCTATCAAGTTGCTTTGGTGAAGGCAACCCAAAAGGACCATGCACCATCGGGTCAAGTACATACCAAAATAGTTATGGACTTAGACACTAATCCAACACTTTATACTCCTGAGAAAATATATAACATAAACTAAATCTGCCATAGTTTATACATATTCATCTATGAAATTTGATTTGGTAGAAACTGCCTAGTGGGTTATCCCAAACTATACACATTATAGTTTATTAGAGTTGATATGGAAAATGCATTGTAAAAACCTTTCTGAAATCTATGAAGTTAGATTTCCAAATTAAAAGTTTCCCTTATGCTCAACATATTACAAAAAGAGATAAAATATATGAATATGTTATTAAACGTGGAAATCATTGGACTGTATTAATATGTTTAAAACTTAATAAAATACTTTGAATTTGACTTGTATTCCCCCCCCCCCGTCCTGAAAACATTAAAAACACGGAAAATGTAGGGGTTTGAACTCACCTCAGGTGGGCGATTTGTATGAAAGATCGGTACGAGATGTTGAATGTCAAGTGAGACCTCGAACTCAATTTGATCCTAATAACGTGTAATGACACATATAGGAGTCAAATGAAGGAATTTCACTACTAGATACGATAGAAAATCACTCTACGGACTTGGAACCACTTGCACTAAGTGTTAGAACCTCATAGAATTGAGTAAGGGGAGTGTATGGTCACCTTAAAGGTATGTGCGGACATGGGTGTGCGGCCCAAGGGATGTGCGGTCGTACACTCATGATAGAGGTGCCTTTATGGTGTTTTCAAGGTCCATACTTTCATCCATGAAGTGTTATAGGTCTATACTCAAAGGTAGTGCAAGTTAAGTGTCCTAGAGGTGGGTTTATGGTCCTAGGGTGTATGTGTGGTCGCACACGGGAGTGTGCTGCCACACAAGGGTGTGTGTGGCCATACGGGAGTGTGCTGCCACACAAGGGTGTGTGTGGCCATACACAAGTGTGTGCGGTTGTACACCCCACATGAAGATGTCCAAAATGTCAATTCCAAGGTGCAATAAGGCTAGGGTCGTGTCTATCTCGAGTATAGATGTCAAACTCTCACATTAGAGGGTCTTTTAGGAGTATGCGGTCATCTTATAGGGGTGTGCGGCCACACTCTCTTCTTGACATGAAGAACATGACCAATATTGAACTCCCAAGGCTTAGATAGAGTGGTCTTTAATGGTGTGCAAGTTAGGGGATGAATTACTCACGTTCTTGAAGCTTTGGAGGGTTCACGGTTGAAGAAGCTTGAGAGAATGGTGTAGTGTGTGGCCAAGGAGTGAAAGGAATGAAAGGAAAGGGGTCTACCCTATATATATGAGTGGGTGTGTGGCCATGAAGGGTGTGTCCGGCCGCACACTCCTCCAAAAGGGGTGTATGACCAGATTTTGACACTACACGACTTATTGACTCGCTCCTAACCTCAACCTTGACTATACCCAAGCTTAGAACACTTAAATGAACTCTTAAACAGCGCTAGAAGTCAACAGAACAAGTTTAACATTGACTGAATTGACTAGATGTACAATGAGAAAGTTTCGGGTTGTCACACATGCCTTGGGGTTTTCCACTTCATGATGTGGGTTAGGTTTTTGTTCTTTTAATCACATTGTAACTGATGCTAAACTCAGGGAACTCTTGTATGATTCACTTTTGTTTTTGGCTACAGATTGCATTGGTTCTGCATTTAATGTAAAGGGAGTGATGCAGTGTCCCAACTATAGAAAATTTTGAGAAAGGTCAATGGCTTTATACAGATGGTGGGCGAGGGTGACCATATCCTGAGTTAAACATTCATGACTTAGTTAATGATGGAGATCTTTATGATCTCAGTTACACTGAATCAGTAACATCTTTATCTATTATATATATATATATATATATATATATTCATCTTCTTTCTCCAATCCAGTCTTTTAAATCACTGATTAATTCTTCTTTTGGTAGTCCATGTGGTGCCCATATGGTGGATATGCACACCTTTCTGCTGCTTTTGAGTAAGCACAAATGCTTTTACACTTGTTATGAAATATGAACCTTTAATTCATTCTAACAATTAAATTTTCTACCCTTTTTTCTACAGTGAAGTAGAGTTTCCAACCACTGCGTGTAAGATCTTGACTTTAGTTATTTTAGGGTTTAATGCAACAAAATCAACACACTTTCATTTTATGAAATAAACAAATTGCTATTTCTTGGGCAAATCATGATATTGTTAGTGAACATGCAACAAGTGTATCATCTTCTGCTACTTACATTTGTCCATATATTGCTTATGTTCCACCCCCCCCCCCACTGAAAATTTGACACAACAAGGAGTAAGATTTGATAGTAATGATAATCAATTGAACACCCAATCAGCTTCAAGTGAAACTCCAAATTCATATCCTCTCCATTATCACACAACCCTCTTTCCAACACTAACCACCTGTATACATGATGATGATGTTCAATGTCCCTCCATCTCTATGCCACGTAGGCAAAGGGCTAATGCTGACTTGTCAATGTCACCATCAGGATCTTATCTACATCCGTTTCTTCCTGACCAAAGGTAAACAAACCACTCTATGTTATCTTTTTCCTTTGAAGACTAACTTACAAAAACAGCCCCCCTCCCCCCCCCCCCCCCCCCCCCCCCCCCGATTTTCATGATCTCAAATCGATTTTTAATATAAATATGAAAATAAAAAGTTAGATAAGAGTAAAATAGTCATTTCAGTTAGGGTAGTTCAAGTTAATAACCACCAGAGCGTAACCAAAATTGCAAAAATAAAAGCTTAGGTCCCAAAAATGCAAATAATCATGAAACTCCGACCGTTTTTGTAATTTAGTCTCATTTGTATGCTAGTAAGTAATAATATTTCCTCCTGTGGTTTGTGCAGTAGTTCTGGAACTAGACCTGCCAGCTCGTCAATGAACCGTGGTTACTTTCAGCAACCACAACGGTCAAACGGTCAAATCCAAGTTTCTAACCGGACACATGGTGGTGCTGGGATCTATTATTCAGGTTCTCTACTGCAAGAGGGTTCCGGGAAACGGAAAGATTCATGTTGAATTTACTCCACCATATGTGGGAAAGAGATCCGTCACATCAGCGCCCTGTTAGTTAGTGCTGACAGGGTTCCGTTACACCAGGCGGATGGTGGTGGTTTTCAACAACGGTCGGAAAGGATGCCCTCTGAGATTCTGTATTGGTTGTAAGAAACTTTTTTTATTAAATAATTATTTGTTACTATGAGAAGTGTTTGATGTGTTGGTTGGAAAACAAAGTGATCGAGTGGTATGAAGTATGGACATGATCAACTTTTGACTAGAATATACATGAACGTAAATTTTATAATTTAACTAGTTAATTACTTTGGGTTATCACTGAAATTTGGAAAGAAACTTTTCAAAATGTTTTTAAGTTGCTAAGGAATGTATTTTACTTTTTAAACAAGGTAAGGAACTCATATAATTCTTTTAAAACAAAGCTTAAATTTGGAAAAAAATTAATTTAAACTTTTATCATAACTTTTTATTTTTTTCCTTTTGCATTTTCATGTACTTTTTTTATAACTTTCATCGTATAATTCTTTATAAACTTTTCATTACAACATTTTAAAACGTTTTAAAGATTTTTATAACTTTTTTTAATATAACATTTAAAACTAATCACGTAAAAGAAAGTTGTATGAAAATGTAGAAAAAGTTTTAAAATATATAAATCAAATTTAAAATGCAGTAATAAAAAATTATAGAAGACTTTTATCTATTTCTAGTTAAAACGTATTAAAAAATTGTAAATTTTTTAAAATGCCTACAAAACACTTTTCTTAAAAAGTAGTTGTATTAAAATTATATGAGAGCATAAAAAATATTTAAAAAGTTATAACTCTAGAACGTTATATAGAAAAATGTAAAACAAGTTTTCAATATTATTGACGATTCCTCTAGGAAAGTCCGGGCATTTTTCTTAAAAACACAACGGAGAAGTGTTTTCAATTTCTAAAAAGACAAAATTGCAAAAATGGTCCCTGTGGTATGCAAAATTTTGGGGTTTTAGTCCAAACAGTGACTTTTTTGGTTTCGTAGTCCTTTTGGAGTGGTTTGTATGCAAAAATGGTCCTTCCGAAAACTGAAATGACTATAATACCCTTGAGGTATTTATTTTTTATTTTTCTTTCATTATTCTTAAAATTTAATATTTATTTATTTATTTTAACAATTAAAAAAATAAAAAAGGGTCTCCCCCCTCTCTCTCTCTCTCTCTCTCCCTCCTGTGTAAACCTACAGTAGATCCAACCCTCGTTCATAATCCATTTGAACATCAAATTCCAACATCAAACATCAGAGATTCCAATTTTTTCTTGCAAACAATCGATTTCTCCGATTCCTCAATTCTCAAACAATTGATTCTCACTTTTTTCCTGCAACTTAGATTAACCCACAAACTTATAGATCTTCATCCAGTTTCACTATGAACACACACACAAGATCAAGGTATATATTCGACATCGATTCAGCAGCAAAGTGCAGGTCCAGTGATAGTGGGCTGAGGTCCACTGATTTCCTACGGATGTTGAGAAGACTCAGTTTAGTGGCTATCAAAATCGACGATGAAAAGAAACATTAGTGATGTTAGAGGATACGATAAACAAGAATCAATTCGAATGCTCAGGGTTATACCCATTATATCACCTGATTTAAACGACAATAAATCTAGAAACATCGTCTACATACAGGTTATACACAAACACCTATTTCATTGATAATACACATAAATGAGAGACAGAGGAATCGTAAGAGAAGGAAAAAAAGAGAAAGGGGTGAGTCGATAAAGGGGAGAAATCGAGAGGGGCTATTGTAGGGAGCTGCTCTGGTGGCCGGTAAAGGGGAAGAAATCGATACGTAAGATACGAAGGGAGGAAGGAGTAAGATACGCAATGGCTCCCTCCTGCACCGATTTCCTTCTTCTCTACCTAATGGTGCTCGAACCAGAGAAGGTTCTCGATCTGCCCAATCATATTGCATACTTGACTGCATTTTTCACGAGGTATTAATCTTCACTTACATATGGAGAATAGAGTTACAATTTCTGATTTTAGTTGAGTGTTTTGATGATGATCTTTTGTATATTCTATGATCATCACAGTTGGATCAAACGACATTAATGGGTGCTGAAACGGCGACGAGTAGTGGTAGCACATCAGCTCTGTTGCTTCCATCTTCCCAATACAACGATGATCGAAAAGAAAAGAAGGAGCAAGGATTGGGGTTTGTTTGGGGTTGCTCAGATCAACAGAAAAGAAAAAAAGATGGGGTGAGGCTAGAATGGTTCTATGGTGGGCGGAGATGTAGCGGTTCACGGTGGAGTTTAGTAGTCGAATGGAGGCTAGCAGGTGGTGCGGTGGCTATCTCCAGATTGCCGGAGGTAGCACAGCCCCTTCTTGTTCGTTGAAATTGGGAACGAGAGAAAGAAATGGGTATATGACCTGGAGAGAGAGAGAGAGAGAGAGAGAGAGAGAGAGAGAGAGAGAGAGAGAGAGAGAGAGAGAGAGAGAGAAGTGGGCCATTTTTTATTATTAAAATAATTATTAAAATAAATAAATAGATATTATATTTAAAAAAATCAAAGAAAAATGAAAAATAAATACCCCAAGGGTATTACAGTCATTTCAGTTTACTGAGGGACCAAATCCACAATGAAACTAGCTCAAAAGGACCACCAATCCAAAAAAATCGAGGTTTCGACTAAAACCCCAAAAAAATGCATACTACAGGGACCATTTTTGCAATTTTGTCTTCTAAAAATTAGAAAGTATTGGCTGTAAAACAATCTCGTTCGGAAGTAAAATATCTTCTTATAGATGACATACTAGAATTGTCTTTAGATGAGTTTAAGTCATATTACTGTAAAGGAGGGAATTACATGCCATCCCAAAGTTACTTATACACCTTAGTAGGATGACATGGCTGAAAGAATGAACCACAAAATTATGGAAAAGTCTAGTGCATGTTCTCCAGTTGGAAAAAAACATTTGTAATCTATAGTTACCTTATCCATCATTGAAGCCGAATATATGGTTATATAATCTATAGTTACCTTATCCATCATTATCGATCCCTTATATATCTTGAACGATCATAATTATTAAAAAAAAAAAAAAAAAAAAAAAAAAAAAAAAAAACTATATAATATAGTCCAATGGTATCAAGTAGTTAAGAAAAAAAATCTATAATAATTTAAAAGAAAGTTCCTATTGAAGATGCTTTAAAAGTATTTTCAATGATAGTTTTATTTATTTTTATTTTTTTAACTTAATATTATTTTTTTTATTGACCACTTAAAACCATTAGAATACATAACTTTTTTGTTTACTTTTATTAATCATTCAATATATATTATATATTAATCGGTTAATATATTTTTATGTTTAGTACGTCTCATATCAAATTCTTTAGTCATACTTTATTTTACACCCTTAATTAAATTTTGGTTTTAAATATTTGTTTTTTAATTAAATATAATTTTTATATTGATTCTGTAATATTTTTAATTTTTTTATAACTATGACCTAATAAAATTTTCTTTTATATATATATATATATATATATATATATATATATATATATATATATATATATATATATATATATATATATATATATATATATATATATATATATATATATAATAAAGATACGACATATTATATTTATATTTTATTTGTTTGTAACATTTAGATAAAATGTATGTCTAAATGACTAATTAAATAAAAAGGTTTTCGAGAAAATTTTAGGCAGATGACATAAGATTAGTTAATTTCTTTAAGAAAAACAATTATTAAAAGAAGTTAATCATTCAAAAATTATTTAATTCGATGTTAAGTTAATGAAATAAGTTGATAGTTTTTTTTAGTTATAAGATAGTTTGACTATTGGAGATGCCACTTATATAACTAGATGCCAAACCTTTCAAGAAATTGAGGATTAGTTTCTTTGTTTTAATAAGACTTATTGATTAAATGGGTGTGTTTGAAAAAAAAATATTTATAAAATAGGTATAGTTTCAAATATATTTATCAAAACAGTATATTAGTCAAAACATTTACCAAAACAACGTTTTTTTTTAACTTTTCTAATATTTTCTACTATTGCTTCTAATTTTTTGTGTTTTTTAATATAATTTTTGACCTTTTTTTAACTCTTTGATATTAATATATATATATATATATATATATATATATATATATATATATATATATATATATATATATATAAATTACAAATATATTATAACTCATTTAATCATCATAATAAATTGATGGAATCTCAATAAATGTCCTAAATTGTAAATAAGATTAATTGATAAACAATAACGTTAGACATCGTAGATTAAAACCAACATCAAACGTACAATATACTTTTTGGGTACAAACCCAATAATGATTTCTTACAAAAACAATAATGTGGACCAATGTACTTTGTAATTTCAAAATTTCCACTACGTTTTTGTTTACTTGCACAAAGTTGCCATTTACAACCAGATTGTAAATGCAACTTGCGTCTTATGCTCCATGGAGTTGGGTGTGTCTCAATGATCTCAAACTGTCTATGTGTCTTAATGTATTTGAGTTTGATAGCTCTCATAAGTTCTTCTTTATCCTTGAAAAAATATTTTTCCATCTCCCATGTAAAATCATTCTTGCTCATTAACTGTGATACAATCCAATTACCATCACTAATCACATTTGTTTCCTGTATACTGGTAAAAGTTGATGGTACTTGATAGTTGTTGTCAAAAGATGCTTCACCCCTATCTACATGTGGTGGTTCATGTTCTTGAGTGATGTCAACTCCATCTTGTTTATCATATTCTTCTCCAATGTCATATTCTTCATCAATTTCATTGTCACCAATTATTCAATTACTCACAGCAACAACTTGAGAATTGTGTAGAAATCTTCAATACGAATCATATTTGATATGCTCGTATTAGGTAATAGTAACTCTGTAACACCGTAAATTTCCAAACAAAATTTTCATTTTAAAATCATATAAATCTCATAAAGCATTTCACAAAATCTCATTTATTTGGTTTACAAACCACATCTCCATAATTGTTTAATTAATAATCCAAGATCCTCAAAACATGACTCTTTCTCTGGTGTATACAATCGAGTCGGTTCTTCCCGCGATCCTAAGAAAAACCTGAAACACATAACACATAACACGGTAAGCATGAAGCCTAGTGAGTTCCCCAAAATACCACACACACAGCTCATTAGCCACTCAAGGCTATATCACTGTAAGACCCTCTGGTCAATGTGTTTCAGTGGGACCCTCCAGTCCCACGGTTCGTTGGACCATCTGGTTCGGTCTGTAAAGCTCTGCATAGCATAAATCACAAAGACATAATGCACAACATACAACATAAGGCAGGATAACATAATACTCAATGTAAGCACATAAGACCCTCCGGTCACACGTAAGTACCAATCTAGGTAAAGTATAGTGAGAAGACTTATCTCGGATGAAGAATAACCCCTAAAAACGATGCTGCTGCGCACCGGCCTCTAACTCTGAGCCAAACCCACAATTAACCCAATTAGGAATTAAGTCCAAACTCTCACTCATTAGGTCTAAGGGTAGACCATTAACCAGCCCATTAATAGCCTAAAACCCAGTAGGCCCACCAAGGCCCACTCTCAAAACTAAATGGCAAGCCCAACCTAAGGGCCCAAGCACGAATATATATATATATATATATATATATATATATATATATATATATATATTCCTCTGGTCCAATACACTATTGCAACAAGCCCAAACTCTAGGCCCAACACTCAAGGCCCAAAATGAGACTTAGCCCAAAAGTCCACAGTGAGGTTACGCCGGGCGTACCTCCCTTGGTACGCTTAGCGTACCCACGAATCCAGATTGACCATTGGGGACACTGGGGCAGTTCGCGGGGCGTACAAGAATTACGCTCAACGTACTCCCCAGATTCACTATTCCTACTTATTTGGTCTTAATCAGTTAAGACATTAACTTAAATCCCAGATCTGGACTCCCTAATGGCTCTTACTCCATAAATTCAGTGACTTTAAGCCTTTGCATGGCTAGAAAGGTCACAAACACCCAAAACACTCACTCCCTTATGTCAAAAAGCTCATAACACATGCATGGCTTGATTCCAACGACCAAGATTGGATTTTTATGACATTACACCACTAATATACTCAAAAGGGGTTGGTCCTAATCTCTAGAACTCAAGATCACATAAAGTCTCCACCTTTTTGGGACAAAATCCTAAAAGTCTCATCTATGATGCACATAAAAAAAGAGTCGTAAAGTTTGAAGCTTTGTACCTCTATATGAAGCTCCCAACTCAGATTTGCTCAGATCCAAGAGCTTGGACTCCCACTCCTTTTTCTCCAAAGCTTTCTCTTCTCTTCAAGAACACACAAACACTCTCAAAGGATCACAAATGCACTCACAAACTCTAAAACGAGGGTTAGGGCACACTTAGGGTTTGATGTATGAGAATGGTGGACAGAAATGAGGCCATCATATCCTTTATATAGGGGACTCACCCTAAATTAGGGTTTGCACTATGGGCCAAGTACACCCAGTGTACCCTCTGGTACGCCCAGCATACTAGGTGGTTTCGCTTGAAAATCATGCACATGAGTACGCTAAGCATACACATATGTACACCCAATGTACTCAACTGTCACATTTCTCAAATAAGGGACTTATCCTGCCAGGCTGCCACAACGTCAAACTTCCATCGCTTTCTTGATATAACCCTGATTCCCATGAACCTCAAACCCACAGAAAGGTGACGAGATTGCCTAAGCTTCTAGCAACTCGTCGCAACCCTGAGATCTCCTCATGCCCAGTTTGCAGCTCACGAACCATAATCACGGACAATCCGAAACAGGATGTTATAATTCTCCCCCACTTGAATCAGATTTCACCCTCGAAATCGCTCCTTATCAACACATAGATCGAAACCAAACCCAAGAAGTACCACTGAATAGACCCCATAAACTACAACAATCTCATCCAAAAGCACCTGAACCCAGCAGGGACTCCCGACCCCGAAGAAGGACAGACCCAACTACCGCGGCGATACTCGATCTGACTCTCCAGAACTTGAAACTCTAGCGGTCTATCTCCCTACCAGACCACCCTCACAAGACATCATCCTGCTAAACGCAAATCGGCTATCAGACTCTAAGAAGATTCTTCTGACTCGGATTCTCTAATCTATCCCAATTGCAACTCATAAGGAACAGAAAGGTCATAATCCTCTAAGGACCTACCGCCTGAACAACTATCAGAACTCATCGAAAGGAAAGAACCCCAAAACTCAACACAAGAAAAGATCATGATCGCTTGGAAGTATCCTCTGATATCTATAAGCATACGCCCCAGCTTCCTCTCAATTATAACCTTCAACACTGAGCATCAGCTCAGCTCCCGACCCAAAAGATGAACCTCCAAATGAAACCAAAAACATCTCACCGACTTCCTTCTCACGATAACTATATTGACTCATCGCGACACACCAGTCAAGAAAAGATCATGATCGCTTGGAAGTATCCTCTGATATCTATAAGCATACGCCCCAACTTCCTCTCAATTATAACCTTCAACACTGAGCATCAGCTCAGCTCCCGACCCAAAAGATGAACCTCCAAATGAAACCAAAAACGTCTCATCGACTTCCTTCTCACGATAACTATATTGACTCATCGTGACAAACAGTCACGAAGTTCACTTTACTCCAAGAAAATGCTACAGCTCATCAGAAATCGTTTTACCTCGGACCTCTGTCGACTACCACCCACTGGTTCCCCGCATCTCGCGGTACTCCTCATATCAACGAAATTGATCCACTTCGGCCCAAGATATCAGATGGAGGTCAATACCCCCCCCCCCCCCTCAAATGGAACCCATCTACGAATATGAAACCTCATCACACCTATTCAATAAACGAATGGATCCAGACTCAAGCTCGAGAGTCTGATTCAACAGCCGAATTAGAACCACTCATTTCCAATCTTGTACTCAACTCATGACCCAAAAATCGCGGATTATGTGTAAGTCCCAAATCTGCTTGTGTATCAATCAGATCCGTTTGATGGTGTGGAATCCCAATCAAACGGATGATGTCATATCAAAATAGAAGTGTAGGGTCCATTATGTGTTACGTCTTAGGCTCGGTCCTTAGTCCAATTTTGTATCCGGATTGGGCCTGTCCATCCGTGATTTATATATTAGGGTTTAGTATTTATAGATGCTGGCATGTATCTTTGTACGTAGCTTTTGAGTAGATCATTCATAGCGAATACCTTTTATCGATTGTAACCCTAAAAGCCTCTACAACGGAAGTTCTTTATCGAGCTCTGCTGAGGCGTGAATCTATTGAATCATTCAGCTTATTTTGATTCATTCTTTTGTTTGTTATTCTGTTTTGCATTATTCTGTTTAACCTGTGTGAGATCTAAACGATCAAAGAGTTTTTCAACTCATCAATTGGTATCAGAACATGAGACTATGTAATTCATACACATCTCTTCTGTGAAAGAAGTGATTAGGGTTCATTCCGCATTCATTGATATTTATTGAGCCGTCACTCCATAATTGACGTATCTCATTAATTATTCATCTTGCCCTAATATTACATATTACAAAGTCTGATCTTATAACAGGTTAAACGATCAAGCATGGACGATTCTCAATCCAATCCCATCAATATCTCTAACAGCATCGGATCAACAACCAATATTTCAATCCTCTACACTCAAGACTATGAAGTGTGGACGTACCATTTTGAAGATTACGTTATTGGATCGGAAGATAATGGGTATCTGATATGGGAAGCTATCACAGCTGGCCCCTTCGCTCACTCAAGCACTTCAAGAATCATTAAAACTCAAAAGGAGTACAATGATCTATTAAAAGAAGTGAAGGACGTCGCTCAGGACGAAAAAGAGAAATTCCAATGCAATATTAAGGCATTGAGACTAATTCGATTCGCCCTACAATCCGACACATTTCGGTTGGTAAGTTCTTGTGGTATAGCAAAGGAAATCTGGGATCGGCTGCGAGAGCTGTATTCCACAGATGAAGATCTGGAGCACTCGATTCAGACCCTACTTCTCTCTGAATTTGGAGAGTTCAAGCAGAAGCCAGAGGAGGTTGTTACACAAACATTCGATCGGTTCAATCATCTTCTCAGTAAGATGATCAAACATGACATAGAAAGAAAGCTCATCGAACAGAAGGTCACTTTCTTAAATGGGCTAAGACCCGAATGGAGGGCGATTGTGTCGACGGTTAAAGCGCATGAGCAGTTCAAATCATATTCTTTGGCGAAACTGGTGGGGATTTTGAAATCCCAGGAAAAGATTGTGCTACAAGAGAAGAGCGTGGTTTCAAACTTGGGGTCTTTGGCCCTTCTGTCTAAAGGTAAGAGTGCATTAAAAGAAGAAGAAGATTTGAATCTGGGAGACTACGATCTGACATCTGAAGACTATGCAATGATGGTGTCAAATCCCAGGAGGTTCATCAAGAAGAAGTTCCCTACCAACAAGAACCGAAATTGTCAGGGAAGCTACAACTCTGAAAAAGTGAAAGAGGAGCCAAAGGTTGAAGAACCAAAGAAAGAAGCGAAAGGTGAAGCTGATTCCGGTGTTAGCTGTTTCTACTGTGGAGGGGAAAATTACTACGCAAAAGATTGTGTGTTGAAGAAAATGGCAGAGAAAGATGAGGAGAAGGATGAAGAAGCAAGTCTCCTGAAAAGACTGGAGGACATTAAAAGGAAGAAAGCTACAATCCCTCTATGAATGCTCTTGTTGTGCAGGATTCGGTAGATGATGATGAGTTCGGTGGTGTACAGGTGTGGTCAACCGACTCAGAAGATGATGAAGTTAGAAAGCCTTCTCATGGAAAGGCTTATGTGGCGAAGAGTGGTGATGCTGGTGGAAGATGTTTGATGGTGACAGATGTATCCCAGAAGAGGGGATACAACACTGATGGTGGAAACGAAGTGGCTAAGGAGCGAGAGGACGTGTGCTTTACATCGAAGCCTCTCAGTGTGCAGATCAGTGAACTAGATGAACTGATCAAGAATGTACAATCCATTTTTGTTTCGTTTAAAATTCCACAAACATCATATGAAAAAGAATTAAATAACTTGAATTCACGAATTTCAAATCTAGATAGTTGTTTAACTCAAACACGCGTCACGAATTCTAATCTAACTGACCAAATAAGCAGGGTATCATCCAAGAGTGAGGAGCGAAGAATGTGGATTGAGCAGAAGGAGTTGGAGCTGGTTAAGTCTAGGGATGAAAATATCTATTTGCAAAGAGACAATCTTAAATTGTTAAAACAGAGAAATGTTTTTTGTTTGATTGCAAAAAGACTTTATACTCACATTACTCAGCTGCATTTAGACTGTGAAATAGGCCAGAAGATACATCGCATGATTTTGCCCTTCCTTGAGCTAAAGGAGGATGAAATAGATGCTGAAGCATACAACTGTGAAAGTGTTGTATCTTCAGATGATGTGATTCCTACTTATATGTTTGGCCTGGACAAAATTGAATCGTTTATAAAATCCAAAGACCATAAGGACATGCTTAAAAATCTTTTGGATGAAAATGATAGGTTGAAACTTAGGGCCGAAACTATACAAAAATTTGACTCATTGAGTACCAAATTAGGTTCAGAAAATAAAATTGATGTTGAAAATGCATCTGAACTTAATGAGGACGATGACATGAGTAAAATCTCTGTAGAGGATGAGGTTGACTGTTCAGAGTTTATTAGGAGCGAATCTGAAAACCACAAAAACTTGATTTCTGAAAATTCTGTGGAATTCACTCGTCTGTCTAAAAATAAGTCCCCAATCCTTAAAGAGAAGGCCGTTGTATACCAAAAGGTAAGAACCACTCTCAATCATGTTTATAAGGTCACAGGAGTAACCGAACATCAGACAGCCGAACTCACTGTAATGGTGAATGAAGATAATGCAGATGGTTGTGATGAGTTTTTCTGGTCTGCACCGATAGACAATGCAGATGAAACAGTTGGTTTGTCGGAGCGAACATCATGGAAGTCCAAAGGTAGATATGTGGCCGAACCACTAAATAAACCTACCAACTTTGACGTGCCCAGTTCCAGTGGCACAAAAGAGGTTCCAGTAGAATGTGTCTCCTCAACAAGCGACACCTCTTCCATGGAAAGTGAACCAGTTGTTCAGAAGTCGATACAAAAGGCAAATATTCACAGGGCACCGAAGCAGGTGAAAAATCAAAAGCAGCAAGGAAATCTGAGATATAAGAAAAATCTCTCAGAGCGAAAGCAATTCTGGCGCTCCCAAAGTCCTCACTATACTCAATTTGATAGAAACTCCAAGCCAAAACGAGAAGAAAATAAGAATAAAAGGAGCTTCGATCCATTGGATCAAAAGAACCAAAAGAAGACTTTCAGGCCACAGAAAGAACAAAACCGGAAAGATAAGTTCGGTCCCGAAAGTAACAACAACCGAAAAGCTGGTTTTGGTCCACCAAACAACAACAGACAAAGACCAGAATTCAGTCCATCAAGCTTTTGTTAGGTTCAGTATAGTGTTGCGTCTATTGGGCTCATTAGCTAGTCCAATGTTTATCTCCGGTATGGGCCTGTCCATCCGTGAGTTTTGTAGGGTTTAGTATAAATAGATGCTTGCATGCATCCTAGAACAAAAGGGATTAAAAACGATTAGAGAAGAGTTGTTCAGCACATTCAACGTTCTTATTTTGTAACCCTAGAATCCTCTACAGTGGAAGTTCTAAGTCGAGCTCTGCTGAGGATCGAGTAATCTAATCATTCGACACATTCTGATTCATACTTGTGTTTCGTTTTTACTATCTTTACGTTCATTACTTACCTGTTAAAAAGATCTAATCGATCATAGCGTTATTTTTAACTCATCAATTGGTATCAGAGCAGGAGGCTGTGTAATTCATACACATCTTTTCTGTGAAAGAGTTTGCGATTAGGGTTATTCCGCATTAACTAATATTTATTGAGCCGTCATTCCATAATTGACGCAACTCGGCATTTATTTGTTTTGCCCTAATATTACCTATTACAAGTCTGATCTTTCAAATAGGTTAAACGATCAAGCATGGACGAGTCACAATCTAATCCCGTCAACATCTCAAACAACATTGGATCAACGACGAAGATTCCTATTCTTTACACCCAGGATTACGAAGTCTGGGCGCATCATTTTGAAGATTATGTCATCGGATCTGAAGACAATGGATACCTTATTTGGGAAGCAATCGTATCTGGACCATTTGCTCACTCAGGAACATCAAAAATCATTAAAACTCAAAAAGAGTATAATGATCTGTTAAAGGACGTAAAGGATGTTGCTCAAGACGAAAAGGAAAAGTTTCAGTGCAACATTAAAGCATTGAGACTGATTCGATTCGCTCTTCAATTAGATACATTCAGGCTGGTGAGTTCATGCAGCACCGCTAAAGAAATCTGGGATAGGCTGCGAGAGCTATATTCCACAAACGGAGATTTGGAGCATTCTATTCAGACCTTGCTTTTGTCTGAGTTTGGTGAATTTAAACAGAATTCTGATGAAACTGTTACTCAGACGTTTGATCGCTTCAATCATCGTCTTAGCAAGATGATCAAACACGATATAGAAAGGAAGCTGATTGAACAAAAAGTAACCTTTTTGAATGGCCTTAGATCCGAGTGGAGAGCGGTTGTGTCCACTGTTAAAGCTCATGAGCAATTTAAATCTTATTCATTGGCAAAGCTGGTGGGGATTCTGAAATCCCAAGAAAAGATTGTTTTGCAAGAGAAAAATGTGGTCTCAAGTTTGGGGTCCTTGGTACTCCTGTCTAAAAGCAAAAGTGTGGTAGAAGATGAAGATCTCAACTTAGAAGACTATGATCTTACTTCTGAAGATTATGCAATGATGGTGTCGAATCCAAAGAGGTTCATTAAGAAAAGGTTCCCTACCAATAAGAACCGAAAATGGTAGGGAAGCTACAGTTCTGAAAAGGTTAAGGAGGAACCGAAGACAGAAGAACCAAAGAAAGAGGCGAAAGTTGAAGGAGATTCTGGTGTGAACTGTTACTACTGTGGAGGAAAGAACCACTATGCCAAAGACTGTGTCCTAAAGAAAATGGCAGAGAAGGATGAGGAAAAAGATGAAGAGGCTGTGTTGATGAAAAGGCTGGAAGAGATCAAGAGAAAGAAAGCTGCTACTAACCCTTCGATGAATGCTTTAATTGTGTAGGGTTCGGCAGCGGATGATGAGTTCGGTGGCGTGTAGGTCTAGTCAACCGACTCAGAGGATGATAAAGTCAGGAAGCCATCTCATGGAAAGGCGTATGTTGCAAGAGGTGATGAAAGCAGTGGGAAGTGTTTGATGGTGACAGATGTATCTCAAATGAAGGGATACAATACAGACGGTGGGAAAGAGGACACCAAGGAGCGAGAGGACTTATGCTTCACAGCAAAACCTCTCAATGTGCAGATCAATGAGCTTGATGAATTGATCAAGAAGGTACAATCCGTTTTTATTTCATTCAAAGTCCCACAAAATTCATATGAAAAAGAATTAAAAAGCTTAAATTCAAGAATCTCAAATCTAGATAGCAGTTTAACTCAAACACGGGTCACCAATTCTAACCTAACTGACCAAATAAGCAGGGTGTCATACAAGAGTGACGAACGGAGGATGTGGATATAGCTGAAGGAGTCGTAGCTGATTAAATCTAAGGACAAAAACATTTATTTACAAAGAGACAATTTAAAACTTCTGAAACAGAGAAATGTTTTTTGTTTAATTGCTAAACGTCTTTATGCTAACATCACTCAACTTCATCTGAACTGTGAAATAGGGCAGAAAATTCATCGCATGATTTTGCCCTTCCTTGAGTTTAAGGAAGATGAAATCGATGCTGAAGCATATAATTGCGAAAGTGTAGTTTCGTCTGATGATGTGAATCCGACTTATATGTATGGTCTGGACAAAATCGAATCTTTTATAAAGTCCAAGGACCATAAGGACATGCTGAAAAACCTTTTGGATGAAAACGATAAACTAAAACTAAGTACCGAAACCATACAAAAATTTGACTCATTGAATGCCAACTTGAGCTCAGAAAATAAAATTGATGTTGAAAACGCATCTGAGCTTAATGAGGACCATGATATGAGCGTAATTTTTGTAGAGGATGAAGTCGACTGTTCTGAGTTTGTCAAGAGTGAACCCGAAAACCACAAAAATCTTATCTCTGAAAATTCTGTGGAGTTTGCTCGTTTGTCCCAAAATAAGTCCCCGACACTTGAAGAAAAGGACGTTGTGTACCAAAAGGTGAGAACAACACCAAATCAGGTGTATAAGGTCACATGAGTAACCGAACATCAGACAGCCGAACTCACCGCCATAGTAAACGAAGATAATGCAGATGGCTGTGATGAGTTTTTCTGGTCTGCTCCTATAGATAATGCTGACGAAACCGTTGGTCTGTCAGAGCAAACATCCTGGAAAACCAAAGGCAGATATGTGCTAGAGCCACTGAACAAGCCTGACAACTTCGATGTGCCAAGTACTAGTGGTACAAAAGAAGTTCCTGTAGAAGAAGTCACTCCTACAAGCGAAACATCATCTGTTAAAAGTGAACCGGTTGACAGGAAGCAAAAGCAAAAAGCTAACATCCACCGACAGCCAAAGCAAGTGAAGGATGAAAAGCAGCAAAGGAATCTGAGATACAAAGAGAGTCTCTCAGAGCGAAAACAGTTTTGGCGATCTCAAAACGCCCATTTCTCTTATCATGACAAAAATTCAAAGTTAGAGAAAAGTACAGTCAGACCGCAAGAAAGTAATAACAACCGAAAGGATAGGTTCGGTTCTAAAAGGGATAACAACTGGAGGGAAAGGTTCGGTTCAGAGAACACCTGCTACCGAAAGCATAGGTTCGGTTCCGAGAACAAAAGCTACCAAGGTTCAAGGTTCGGTCCCACTAATGACCAAAACCTAAAGGGTCACTTAGAACCTCAAGTCAAGAAAACTTCTCAGTCTAAATTCTCTCGTTCTAATTCTTCTCAACCCCATTCTAAATCCAATTCTGTTCAAGCTCAAAATCCAAAATCTTCAACAGATTTGAAAGGAAAATCGAAGATTTCCTCAGTCAAGAATGATCAAAAGCATTCCAAGGCCTAAACGCCTGAACCAGAATCCAAACCGACTGTAACAAATCCTAACAAAATTAAAGTTTTCACTATTAAGAAGAAAGATGAAACAACTTTAATAAAAAGAACATATCTTGTTGACATTTCTCTTACTATTCCTGTTCGTGTGAAAGGCTCACGTGGACCCAAGAAACTTTGGGTTCCTAAATCTACGTGATTTTTGCAGGTTATCAGTGATGAGCAGTTCGACGAAGAATGGTATATTGACAGTGGCTGCTCACGTCACATGACAGGAAGGAAGGAAGATCTGAGGGAATTTCGATCTCTTCCAAACGGAGGGAATGTCAAATTCGGGAACAACTCATATGGCACGATAAAAGGTTATGGGATGATAACAAATGGAGACTTCACGATTAGAAAGGTTGCATACGTTAAAGGACTACAACATAACCTCACCAGTGTATCTCAGCTTGTTGGAGGTACCGGTCTTAAAGTTTCATTTGACGATGAGGGTTCGGAAATAATGGAGAAGAAAACAAAAAGAGTGATTCTTAAATCAGAGCACAAAGGCGAAATGTTTCCTCTCAATCTCAAACCTATCAAAGGAAATCCAGCTATCTGTCTGTTATTAAAAGAACATTCTGACGAAACCTGGCTATGGCACCAAAGGCTCTCCCATCTCAATTTCAAGGATATCAACAAACTTGTCACAGGAGGTCATGTTCGGGGTCTTCCATTGCTCAAGTTTGATCAAGAACATTTGTGTGTTGCGTGTGAAATGGGGAAACAGAGTCGTCAAAGTCACCCATCCATTATAAACACTAAAGTCATTGAACAACTTGAGTTAATTCACATTGACTTGTGTGGTCCATCATCTATCGAAAGCATTGGCGGTAGCAAGTATATTCTTGTTATTGTCGATGACTTTTCACGTTTTACATGGGTGTTCTTTCTGAAGCACAAATCTGAGGCAACTCTCAAGCTAAAGATGTTTATTAAGCAGGTTGAAGTGCAACTGAGGAAAGTCGTTCGCAACATCAGAAGCGACAATGGGCTGGAGTTCAAAAATAAAGAATTTGAAGACTTTTTGGCAGAAAAAGGAACCAGTCACAACTTCTCAGCCCCCTACACCCCTCAACAAAACGGAATTGTCGAAAGACGAAACCGATCTTTGTGTGAGGCGGCTCGAACCATGTTAAGTTTCGCTTCTCTACCTCTATATTTCTGGGCTGATGCTATTGCTGTAGCATGTTTTACGCAGAGTAGGTCCTATCTCAATAAGCGTTTCACTCTCACTCCTTATAAGATCATCAACAACAGGAAGCCGAACGTTAAATTCTTCCATGTATTCGGCTCACGATGCTTTATCTTCAACTCTAAAGAACATCGTAACAAGTTCGACATTAAAGCCGATGAAGGGATTTTTCTGGGATACTCTCTTACTTCAAAAGCATATAGGGTTTTAAACAAGCGTTCGCGGAAGATTGAAGAAACGTATTATGTGACTTTCGATGACAGCTACGTCAAGAAGCTGAAGGCCACTGAAGAAATAGTTGGAGAAATTTTCTCTCAAACAGGCCAAGTCACGGCCTCGATTGCAAATTTGTTTGAGCAGTTTGTGGAGTTATTCGATGAACCGGAGAAGGCTACTCTCTCAGAAGCCAATGCAGCAGACAACAAAGTTGACCATTTGAAGCAAATCGTCGAAGACGCCGCCAAACGAATGGGTGAAGGAGAATCAGTTTCAAATGAACCTCCTCAGCATGATGCTTCAGTTGAGGGGGAGAATCCATCTTCTTCAAAACAGTCGAGCTCACAAGTTGAGGGGGAGAACTCTTCTCCAACTGCACCCAAAAGCTCTACTGCACCCGAAGGTACTGGAGCTCCCGAAAGCTCAATTGCACCCGAAAGTCCTGTAGCACCAGATTGTCAAGATACACCTGAAAGCTCATCAGTCGAGGGGGAGAATGCCGATATGTTTTACGACGATGATAGTCAATCTGAACTAGAAGAAATGGTAAATGCTGAATAGGATCCATCCTATGATCCAAATTACCCTCCTCTTGTCAAATGGACCAGAGATCATCATGTTTCACAGGTTATGGGTAATGTCTATGAAAAGGTCTTGACCCGATCTCAACTGAAGGAAAAGCAAACATCTCTGTTCTCAAAAGTAGAGTTCTACATGTTTAACTCTTTCGTCTCAAAAGTTGAACCAAAAACAGTAAACACTGCTCTTGATCACTCTGATTGGGTTCAAGCTATGCATGACGAACTTAATGAGTTCGAAAGAAATAAGGTTTGGCGCCTCATTCCAACACCTAAAGATGCCTCGGTTGTTGGTCTGAAATGGGTCTTCAGAAATAAAATGGACAAGGAAGGCAATGTGATAAGAAACAAAGCTCGTCTAGTGGTAAAAGGATACTGCCAGGAAGAAGGAATCGATTATGAAGAAACTTTTGCTCCTGTAGCTAGGCTGGAATCTGTTAGAATATTTCTTGCCTATGCTGCACACAAGAACTTTGAGGTCTACTAAATGGACGTAAAGTGCGCATTTCTAAACGGAGAACTTGAAGAAACGGTGTACGTGGAGCAACCTCCGGGATTCGTCAATGAAAAATACCCAAATCACTGCTATATTCTGGACAAAGCGGTTTATGGGCTGAAACAAGCACCTAGGGCCTGGTATGAAACGCTAACCAAGTTTTTAAAGATGTCCAAATTCAAACAAGGTTCGGTTGATCCAACCTTCTTTCGTAAGAAGGAAGGTAACCACCTTATGATTGTTCAAATCTATGTCGATGATATCATCTTTGGCTCAACGAATCCTAGCTTAACAGCTGAATTCAGAAAGCTGATGGAGACTAAATTTGAAATGAGCTCAACGGGTCCGATTAACTTTTTCCTTGGTTTAAATATTAGACAGGGACCCGAAGGCATCTTTATTAACCAGGAAGCCTACACCAAGACTCTCCTTGCTAAATTCGGCATGATGGGAGACTCAAAGGTTAAAGTTCCAATGGCGTTCGGCACCAAGCTCACTCCATCCTTGGATAAGCCAACAGTCGATATTACGCTATATCGCCAGATGATCGGTTCTTTAATGTACCTTACTGCTAGCAGGATTGATATAATGTTTTCTGTTTGTTACTGTGCTAGATTTCAGGCGAATCCTCGTGAACCTCATATGCTTGCAGTGAAGAACATACTCCGGTATCTAAAACGAACTACCTCTCTCGGCTTATGGTATCCATCCAACTCAGGTTTCTTCGTTCAAGCCTACTCAGATGCAAACCTTGGAGGTTGTGGACTAGACAGGAAAAGCACCACTGGAGGTTGCCAATTCCTTGACGGGAAGTTGGTTAGCTGGCAATCAAAGAAACAGACTTGTGTATCTCTGTCTACAGCTAAAGCAGAATACATCGCAGCTGCCTCCTATACATCTCAAGTGATTTGGATCCAAAGCCAGCTCCGGGACTATGGACTCAATATGAAAAAGATCCCACTATATTGCGACTCCGAGAGTGCAATTAGGATCTGTCATAACCCAGTGCAACACTCCAAGACTAAGCACATAGCACTGATGTATCACTTCATTAAGGATCATGTGGAAGATGGAAACGTCGAAATTCATTTTGTTCGAACCTCTGATCAACTAGCTGACATCTTCACCAAAGCTCTTCCCAAAGCTTCTTTCAACAAAATTCTACAAGGGCTAGGAATGATGGAATCGGAGTCAGTACCAAAAATTACCTCTCACGATCAAAAGTAAGAAGCGAAATAGACCGAACGTTCGGGTTCGGGTCTCATGTATGCCGAAATGAACCGAACGCTCGCGTTCGGGTCTTGTTCTGGTGTACCGAAATGAACCGAACGCTCGGGTTCGGTTGTATCATCTGATCTTCGCTTATCACTCAAAGGTAGTTTCTTTGGTTGTAAATCTTCTGTATTATTTTTCCAAATTCATTTATCTTATTGTCAAAGTTCTTTTCTTTTTCAACCTTATTTTTTCTGGCAACCGAAATAGACCGAACGTTCGGGTTCAGTTCCAAAAATTTTCTCACCTGAAATAGACCGAACGCTCGGGTTCGGTTCCAAAATTTTCTCAACCGAAATAGACCGAACGCTCGGGTTCGGTTCCAACATTTTTTTTGTATTCATTTTTTATGTCGTATTTTCCTTTTTATCAAAAATTCCAAAAATATTTTTTTTATTTTTTTTAAATTCAAAAACTCCAAAAATAATTTTTTTTATTATTTATTTTTCTCTTTCTTTATTTTATTTTATTTTGGCTCTTATCTTTTTGTATGTCTCTTTGTGGGTAAATCATTTCACTAGCTAAGTGTCCCTAGAACCATGTTGTTGTATGTGTCCAAAGCCTCACCTGATTATGAATAAAAGCCTTACTGACTTGGTACAC
Source organism: Lactuca sativa (assembly GCF_002870075.4). NCBI lineage: Eukaryota > Viridiplantae > Streptophyta > Magnoliopsida > Asterales > Asteraceae > Lactuca > Lactuca sativa. Next base: position 228,081,776 of record NC_056631.2, on the reverse strand, counting down.
GCAAACCTTGTCTTCCCAATTAGGCTCTCATATTTATTCTAATCATGAGCTACCTAACTCTCTTCTCACATGAGATAAGAGTTTTCTGCTTAGTCCTTATTTTTCACAGCAGAGGTACTTTGGTCTCTTTACACCATCTACATTACTTTTCTCCATCTCATTCGCTTCACAAACGTAACCCTTGAGACTCTCAGACATTACCACTGAGGTTTATGGTTGCACAATTTCTGTGTTCATGATCTTAGCTTCGTGTCACTACGTGCTAAGTGAAACCCACAATTCAATACCTACTATGCATTGACGGTGAACAATTAACTTGCTCTAGATTTCACTAATGAATTGACGGACTTATCCATGGGGGTACAACATGAAATCTCTATTTTTCTTTTGAGTGATTCCTATGAAATTGTTAAATCCAATAACATTTCTTCCCTTGGGATCCAGTTTTAATTTTTTTGAGATTTCGCATACATTAGTTTACCTTGCCACTTAAATTATCTCCAACCTACTTGTTCAACAGACTACATTGGTCTCACAAGTACTTCGTTCGATTTCTATCTTATATCAAGATCAGGAATTATGAATCAAAGCGAAAGCCACCCTCATAAGCCTAATTCAAAGAAGCCTTTCAACACTTCTTAATAAGTGTCTGATCGTTATTCAATGGGAAACCACACAAACACTTTAAGGTCTCTCTTCACTTTGAAGAAAGCCACCCTCATAAGCCTAATTCAAAGAAGCCTTTCAACACTTCTTAATAAGTGTCTGATCGTTATTCAACGGGAAACCACACAAACACTTTAAGGTCTCTCTTGACTTTAAAGGAAGAGATTCGTGCCCGGGATCAATTGTTTCGTGTCTTTATTAACATCACCTAATCCCTCAAAAGTGTTGCTTTATTTCTTTTTCTTTTACACACTCAGCACGAAAATCTTTTTGATTTTCCAAAATTCTGGTTTCATTAATTTCAAGACATTTTAATTAGATTGGTTGTTATAAAAAGGTTGTGGTTGATATTGATCCATGTGGGCGATTTTATTTTAAAGATGCCGTTAAACTCTAAAGGGATAAGATGACAAAATGATGACTTAGGCGGGAGTCCAATCGATTTGATTTCAAATGGCGCTAGAAGGCAAAGCGTGCGAATTGGAACCGTTTCATCTCCAAACGGTGCCTGATGGGAAGGCGTGTAATTAGGGACTGACACTCTCTCTCCTACGTAATCATCGGCAACACCAACTGTCACGCGTCAATCGCCTCCGAAAAACTCTTCGTTTTTTAATCGAAGATTTGGGAAAGATTCTTCTCTCTCCTTTACCCACAGTATAAAAGGCAATGTAAACCACCGTTTACCTCTTTACTGCACCTATATTTCCAGAGAGCAAGAAAAAACTCCAACCTCTACTGTTCATCATCTCTCCCATCTTCATCACAACAATGACGGATTCTTCATCTGTTCACGCAACTTCTCACATCTTGCCTATTCGTCCCCAGCAGAGTTTGATCATTGATCTTACTCCTCAGGCATACGACGCTTTCATGTTTCCCATCATCGAGTGCCTGAAATACTCGCCAATCGCTCCTGCTCTTACCAGGGCTGAAGTTGTTCCCATGGAGTTCCTGTCACAGATTTTTGCCACAGCTCACTACAACAAGGTCGTCGACAGGATTTTCTTTGATGTCTTCGAGCACAAGGCGTCGATTTCCCAACAGAGGTTTTGTATGCTGTTAGGGTTTGAAACTGATTCGTCGAGGTTTAATCCTGAAACCATTCCGATAGGTCATCTGTTCAACATGTTCTACAACATGGGGTACACTGAGGTGCTCACAACGGTCACGAAATTCAAGAAATCGTGCCTGCCCCCTCAGTGGAATGGGATGTTTACTGTGCTTTTCAAGGGCTTGTCTGAAAGAAGTGTTGGATCCGACGGGGCAAGTCGTCTGTTCCTGTCAATCATGTACGGGATCTACAATGGTATCAACATGGACTACGGGTCGGTCCTATGGCAACAACTCATTCAGAGTCTTTCTTCCACTTCTCGACATTCAGAGATTTCATATGCCCGGTTCTGGACACTTGTCACTAAATGGGTGATGGACAAGTACCACGTCCCCATTGTCGTTGGTGTTCCAATGTCTTCGATTGGTACTTTCCATACCACGAAGATCATTGTCTCTGACGCATCAAAATTTCCATTCAATGGTTCTATCCCTGAAACAATGTATGGTGATGTTCCTGCCGACAGCCGGATCATTAAAGCCTACAAGGAGTTCCGACGTTCTGGTCCGAGAGACCTTACTCTGGAAATGCTAAAGTCGATTCATGATGCTGACAAGCCTGCCCCCAGAGGAAACAAGGTTGATAAGGGAAAGCAGGTTGCAAAGGGAGCAAAAGGCCCATCTCCCAAGAAGAGGAAAACCACCAGAGCCGCCTAATCCCCTCCTATGAAGAAGCGAAAAACCCAACCAAAGCGAAAGCTGATCATCGCTTCGTCCTCAAGCGAATCTGAGGAAGAGGATTCTGATTCTGATGGATCTCAACGTGGTAACACTCCACCACGTTCGCCTACACCAAAGATTCATATTTCCACTTCTCCTATTTCCTCTCCACCAGTTACAATTCCCACCATAACCTCCAACACTCGAATACCATCCACCTCCATCCCAGTACCACCACCTATATTTACCGAAGCAACAACCACCACCACTGCAGACGTAAGAACCAACGTATCTGATACGGGGGTTCATACTGACGCACCCAAATCCACCTCAGCACCCGAACCCACACCAACAACCATACACACCACCCAACCCGAACCTACTACTACTACTACCGAGCCTCCAGCTTCACCACCACCATCTTCTCCTGCTCATGCATCAGAGGGTGAAGAACCACTCCTTGGCGGGGAGGACATGACCTTCGACTCGGTCTATTACAGTCCATTTCAAGTTCAAAGTGCAAAATGATGACGATGCTCCTGTCACTAAGAGGCATCTCAAGGAGCTACATGACAAAATCGATTCTCTCATCGCCTCATCTTCCACATCACAGTCCTCAATATCTGAAGCTGCCATTCAGAAAATTGTTGATGCTTTTTCCAAAGCTCATCAAGTTTCTCTTGATTCTGCCACTACAGCCATTGACGCCTCAACCAAAGCTTGTGAGGCAGCGACCGAAAAAGTCGATAAACTATTCACTGATGTTTCTTCCTTGTTGAAATCTTTACAGGAAAACGCTGAAGCCACCACGACAAAGCTGGAACCCATTGTCAACCAGCTGGCTAACTCAGTCGTATCAGAGCTGAAGTTGTTCACTTCACTTCGTCAAATAATTTCTGACGACAACTCAGCTTTCAGAACAACCATTGAGGAGCGTCTCTCCAAGCTTCAAGAAGACTTAGCTGCTGAGAACTCTCTCATGGATGCTCTTTCAAGGAAGACTATCGCTCTGAAGGTCAAGAGTACTCAACTCTCCAACTCTCAATAGGAGATTGAGTCTCTTTGATCTGAAAGAGAGGTGGTTAAATCGTGTGTTTCGGATGTCCACTCAGCTATCTCAAACATCCTTGAAGCACATGACCCGATCCTCAATTATTCTGTGAGGTGTGACCTTGCAGAGAAGCTTGCTCCCGCTCTCTCTCTACTGAGCAAAATTGAAGGGCTCCTTGATTTCGTGTCCATTCTGAAACAAGGGGGAGAAAAAGTGAATATGTCTCAACCGCCTCCTACTTCAACAGCAACACACACAACCGAACCACCTCCAGTAGGCCAAGCCTCCGGTTCCGGTGTAAAAGACAAGGGCAAGAAGATTGCTGAAGAGAGCGATGAAGATGATAAGGAGACAATTGCCGACCTTCTGAAACGACAAGGTCGAGATAAAGAGGCTGACATCAGTGCTCGTGTGGCTAGATAGGCTGAAGAAGCCGAAAGAAGACAGAAAGAAGCCCACGACCTTCTCGAGAGCAGGAAAACTCTTTTTCCTCCTTGGACTCTTGAGAAGCTGATTAAAGAAGCCATCGAAACACCCAATATCTTGTGGCTAGAACCTGTGATCTCTTTAGATCGTTCTAACACTGTCGACTCTCAGTTCGATATGTCACTGACCCGAAAGGCGTTTGTTTTTCATGCCTTTGCCAACATTGCTGAGTTCCCCCATCCTCATCCACAGGTTGATCGGGACTTAGTCGAATTTTATCTGAGGGCAGCTCAACCACAATACCAAACTTGGAGCGCTCAAAAAAGTCGTCAATGTTCGGGTCCTAAAGCCGTTCAGGGAAGGAAACTTCACCAACGTTCGGTTCAAGGTACTACGGGGATCTGCCAAGACCGAACATGCCATCTCACTTGCAGATCTTGCCAACCTTAATCCCCATGACTGGATTATCTTGCACAACATCCTTCTTACAAACGAAGCAGAATATGGTCCGATCATCGACCACTTTAAGAGGATGCTTGTATGCTATGTCATGGAAGTTGCTATGATGGATCAGGAGATAGCGAGCGTATTCAAGAAGAAGCCTACCATATCTCCTGTTGGCTCTGCCAGTGATCTCAACATGATGCAGATGGGGAAGATTGACCCAAAGATAAACACCGTCATGTTTACCAGGAACGAAGGACAGAAATATCTTTTCGCCTTGGCAGACAAACATCTCTACACCACTGCCTGTTTGGAACACGTTTTAGGGATCATCCATCGATGCAAGCAGAACACAGCGGATGATATCAAGTACTTTGATGATATGATTCAATGGTACATTCGCTTCAGACACACTATCCTTGCACTTATCTCACGTCTGCAACAAAGAAGGTTCCTGCTACTCGCCCAAGCAAGAAGAAACGATAGTCTCGCTCCAAATTGACGCAAAGGGGGAGATTGTTAGGTTCAGTATAGTGTTGCGTCTATTGGGCTCGTTAGCTAGTCCAATGTTTATCTCCAGTATGGGCCTGTCCATCCGTGAGTTTTGTAGGGTTTAGTATAAATAGATGCTTGCATGCATCCTAGAACAAAAGGGATTAAAAACGAGTAGAGAAGAGTTGTTCAGCACATTCATCGTTCTTATTTTGTAACCCTAGAATCCTCTACAGTGGAAGTTCTTAGTCGAGCTCTGCTGAGGATTGAGTAATCTAATCATTCGACACATTCTGATTCATACTTGTGTTTCGTTTTTACTATCTTTATGTTCATTACTTACCTGTTAAAAAGATCTAATCGATCATAGAGTTGTTTTTAACTCATCAGCTTTTATAGCAGAAGACCCAATTTTGGTCCAGCAACTCACAACAACCGAAAAGCCAGTTTCGGTCCATCAACAAATAGCAACCGAAGGTCTAGGTTCGGTCCCTCAAATGATCACAACCGAAAGGGTCACGAGGACCCAAGAAGCTTTAGGTTCCTAAATCTGCTTATTTTTGCAGGTTATAAGTGACGAGAAGTTCGAAGAAGAATGGTACATAGACAGTGGCTGCTCACGTCACATGACAGGAAGGAAGGAAGAGCTAAGGGAGTTTCGGTCACTTTAAAACGGTGGTAACGTCAAGTTTGGTAACAACTCTTATGGAACGATAAAGGGTTATGGAATGATAACCAATGGAGACTTTTCAATCAGGAAGGTGGCGTACGTAGAGGGGTTGCAGCATAACCTCATCAGTCTGTCTCACTTGGTGGGAGGTACAGGTCTCAAAGCATCGTTCGATGACGAAGGTTCAGAGATAATAGAGAAGAAATCCAACCAAGTCATTCTCAAGTCAGAACGAAAGGGTGAAATGTTCCCTCTGAATCTCAAACCAATCAAAGGGAATCCAGCCATATGTCTACTGTCCAAAGCGCATTCAGACGAAAGTTTGTTGTGGCACAGAAGGCTCTCACACCTCAACTTCAAAGACATCAACAAGCTTGTCACCGATGGTCATGTTTGGGGACTTCCACTGCTTAAGTTCGATCGAGCACACTTATGTGCTACATGTGAAATGGGGAAACAAAGTCGCCAAAGTCACCCAACAATCATCAACACCAAAGTTGTTGAACCACTTGAGTTGCTTCACATCGACTTATGTGGTCCATCATCAATCGAGAGCATTGACGGTAACAAGTACATTCTTGTTATTGTTGATGACTTCTTACGATTTACTTGGGTATTCTTTCTAAAGCACAAATCTGAGGTGACTCCCAAGTTGAAGATCTTTATCAAGCAGGTCGAAGTGAAACTGAGAAAAGTCGTTCGAAATATCCGGAGCGATAATGGACTGGAATTCAAGAACAAAGAATTCGAAGATTTCTTGGCAGAAAAAGGCACCAATCACAATTTCTCAGCCTCCTATACACCTCAACAAAACGGAATTGTCGAAAGGCGAAACCGATCCCTATGTGAGACGGCCCGAACCATGCTGAGTTTTGCCTCTCTTCCTCTATATTTCTGGGCAGACGCCATTGCTGTAGCTTGTTTCACTCAAAACAGATCTTATCTCAACAAGCGTTTCTCTCTCACCCCCTATGAGATTATAAACAACAGGAAGCCGAATGTCAAGTTCTTTCACGTGTTCGGTTCGAGGTGCTTCATTTTCAACTCCAAAGAGCATCGCAACAAATTTGATGTCAAAGCTGATGAAGGTATCTTTCTGGGATATTCTCTTACTTCAAAGGCGTACAGGGTTTTGAATAAGCGTTCTAAACGATTTGAAGAAACCTATTATGTAACGTTCGATGATAATTACGTCAAGAAGTTGAAGTCTATCGAAGAAGCAATTGGAGAAATTTTCTCTCAATCAATTCAAGTAACAGCCTCAATCACCAATTTCTTTGACCGGTTCATGGATTTATTTGATGAACCTGAGAAGGCTACTCACTCTGAGGCCTCTGCAGCAGACAACAAAATGGATCACCTTAAGAAGATTGTCGAAGATGCAGCTAAACAAATGGGAGTAGAAGAACCAGTTCGAAACGAACCTCCTCAGAGTAACACTTCGGTCCAGGGTGAGAATCAATTCACTTCAGATCGGAAGGACTCACATTTCCAGGGGGAGGGTCCATCTGTTTCAATTAACGATAATTCTCATGACAAGAGGAAGATTCCAGTCTTTGTCAGAACCGAAAGCCCATTCAGACCCGAAAGTCCTGTGGCAACCGAAAGTCCGGAACGACCCGAAAGTCCAGATCAACCCGAAAGCCCAGACGAAGAAAGATTCTTTGGTTCACATCCAAATGATTCATCATCCTTCGAGGGGGAGAATTCCGATATGCACTACGATGATATTCAATCAGAGTTGGAAGAAATGATAAATGTTGAATTGGATCCATCATATGATCCAAATTATCCTCCTCTCACCAAATGGACCAGAGATCATCCTGTATCTCAAATAGTGGGTGATGCATCAGAAAAGGTTCTAACTCGATCACAACTGAAGGCGAAGCAAACTTCTTTATTCTCCAAAGTAGAATTCTGCATGTTTAATTCATTCATCTCCAAAATAGAGTCGAAGACCGTCAATACTGCTCTCGATCATTCTGATTGGGTTCAGGAAATGCAAGACGAACTCAATGAGTTCGAAAGAAATAAGGTCTAGAGACTAATTCCAACACCAAAAGATGCCTCGGTTGTCGGTCTTAAATGGGTATTCAGAAACAAAATGGACAAGGAGGGAAATGTGATTCGGAATAAGTCTCGGCTCGTAGTGAAAGGATATTGCCAGGAAGAAGGAATCGATTACGAAGAGACATTCGCTCCGGTTGCAAGGTTGGAATCTGTTCGTATATTTCTTGCCTATGCTGCACACAAGAACTTTGAGGTCTACCAGATAGATGTGAAGTGCGCCTTTCTGAATGGGGAACTTGAAGAAACCGTGTACGTGGAGCAACCTCCTGGTTTTGTAAATGAAAAGCATTCAGATCACTGCTACATCTTGGATAAGGTTGTTTATGGTCTGAAACAAGCACCTAGGGCATGGTATGAAACATTAACTAAGTTTTTAAAGATGTCTAAATCCTCCACCGAAGAAGAGGAAAACCCAGCCTAGACGAAAACTCATTTTTGCCTCTTCCTCAAGTGAATCAGAGGATGACAGTTCAGACTCAGAGGAATCGTTTCGAGGCGACTCTCCTCCCCGTTCGCCTTCACCTGAGGTACCAATTACAACCAAACCTATTTCTTCTCCTCCTATCAGTATCTCTATCTCCATTCCCCCCATAACCTCCACCACTGATATTCCACCCACTTCTATCCCTGTACCACCTGCCATTTTCTCAGACGCTACAACAACAACAACCACTAGAGTTCGAACCAATGTATCTGATACGGGGGCTCGTACTTCAGCACCCGAAAACATACCTGCAACCGAACATACTTCCACACCCAAACCTACTCCCACAACCGAACCCCCACCTTCGCCTTCATCTCCAAATCTCTCAGCCGAAACCGAGACATTTCTGGGAGGGGAAGATATGACCTTTGATTCTGTTTACTACAGTCCCTACCAAGTTCAAAGCGATGATGGCGATGATGCTCCTATCACCAAAAAGCACATCAAGGAACTTCATGAGAAAATTGATAATCTCATCGCCTCTTCCTCCTCCTCTCGGTCCCATATCACAGAAGCTGCCATTCAGGGGATGGTTGATACTTTCTCCACGGCACACGAAGCTTCTATCAACGCTGTTACTGTTGCTATAGATGCATCCACAAAGGTCTGTGCTGCTGCGGCCGAAAAAGTCGAAAAACTATTTCGCGATGCTAACATCCTTTTAGAGTCTTTACAGGGGGCAGTTGAATCTAATGCAACGAAGGTTGATTCAGTTGTTGAGAAGCTGGATACTTCATTTGAATCAGAAAAGCAACACTTTGCTAGTCTTCTTCAGACCCTTGAAGCTGACAATAAATCTTTCCAGACAGTCGTTGAGGAGCGATTGACCAAGCTCAAAGAAGACCTTGCCACAGAAAACTTGGTGATCGATGCGCTTGCACGCAAAACAACTGCACTAAAGATCAAGAGTCTTCAGCTTTCCCAATCTGAAAAGGAGGTTAATTCTCTTCGATCTGAGTGAGCTGTTATTTCGAGTTGTGTTTCGGATGTCCACGGAGCCCTCTCAAACATTATTGAAGCGCATGATCCGATTCTCAATTACTTAGTGAGGCGAACTCTTGCTGAGAAACTTGCTCCTGCCCTTGCCTTGCTCAGCAAAATTGACGGGCTTCCTGAGCACGTGATCCATCCAAAACATGGGGGAGAAGGAGTTTCAAAGGGCGATAATCAATCTCAACCGCCACCTACTTCTACATCAGCTTCAACTAAAGCAACCGAACCACCAACAACTGGTCATGCTTCAAGTTCGGGTGCTCAAGACAAAGGGAAAAAGGTTCTTGATAACAGTGATGACGATGATGACAAAGAAACCATTGCTGATATCTTGAAGAAACAGGCCATGGATAAGGATCCAGACATGAGTGCTCGGATCGCTAGAGAGGCCGAAGTAAACGAAAGGAGGATGAAGGAGGCTCATGATCTCCTTGAAAGTCGAAAAACTCTATTCCCTCCATGGACTCTTGAGAAGCTTATCAAAGAAGCTATCGAGTTCCCCAACATCCTCTGGCTTGAACCTGTGATCTTCTTGGACAGAGTTAATTCTGTTGACTCTCAATTCGACATGCCCTTGACCCGAAAGGCCTTTATATTTCATGCATTTCCCCACATTGCTGAAGTCCCTCATCCTCACTCGAAGGTCGATAGGGAACTTATTGACTTCTATCTGAAGTTTGCTCAGCCTCAGTATCAGACGTGGAGTGCACAGAAGATCGTCAACGTTCGGGTCCTCAAACCCTTTCGGGAGGGTAACTTCACGAACGTCAGGTTCAAAGTTTTGAGGGGATCAGAAAAAGCTGAACATGCCATTTCTCTCGCTAATCTTCCTAACCTGAACCCTCACGATTGGATCATTTTGCATAACATCCTCCTCACTAATGAAGCTGAATATGGGCCGATCATAGATCACTTCAAGAGGATGTTGGTTTGTTACATCATGGAGGTTGCTAAGATGGATCAGGAAATTGCCAATGTATTCAGGAAGAAGCCCACCATCTCCCCAGTCGGTTCTGCAAGTGATTTGAATAAAATGAAGATGAGGAGGATCGATCCAAAGCGAAACTCAGTCATGTTCACCAGGAATGAGGGCCAAAAATGTCTGTTCGCCTTGGCTGACAAGCATCTTTATACCACTTCGTGTTTGGAGCATGTTCTGGGGATCATCAATCGGTGTAAGCAGAATTCTGAAGATGACAAGAAGTACTTCAATGACATGATCCACTGGTACATTCGTTTCAGACAAACTATTCTTGCCATCATTCCTTGTCTATTCGATACCACGAAGAAAGTTACTGCAGCAGGATCCAGCAAGCCAAACTAGAGTCTCGCTCCAATTGACGCAAAGGGGGAGATTGTAGGGTCCATTATGTGTTGCGTCTTGGACTCGTTCCTTAGTCCAATTTTGTATCCAGATTGGGCTTGTCCATCCGTGATTTATTTATTAGGGTTTAGTATTTATAGATGCTGATGCATCTTTGTACGTAGCTTTTGAGTTGATCATTCATAGCGAATACCTTTTATCGATTGTAACCCTAAAAGCCTCTACAGTGGAAGTTCTTTATCGAGCTCTGCTGAGGCGTGAATCTATTGAATCATTCAGCTTATTTTGATTCATTCTCTTGTTTGTTATTCTGTTTTGCATTATTTTGTTTAACCTTTGTGAGATCTAAACGATCAAAGAGTTTTTCAACTCATCAAGAAGAGAAGGAGAAGAAGAATAAGAAGAACAAGTGAATCAATGATGTATTCAATGAATAGAATGATGCTCCATACACATAGTATACACACACTAGTTCTTCTCTCTCTCTCTAAAACACACCTTGGATTTCACACACTTAAGCTCCTCTCTTCTCTCAGTCATGCCCCTCCCTCACATACACTCCTCACCATATATATATATATATATATATATATATATATATATATATATATATATATATATATATGAGACATGGGTCGTGAACAGGTTCACGGTCATAAACCTGTTCACAGCCGTAAACACAACCGTAAAAACATATACAGCCGTAAACACCAAGTTGTTTATGGTTCTAGACATAAAAATACATTTTCCTAGAAAAGTAAAGTATAAACCAATATGTTAGACCCAATAATCTCCCCCTTGGTTTATAGCTGTCTTTTCTAATTGACCCAACAAGCCCCCCCTAAAAAGTAGCTAGCTTTTCTTGTCAATATTCATTTGGAGTTTGGCTTCAGCATTAATCTTCAAATTCTTCACAACATCAAGATGAACATATGAATCTTATACGAATAACTTAATCTTGAGCAGTTGGGCTTTTCTTCAGAATTTGAAATTGAACGCACATTGGGTGAGGAGGCTTGATGTACTGATTCTAGAAAGATAGCACTTTCAGCTTGAGAATCTTCAGAGAGAATGACAGAGAGACCTAATCTTCTGGATCACTTCACCAGGTACATAGATAGCAACAAATTGATTAAGGAGGTTTCAATGCAATCTATCACATAAACTTCAAGTGCAGCTTCACCTTGCTTCTAGGGTTGAAGGATTGAATGCTGAAAGAACAGTCCTCATTTCGTGCTCCTTCGAACGAGAATTCTTCGATGATTATAGACGAAGCCTTGGCTCAGAAAATCTCGATACAATATCCATGAGTCTCATCAACATCTGAATTCACTTTTCAAGACAAAGCAAAAAACTAAAAGAAAACTTAGCACACAATATTTTTGGATTTTTCATATTTTCTGGAAAAATAAAAACTAAACAAAAAAATATTTTTGGATTTTTAATTTTTTTAGTTTTTGTTTGTTTTTTAATTTTTTTGATTTTTGTTTGATTTTTTTAATTCTCCCCCTGAATTTGTGCATAGAGGAAAACTATGAACAAATTTAATAAAAACAAAAAATATTTGGGATCAAAGTTGTGAGACAGTCTTAACTTTGTTTATCAGTACCTTCACCTTCATGAATAGATTTGGTCAATTGCCAGTATTGTGCTCTAATACCACTTGTAAGTCCCAAATCTGCTTGAGTATCAATCAGATCCGTTTCATGGTGCATAATCCCAATCAAACGGATGATGTCAGATCAAAATAGAGAAGAAGGAGAAGAAAAATAAGATGAACAAGTGAATCTATGATGTATTCAATGAATAGAATGATGCTCCATACACATAGTATACACACACTAGTTCTTTTCTCTCTCTTAAACACACCTTGTATTTCACACACTTAAGCTCCTCTCTTCTCTCAGTCGTGCCCCTCCCTCACAAGCACTCCTCAACTTATATATATGAGACATGGGCCGTGAACAGGTTTACGACCGTAAACCTATTCACGGCCGTAAACCCAACTGTAAACACATATACAGCCGTACACACCAAGCTGTTTACGGTCCTAGACATAAAAATACATATTCCTAGAAAAGTAAAGTATAAACCAATATTTTAGACCCAACATTATGCACACACCATCTTTCTAATTCCTTCTGATTACGATAATCCCCAATCAACCTGGGATATAACAATTCCCAACTGACACGGAGACCCCCCTCTCGCCCGTGGTTCGGTGACCAGGCTCTTGAATACTCAAGCGGTAAGGCTACCCAAGCCTAAGAACTCCTCTACGCAATACTCTGACTAGTGAATACTACAACTCCCGGCAAAACATTATTCACTCTTATCGACTACTGAGTGTTACGGCCTCCCCCGTAGTCTTGTGATACTCTCTCACCAACTTGTGAATGCTACAGCTCCCCGCAGTATCACAACTCTCTCTCTAACTAGTGAATACTATAGCTCCCCGCAGTATCACGACACTCTCTCGCTGACTAGTGAATACCACGGCTCCTCACAGTATCACAACCTTCTCCCACTATCCAGTGAATACTACGGCTCTACGTAGTATCACAACACTCTCTTTCGCTAACTCATGGATGCTAAGGCTCCCCATAGTATTACAACACTCTCTCCCTCACTGAATCACCATGGGCTCACTCCACGGTTTCTCCTGATAATCCCAGGAAAATACTCCTAACTGCATCCACTTGTTTTCTTATCACCCCATAACCTGATCATCACGCATCACCACACTGAGCTCACCAACTCATGCTCCGCAGCACAACATAGACAGGTGCTTACACCCACCCAACTTATGCACCACCACTCCTGATGTAAGTTCTCACAGGCAAGGCACTAGTCTCAGCATAGATACACCCTTAGACCGTCTCAACCCGGTGACGATCAACTGATGGGTTCCTACGGGAACAAAATCGCTCGGTACTCTACTCACCATCTCACAACTTGAGTCCTAACATGACCAAAAAGTAGGACATCATACTCGGGTACCTCAGTACACCATCACAGCGTCTCACACAGACTTGCCTTTACCACTGATCTTTCACTTACACAACTCGAAACCTCGAAATACTCCCATCTTCCAAATTGAAACATGGAGGAATCGTCAACGACTGAATAAACATTGACGAAAATCCGAAGCTCCACCCTTTACTTATCACCGACCAAAGGAACTACTCATACCGACTCTAAAATTAGTCGACAAACCAAATGATGTCCTCTTTTGGGTATAGATTACAATCTCTGCCTATACCTGCAAATCTCAGCTATTACACCCTGAACTCAGCAACCCATCTGCCTCGAACTCAACATTTTCAAATCCAAAAATTTCTAGCCATAATAAATCCTCTGACCAACGGCCACCTGTTGTGGCTTCACTCATCCTCCCTTAAGCACATACTCATACATCATCCCGCCTCGCACCTTTTTGCATCCACCAATATCCCAGGTTTCATGTGTCCACACCGCGGTCCTCCATAACCAGCTCTCTAACTGCACTTGAACGAATTGCTGATCTTCTCAAATGAATACCCAGTTCTCCCCGACTCAGGGTTCGAACCATCACCATTCGGCATACCAACAACTTACTCCATGGAATGTTTCACCAGGTACATCACACTTGACTCTTGGAACGTATTACGAAAATACTCAATGATCTTCCCGAAGGAAACCAAGCAACTCCAAATATCCGGTATCCCATACAAAATCTCAAAATCCTCCCAGCGTGACTGCCTCTAGTCATCTCGAAATCTCAGACCGATATTCCGCCGGACACCTCAACTCTTCCGAAAAACCTGACCCTCAGTCCGGAAATAATGCCCTATCATACACCACGTCTTTGACTCCTCGACCAGCCTCCCAACACGGTATACATCATCAAATTACGAAACCTCCTTCTCACAATCGATACACAACATAACAACGAGGGCCACTGCCTCGCTATATTCCTCTTAACCACCTGAAACTGATGCTAAAAGCATGCCACACTCAGAAAGGCACCTTCCTGAGTCTCTTCCATCTCAGCCTCCACTAATGACTCCTTGGTACCAGAAATACCTCACAGTAGACAAACTGCCCACATACTCTGATGAACAGGTCATCACCAATGCTACCCTATGGGGTTTTCCTCTAATCTCTAAAACTAGAATTCGATATCTCCTTCGCTTCTCCCAAAAAACGGGAACAATGCAACTCTTGCCATAGAAGGTGATGTCTCATCCATCAGCCGATGGCTCGACTCAGACCTCGATTCTACAATAAGTATCATCTCTACTCATCCCTAAGCCTTGCGACTCCATTTAACATCTCACCAGTAAAATTTCTAGGAAACGAACTCGATTTCCCTTTTCTGGTATACTCCATTAAAACTTGCTCGACATGGCCCTCTAGCCCCACACTCTGTCACCTGATCTCAGACTAGTTAACCACCACAGGACAACTGGTAAAACCAGAAGCACTAATCGCCACGAATCATGGTACTGGAACCGTGTGATCACCTTTCAATCTGCCATGAATCATGTTACCCGAACCATGTTATCTCCTCTTAATCTTCTACTTAGAACCTCTGGTATTATCCCTGTTTCGAGTACGGTTCCTCTCCTTTCAGTAGTATGGGCCCATACTACCTGCCACATCTACCCGTACTTTCCACATGGATCGTCCCAAAATTCTTAAGTAGCTCCTCAACCTCTCGATCACAAATCCCATTAAACCTGGTCGCTTCCCAGCGAATACTCTCCTCTATCAGCATACTCATCTGACTAAGGCCACTCCCTAGGCTCTTCCTAGGCCCCCTCACTTCTCTGCCATCAGCTGCTGAAGATCTCCTTATGATGCCAGTCATCTACCTCCTGAATATCATCATATTCACTTAGTATCTAACTCCCATCATGAAGAGTTCCACAAAGCACAAAGCAAGCAGCATTCGGGCATTGAATAATCTTCATTAACACGTAAAACCACTCTAGGTTACAACTCTATTGCTCTACTCTCTCTCGAAAAGTATCACCGAACTCAAGCAACTCTACCCCTCACAGGTATCGAACTACTATTTCAGTAGGCTCCTCCGATGCTCATCTAGGTATCTCTCCTAGATTACTCCTCAAATCCCTCTCTCTAAAAGATTCCTGCTGGATACTCTTATTCCGCACATACTCAAAGCACATCACAGATAGCAACTGTAAGGTCCAAATAAGGATCTTTACCAGCAATCACAGAATAAGAACAAGATGAAAAGAAACCAAGGTTGCACAAGATTATATTCAATAAATCGTCAGGTACAACTCGATGGACTGCTCTGTAAACTCTATGGCGTCAACAACGACAAAAGACCAACTCCTCCACTATTTATACTCGACTAGACCGCAAACTGTGTTTGCGACTGTAAATGTGTTTACGGTCGTGAACACACAAAAAGACCAAAATGAAATAAACAACTCATAAACTGTATTACAGACTCATGCCAAACAAAATACACTGAAAGCCTAGACCAAACCATTAACTGGACTCTTCAATCTCCCCCTTGGTTTGGTGCTAGCTTGGACTCAATTGTCGACCACCAGTACATCGGACTTTCCTATCGCTCCGTTCCACATTTTCTTATCTATAATTGCAGCCACCATCGAAGTATATTCTTTTGCAGCAGGCTCAAAGATATCTTCAGCCACCACAATCTGATGAGCAGCGAGATGATGAATATCCCGCTTGCCAAATTGAAGCAAATCCCTTTTGTCATACAGACGGATGCAATCTTCCTTAAGCTTGATGAAACAACATCTGTGGATTCATCATACACCCAATATTGCATGGATGTGAGAGTGTTGGAATAGTGTCTAAGGCTGTAACTATATTAGGCAAATACTTGACCCGGTTGTGCATGGTCCTTTTGGGTTGCCTTCACCATAGCAACTTGACAGGATGATTTGTAATGAGAGAAGAAATATTATTAATATATTATGAGAATAATATAAGGAATAATAATATTATTATTTGATTAATATAAGTCATAAATTAATTCGGAGTTAATTTGGTGACTTAAAGAGATTAATTGAATAAAGGGGCATAAACTGTCAATTGAATGATAGTTGTATTTTGGGCTATAATCCCTTAAGGATAAAGGGGGAAATTTTTTAAGGGCTTTGGATAGACCTTAAAATCGTCCAAGGCTTATCATTAGGGTATTGGATTGCTTAGGGCCTAAGTTATCCAATTAGGGTTTTAAGGGTGAAACCCTAGGAGCCTTACAAGTATAAATAGACCCAAGGGGTTAATGAAATCGGCACCTTGTCTCTAAAGAAACCATGGCTGATTTCTAGCTCCCTTCTCCTCTCTCTATAATCATCCTCTTGCTAGTTGGTGTTTGTAAGCCATTTGAGGAGTGACAATTGTGACTCTAAAGCTCCAAGGACAAGAAGATTCAAGCAAGTGATTCAAGGTAATCATCTAAATCTGATTTCTTATGTTATTATACTCCAATAGTCATTAGAAGTCTTGGATTCAATGCATATTCAATTAGAGAAACCTAGATCCAAGCATTAGGGTTTGTATGTGCACATAGGAATGTTCATATGGCCAAAACCCATCAAAGAGAACCATCTAAATAATTTTGAAGAACAGGAATGTGCTTAACTTGAGCAGTAGCAGGCCACATCACTGACCGAAGTGGCTGACTTGTTTTGGGATCAATGACCTTTTTGTGGACCTTGACAAAAAACTCTGCAGTCTTCATTGACGGGAAGTAGGGGTGTTCATGGTCCGGCTTGAAACCGTGAAACCGGCCAAACCGGTCATCGATTTGGTTTTACGGTTTGTATTTTTCTTTACGGTTTGGCTTGCGATTTTGAATTTTTCAAACCGTATTGAACAATTTGGCTTACGGTTTTTAAGATTTCAATCCGTATAAAAACCGAACCGGACCATACGATTTGTATATATATTAATTATTTTTTTATATATAATTAATTTTTATTGTATTATATATTAATTTTTATATACAAATAATAAATTTAAAAACCCACATTATATTGAATTATTACAGCCCAATATTGAACTGGGCCAGTAGTCCACCTCCAGGCTCCAGCTCCAAGCAATCGTTCAACGGTGATTCACTGATTCAACTTGCCCTAATCGACTAATCGAGTACTCGCAAATCGTAAAGAGCCAAATACGCAGACTCGGTTTCCACATTCCAGTTGCCACACCAGTGCACCACTCGTTTTCCCTCCGAGGCTCCGACTTGCAGGCCAACAAATCATCGCCTACTCTCTAGCAGCTCCGATTCTACCTCTCGTTTCTCTATCATTGGCTACTTGGATGGATTGTTACTCCGATATGGTATGTTGTGTTCTTAATCAACTGAACTGATTTGTTTATCATCCATCTACACCTAATTTCTATCCATCCATCACCTCTCCTATCATTGTGCGTTTGATTTTTTTTTAACAAAAGCCAACATCGGACGAAACAAAAGTAGAAAGTAGTTTTTGATTTTTTATTTCTTTCTACATCTGTTGCTAACTGCTTGGCTCCGACTACAGGCCTCCCCTGCAGCTTCGATTGTTGCTCCGATAAGGTCCGTTTGGCGATTCTAGCTCCGATAGTGCGTTTGATTTTTTTTAACAGTAGCAAACATCGGATGAAACCTGTTGATTTTTTATTTCTTTCTAAAACCTGTTGCTAACTACTAAGACTCATCATCTTTTAATCTTTTCTTTCAGGTCCTTACATGTGCGTTTGATTTTTTTTAACAGAAGCAAACACAGGATGAAACTTGTTGATTTTTTATTTCTTTCTAAACCTGTTGCTAACTTCTAAGACTCATCATCTCTTAATTTGATTTTAGTGAGTCCACAATTCTGAATTCTGCTTGCACTTTTTTCTTTCAGGTCCTTACATGGATAAAAATAACATCAATATTATAAGTAGTGAACCTGTGAACATCATTGATGATGATGATGATATGGAAGAGATTGATGTAGATGATGATGTTCATGTGGAGCAAAATGGAGGTACTACTGATAAGAACCAAGGAAGGGGACGAAAACACTCTATTGTTTGGAAACACTTCAACAAACCACATCCAGTTCCACCTGAAGGAGCACGCACCGCATGTATTCACTGTAAGAAAAGCTATGTGTATGAACCAAGTCAGAATGGTACTAGTGCTATGTTAAACCATTCGAGAAATTTATGCAAGTTTGATCCACTTAAATGTCAAGTAGATAAAAAAACAAACAACTATAAATTTTGTTGGAAAGGGTACGGATGGAAAGTTACAATGTGATCGTTTTACAAAGAAATTGGGTAAACAAGCTCTTGCTGAAATTATTATTATTATTGATGAACTACCATTTAGCTTTGTTGAAAAAGAAGGTTTTCGTTATTTTTGTAATGTAGTTCGACCCGAGCTAGAGTTACAGAGTCGGGTTACAATTGCTAGAGATATCTTATCATTATATGTGCATGAAAAGAATAAGTTGAAAGAGCTTTTACGAAAATCTTCACAATTTGTTTGTCTTACAACTGATGCATGGACTTCATGTCAAAACATCAATTATATGGTTTTAACAGTCCATTACATTGATGGAGAATGGAATTTGAAAAAAAGGATTTTGAATTTTGAAGTTATTTCGAATCATAAGGGTGACACAATTGGTAAAATGGTTGAGAGTTGTCTAATTACATGGGGTATTGAGAAGGTTTTTACAATCACCGTGGATAATGCGAGCTCTAATGATACAACTATTTCCTTTCTAAAAAAGAAAATACAAAATTGGGGACATGCGGTTTTAGATGCTCAATACTTGCATATGCATTGTTGTGCTCATGTGTTAAACTTGATTGTGTGTGATGGGTTAAAAGATTATGATCCTGCAATTCAAGTTATTAGAAATGTTGTGAGGTATGTTAGATCCTCACCTTCAAGGTTGGCTAAGTTCAAGGAATGTGTGAAGATAGAAAAGTTAAATGTTACTGGAACTGTATGTTTAGATGTTTCCACTAGGTGGAATTCAACTTACTTGATGCTGGAGTCAGCTTTGAAGTATAGAAAAGCATTTAATAGGTTGGAAGAAGATGGACACTATGCAAGGTTTTTTAATGTGGGTCCTAATATCTTGTTGAATGAAGTAGATGCAAAGAAAGAGTATGATGTCACTAGAGTCGGGCCACCTAGTGATATTGATTGGGATGTTGCACAAGCATTTATGGTTTTTCTTAAGGTTTTTTATGAAGTGACAAATCGGTTTTTGGGGTCTTTGTATGTAACTTCGAGTGCTTACTTTCATGATATGTGTTCATTGCATAGCCATATTGATGAATGCATTGAAAATGATGATTGGCGGGTGAGTTCGATGGCTATGAATATGAAGGAAAAGTATGAGAAATATTGGGGAAATGCAGAAAAGATGAATCCTTTATTGTATGTTGTCACACCCCCGAACCAGACGGCGGAAACGTCCGGGGGCTGTGGTGACTCAATTGAATACCATCACAATGAATATACATGAAACATAACATCATACAACACCAAGCATTGGAATATTACAACTGGTAGCGTTTTCATTCAGTACATTGGTTCAAAATATTACATTCCCAAAAGTAGATTGTTCAATACTAGTTAAACAAACAATAAGACATCACTGAGTATATTTTTCACTTCGGTTTACCTGTTACCTGAGAATACAAGTATTTTGAAAAACGTCAACATATGAAATGTTGGTGAGTTCATAAGTAATGTTTGAAATATAGTGGTTTGTATTGTTTTGAAAATCACCAGAAAATCCGATATTTTCTGAAAAGAACTTAGTATAAAAAGTGTGAAGATCCGTAAGTATGCTTGTTTGTTTCTATAAATGTAAGAGTACGATTTGTAAAACTCGGTATGTAATTCGTAGGTGTATTAATTGAAAACCCTAGGAAAAACCGACGTTTTCCTAATACTTTGCATTAAATAATTTATGTTTTGTTTCTTCGTTACGACAGGTGTATTCGTTGAGCTCCGGAGACGTTGGATTAATTTCGGATTGTGAATTGTTGTAAACGTGCATTAATGAAAACGACCAGTTGACAACCGTACAAACGATCCCTTAGGCGTCGTTTGCACTATTCACTTAACCAAACCATCCGGACTCATGTAGCCCCACAACCGAGGGGAAAAGAGGAGGGTGCGAAACCCCGATATTTCCCTACGTCGTTCAAGGCTATCGTGAATGCGAAGGACCCTTAGTCCGACTCGCATTTGGTGAATTCTCGACTTTACTAGCAGTACCAGAAGGCCCTTGAGGTCCAACAGCACAAAGCCTGTAAAAGTCCTTTTACACGAAATTAGGTCATATAAGACCCAACTACATGTAAGCGAGTTTCCTTCGGGCCTAAAGATCATGTCATCGGGCTAGCTAGGCCCAACAAGCATGATTTGAAACTTTTGGGCCCAAGGACGGTGTATCGACGTCTGGTGTATTCCCGCGTATGTATTGAGTTCCCGAGATTTCCATGTGTGTATTAAATTATCGTCGTGTTAGTAGTTTCGGATTGTTATTGATTCGAGACCGAATCAATTCGTTTGATAACGATTTTTGGTGTTGAAGGTGAATTGTGTTTCGCCGATAGCCGAGGTACTAGTGTTTCATCGTGTCGGGTTCATTGTTTAAGACATTAGTCTTTTACATTTTTCAGACCCTTCTTTTTTTTTTTGAATGAATTTACACTTTTGGACCCTTTATATATAATACTTTTTATTTTAGTCCTTAGGCCATTTTTCTTGACACTTTAGTATCAAACTTGTAGAAAAAGTATTTTTCAGCTCAAAGCTTTTTGAAAAACAGTTTTAATCCCTCAAAATGAAACTTTTTCGGCTGGAACCCTCTTTTTCGCAAATTTTACACTTTTGGTCCAAAATAGAGAATTTTTGCATTTTTGGTCCCTTTTAAATATGAAAAGCATTTTTAACCTTTGAAATGGACTTGGGACACTAGTAGTCCCCTGTTTTACAGAAAAATGCATTTCCAGCCCCTCAACTTTACAATTTTCGCATATTGGGCCTTATTGGGCCGAAAAGTTCACTTTTAGCCCATTAAGTTTAAAAATTTACATTTTAATCATTCTAAAGTGTCAATTTCTGGAAAATTCTTTTATGAAACTGTTTTGACACATATTAACCCCCAAAATTTGTATTTTGACATTTTGGCCCCTTTAATTTCATATTTTTAAATTTTGAGTCCAAAAATGTAATTTTTAGCCCAAGGAGTTCATCTAAACCACTTGGTTATTTTTTCTAGTAATTACTTATGTGTAATGATATGTTTAGCACTTGTTTCATACTTCATATTGCAAATCTCGATTTTAATGTCCTTGTGACTAGTTTCAACACCATTAACACATAATAATATGAAAATAAACAGAGAAATCATACAAAGCATACACATAATCATAGATCTACACATTTGCTTGTATTCTCCCCCCACAAAACTTATAAAAACCGAAAATAAGGGGGTATGAAGCTCACCTTGGGTGTGGTTTCGGTTTTGGAGAAAAAGATGGAAGAAGAATGAGGTGATTTTCGGTCCTAACACACTTTGATGAAGATCTCGGCCTTGAGGTGGTTCTAGGATGCAAGATCGTGATTTCTTATGAGTTTAGAGGAGATGTTTGATAGATCAAAGAACCTAGGTCATAGTTTTAAGTATAACCTTACCTTGGATGGTGATTTTTGTGGAAAACCTCCTTGAATGCCCTTGAATCTTCGAAATTTAGTGAAGAGGGTGAAGGTGTTTTTGGAGAGTGTTTGATATGTGAGAGGTGATGAAAGTGTATGTGTGTGTGTTGGAATCGGCCAAGACAAGAAGAAAAAGGAGAGAAAAGGGTTGAGTTGACATACATAGATGCATGTTGGTCCATGCATGGAAACATGTGGGACATAAGTGAGGTGGCATGAAGAAGTCAACCCCCTTTCTTCTTGGATTTGGGCCTTGGGCCGAGAATTTGGAAAGGAAAAAGGTTTTTGGGCTTTATTGCCCCTAAGCCTATATAGAAGTTAAGTTGGATGATTTTTGACCCAAAAAAAATATAATATGATTTTTTTTTACACTTTCTTGGGCTAGTTTAGGTTATTAATGGTTCATAGTTTTTAATTTATTTCATTCTAGGCCCAATATGGCCCAAAATGTTGAAATAAATGGATGTGAGTCTAATTAGAGCCCATTTAAAGGTTCTAATCTCATGATAGTCAAATTGGAGGCTTATTGGCCCAATGGGTCCAATAAGGAAGTCCTAGTCCTAAATGGACTTAACAAGAACCTCTAGGGTTTCCAATTGCTTATTGACTATTTGTAGCACTTGTATGGTGTATTTGTTTGAAAATTAGATGTCATAGAGTAAGCATCTTACATGCTCTTTAAGTTTTTGATTCTACATTTTACTTGAGTGTAGAGATTACATGACACAAAATTTCTAGTTGTGACATATGTAGCAGTTGTTCTTGATCCTCGATACAAGTTAAAATATGTCAATTGGAGTTTGGAAGAAATGTACCCTATTGGTGATATTGCATGTGACTTGAAAAAGAAGTTAAAAGCCACTTTGACTCGACTTTATGACTTTTATTTGGAAAAAGATCCTATGCATGCCAGAAGTTCTTCTTCAAACAAGAATCATAACAAAAGAAAAGTTAATGTGAATCTCATCATACAAGAGAAGCGTATGCTAAAATATAAGGCACATTTGGAAGATGAAAAAACAGGAGAAGTGAGTGAGCTTGAAAGATATTTGTCAGATAACCAAGAGCCAAGCTATGAGTCATTTGACTTGTTGGATTGGTGGAAGACAAATGGAGCAAAATACAAGATTTTAGGAAAAATTGCACGGGATGTCTTGGCTGTTCCAGTTTCCACAGTTGCGTCGAAATCCGCATTTAGCACCGGGGGTAGAGTTTTGGATTCATTTAGGAGTAGTCTTTCTCCTAAAACAGTGCAAGCGCTTATATGCACACAAAATTGGATTCGGGGTGTGTTTAACAAAAATGCAAAAGTTGGTTATGAAGATGTGTTGAAAGAAATTGAAGAGCTTGATGAAATTGAAAATGGTAAATTTTAAATTTTCAAAAGTTATATATTTTCTCCTACTTATTATTTCTAAATTCTAACAAAATATAACTTGTATTTTAGATTTTGCAAGCAAACTTAATATTTGCACCGACAATATCGAATGAAAGGTACATTTATTCTCTTGGTTTTATATTGAATTTTTGGTGTGATGTTTTAATATTGAATTTTTTGGACAGCAAAAGCTTATGAATTGGATAGAATTTTGGAAGTGGGTAACATTTTTGGAAGTGATCTTGCTGATAATGCTTTTTGGATAACAGTTTTGTTGTTTTGGACAGCTTAGTAGGATGTGTGTATTAGTATAATATTTGATGTAATGGAACAATATTTGATATTTTCATTTACTGCTTTTTATTTGTTGTTTTGGACAATTTTTTGGTAGTTTTCTTGCTGTTTTTGACAATTTTACTATTGTAGTATTTTCAACAAACAGTGTAGTTTTTTTTTACTAAATTAGACAAAATTTTAAATGTTTTAATACCTTAAACGGTGCAGTTTTTTTATTTAACTGTTTAATACCTTTAATAGTGCAGTTTTTTTTATTGTTTTAATACCTCTAATATTGTAGCTTTAATTTTACGTAGAATTTTTACTGTTTTAATACATGTAATAGTGCAGTTTTTTTTTACTAAATTAGTTTAATGAACTCGACTAAAATGGGTCTAAAAAGCCCAAACCGAAGCCAAACCGTTAGTATCGGTTTGGTTTGGTTCGGTTTTAAATTTTCAATGGTTCGGCTTTGGTTTTAGCTTGACAAAAACCGTTAGTAACGGTTTGACTCCAGTTTGACCTAAAAACCGTACCGTGAACACTCCTAGGCAGAAGAGAGGAGACAACAAAGAGCTGGCGACAGAGGATATGAGGCGACAGAAAAAGCATAGGTTATGTGTGACTCACCATCACCATGAAACAAAACAACATATCTACCTCCATGCCAGAGTTGAGTTCGCAAGAGTTGGGTTCGCATGTTGTCGACTTGATCGTCTTTGTTGGAGCTGCGGACAATGACAAAGAGATGAGGTGGAGTGAACGGTTAGAGGAGCTACTAAATTAGGGTTCATATATGAGTTTTCATATAATTTGCAAAAATGTTCCCCAAAATTTGTAAAAAAGAGACAAATTAACAAAAATTAAAAAATAAGATAAGTAAATTTATCATCTTACCCCCTGGTTAAAGACTATGATTGCGGTAACCGTCAAAAGAACTAATACTATAGCATTTTAAAACCAGAAAGACCATACATGTGATTTTTTAAAATTTAGATAAAAAATTCAAACTGTATGGAGAAAAAAAAAATGTAATTTAGTCTTTATTAAAAGTATTGGCTGCACGGTAGAGGATTCGGTGGCGTCTGCTAAACATCTGGTCTCCCGCCCACCGTTTCGTGGGGTGGTAGATATCAAACTCCTTTTCTCTTTCTATTCTCTTTCCACTCTGTTTCCTGTTTCCTTGTAAGAATATATAACATAACATTTCTTGCTCAACCTATTTCTAATCTATCTCTTTGCATATTCAATCTACACCATATTCTCTCCATAATCGATCTCTGCAACAAAACGAATATGTCGGATTCTAATACCAAGTCCAAAATTCAGAGCATGCGCGAATGGGTCGTTGAGCATAAGCTTCGGGCTGTTGGTAATTATTTCAAACTTTGATCATCACGTAGTTCTATCTTCCTTATGTTATGGTGCTTTTCCGTTAAATTCTTATGCTAGATTTGATATCTGACAGGGTCTTTGTGGTTAAGTGGTATTGCTGGATCGATCGCTTACAATTGGTCTCAACCCGGCATGAAAACCAGCGTTAGGATCATTCACGCAAGGTAATCTTCCTTGTTCTTCCTAACAATCAACCTTCTGGTTTGCCCTAATTTTGGACATGAATTATAAATTAGAGGATTAGGGGTTAAAGAAACGAAACCCTAGCTCTAGCACACCTTACAAATTGCTTGGAACTTTTCATTCTAAACTGATTTTTTGGATTACAAGTTCAATTCCATGGTTCTAAATGCAGCATATCAAACATTATCGGGGGTTTGGGTTTAGGATGTCTTTTTCCTAATTATCCAAATGAAATTACCCTACACCTACATATTAATCATGAAATCAGAATCATAAAACTTGATTTGAAATTGAAATCGCAATGATGTTTATCCCTGATTGTTCACCAATCTGTGTGATTTGGTTTTGATTTAGGTTGCATGCACAGGCTCTGACATTGGCAGCATTAGCCGGAGCTGCAGTTGTGGAGTACTATGATCACAAATCAGGCACAAAGTCAGAACGCTATGCCAAGTTCCTCCCTCCTATCGATTCATCATATTCCCACTCCCACTCCCACAAAGACTAAATGGAAGTCTGGGTGATTTTTTCAATCATGTTGTTTAATTGTAATTATTCACATCAAAATGTTGAATATGGAGTTTTCATGTAATAACAAAATAATCAAACTTTCAGGAATACTGTAATCACGCTTGTTTATGGAATTTGATGCAAAAAACAATACATAATTACATTACTCTAAAACAATACATAAGAAGGGTAGTGATCTGAACACAATAATTTTTGGCAATTTGTGTTTTATGAAGTTGTTCAGTACAAACATATAAAACATAAATTAACTGTTGAACACAATAATTTTTGGTAATTTGTGTTTTATGGAGTTGTACAGTTGTGTATGGATCAGCAGCCATATAAGAAATTGGTGGAGCAGCCATATAGGTAAGTGGTGGAAGGTTCATCTGATTATGTTTCTTGAGTAAATTACGCCTGTCGTCCCTGTGGTTTTAGGTAATTTGCACATTTAGTTTTTAACTTATTTTTTTTAAGTTCCGACCATCTCTATTGTTAGGTTTTGTTTCCCTGTGGTTTTAGGTCATTTGCACATTTAGTTTTTAACTTATTTTTTTTTAAGTTCCGACCATCTCTATTGTTAGGTTTTGTTTCCCTGTGGTTTTAGGTAATTTGCACATTTAGTTTTTAACTTATTTTTTTTTAAGTTCCGACCATCTCTATTGTTAGGTTTTGTTTCCCTGTGGTTTTAGGTCATTTGCACATTTAGTTTTTAACTTATTTTTTTTTTAAGTTCCGACCATCTCTATTGTTAGGTTTTGTTTCCCTGTGGTTTTAGGTAATTTGCACATTTAGTTTTTAACTTATTTTTTTTAAGTTCCGACCATCTCTATTGTTAGGTTTTGTTTCCCTGTGGTTTTAGGTCATTTGCACATTTAGTTTTTAACTTATTTTTTTTTTAAGTTCCGACCATCTCTATTGTTAGGTTTTGTTTCCCTGTGGTTTTAGGTAATTTGCACATTTAGTTTTTAACTTATTTTTTTTTAAGTTCCGACCATCTCTATTGTTAGGTTTTGTTTCCCTGTGGTTTTAGGTCATTTGCACATTTAGTTTTTAACTTATTTTTTTTTAAGTTCCGACCATCTCTATTGTTAGGTTTTGTTTCCCTGTGGTTTTAGGTAATTTGCACATTTAGTTTTTAACTTATTTTTTTTTAAGTTCCGACCATCTCTATTGTTAGGTTTTGTTTCCCTGTGGTTTTAGGTCATTTGCACATTTAGTTTTTAACTTATTTTTTTTTAAGTTCCGACCATCCTTATTGTTAGGTTTTGTTTCCTGTTTAGTCCCTTCCAGATATGAAATGACCATACAACCTTTATCTTTATCTTTATTTTTTATTTTTTTTTGTATATAATCTACCTCCTCTAATAAACAAAACCTATAATTGGCCACATGTCCCCTTTCTACAATGCATACTTGCCACGTGTCATGTATTCATTTAAATCCTATTTTCTAAATTTTCTAAATTTAAAAAATTTAATAAACACAACAAATATTAAAAAAACCGTATAAATTGCATAAGTTTAGGAGAAAACCCGATTTTTTTTCATCTTTATCATTTTCTGATCATATAAACATTCAAATTCAAATTTCAAATAAAAAAATCCATGTTGTTTTGGAAACAATATCAATTTACGTTCAATTTCATTCACTGCATATCTTATCTTATTTTGACTGTTTTGAATATTTATATGAATCCCAAAAAATCAGGAATTCCAATTTACTCATATATTAACTCCGTTTATATTCTGCATTCTTGTCTTCAACATCCATTCTCATCTTCAGTATTACGATTTCTGCATCTGCATTCTGCACGTTGTTGACATAACAAATCTGGTGAGTTCATCATCATAACTGAAAATATAAAACCATTTTGTGAAAATATATTAAAACCAATGCAGCTATGTTTGCTATTTTTTTTTAAATTAAATGATTATTCGCAATTTGTGTTTTCATATTATTTGATGTTCTTTGAAGTTTGATCTTCATGTTTTTGTTCGACATAAAATGTTCCCAGGGGTATTATAGTCTTTAATTTACTTTTTTGTTTTTAGTTTTCTTATATATGTTATTTGATTTTGAAAGTTCCAGCACTAAATACCACTCTTGTGTTGGACATTAAATCGTCCCAGGGGTATTTTAGTCTTTAATTTACTTTTTTGTTTTTAGTTTTATTATATATGCTATTTGATTTTGAAAGTTTCAGCACTAAATATCACTCTTGTCCTTTTATTTTTCTTAAAATTGAAACATATTTGTTTTTTTTTTGTTTTTGTTTTTTTTTTTTTCATATAATAGCATCCTACTTTTGGGTGACATTTTGAAGGTTCTGTTTGACAGAAAATGGTCCCAAGGGTATTTTAGTCTTTAAATTACTTATTATACTTTATATGTGTTATATCAAGTAAACTATCCCTTGAAAATATCTAAAAGAAAATTCCAGCACTAAATACCACTCTTTTGTTGGACATTGAATCGTCCCAGGGGCATTTTTGTCTTTAATTTACTTTTTTGTTTTTATTTTGAAAGTTCCAACACTAAATATCACTCCTGTCCTTTTATTTTTCTTAAAATTGAAACATATTTGTTTTTTTTGTTTTTGTTTATTTTTTTTCATATAATAGCATCCTACTTTTGGGTGACATTTTGAAGGTTCTGTTTGATTTTTTTTTGGCTCTCGGTGTTTATGGCTTTCAGTTTTTATGTAATTGATTTTTTTTAATTTCGTTCTTCATCTCTATATATCAAGTAAACTTATTATATTTTATATATGTTATATATTATTATATATAACATACCGAACAAACAGAAAATCTTTCAGTTTAGTTTGGTGATTTTATGTTATTTTTAAGTTATTTTTATTTTATTATTATTATTATTATTATTATTTTTTGCATATAATAGCATCCTACTTTTTTATTTTGTTTTTTTAGTTTTGTTATATATGTTATTTGTTGTGTTGGACAGAAAATCATCTAAAGGGTATTTTAGTTTTTAATTTACTTTTTTGTTTTCTGTTTTGGCTCTCAGTTTTTATATAAGTGATTGTTTTTTTTTTAATTTTGTTGTTTATATATCAAATAAACTTATTATTCGTTATATATGCTATTTATTGTGTTGGACATAAAATCGTCCTAGGGGTATTTTACTCTATAATTGACTTATTTGTTTTCTTCTTTGGCTCTCAGTGTTTACATAACTAATTTTTTGTTGAATTTTGTTGTTCATATTTATATATCAAATAAACTTATTTTATTCTTATATATGATATTTATTGTGTTTGTCAGAAAATTGTCTTAGGGGTATATTAGTCTTTAATTAAGTTTTTAGTTTTTTCTTTTGGCTGTCAGTTTTTATATAACTGGTTTTTTTTCATGTTTATATAAAAACTAAGCTTATTATATATTACATATACTATTACTAAATTTTTAGGGGATAAAGTAAATACAAGTTGTAAAATTTATTGTCATTTCATTGACTTTTCAAATTATTTTTACAGATATGGCTACTTCAAAGATTACATTCATAAAAGACATTGACCCAGTCAATTCGGATTTCACTATCAAAGTCAAAGTATTGAAGTTATGGACGCTCAATTCTAAATTTAATGAGAACGAAAAGTACTCCATCGAAATGATTTTATTGGATGAACAGGTATATTCTTATTGTTTTCCAAAAAATATATTGCATTTTACCGTTCATTTTTTATAAATATCTTACATGATTACAATTTGATAATGTTGTCTTCTTTAATGTTTAGGGATCTCTAATTCAAGCTAATGTTTTCCAAAACTTATTTTATAAGTTTGAAAAAAGTCTTCGTGAGGGATCCGTTTATGAATTTACCACCCTATCTGTTGCAAAACACAATCCACATCCGAAATCTACCATCTTTTCTGATCTTCCAAATAAAATAACCTTCATAAGGGAAACAGAACTTAAGGAAAGTCTTAATTTTCCGAAAAATGTTTTTGGATTATCTTTTGTTGATTTTCAGAAAATTAATTCCAAGGTTATCCCAACCCAAAGATCTGTTGGTACGTTTTCATTTATTTAATAAATTCTAATTATTTAATACTTTACCTAACATTATTTAGTAATTTTATATTTATCCACAATGAATTTCATAGATGTTATTGGCGTGGTTGTCTCCCGTACTACTATTATCCCCTCTCAGAAAAAAGACAAGCAAAGAATCCATCTTGAGCTCAAAAACTTGGAGTTAGAAAAATTTCATTTTGAATATTTGTTATTTATTATAATTTTTTATTACCTAATCTATAATTTTGTGTTTTTTCCAGTGGTGTACTACTTAAGGTCACTTTGTGGGGTCATTTTGCCAACAAAGTTTCTGATTATCTTGACACTCATAACACTGATGATTGTGTTGTTATAATTGTGCAGTTTGCAAAAATAAATGATTACAGAGGTTTGTCACATAATAATTGTCAATTTATTTCTTATTATAAATTATAAATATCTTTATAACATTTATTATGTTGTCTATAGGTAATATCGGTGTTGCAAGTTACTATGATGTCACAACTGTCTTCATCAACACTGATATTGATGAAATCAAACAGTTTAGAGAAAAGTTGGTTACTTTCGTTTATGTTTATTTTTTTTAACTTATTGAAAAGTTGGTTACTTTCTTTATAATAAACATTTGTTTTTTTATTATATGACATTATATCATACTATAATATTCTTATAATTAAATATTAATCAGGTTGGCTAAGGATAATGAATCTTCACAATTATCCGGTACCATCAGCTTGATTCGGACAAAACATGTTTCACTCAATGATGATTTCCTAAAAAATAATGAGGTTAAGACAATTTACAAAAGTAAAGAACCTGTCCAGGTAAACCAATTTTTTTGTTTATTTTTTCTTTTGCATATAATAGCATCCTCCTTTTTTGTTTTGTTTTTTTTATTAGTTTTGTTTTTTCTGGAGGGCAAAATGGGCAGATGGGTGACATTTTCATGGTTGTGTTTGACAGAAAATCGTCCTAAGGATATTCAACTGTTTAATTCACTTTTTTATTATATTTTTTGCCTTTCAGTTTTTATATAAGTGATTTTTTTTTTAATTTTGTTGGTCATCTTTATATATCAAATAAACATATTATAGATTATATATGCTATTTGTTGTGTTGGACAGAAAATCATCCCAGGGGTATTTTAGTCTTTAAATGACTTTTTTGTTTTCTGTTTTGGCTCAGTTTTTATTAAAGTGATTTTTTTTTAAATTTGTTGTTCATGTTTATATATCAAATAAAGTTATTATAGATTATATATGCTATTTGTTGTGTTGGACAGAAAATCATCCCAGGGGTATTATAGTCTTAAAATAACTTTTTTGTTTTCTGTTTTGGATCAGTTTTTATATAAGTGATTTTTTTTTTTAAAAAATTTGTTGTTCATCTTTATATATATGCTATTTGTTGTGTTGGACATAAATTCGTCTCAGAGGTATTTTAGTCTTTAATTTATTTTTTTGTTTTCTGTTTTGTGTTCATTTTTATATATCAAGTAAACTTATTATAATAGCATCCTACTTTCTATACAAACATATATTTATATATTAATGTTTATGTTTCTTAACATCTTTGTTTTTTTTAAGCAGGTTGAAGAGTTCATAATTGTTGGTACTATAATAGGAATCCGCCAAGACAAACCTTGGTGTTACCAAAGTTGTCCCGATTGTCATGTAAAGGCAGTTGAAATTCCGGATTGCAATGAAGATGTGAAACTTTACAAGTGTACAAATGTTGAATGCAACAAGTCTACTAAAGTTCCTATCCCAAGGTTTTTTTTTTTAAATAATTTTAAATAAAAAATTATGTTTTTCTCTTCTTAATTAAACAATTTGAAATTGTTATAACTTTCTTTTTTAGATACATGATTCCAGTTTGTGTTCAAGACGATTCTGCTTCTACAATCTTAACTATGTTTGATCGGGAAGCATATGGGCTCTTGGGAATTTCAGCCAGAGATTTAGCAGAAAAACATACTAGGGTACATTACCAATACATTTTTAAATTTATTTGTTTTTACCGTTCGACTACAAATGTAATAGTTATTTTTACCATTTTTTCAGCTTGGATTCAGTTTGGGCATATATCCTCCTGAACTCAATTTTTTGAAAAACAAGCATTTAGCTTTTAAAGTTAGTGTCACAAAATACAATGTGAAATTTCAAAATAGTGTCTACACAATCTCAAGGGTAACGGAGGAAAAGCAAATAATCGAGAGTTTGGAGAGAAAGCTACTTCAGTTGCAGGTTATCATTTACTATTATTTGGATTTATTATGCAGATTTAAAATACCAATTACTATTATTTTAAAGTATTTGCACGTATATGACATATAAAACATATATTGTCACATCTATAGCCTGCAACTTTAGAGTCTTTAAACGATGGACCATCCGACTCCAATTCCCAGGAAAAAATACTTACCAAGGTATAATTTAACACTAATATAATGCATTATAAGTATACTTCTTCATTTTTTACATAGTATGTTTTCATTTTTTTAAGGATTGGGTTTCACATTCGGATGAAAATGTTACACCGTCTACCGGAAATATTTTGACACCAACAAGTTTTGAAAATGTAAAAAGTACTTCGATGAATTTAACACGCAAGTTTGAAGAAGTGTATGATGTGGAACAGTATTCGAATTCGTCATCAACAAAAGCACCGCGTCTTTCAACCGGAACTGGAGAGGGGATCAAGCTTTTGATACCAAAAGTTGAAAAATAACAAGACAAACATTTTTTGAAACATTTTTTGCTTTAGCTTTATTTATAACTTCCCATGAAGTTTTTAATAATTCTTCAAACTTGGTTAATAACTTATTATGACGTTGTACTTTGAAAAGTACAGTTGACTCCTCTTTTGCATTGATGCATTTTAAGACTTTTATGTTTGGTTTTGTTTTTTAATTTTATTGAATGTTCTTTTTTTCATTTCGTAAGTAATTTGACATTGTATTTTGAAAATTAAAATTGACTACTATTTTAATTTTCTTTTCATATGACTATATTTGTGTCCCTAAATGTTTGTTATCAAATTTTATGTCTTTCTTACAATTATCGAGTTTATCATTGTATGCTACAATTATCGACTTTATCAATCAGCTCGGAATCAATTAAACGATAATGGTCAATAGAGGATGCTCGACTCCAAAACTTAAAAATATTGATGGGACATTTGGGATAGTTTATTTAAAATAACTTTTGACAATGGTAACAATCAAGTTTTAGTGTTTAGATTGATACATGCACTTTTTTTAATATATAAAAAAAGAAGAAAAGAAAAGAAAGGTTTATTCGATATGATACATGCACTTTTTTTAATATATTAGAAACTCATATCATTTTTGGTTTTTTAACAAATATAATAAACTTTTCATAAATATTAAAATACCACTTATTAACTTATCAAATAAACTAATCCATATATATTTTTAAACTCTTTTTAGCAGAAGATAAACTCTTTTTAACTAAATACCACTCTTGTGTTGGACATTAAATCGTCCCAAGGGTATTTTAGTCTTTAATTTACTTTTTTGTTTTTAGTTTTGTTATATATGCTATTTGATTTTGAAAGTTCCAGCACTAAATATCACTCTTGTCCTTTTATTTTTCTTAAACTTGAAACATATTTGTTTTTCTTTATTTTTTTATTGCATATAATAGCATCCTACTTTTGTTTTTATTATTTTTTTTTTTACTTTTGTTTTTTCTGGAGGGTAATTTGGGCAGATGGGTGACATTTTCAAGGTTGTGTTTCACAGAAATTGGTCCCAAGGGTATTTCAGTCTTTAAATTACTTTTTTTTTTCTGTTTTGTCTAACAAATAACTTATTTATCAATACATAATTTATAAGTACTTTATGTAATTAATCATAAGATAAATTAAATGTTTTTTTTAGTGGAATCGATTATGTTTACTATTTTGTTTATTTTCGTGATTTTTAGTCACATCACATTACTCAGTAAACTAATAATTTGTGTTGGACATTAAATCGTCCCAAGGGTATTTTAGTCTTTAATTTACTTTTTTGTTTTTAGTTTTGTTATATATGCTATTTGATTTTGAAAGTTCCACCACTAAATATCACTCTTGTCCTTTTATTTTTCTTAAACTTGAAACATATTTGTTTTTTTTTGTTTTTCTTTATTTTTTATTGCATATAATAGCATCCTACTTTTGTGTTTATTAATTTTTTTTTTACTTTTGTTTTTTCTGGAGGGCAATTTGGGCAGATGGGTGACATTTTCAAGGTTGTGTTTCACAGAAATTGGTCCCAGGGGTATTTTAGTCTTTAAATTACTTTTTTTTTCTGTTTTGTCTAACAAATAACTTAACAAGAAAAACCTTATCTAAAGCCTAAAGAAAACCTTATTTGATACCTTAACAATAAAAAGCTATACGTATGGAAATTTGTGAACTACAAAGTTTTTTGTTTAAACTTGTACTGTGATGGTTTCTTCTCAACCTAATGCAAACAAACATGCATCCTAACCCTAAGAAACAAACATATAATTAAAGTTGTTATTATACCCAATTATAATTGTTTGCTTTTATTACATTTTATACTCCCCCTTAATATGAACACTGACTTATAGAAGAAAAATTCGTCATATTTGTTAATTTCAAAAGACATGATAAAACACATAAGCGGGAAATCTAATATAAAACCAAAATTTCACATCTTGTATTTTGAAATTTACGCAAATTAACACTGAAATTTCAAATTTCGAAATTCAACTTAAATCACCTAAACAGTTTGGTAAACAAAAAATCTTCAATCTATTTAAACAATTATATCTGCATCTTCTTCAAAAAAAATGAGAATTAGGTTTTACCTTGATTCCTCTTCTTCAAACGTCTTTCAAGATTAGTAGTACGGGATTCTTGAACACCTTTTATCCAGATTTCGACCTCCATCCAGGTATCTTTCTTTTATACTATCTATTCATTCTCTTTGAAAACCAAAATCGGCACATTAGGTTGAAAAAAAAACTCATTATTCATACCTAATTT
This sequence comes from Lactuca sativa, assembly GCF_002870075.4. Lineage (NCBI taxonomy): Eukaryota > Viridiplantae > Streptophyta > Magnoliopsida > Asterales > Asteraceae > Lactuca > Lactuca sativa. The sequence goes on along the minus strand of NC_056631.2, from coordinate 228,046,859 downwards.
TTAATTTTTACCACAAAAAGTCGGATCGAGTATGCAATTACGAACCCTGTTATTCGCGTAGCACAAACCGACTCAACGATTTCACATTCGGCCACCGTTGCTACCGTCTACATCTTCGTTTTGCGTTGGTTTCTTCTTTGACTGTCGGAGTTTTTTGTTTGTCAATATATGTTGTGAGTGAGCCACATAACTTTATAATAACTTTATAATAATACTAAATGTTGTATCTATACGGAAAAACTGATTTATTTAATATATGTAATATGTAATATGTGCATTCACGTTTACATTTTTTTTTTATAACTATGGAGATTAATACTTTTAAAACGAGAACTTCATATATGTTATTAATTAACAAATATGATATTATATGCAAAAATAATTATAATAATAACAATTTGTTTTGCATAATCCAATTTAATTTTTTTTTATTATGATTATTTAACTGTCCATATATTCTTATAACATATTTACATGTATATATAATCTTTTTTAACATTTAAATACTGTTTTTTTTTTTTTTGCAGATTTAACGAATAATATGGACTATACTCATGCTAAAGAAAAGAGAAGACTTAGAAAAATATATTTGGATAAAAAAAAATCCAAAACTTATTTTTCTACTTCAGTCCCGGATAATTCATCAACCGTACATGTTTTAAACAGGAAACAGAATGGTGATAGTATCAATTTAGTTTTTTTTTTTATCAAACTTTTACTGATTTCAAGATTATTATACCAACGAATTACATATCAATCTCTTAAAACTATTTATAAATCGTTTTATATATCTTCAAACATTTAATATTTTTCATTATATTTTGAATAAATTTTATTGTAATATTATTATCGTCTTTCTTACTTTTGTTTTATAGAACGAATGAGCATGTATTATAATTATGCTAGAGAGAGAAGAAAGATTAGAAAGTTATATATGGATAATAGAAAATTCAAAAGAATCTCCAATGCATCAACCGTTGAAAGTCCATATAATTTAGATGTTTTCAAAACGCACATCGATGGTAATCGGTTTTCATACCTTCATTTCTTATAAATAATTACATATTTTTTTAACAAATGTTTACATTGTATAATAGAAATGTGCAATCTTTCTGGACAACCGCTACCTTCAACGAGCTCAAAAAATATTCGTAAAGAAAATACAAGCAACTATACATCGTTCTCAAATCAGCAAAGAAGCTTACAATCTCCTTCTTTAATTCTAAATGTTAGAACACCATTATCTAACATTTCGAATGGTATGACTCATTTTTTACAACCTACTATCGAACTTTTACTATTTTCGACTTTATTATATGAACAAATTACATATCAATCTCTGATCGTTTCGTTACTTTTGTTTTATAGAACGAATGGACATGTATTATAATTATGCTAGACAGAGAAGAAAGATTAGAAAGTTATATTTGGATAATAGAAAATCCAAAGGAATCTCTACCGCATCAATTATTCAAAGTCCCTATAATTCTAATGTTTTCAACGTGCACATACACGGTAATCGTTTTCCATTTCTTATATATATATATATATATATATATATATATATATATATATATATATATATATATTTTCTTTTCATACCTTGAATTCATATAGATAATTATATATTTTTTAACAAATGTTTATATTGTATAACAGAAATGTGCAATCCTTGTGGAAACTTTCTACCTTCAAACAACTCAAAAAATGTTGGTAACGAAAATACAAGTAACTATAAATCGTTTTCATATCAACAAAGAAGCTTACAATCTCCTTCTTCAATTCGAAATGTTAGAACACCATTATCTAACATTTCCAAAAGTATGAGTAATTTTCTACCACTTATTATTTCTGTAATTCATTAAGTGTATAAAAATTCTACCAAAAATTCTACTGTCTAATTCTTTTAACGTTTTTTACAGGCATATATAGTTCTTGTAATAACATCCAAACACCAATATCAAATAACAGACATCACTCTTTCTTTTCCAATGGCATGCAATCCCTCGACTCCTCGACTATAATTCAACCTTCTTCTTCTGATAATTTAACAAGACGAACCCAGAAATTAAAAAGGAAGCCTACCAACATATCCGCAATTCCTATGTTTGACTTTACAATACACGGAGAAGTTAATGATCAACATACCCATGCAAACATAGCTAAAGGTGTATCAAAAGGTAACCATCACAATAAAAAAGTTATTTGAATTTATTATTATCTTAAATTTATGCAATGGTTACAGCTACATAGATTGTTATATTTGACATTGATTTTTTTTTAAACAGATTACATTGATCATGGTGATCAGAATGTTGTATGTCAAATATGTAATGCAAAGTTATGGACAGCTGAATCTATTAGAGGAAAAGATAAACAAAATACAAGTTTTTCACTATGTTGTGGTTATGGCAAGGTTGAGTTGCCAGATTCTAAAAAAGCACCACCAAGTTACCTAAATCTTTTTCATTCAACAGATTCTAAATCCAAGTACTTTATTAACAACATTCGTCGTTACAATTCAATGTTCTCATTTACCTCAATGGGTGGGAAAGTTGATGCATCCATTAACAGTGGAAAAGCTCCATTCATATTCAGACTTGGCGGTCAAAATTATCATAGAATTGGAAGTTTGTTACCCTCAAATGGAGCTAAACCAAAATTCTCTCAGTTATACATATATGACACCGATAATGAGGAGTCAAATAGGCAAACAATTTTTGGGTACATATTTAGACATATCAAAATTATATTTATACATTTTCAATATTTTTCATTACAACTATTAACATTTAAATTACATTTTATTTGCAGTCGACAACAAGATGCATCTACATCAACTGGTGATTCAGTTGATCTTCAAATTATACACGATTTGAAAGTTATGTTGGATTCAAATAATGTGTTGGTTCAAACTTATAGGATGGTGAGAGATTGTTTCCATGATAATCCTCACATTGACCTTAAGTTACGCCTTATTGGAAAAAGGATACAAGATGGAAGGACATATAATTTACCGTCTGCATCTGAAGTTGCTGCTCTAATTGTTGGAGACATTGATGATTCTTTTCAAAATAGAGATATCATTGTACAAAATTCATCGGGCTCTCTTCAACGTATTAGTGAATTACATCCTTCTTATCTGCCTCTTCAGTATCCATTACTCTTTCCATATGGTGATGATGGGTATAGAGTAGACATCCTTCATCGAGGTCTAACAAGTTCAACCAACAGCAAGCGCCCTAACTGTACAATGAGAGAATTTTTTGCTTACAGAATTCAAGATAGGATTAATAGCTTCTCATTAATCCTTAATTCAAGAAGGCTTTTCCAACAATTTTTGGTTGATGCTTATACAATGATCGAAAGCGAGAGACTTTTTTCCGTACGAAAAAAACAAAAAAATCTTAGATGTGCATCCTACGAACATCTTCGCAACGTACAACATCAAGGGAAGACAACTTTTTCCAACACTGGACAACGTGTTATCTTACCTTCTTCTTTTACTGGTGGTGCACGTTACATGCAACAGAACTATTTGGATGCTATGTCCCTTTGTAAATGGTTTGGATATCCAGATTTTTTTATAACTATAACATGCAATCCAAAATGGCCTGAAATCAAAAGGTTTCTTAAAGACACAAATCTCAAACTTGAAGACAGGCCAGATATTCTATGTAGGATATTTAAAATAAAGCTTGATGCAATGATTAAAGACTTGCGAGAGAAAAAATTATTCGGAAAAGTTAAAGGAGGTATGTCTGATTTTAACATTTCAGTTTTACCATCTTCATATTTATAGTATAAATACTATCATACTTAACAAAATTATTACATTTCATTTAATATTTATCTTTTTATTATCTATTTACATTACTGACATTTTTTATTTTTTTATTTTACTTTTCTTAAAAAAAATTATAGTTGTTTATACAATCGAGTTTCAAAAGCGCGGACTGCCTCATAGTCATATATGTCTCTTTTTGCACTCCGATGACAAACTCCGTACTGTTGAACAAATTGATAACTATATTTCGGCCGAGATTCCAAACATTAACGAAGATCCTGATTTGTATTCACTTGTGAGTGAGTTCATGATGCATGGTCCTTGTGGTGCTGAAAATATGAAATGTCCATGCATGGTTGATAACAAGTGTTCAAAAAACTTTCCGAAAAAATTCTCCAATGAAACTTCAGCCGATGAAGACGGTTTTCCGATATATAGGAGACGAAATGATGGATGTTTTGTTGAAAAGTCTGGTGTCAAATTGGATAACAGACATGTTGTTGCTTATAACAAAGACCTTTTGAAAAGATACCAAGGACACATTAATGTCGAGTGGTGCAATCAAGCTGGTTCTATAAAATATTTATTCAAATATATCAATAAAGGTCCTGACAGAGCTACACTTGCTGTCATACAATCGAACAATGAAAGTGCTACTGATAATTCAGTAGACGAAATCAAAGAGTATTATGATTGTAGATATATATCTGCATGTGAAGCATCATGGCGAATTTTTGGTTATGATATTCATTATAGGTATCCTTCTGTGGTTAGGCTTCCTTTTCATCTTCCTGATCAACAACAAGTTGTTTTTGATCCAGATGATGATATCGAGAATATCCTTGACAAACCGTCTGTTGCATCTTCAATGTTCACATCTTGGCTTGAGTGTAACAAGATCTATAAACAAGCCCGAGATCTTACTTATGTTGAATTCCCGACAAAGTTTGTGTGGAAAGCTAATTCACGGAATTGGGAACCAAGGGAAGTAGGATTTTCAATTGGGAGAATTCATGCGGTTTCGCCTAAACTTGGTGAAGCATATTTCTTAAGAATTCTTTTAAACAAGGTCAGAGGTCCAACATCTTTTGAAGATATCCGAACAGTAAATCGAGAAATATGTCCTACTTTTAGAGATGCATGTTACGCTTTAGGGCTTCTAGACGATGATAAAGAGTATATTGAAGCTATTAAAGAAGCAAGCCATTCAGGTACTGGTTATTACCTACGGTCATTATTTTCAATGATGTTGATCTCTGAAAGTTTGGGAAGACCAATATTTGTTTGGGAAAATACATGGGAATACCTTTCTGATGGAATTCTTTACAATCAACGACGCCGGTTAAAGTCTCCTGGTATAATACTTAGGTTTTATTACTTTAACATTTTTTTATATAAACCATATATTTGTATTTTTTTTTCTAAGTTTATATTTACCATTCTACAGATTTATCCCTTACTAATCATCAATTGAAGAACTTGACTTTGTTTGAGATTGAATCATTTCTACTTCGTAACAATTCCACCCTCAAGAACTTCCAAGGCATGCCTTACCCAGATTTTGATTGTGTATCTTCTTCTAATAATCGTTTGATTGCTGAAGAGTTATCTTATGACATCACAAGTCTTCAAAACGAATTTCAGACACTAATTGTTTCATTAACAAATGAACAACGAGGTGTTTTTGATGATGTAATGGCAGCAATTGAAGATAATAAAGGAGGTGTGTTTTTTGTTTATGGTTATGGTGGAACTGGCAAAACCTTTCTTTGGAAGACTTTATCAACAACTATCAGATCTAAAGGTCAAATTGTTTTGACTGTTGCTTCAAGTGGTATTGCTTCTTTGTTACTAACCGGAGGTAGAACAGCACACTCTCGCTTTCGTATTCCATTAAATCTTACTGAAAATTCAATTTGTTCTATCAATCGAGACAGTGATGCCTCCAAATTACTAAAACAAACATCGCTAATTATTTGGGATGAAGCACCGATGGTTCATAAGCATGCATTTGAAGCATTGGATCGCACTTTAAGGGATGTTTTAAGTTTTGGGAACGTTAGGAACTCACATATCCCGTTTGGAGGTAAAGTAATCGTATTTGGAGGTGATTTTAGACAGATTCTACCGGTTGTTCCTAATGGTAGCAGACAAGAAATTGTCAACGCGTCGTTAAGTTCATCATATATATGGACAAATTGCAAAGTTTTGAAATTAACGAAGAACATGAGGTTGACTGTTGGAAAAGATCCGTCTGAAATACAACAAACAAGGTTATTTGCAAATTGGCTCTTGGATATAGGAGAGGGAAATGTTGGTGGTTCTAATGATGGTGATGCAGTTATCCGTATTCCTGAAGATCTTCTTATTACTCAATCTTCTGATCCTATCGGTTCATTAATTGAGTTTGTATATCCATCACTTCTTGACAACTTGAACGATCCCAAATATTTTGAAGAAAGATCAATACTTGCACCGAAAAATGAAGTTGTACAAGAAATAAATGATCGTCTGCTTTCATCGTTTCCTGGAGAAGAAAAAGAATACCTCAGTTCAGATAGCATCTGCCAAACAGAGTTTCTTCACGATCAATTTGATGAGAGTTTATATTCACCTGATGTTCTAAATGGACTTAAAATCTCCGGTTTGCCAAACCATAAGTTGATTTTAAAGGTCGGTGTTCCGGTTATGTTACTAAGAAATATCGACCAGAAAAATGGGTTATGTAATGGTACTAGACTTCAGGTCGTATCATTGGGTAATCGCATCATAGAAACAGTGGTCTTAACTGGAAGTAACATTGGACATCGAGTTTTTATTTCAAGGTTGTCTTTAACACCTTCAGACAACAAAATTCCATATAAGTTCAAAAGGAGACAATTTCCCCTAGCGGTTTGTTTTGCTATGACCATAAATAAAAGTCAGGGCCAATCGTTAAAAAGGGTTGGGTTGTTTTTGCGAGAACCGGTTTTCTCACACGGTCAGTTATACGTTGCTTTATCTAGAGTAAAGAGTAGAGAAGGACTGAAGTTATTGATTTTAGATAAGGATGGTAATTTGACTAATAAAACTTCCAATGTTGTGTTCAAGGAAGTATTTCAAAATCTATGTTGAACATTTATGTTTATTTTTTTAAATCAAATAAAATTGTACTTACTTACCATCCACAATCAAATGTTTTTGTATATTTATTAATTTTTTTTTACTATATAAAATTTCTAACTTATATCCCATGGTTTCCACGGGTTTAACCTAGTTATTTATATTATTATCCCACATCCATACTCTCTCTCCTTTACCCTCCCCCTCGCCCATCTTTGATTCTTTTCTAGCGACTTCAAAAAACCCATAATTCCATAAATAATGCTCAAATGGAACTCTTCCATCAAAACTTAAATCAAACCTCTGTTAACAAAAAACAAAACATAGTTATAATCCTAAAAGCAAAAAACCTAGATCGACGAAGATGTAAATTTATTACAAAAAAAATAAATGCCAACAAAGTTATTAGGCTTCGCCAACAACCAAATTGCAAAATATGAGGATGAGAACCTGTTCAACATCCAAATCCGAAACATGAATGGGGAGAAAATCCAAACACTTACAGATGGAGACACAAACATATACTATTGGAATATAAAGAAACCTAAATCCAAACCTGCAACTTCCGATGAGAACCTAATGTAGGATCCAAATCCAAACCTGCAACTTCCATTCCCTCCCCCCCCCCCCCCCCCCCCCCCCCCCCCCCCCCCCCCCCCCCCCCCGAAACCCATCTACCATCTTATTCACCACCACCATCCACCTCATCATCAGATTCAAACATCGAAACACAAATCAGTTATGAATTCTGAGATCAAAACTAGGAATCAAACACTCAATTACACAAATTTATGCAACAAGCCTTGAAATCAGACAAATAAATTTATACAGAGCAACTGAAACTGAACACCATCGACGGCCAGATTGACAATGGACGGCGACGACTTCTTGACAATGGAGGCTAGTGACGATTGCTTGATGATGTAGACCAATGGAGGTATAAAGCATCGATTGCATGTGAGACCGTCAGACAAAAACATCAAAGATGTGGCATAGTATGTCATGTATGGAGAGAGAGAGAGAGAGAGAGAGAGAGAGAGAGAGAGAGAGAGAGAGAGAGAGAGTACAGACGTTGGGTTAGGCGGCAGTCGGATTGACAAGGTCATCGTCGTGAGTAAAAGTGTTGTGGCGATATTTAGGCCACAAAGGGGTAATTTTGAGGTTGGATTTCTTTTAGTGATGAAGAGGTGGCCGGTGGGGAAGGGATGAAGGAGATACTCAACGGTGAAGATGGACGAAAATGAGTTTCAAATCTACAAAGAAGACGACAGAGGGTTATGGATGGGGAAGTAATCGGCAATGATGATGAAGGATCAGTCGACCAACCAAGGTATTGAGAGAGGAAAGTAAAGGAGTGTGTTGGACCAACATGACTTTTTTTTTATTAAACAATTTTTCTAAATAACAAATAAATGTCAAAAAATTGAAAATAAAATTTATAAGCGCACAATGGTCTTTTTATATTTAGTAGGACTTACAACACAATAAAATAGAATATAAAGAACCGTCCAAGTTAAAAAGAAATGTTAGGGACTAACCATGCAAATTACCTTAAACCACAACGACCATTCGTATAATTTACTCACCATCTAACAAAACGTTGAACATTATAATCATATAATATTTATAATATTTAATAATAATTTGAAAAAGAAAAACATAAGCAATAATAATGTAATTATCAATTCATTTTCACCAATCAAATGGGCCAGAAGATTAAATGTAAAGAAGTGGACTAGTAGGCCACATATGCAAAAGGCGGCGGACTACTGATCCATAATTAGCGGCACAAGTTTGGCCCAAACGATAACTTGATAATTATATGTTTTATGAAATGATCAACTGAAAAATTAGTAGCAGTTCTTATTAATTTTTGAATTCCTGTAATATATATAATTATATCTTTTATGAAATGATCGACAGAAAAATTATAGTAGCAGTTCTTGTTAATTTTTGAATTTCTGGAAAATATATATATATATATATATATATATATATATATATATATATATATATATATATATATATATATATATATATATATATATATATATATATATATATATATATATATAGAATATGACATATGTATGACAATGTATGGCTGCGATATCTAGAATATGACTTATGTATGAAAAGAAAAAAATCTAGCGTGACTATTTATATAACAATCAATGGTAGGCACTTATCGATAATTAATAATCTAATAATCTGAGTGATTTGGATAAGTGAGTGATAGGATACATTGATTGTTATATAAACAGTCACGCTAGATTTTTTTATTTTCATACATATGTCATATTCTAGCTGCTTACCCGCACCAAGTGATAGGTGGTGAATACTTTTATTTCGACAATTAGATTTCTTTTTTAGCGATCAATGATTAATTTCAATTCATTGATTAGTTTTCTTTTGGAAAGATGTCATTGAAAATAAGACACGTTGTATTCCATATGTTTTAAATTTATAGCTCAAATGGAAAAATTAAAAGATCAAATTAAAAAGGCAATATATTACATTTCAGAAACACTGATTAATTTTTTTTGGAAGGATGGTGAATCGTTTCCTTTTGAAAACATGTCATATTCTAAAAAGGTACATCTTCAAAACATCTCCCACATAACTCACAATGCATCGCATCCAATCACTCACTTATCCAAATCACTCAGATTATTAGATTATTAATTATTGATAAGTGTCTAGCATTGATTGTTATATAAATAGTCACGCTAGATTTTTTTCTTTTCATACATATGTCATATTCTAGATATCGCAGCCATACATTGTCATTGTTAACATTTGTGTTTATTTAACTGTTGTTTAAGTTGGTATGGTCGAAATGAATTAATTGAGAAACTAACCGGTTAATACATATATTTATTTATTATAATTACTGCTAAACCTATTTACCATTTCTTTACTTAGCTATCTCATCATGCTTATTTGATATTATAATATTTTGTCGTTGTAAGGTGCAAAAATTATTTCAAAACTTTTAAAATCTAAACAATTTAATAGTTATAAAAATTTCATATCTCAAATGGATGGTCACAATATGTTATAAGAAAATGCTTTAAAAAGTCTAGTTCATATATGTAACATGTTTATTCATAATAAAAAAAAAAAAAACGATCATTTTTAATATTTTATCGATCTAATGTTAACATGTTCATCGTTTGAACTTTGGTGAAAGAATTTATCATTCAATAGTTTTTTTTTAGAAAATTAACATAAATTATAAGAAACTCTATATCAAACCATCACAATTTCTTTGAATGACAATAAAAAGTTAAAGACAATGACTTTATAAATTGTATATATGGTAAAATTTCCATTTTCTTCACATTCAGGATTGACTTCTTAACATCAGGCTCAAATTACTTCTTTACCCTTTGAGCTAGGTAAGATGGAAACTTCCAATAAAATCTTGATGCATAATCATTCCAGACTAGTAATTAGTATACGTGAAGTAATAAAGGCTTGTAGTGAGTTCAACAAATAAAACCAAAAAACACCATCCCTAGTATTAGTGTGAACATAGGAATAAGTACACTTGTGTATCCAATTAATGAAAAATACCCTTTCTAGCCAACAAATGACAGTTCTCAACCTTAGCATTCAAGACATTATAACTTAACGTACCTCCAACTTTGTTAGAGCCCATGGTGGTTCTCAAGATTCTTGTTTTCAAGATTGACCATCACAACCTTTGTTCTCTCTTTTTCATCATCACCATATGTACTAATTCATACCATTTTGAACGATTACTTTTAAGAAACTAAAATTGTAATTTAGGTTATAATCGTGAAAAAGATTCATGTCACTAAAAATAAGTGTAGGAAATGAAAAACAATCTAGAAATTAATATTAACAAAATTAAGGAAATCATTACCTGATTTACCATTTGGACTCTTTTTGTCATTGACAACCCTTAATTCCTAATAAAAGACAAAGACAGTTTGGTAAGCTTTTGGAAGATGTATACTGATAAAAGTAGTAAATTTCTGCAATCAAGAATGGAAAATTGCAAAAAAGACTACCTGCACTAAAGAAAGATGTCAGATCTATTAGAGCATTTTGCAGTGTGGTATATTGTACTTCCCATAATAATGGTGATTGTAGCTATGCATTCCACAAGCATCACTCTTTTTTCTTCTTGCTAATGTTATTTCATCTTCCTACATATAGAAAGTTAAAGTTCATAATCTTAAGAACTGATTGAAGTGAGAAATGGTAGTTTTGAATTGATGAATATCTATGGATGGGCAAGTACAATCTAATCTTTTCTTTTTTAGAGATGAAATTATTTATGATGAAAATGATGGTCTGTAGTTTTGAACTCTCTCTCATTTATAATTGAACATGATGGCCCAAAAATAATTAAACCTTAATAAGTTTCTTGATTAAAAAAATAGAAACAGTAAAATCCATATAAATTATGGGATATGGATAGAAAACCTCAATGTCACACAGGGGCGCACCTTTTATGGGGCCAGGAGGGGTTGTGGCCCCCCCTGAATTTTGGGCTAGAAGTAGGATATATATGTTCAATTTTCGGAATTATAAGCCCAGCAATGTGAGTTTTGGGCTGTGGCCCCTCCTGATTAGTTGATCCAATGTTTGTGTTGCCAAGAAGCTGATCCAAGATTCCAAGCGAGAGATCGTCAATCAGCTTCCGCCTTCTGCCCCAATTTCCCAGTCCCCATCCTCAATCCTCGTTCAATCGCAAGTCACTCCGCCAAATCGAATCTGTTCGTCGCGGTCGCCACTCGCCTGCTCGTCGCGACGTCACCTGCCGGGTGCTGTGCCACTGCGGACTGCGGTGTTGCTACGGTGCTACCTGGCACGTGCTGGCTGCTGCTGTTCTGCTCAACTGCTGCAATCCCCAATTCCCAATTCCCCATCCTCAGGTATGCTTTCAGCTTTGAGCAATTGAGCTTTCAAGTTTTAATTCGGATGTTGTTCAGCCTGTTCTTCAGTTCTTGACTTCTTTCCTGTTGGAATTTTAGGAATCAAACTAATTTAGGAGCTTATTTTATGAACCGATATGATTATATGAACTGATATGTCTAGAATGACTTTATTGTTTAACTTGGAATCTTGGATATAACTGAATTTATGATCATTCTATTAGATTATTAATTATATGTGGATTTCAAGACTATAAGCTAGAAAGTTATGGGTGTTCTTTTTTCTAGTTAACTGTTAACCTTATAACCTATGAAATAAGACTACATGTTGTTTTCCAACAACGGAGATAATAAATGAAATTTTGTTGGAGTTTTAGGAATCAACTAATTACACATTGCTTATTTTCTTATGAACTTTTTTTGATTTTGATTTTTATAGATACAATCTTGTGAAATATGAAAACCATTCATTCTTTCTTCAAAAGAAAGGTTGATAATGAAGAAATTCATGATAAAAATGAAGAGATTAAACGGCACAAAGCTTCAACAAGTGAGCCACAACCACAAGAACATGAAAATCAACAAGAGAATGATAGGAATGAAGCTACACAATCAAATCCTAATGAGGTGGTCCAAGCGGATCTTAAGCAACTAGAAAGAGATTCCGCTAAAAGAAAACAAATATGGGAATATCCGGTTAACTTAAGGGAAGAAGTAAGACGAGCTTATATGAGCTTAGGACCTTTCCAAATACATCTTAAAGAATATCATGCTAAAGGTTCAAAGAAACATCCTCGTAGATTTCAATATTCTTGGTTCAACATTTTCCCTAATTGGTTAGAATATTCTCCAACAACACATGCATCTTATTGTTTTATTTGTTTTATATTTAACGATAAACCAAGTGTGTCCCATGGTTATGATGCATTTACTGTTAAAGGATTTGACAATTGGAAGAAAGTTAATGACGGGAAAAATTGTGCATTCTTAAAGCACATTGGTTGTTCACAACATAGAAATGCTGTTGCATTCACTGAAAATTTGATGAACCAAGAAGCACACATTGAAAATATCATAATGAAGCAAAATGAAGAGCAAATATTGAAGAATCGTTTACGATTAAAAGCTTCGATTGTCACAGTTCGTTGGTTGACATTCCAAGCGTGTGCTTTACGAGGACATGATGAATCTCCTAATTCCAAAAATCGTGGTAATTTTTTGCAACTACTAAAACTTCTAGCATCTTATAATGATGAAGTTGCAAATGTTATATTAGAGAAAGCTCCTTATAATTCAAAATATACTTCTGGAGAAATTCAAAAAGAAATTCTTAGTATTATTGCAAATAAAGTTAGAAAGCATATTCGTAGTGAAGTGGGTGATTCATATTTTTGTGTCATGGTTGATGAGTCTAAAAAAGAGCAAATGGCGATAGTTTTGAGATTTGTTGATGTAGAAGGGATCATACGGGAAAGGTTCTTGGATTTGGTTCATGTTACGGATACCTTATCATTAAACCTAAAAACAAATATGTGGAGACAACTTTTGCACTATCAGTTTGATGTTAGTAAAATCCGTGGCCAAGGTTATGATGGTGCTAGTAATATGAGAGGGGAATGGAACGGATTACAGGCACTTGTTCTTAAGGATTGTCCTTATGCATATTATGTTCATTGTTTTGCTCATAGATTACAACTAGCCTTGGTAGCTGCTTCAAGGGAAATTATTCCTGTACACCAATTTTTCACAAACTTAATTTTTTTAATTAATGTAGTTTGTGCTTCCAGTAAGCGTCATGATGAGTTACAAAAGGCGAAGGCAACTGAGATTGAACAATTATTGGAACTAGGTGAAATCGAATCAGGCAAAGGATTGAATCAAGTTGGGACATTAAAAAGAGCTGGTGATACACGTTGGGGTTCTCATTTTCGTTCTGTTTGCAGTTTGCTTAACATGTTTGATTGTACTCGTGTTGTTCTCCAGGGAATAATTGATGACGTATCTGCTACTTATTCTCAACGCGGAGATGCTGATGCTGCTTACTGTTTCCTAAAATCATTTGATTTTGTGTTTATTCTTCACTCGATAAAGGAAATAATGGGGAAAACTGATGTACTTTCTCAAGCTCTACAAAAGAAATCTCAAGATATTCTTAATGTCATGGAGTTAGTTTCAGCAACAAAGGAGAGTCTAAATGAATTCAGAAACAAGGGATGGGACTCTTTACTTGCACAGGTAAAGTTTTTTTGTGAAAAACATCAAATAGATATGCCGGATATGAATGCTCCATATACTTCTACTCGATACCGGCCTCGAAAAACAGATCATCATGTTACTTTTGAACATTTTTATCGAGTGGATTTGTTTACAATCACATTGGATAAACAGTTACATGAGTTGAATAGTAGATTCAATGATCAGGCGATGGAGCTATTAAGTCTTAGTTCTACTTTAGTTTCAAAAGAACACCCTAAAGTGATTAAAGTTGATCAAATTTGTCGTCTTGTTGAAAAGTATTATCCCGAAGATTTTACGGAGCAAGAGAGAATCCAATTAAGATATCAATTGGAGATTTTTAATATTGATATGACAAAGAATCCCAAGCTTAGTGGTGTATCGACTATTGCTGACTCATGTAAGGGTCTTGTGGAAACTCAGAAACGTGAGACGTATTATTTGCTTGATAGAGTGGTGCGGTTAATCTTGACACTTCCAGTTTCTACCGCAACAACAGAGAGGGGATTTTCAGCAATGAAAATATTCAAGAATCGTCTTCGCAATACGATGACCGATGACTTTCTCGCAAACAACTTGGTGGTTTACATAGAAAGAGAAATTGCTGAAAACATTGATTCGAAGTCGGTAATTGATGAATTCAAAGACCTTAAAGGTCGTCGGGCTGAGTTGTAATTCTTTTTCTAGTTATTTTTTTGTGTTTATTTGTAAAAACAAATTTGGTTTTTTTTTTGTATGTAAGAACTTTAATTTTAGTTTATAATACTTTCGGTAAATCGCCCCCCCCCCCACCCAAAAAAAAAAAAAAAATTGTTCAAGCTCCGCCCCTGATGTCACATAACGTTGAAATAAACTTCCTTTGATGCGTCTATCAAAGCCATAACTAATCTTATACAAAATTCAACTTTTTATAGCAAATAGTAGCCTCATGATTTACAACTTCTAAATCATCCCATGCATAGGATTATAATGTGTTGATAAAAAAAATTAAAAGGATACAAATAAATGAAAGCTATAAAGCATTATTTGTAGATAAAATCACACATATATGAATGAACATGAAGGAAAAATCAAGGATCAATAGCGAAAAGGGACGATTCAGAGATAAAAGCTCAACAGGTTACATGTAGTAGCAATAAAGAGAACCAGAACAAAAAAATGCCAGTCTAGAGCTTTCAAAACACACCTACTTTTGACCTACAGGAAAAGTTACACTTGAATGTCCCCAGGAAGTAACCAATGTGACTTCTGACTAATTTCAAAAAATTAACATTTATATATACCTCTGAATGATACTTTTATTACAGTAAGCTTTTTTTTAATTGAAATTTTATCAACCTCTTTGAGAAAAGTGACCAGATCCACCTCTTTGGGCACCTTGATCTTCCACCAGCTTGCAATAGACTGTCTGCATATGTGGAAACCGTGTCAAGAAAAAGAAAGTTGATTCCTTATATTGATAAAGAAAGTAAAGTATCTTTCTATTTTCCAAATTAACCAGAACGTAAAATCCTTTAATTCCCACCACAGTCGAAAGCCTAATCTTCCTATAATAAAAATAAATGAAAAACACTCGAGTTCCTTTACTGTTTATTAAAGTAGTAATATTTGAAGATATATCACATTAACCTTAATACCACCCCTTTCTTTCTCCAATAAACCAAACTAGGGAAAGAATTGCCATTAACATATATCAATAATTTGTTGCCACTTTGATGCATAATTTTTGAACTTTAGAAATTCTCTTATACTCATGGTTATTTATGTCAAATAGAGCATCCTTCATGACCTTTACCACAACCAGAAGATCAAATGATTAATGAGTTTTTTAACAACACCTAATACCTATTCAACCAATGTATCTAGACAAACATACAGTAGTTACACATAACCACACAAACACTCAAAAACATACACAGTTTACTTATAGAGTCAACAAAAACACTAAAAAACATACACAATCTTTGGATGCATTTATAGAGAAAGCAATGAAGGAAGCACATTTGCCTCTTGACACACCTTGTAACAAGCTTTATTCGATAAATGACCAACAAATTGTTCAAATATATTATAATCTGTTTGAGTGATATCAAAGCTTCCCTTACAATTTTTCAAGAAAAAAAATAAATGACAGGTGACAAAGTTGGGTCGCTCAATGAGCCGGTCAGGATAACATAACACATTACCTCCATATTGGATCCAAGACCGGTTGATGTATGTGGTTAGATTCAAATGAGATCCCTTCAGCGCTTCAACTTTTTTCAATAACCTCATGCAATAAAAATATAATCTTGATTAGACTATAACACATCAAACAGAAAAAACATAGAAAATGTGACTATTGTTTTACCTTGGCAACCAATTGCTCAAGATTTGTAGAAGAAATTTCTAAAGCTGTATATGGCATCATAGAATTGTCTTTTACATCATTTTCTTCTACATTGGTCTCACTTTCCGCAGCTGGTGATCAGGATTGTCTTCTAACAATTTAGATGAAGAAGATGGCAACTCGTCTTTGTTGGTGTTTGTATCAGGAGGATTCAACTCTAATAGATAAGTTAAATATCAGTATGTGTGTATTCAGACACTATGTGTTGAGTCATTCACACAAAAGGAAAAATGATACATGTGCTCGATAATGTGTGTATCCACAGTCCTCTGTATCAGCAACCTAAGCATACTTGTTGATGTTCATTGAACCAGAACTTGCAGCTTCAAATACTCCATGAAGCTTTCGATCACTGTAATTGAACAGGCCCTTCCTTTATGTTCTTAATGTATGAGAAATGGGTGACTGGTAAACCTGTAAAACAAAGGTCACAGACATTTACATTATTAGAGTTCTTCATGAGCAAAATATCAATAAAAAATGATATATACTAGATAGTGCTTAAAATCGACATAAGGTAGAAGCGGGGTAGCAGAAGCCCTTCCTATATATATATATATATATATATATATATATATATATATATATATATATATATATATATATATATATATATATATATATATATATATATATGGGAAAAGTGAATATACCCTTAAGGGTATATAAGCTTAAATACCCAAACTCACTATACTACGTCGTTTTGTATTATATATATACATTGTAATTGTCCAATGTTCTTATAATTCAACTTCTAACTTGATTTACTTCGAAGATTTTTATAAATTTCACATTTATTGTCCTCTTACATAATTTTCATTTTCAACTATAATATATATAACTTAGTAGTGTTCGACAAAAAGATGTGATGTAAGATGAATATAATAGTGAAATTTTGGAAATGTTGAAAGTAAATCAAGTTAGGGTAAGTGTAATAACATTATAATGAATATATCAAACAAAACGACGTATTATGGTGGGTTTGGGTACCTAAACTTATATACCCTTAAGGGTATATTCACTTTTCCATATATATATATATATATATATATATATATATATATATATATATATATATATATATATATATATATATATATATATATATGAAACACATCCATTTAATTAAATTAAATTAAAAAACATGTAAACGTTTTTTTATAGGAATAAAGGTATCCATATTATAATATGGGGTGTTTTTTTAGCCAACTCCATGATTAAATTATATTCAACATTCCTAACAAATTAGTTTTATTCACTTATTTTATTTGTTATAGACATGCAAATAAAAAATTATTATAATTTTAATAAACTATATTATTAAAACAACCGATGTAGTTATATTAATATCAATATTTATTGAAGTTATTCACTCAAATATAATATTTACGTGTCAAATATAACAACATGAGCATCTATATGTTTTTTTTATTTTTCTTTTATTTTTAGTAACGTCGCAGTTATCTTCGTTTTGTAACCAATTTACTATTCATCATCTTTATATATATATATATATATATATATATATATATATATATATATATATATATATATATATATATATATATATATATATATATATATATATGACAAAATCGATGTTTACCATTGCCATTATGTAACTACAGTTGACTAAGGTGCTGTTTGTTTTTCTGAAGCCAAAATGTCTGCAGTCTGCGGACCACATCTGCAAGCCTCAGCAGCAGAAGAGGTGAACCAAATGTCTGCAGTCTGCAATAAGAAGACTGTTTGTTTTTTAACGTCTGCAGGCTGCTGAAATAAACTGAATTTTAAATAAAATTATTTTACAAACTTAAAATGATTTTTCAACACCAAAATTTTAATAATAATAGTCTTATAACATTGAAAATAAAATTCATGCAACTAAATTAGTCATACAATAAAAAAAAAAGTTTTACAATAACAATTTCATTTAAAACAATTCAATCTATATTGTGCATCAACTGATCAGCAATTTCATCACGTAACTGAGTCATATATTCACGGTCTGCTGCAGTACCATGTGTTGGAATCCCGTCTTCATCATCATCAATGGCCACATTGTTATTTCGAAACGGGACATTGGGTTCATCGTATCGTGCGAAATACTCATCACTCAATCCTTCTTTCCTTATATAATTATGAAGCGCGAAGCATGCCATGACAATGTTTCTTTGTGTCACAAACGGGAATGGTGCCATCCTCTTCAATATAGGGAAGCGTGCTTTCAAAACACCAAAAGCACGCTCAATGACATTTCAAAGTTTTGCATGTCCATGGTTAAATTTTTCTTTATTGGTCAATGCACGTCTTTGACGAAAATCTCCAAGCCAATACCTCACATTACGATAAGGGGCCATAAATCCTCGAGTGTGTGCATACGCGGCATCACAAAGATAATATTTGTCTGAAAAAAATGCAAAACACTAATCAATTTTCAAATTAAAATGAAAATATTAAAAAAAACAAAAAATTACCTGGTGGTGGAAACGGGAATGATGCTTGTGGATCGGCTACTGCTTCTGATAATATTCTAGAGTCATGCGCTACCCCTTCCCACCCGGTCACAACAAATGTAAAAATCATATTGAAGTCACATATTGCCAATACGTTTTGGTAGCAATCTCCCTTTCCCCTACTTCTATATAAGTCTTGTTTCTTAGCAGGGACAACAGCATGTATCAAAGTGCCATCAAGTGCACCAACTGTTCCTTTGAAAACCCTTCGTAGCCTCCTATTATGTCCTGGAATGTTTGGATTCGGATTAAAAGATGTTGGTACTATAACATCTTGTGCGAAAAGCATCATTTTTTCCAACACTTCATAAAAAAATTTATGAATTGTTTGCTTCGAGTGTTGAAATCTCCGCTTGATAATCACGTAACGTTGATTATGTCCGATCATCATCAAAAACATAGCCATCTTTTCCTCAACTGATACATGTTTGCTGTCCTTTAATGAGTAATTTGCTCTAAAATGAGCACATAGTCGTACAAAAGATTCACGGGACATGCATAATACTTCAACACATTGTAAACGATTACGGTGTAATAACTCCAATGTGTATTCGTGTCCCGTCATTTCCGAATCATTATCCCGCAATCGTTTCACACCCCTCTTCCAAAAATAACGGATGTATAGGTACATTAGAATTATGAGAAGTAACTTTTGATCGTGATCCATATGAACCTAAAATCAACAAAGTAGAACTTTAAAAAACATTACATAAACCATATTTCAAGTATCAAATAAACATTCCATTTATCATATTTCAAGCCAAAATAACATTACATAAACCATATTTCAAGTATCAAATAAACATTCCATTAATCATATTTCAAGTACCAACAAGGGTAAAAAGACCTAACAAAATAGTTCCAACAAAGGCAAAAACATTTAACAAAGTAGTTCCAACAAGGGCAAAAAGACTTAACAAATACTTTCAACACTAGAAAATCATCGAACAATCTTTCCATCCTTCAAAACTCCTAAACTGGTACCCGTCATCTCAAGCCACCCTCGTAATATCTCAGGAACATCGGGCAAATGCATCCACATCTCTCTCATGTTCATGGTTCCTCCAAAAATATGATATGCGACAAAGCGTAAAGGATATGTAGGGCCTAACTGAAGGACCTCTAACTTCTCTAAACACTGAGGAATTGTATACCCTTTAGTCAAACTTTGTAGAGCTTTCTTCATTTCAAATGCTAAATCGTCAGCAGTAATAGAAGTTCCATCAGGTGAAGAAGCAGACGGTGAGGCACTAGGAGCTACAGGAGTTGAGGGTTTAGCCCTTTTGTTGGGGTTACCGAATGGTGTAGCAGTATATGGTGAACCAGTATATGGTGAACCAGCAGAAGGTGAAGCAGCAGAAGGTGAACCAGCAGAAGGTGAAGCTGCAGAAGGTGAAGCAGCAGAAGGTGGTGGCTCATGATGAGAAGTGTCAACACCATCATCATCCATTGCATCAAAAGGGGTGGCGGTGATCTGAAGTGGTGGAACACGACAGGAGGATGCGCCAGCTACTGATGATGATTGGGTTGAGTAACTCCTAAAATTACCAGTAGCACTATTTCCATCAAAAAGACGTGCACAAAGATCTGGAAAAGGCAATGGAATTGTTCTCAAAGAAGCAGCTTTCAGATGCCCCTAAACCCAAATGTAACAAGAAATAGTATAAGAATATTTGGCAACTTCAAACTTAAATGTTATATATATATATATATATATATATATATATATATATATATATATATATATATATATATATATATATATATTATTGTATATTAATGTATATGTACCTTCTTAAAATCATCCCACTCCTCGGCTGTTAAATTAAAAGTGTTTGTTTGAGAATTGTATATATTACCGGTTTTGTTTTTTAAATATACCAATCCAGTGTATTTGGCTTTCAGATTGTCATATGCGTTTTTCATTTGTTTTTGAGTCAACTCAACCCCAAATTTCTCCTTAAGGACTCTTCCAAGCCTTATCCATGAATCTTTCTGCAAACTCAATCCTTTTCTACCAACACTCTCTACTTCTTCAATACAAGTATCCAATAAGCATTTTAAGTGTTCATTGGTCCATTGTTGTTTTTCTCCCATCTCTAATAACCAAATAACAATAAACAGTGAACAAGTAACATCATTATTTCAAGAAAAAGTTTTTATTTTCACGACAAATTTGTAATTTTGTTTTATTTTCAATCACAATAATGTGAAACTTTTTATTCAATTATAAATAACCTCAATTAGAGTGTTTTAATTCAAAGTTTTCTAAAAACTTTATAAATCAAATAAACTTTACTTTAACGACAAAAACTTTACTTCTATAAAATAAACAAAACTTATGTCTCTTTGTGATGCTTTCTATCATATACATACAAAATCAACAATCATATACATATACACTATCATATAAATATACACAATCAATAATCATATATATATATATATATATATATATATATATATATATATATATATATATATATATATATATATATATACAACTTTGAATTACTGCATATTTAAGTAATACAATCAATTCTAATTATAAGCATTGTTGATAATATGGGTGAGTGGAAATTTAACATTGTTGATGTACATAACCTAAATTACATTCAAGGTATCATATAAGCATCATAAGAACATCATTCAAAACAACAGGAGACATGCCCAGGCTTGACAATAACATAATTAAACAGAAAATTTGGGTGCTACTGTTACAGGTTTAACATCTAGGTTCAATTGCTAATTGAAGCACAAACACATACACAATTGGACTTTTTCGATCAAACAAACCAAGCTGGAGATGTTACAGGTTTAACATCTCGGTATTTCATTCAAAATCAAATCCAATTTCACATTCAAAGATAAATTACTTTCATTACAAATGTTTTTATTTTACAGCTCTTTTATGAGTTATGCATCAATTAACATAAATTCTGAACTATAGCTTCAATGCAACAGAAAGAAGGGAATAACAGAAAGTATATATGTAGAAGGGAATAACAGAAAGTATATATGTAGAAGGAAGTCGAAGTCTCCGGTGTAGGTGACAGCAGGAAAAAAAAATAAACGAACCTGTGAGGTCGAAGTCTCCGATGTAGCTGTGGGGGCGACGGTCTCCGGCCGGTGGCTTCACAGGGGAGTCGCTGGTTAACGGCGGCGAGCAGGGTGGAGTACGATCGATCGATCGATCGATCGAGGGTTGTGGTTCGCCGGCTGCTGCAATCGACTATGATGGTCGGAAAATCGGAGGACGCCGGATCGGAGAGGAAGGCGGCGATCGATGGCTTTGATCGGAGAGGAGGGTTGCGACGGTGGTGCTCGCTGCAAGGTGGAGCACGATCGATCGATGGAGGGTTTTTTCTCGGAGGGTTGGACGAGGACTGGAGGCGGAAGCAAAAGAAAAAAAGACGCGTTTTTTTTTTAAGGTTAAAGGGCTTGCAGACTTTAGAAGATGCAATCCCATATCTGTGTGGTGAAGACCTCGCGCAGACGTTTTTATGTCTGCGCACTTCAGAAAAACAAACAGACTGCAAACCATTATGTCTGTGCGTGGTCTGCGCCTCGCAGACAGAAGAGGTCACGCAGACCTGCAGAGAAAAAACAAAAACCCTCTAAAACTTCACTGTAATAATCGAATATATTACTGTAATAATCGAATATATTTCCAATGTATAATATTTTTAGTAAACAAACACTATCGTTTAGACTTTCGTGTAAAACAAATAATTAGGTTTGCAACGAAATAACTTTATCTATAAACAAAATGAGGTTAAATCTAAAAAACCAAGCAAAAATAGTACACTGGTTCGAACTTACAACTTGTAAGTAATATATTTAGGATAACACACGAATATCACAGGAGGATAAAAACATAGTGGAAGTGGTATTTTTCACAACCGAGTGGTTTTTATGGAGATTTAGGAACAATATTGTGTTCAATTCATGCATAATACGTTAGGACATTCTATTTAATAATGTAGTTCTTGTCTATTTTTCTCGGCTTAAGATTAGACGTTCCAAAGTAATTGTTTAGAACGATTGGTTAAAAACTCTTGTATAACTACTTTCTTTTCCTTCTACCTTTCTGGTAGAAATGTCTATATTTAGTTTTGTGTTGTTCAAAAAAAAATTGTAACTAATAGATGTTCATCTAAAAGAGTTGGGTTAGAACAAAATTAAGAATCAACTAAACATAAATATATTACATGAAGAATATGAATATAAAAAGACAAATCACCATATCTTTACAAAATATATTGCATAATGTCGGGCACACCGTCCTTTGATTTAACACACTAATTACGACCACATCAATAACACTACTCTTTTAGGGCGTGTACGGCAAAATTAGCTGGTAGCGGATAGTTTGTAGCTTGTAGCGTTTTATTAAACGCTACATGAAGTAGTATTTGGATTTAGAGCGTTTTGTTTAAACTAAACGCTAGAAGCCTGTAGTGTCAAACAAAAATTTCTGTTCAAAACGGAGCGTTTTCTCAAACGCTAGAAGCTAAAAGCTCTCAAACGCTCCCAAAAACTTTGTGCCAAACACGCCCTTAATTTCTAAACCACAAACAATAAACCAAAAACCCTAGAAACCTAAAAATACATCATATACCCATAAGGAAACCCATTTGTTGAATGGAAACTAATCACAAATATATATATATATATATATATATATATATATATATATATATATATATATATATATATATATATATATATATATATATATATATATATATATATATAGTAGTTTATAACCCGTGGGCACAACGGATTAGAAATGTAAAAATAATTTTAATTAAATTATAAGATAATTATTGAGCAATGATAAAAAAAATTAATAATTTAATAAATTAGGCAATAGATGTTACAAATAAATTTTTTGTTGACGTGTTTGATATGTGTAAAATGAAGTAGTGAATTAGTGAAAATTTAATTAATGAGGAAAAACTTTAGAATGACAAGTGGCAAATAATTAATGTGAAGCTCTAATTGATTGACATGTGGCAAATGTGCTACTCTTTTATTTGGTAGGGAGATAGGGTTAGGTTATTTTGTTTTCACTATCTATTGTGTGCATGGATGACTGATTCTGGACCAATCATTTTAATTATTTTAACAAAATAATTAATGTATATTACATGTTGAAGATATAATGAATATTAATTACATCTTCAGCATTTAATTACATTAATTACTTTCTTAAAATAACTAAACTGATTGGTCCAGAATCAGTCATACAAACACACAATAGATAGTGAAAACATTTCAACCTCTATATATATATATATATATATATATATATATATATATATATATATATATATATATATATATATATATATATATATATATATATATATATATATATATATATAGGGTTAGGTTCATTTGAGACCACTTATATTTTGTGAGACCGTGAGACGCATTTGTTTATTTTTTTTTATTTTTTTTTAGTTAATTCATGTTCCGAAAATAATATTTAAAAAAAGAATTTTTTGATTTTTCCATTTATTTTGCATTTTAAAATTATTTTTAGAATATGTACAGTGTAATATTCTATTTAGAATATTTCACGTATTTTTCAAAAAAAATAGAATTTTTTTTTTATTTTTTTTAGTTAATTTAAGTTCCGAAAATAATATTTAAAAAAAGAATTTTTAGATTTTTCCATTTATTTTGCATTTTAAAATTATTTTTTAGAATATGTCAGTGAAATATTCTATTTAGAATATTTCACGTATTTTTCAAAAAAAAAACGGAATTTTTTTTATTTTTTTTTATTTTTTTTATATTTTTTTTATATTTTTTTTAGTTAATTCAAGTTCCGAAAATAACATTTAAAAAAAGAATTTTTGGATTTTTCCATTTATTTTGCATTTTAAAATTATTTTTAGATTTGGTCTCACGGTCTCACAAAATTATAATGGTCTCAAATGAACCTGAACCTATATATATATATATATATATATATATATATATATATATATATATATATATATATATATATATATATATATATATATATATATATATATATATTAGAGGTTGAGTGAAAGAATGGGAGTCATGTGCTCAAGGTTATTTATGGTGCATGTTGACTAAGGAAGAAGGAACTAGTTATCCGCAAGAAACTGGAAAAAAGTTATGATGTTGTAGTCGAATGAGAAGACAAAGGCAGAGAAGATGACGCAGGATGGGGAAATCAAAAAAAGGGAAAAAGCAGCTTAGTCCATGGGGGTAGAAGAAGAAAGGTCAGATTAACAAGTAAACTATCTGCTACTCCCACTGCCACTCCCTCTGCTAATAATCATTTCCACCTTCATATTTACCCTCATCATCTATATGTAATTTCATCATTTGTCCCGTCTAACACGCAACTACCCCACCTTCAACTCTATCTCATCACATTGCCGAGTTCCTACAAAAAAAAATCGAGTTACACCATTCAATAAAAATTGGTACCTAGGTTAAGTTGATTAAAAAAATAACATACTATATTTTATTTTATTCTTATTGAATGGCATCCCTTTCTTGATATATTAAAATATCCTTTAACTGATACAAACCACCTACACCAGTCCACCACTACAAGAGAATCATTTTTCAAAAATAATTACTAAGGATTTTGGAGTAGTTTGGAAGGTAAGACGGTCATATTTAATGTTATGCATGTAAAGTTCTACTCATTTAACACATGAAATATCAAAATCGTGTTATCATTTATGATATTGTGCTGGTTGAGTTCAAGTTTAGATGATATTAAAGAGTAGGTTTGTTTGCCCCTTAAAAGAAAATTATTACAGTATATTGTACCAAGATGAAAGGTCTATTGAAATAAACATTTTATTTGGCAAAACAACAACCTTACAATCAAAATAATGGATTTATTAAGAAAAGGGCAAATGTCAAGTTCAAACATGTTATCCGAGTTTTTTGGGTTTGATATTATTTTCAAATTTTAGGTCAATTTGTTTTTATAAATAGATCACTTGAATTCATACAACCCATGTTAAGAAATTATAATCTGGCATTATCAATAAAATATATCCCTCGTTTTTTCTCTAATGTTTACAAGTGAGCTCTAAGTGAACCACATTAAATATTGCCTAATTTTTTTTATGTACTTTCAATTGTTTATTATTGTTTATTGTATCCTTATTGTGAGTGTTTGAGTTTATATGCACCTCCGTATTTATTTATTTTTATATGAGTGAGAGGAATACATATAATAATATATTTAAATCATAACAAAAATATCTCTCAAAAAACGATGCACACGCTTAAACCATACTAGGACAAGCAAGGAGGAACAATCCAAATTATAACAATTTACTCCCCTTGTATCTAATAGTCGTCGCTTGAAATCAAGAAGAAAAAAAATTACAGAGACAAAACTGTAAAATTGGTCACCGTGATATATAAGTATGTAAAAGGACTATTTTGCATTTATTATTTATTTCTTACATTTTCTTTTTTTATTTTATTATTAAATTAATTATAAAAAATAAAAAAAATCTCACCCATCTCTCTATCGGTAACTCTCCCCCTTCATTTTATCTGTCTCTCTATCTCTTTATCTTTTCTCTAAAAAATCTTAAAATCGAGGCATAGAAAAAAGAGGTCAGATTGGATCTTCAACATCAATGTATCACAATCATATTCTTTGTTAAAGAAGATTCTTATTCTAGAGTCGCATCAGACATAGAATTGACACAAAATTCTTTTTCCCTATTTACAAGTATCACTCTTCCAATCAACCCCTAATCGCACTGTCACAACTAGAAATTTTTGTGCCTTGTAACTACAACACTTAAGCCAAGTTATGAATCAAAGACATGAGAGCATGTATGATGCTTACTCTATGACAACAAAATTTTAATCAAACACTTCATACAAGCATTGCAAATAGTCAACAAGCAATTGGAAACCTTAGAAATCCTTATTTAAGTCCATTATGGATTAAGATTTCCTTATTGGGCCCAATGGACCAATAAGCTTCCAATTGGACTATCTTGGGCTTAGAACTCTTGAATGGGCTCTAATTGGACCCACTTCCATTTGTTTCAAAATTTTGGGCCATATTGGGCCTAGAATGAAATAAATTAATTTAATGAACCATATTGGGCCATAATTAACCTAATTTAGCCCTAATAGGTTATAAAAATCACATTTATAATTATTTGGACCAAAAATCACTCAACATAACCATGAAAATTGGGCTTAAGCAATTAAGGCTCAATCCCTTCCTTTTTCTTCACCATTCTCGGCCCAAGCCCAAAGGAAAAGAGGAAGTTGACTTCTTGCATGACACATCACTTTTATATGGAGGATATCCATGTTTTACACTTCAAACATCCATGCAATCTCATCTTTCCATGCAAGCACTTCTCTTCTTCTCCCCCTCTCTCATTCTCGGCCGAAACCAAACAAACACACACATCACAACTAGATTTCTCTCTAAACCACTCAAAGATCATCTCTTCTTCTTCATCCAAAATCTCAAAAATTTGGCTTGAAGTCTAAGGATCTTCATCAAGTAATTCATCATCTAAGGTAAGTTAATGGCTAACATATGATCTAACTCCCTTCATTTCATCAAAATCTCTTCTAAATCCATTCAATCTTGTGATCTTGCACCTTAGAAGCTCTTTAAATTCGAGGTTTTCCAAGAAAGGTTGCTAGGATGGAATTCTTCTCATCTTTTCCTTCCAAAACCGAAACCACACCCAAGGTGAGTTTCATACCCCCTTCTTTTTGGTTTTTATGAGTTTTATGGGGGAAGAATACAAGTAAACGTGTAGATCTATGTGTAAATGTATGCTATGTGTGATTTGATGCATGTATGTGTGTGATATGATGTGCTTGTGATGAATATGTTATTCAACAAGTGTGTAAAACTGAGATCTAAAACATGGGGAAGGAAATAAACATAAACTAAACTATTTTATACTAATCAAGTCAAGAAAAATAGTTTATATGGTTAGGATGAACATACTTGAACATAAAATTCATTTTTGGGCTTAAATTGTCAAAAATACAAAACTTGGGGTCCAAACCCACAAATTATAATTTCTGGAGGGTCAACAGTGTCCTAAAAGTTTCTATGATAATTTTTCTGAACATCAACATTTTTGGAGGGGCTTAAACGTAAACATTGAATGTAATGGGTTAAATTTGGGCTTTTCGGCCCAATAAGATTCAAAATGCGAAATTTCCAAATTTGAGGGGCTGAAAATGCAAGTTTATGTAAAACAGGGGATTTGAAGTGAAATAAAACAATTCCAATGGTCAAAAATGCTTTTCAAATTCAAAAAGGATCAAAAATGTAAAAAATTTCTATTTTGGGCCAAAACTGTCAAAGTTACGAAATTGAGGGTTTAACCGAGAAAACTTTATTCTGGATGGACTAAAGTTGTTACAAAACAAAATTTGGGGCAAAAATGTATTTTCTACAAGTTTATGACACCAAAGTGTCAAAATAATGTTTTGAGGACTAAAATGAAATTCTTTTATATAAAGGACTAAAAGTGCTATTTTTATAAAAGAAAGGTTGTGAAAAAGTAAAAATCTTACTTTTAAACGAATTAATTCATTAAGACGAAATACAAGACCCACGACTACCGACGAAGCATAAGAACAAATACACACTCAACACCTAATATCGTTACAGAACAAATTGATTCGGTCTCGAATCAATAACAAAACAAAAGTCTATAAATCATAGGATTTCAATAAACACGCGATAACTACGATGAGTCAACATTCAATCTTTGGGCTTGAAAGTTTCAAATTGTGCTTGTTGGGCCTTGCTAGCCCAATAACATGATCTTTGGGCCCGAAGAGAACGCGCTTACATGTTAATGGGCCTTCTATGACCTAGTTTCATGTAAAAGGACTTTCAATAGCTCTATTGTGCTATTGGGCCCTAATGGCCCATTAGTACTGCTAGTGAGGTCGAGAAGTCAAATGCGATTCGGGCCAAGTGCTTTTCGCATTCCTGATAGCCTTGAATAACCTATGGAAATAAAGAGGGCTTCGTACCCTCCTTTCTCCTCGGTTGACCGGCTTATGAGAATTCGAGTAATTAGATTTGTGGCGTTAATCAATAGAAGTCAGGGTGGTTGGATTATGTGAGCAGTACGGACGACGCCTTAAGGATCGCTCGTAATTTGTAGTTATAAACTAGTCATTTTCATTAATGCGTGATTGTAACAACTCACAAACCTTAATTAATCCAATGTCACCTAGGTAATCAAAAACAATCGTCGTATCGGTATAACAATAAACAAGTCATGTGATTTACGTATTAGGAAAACATCGGGTTTTCCCGGGAAGTTCAACATTTTAACCTATGTGATGTATACAAAGTTCAACAATTATACATGTTTTAAAAATCGACAAGCATATTTACGGATCTTCACACTTTTTATAAACAAATACTCTTTTCAGAAAATATCGGATTTTCTGGGTTTTTTTTCAAACTTCACAAAAATCATTTTTTTCCATAACATTACTTATGAACTCACCAACATTTCATATGTTGACGTTTTTCAAAATAACTTGTATTCTCAGGTAACAGGTAAACCGAAGAATAAGTTTCAGGAAATGTCATGGCGTTTTGTTTAAATTATCTATCAGACAATCTATGTTATGGAATTGTAATCTTTAAAACAATGTACTGAATGTAAACAATATCAGTTGTACTATTTCAATGCATGGTGATGAATGATGTTATGATTCATGTATAATCATTATGATGATATTTAATTTAAGTCACAAGAGCCCTCAGACGTTTCCGCCATCCGGTTCGGGGGTGTGACAGGTTGGTATCAGAGCTCTGTTTATAGTGAACTGGCATATCTAACTACACATTGATATGCAACTATAAACCAAAAAGAGGGACTAACACAACTCTGAACAAAACAAGTAAAACATAACAATAAAAACACCCTTGCTTTTATTAGGAAAAAGAACATAATACCGAACCAAACAAGATAATGCTAGTATCTCGGTTAAGCCAGGACTGTTCTTAGTCGTATCAAGGAGTGGATGTAGCCTGATCAACTACATTTCCTCCAAGGTACAACTATCACATGTCCTGAGGAAATCGTGATAGTTAGGGAACCTAAAAACATACCCCTTTATCACCAAAAAGAGAACATCCGTTCAGTCTATACAATAGTTGTAGCGTCTTAGGAATAATGTTAGCATATTTACGCACTCTCGCAGATAGCATGGCTGGTTTCCATCACCCCGGAGATCCTTATTTCCCTAATCAGGGAAATAATGGATGGTTGGACGAGGAGCCTGAAGAAGAGCCCGAGGAAGACCCCGAGGAGGATCTGACGGGGAACTGGAGGCAGAAGTCAAGGGTGAACCTGCCGAACCAGAAGAAGAACAGGAGGAGGAAGAAGATGAAGGAAGCTTTGAGGAGGAACCCAACGATAACGAAGGGGGTGATTCGGACGCGGAGTCCGAAGTCATCAACCCCCTTACCCGATTAGGGTACCCGCTTACCGGGTAGGCCCCACTGGTCCTACACCCCCCCGGGGTATTGATCTTTGGAGGTGGAGCAGACAGTAGGGACAGCGACCCCCGTTCGGCATGACACGCGAGTTCTTTGACCTGAAGGACGGAGGACCGGCCGATCAAGCCCTTTCGGTCATGGCGAAACGGTTACGGAACACCGACGACCTAGCTCAGAGCACCGCCGACTAGGTACACCAAATGTGGGCTAGGGCCAAGCGTGCAGAGCAGGAGACACGAGACGTTCTTCGAGAGTTCCATATGAGGTAGGTGAGGTGGGAGTCTCGACTCCAGGACACAGAACGATAGGTGGCTCGTCTTCAGGGAGCATCCACTTCCTCAGCACCACCCCCGGACACATCTCACCGCGACTAGGGATAACAGTATCAGTTTTTAGTACTATGTCATTAGGATCTATGCTATGTACCCTGACTCTATGTTTAAGTGACTACACTACTCATAGAGCCGTTATGCTGTTGAACTAGTATCACTTATGTATGCTCTTACGAGCAAAAATTTTCATGTATCGAATGCGGATAATATTAGTAAAAAATTTTATATGTTTTATTATGACGTTATAATATGCTATGTGTTACGTATCCATGATTGTATGCTAAATTGTAGAAGTACTTAAGTTTGTGCCACACACCTAGTCTATAGGATCACAACCTCACAAAAACCACCTACACTCAACATCTTTCCGTTCTATGACAGAAAGATGCCTCCACGACCCACTCGCGGAAACCCTGGACCAACCCCACTCGAAGTCGACTCAGCTGCATTCCAGGCAGCTGTATCTGCTGCGGTCACCGCAACAATGGCACAAATTCACCAATGGAACAATGGAGGAGTCAACGGACAAGGGGCCGGAAGTTCGAACAACGGGATGAATCAAGGACCCACCAAATCATGTTCCTACAAAGACTTCACAAACGCCAAACCACGAACCTTTAACGGCACTGGAGGAATGATCACCCTGAAACGATGGATTGAGAAGGTGGAATCGGTATTCGAGATATGCGATTGTCCTGAGGAGATGAAGGTGAAGTTTGTAGCATGCACTTTCGTTGACCAAGCGCTCACTTGGTGGAACGGACACGTGGAAGCCATGACACTCCCCGTAGCCAATTCCATGACATGGACAGAGATGAAAGAAATGTTGATGCCCGAGTATTGCCCTCGTGGTGAAATTCAGAAAATGGAACAAGAATTGTGGAATCTCACTGTCCGGAACGCTGATATAGATGCCTACATATCAAGGTTTAGCGAACTGTCTCTGTTATGCCCTGGCATGATTACCTCAGAGGGTAAGTAGATCGAGCGATTCATCTGGGGACTAACCTCCCCGATCCAAGGAAACGTGATAGCTGCAAATCCCGAAAATTTCGACAGTGCTAAGAGATTGGCCAAGAAGCTGTATGACCACAACAACAAGAAGGGTGAGAAGCCAGTGGAGACTTAAGTTAAGAAGGAAAATGATAGCAAGAAGGGGAAGAACAACAAGAGAAAGGGGCGTCAAGGCTCCGAATCATCCAAGAAGCAGCAAACAGTGGCAGTTAATGCTGCAACCGCTCAAGTTCCGTCCACACCAAATGCTCCAGCCTCAGCTGCTCCAAGTGCTCCTAGACCTTATTCTGGTAATCTTCCCAAGTGCAACAAGTGCGGTCTCCATCACAATGGAGAATGCAGAGAGATGCAGTGCACCAGCTGCAATCGGAAGGGCACACGACAAGGTACTGCAGGACTTACCCTCATCAGAATCAACAACAGGGAAGCAACAACAACAATAACCGCAACAACAACATCACCAACACTGGCGGCAACAATGCAAGACCTAGCCACACCTGTTATGGATGTGGAAGGACTGGGCATTTCCGTCGAAATTTCCCTAACAACAACAATCCCAGAAATGGAGGAACAGGAAGGGTGCTGACCATGGGTCAGGGGGAAGCGATTCAGGATCCCGCTGTTGTTATCGGTACGTTTCCCCTAAACCACTCTTATGCATGCATCCTATTTGACACCGGAGCGGAGCGAAGTTTTGTGAGCAATAAGTTTAAACATTTGTTAAAACAACAACCCCAGAAGCTTAATGAAACCTTTACGGTGGAAATGGCCAATGGGAAAACCGAATCCACTAGGGAAGTCTATATCGGATGTACCCTAACTCTAAATCAACACGTCTTCCGAATAGACTTAATGCCTGTTTCCATTAGGAGTTTCGATGTGATTATTGGCATGGACTGGTTAAGCCCCTACCATGCTGAAATTATGTGTCACGAGAAGGCCGTTCGCCTTCACCTTCCCAATCACGAAACCCTAGTTATTTACGGAGACAAACCTAGCACGAACCTTCGCCTCATATCGTGCATCCAGGCACGGAAGCATCTGCGAAAGAACGATTTGACGTTCCTGGCTCATATAGTGGATAAAACCAAGGAAGAGGTTGGCATTCAAGACATTCCAGTAGCACATGAATTCCCAGACGTATTTCCTGAAGATCTTCCTGGAGTACCCCCAGAGAGACAAGTTGAATTCCGAATTGATCTTGTTCCAGGAGCAACCCCCTCGCTAAATCGCCTTACCGACTAGCTCCTGCTGAGATGCAGGAATTGTCTAGCCAGCTCAGTGAACTCCTGGGCAAAGGATTCATCTGACCCAGCTACTCGCCATTGGGAGCTCCGGTCCTCTTTGTCAAAAAGAAGGACAGGTCTTTTAGGATGTGCATCGATTACAGGGAGCTAAACAAGCTCACTGTCAAAAATCGCTATCCACTCCCACGAATCGACGATCTATTTGACTAGCTCCAAGGAGCTAGTTACTTCTCTAAGATAGATCTACGGTCTGGATACCATCAAATCAAGGTCCGGGAAGAGGATATACCCAAAACCGTTTTCCGAACTCGTTACGAACATTATGAATTTGTCGTAATGCCCTTTGGTCTAATGAATGCCCCTGCCGCATTTATGGACCTAATGAACCAAATCTGTCGGCCATTCCTTGACAACTTTGTTATCGTTTTCATTGACGGCATTCTAGTTTATTCCCAAAGCGAAGAAGAGCATGGCCAACATCTCCAACAAATCCTGGAAACCCTGCGAACAGAGAAGCTATACGCAAAACTCTCCAAATGTGAGTTATGGCTCCGTAGCGTGAACTTTTTAGGTCATGTTGTTAGTCGGGAAGGAATACATGTGGATCCTTCTAAGGTCAAAGCCGTTGAAGGATGGGCAGTTCCGAAGACACCCACAGAAATTTGCTAATTCTTAGGCCTAGCAGGCTACTATAGGAGGTTCATTCAGAACTTCTCTAAGATCGCCAAGCCACTTACCTTGCTTACACAAAAAGGCGTACCATTCAAATGGACGGACAAACAAGAAGTTGCATTCCAAACTCTGAAACAAGCACTCTGCAGTGCCCCGGTACTATCTCTACCAAAGGGAACGGAAGATTTCGTGGTCTACTGCGACGCATCAAATCAGGGTTTAGGTTGCGTTCTCATGCAGCATGGAAAAGTGATAGCTTACGCATCCCGCCAACTAAAGACACACGAAATGAGCTATACAACCCATGATCTGGAATTGGGAGCAGTGGTCTTCGCTCTGAATATTTGGAGGCATTACCTCTATGGTACAAAGTGCACCATCTTCACGGACAACAAGAGTCTCCAGCACATCTTGAATCAGAAAGAGCTGAATATGAGGCAACGAAGATGGGTTGAACTAGTGAAATCAAGTACCACCCAGGTAAGGCCAACATGGTAGCTGATGCCTTGAGCCGGAAAGAGTACTCTAATCGTCGTGTGAAAACTCTCTTAATAACCATCCAATCTCACCTAACCACTCAGATCAGGGTATCCCAGTCAGATGCCATGAAGGCGGAAAACAGAGCAAGCGAAGCATTACGCGGAATGGAGAAGAATCTCGAGGTGAAAGAGGACAAAGTATACTATTTCATGAACCGTATTTGGGTCCCTAAATTTGGAGGATTTAGGGAGGTAGTCATGAACGAAGCTCACAAGACGCGATACTCCATCCATCCAGGTTCGGACAAAATGTACTTGGATATTAAACAACATTATTGGTGGCCTAACATGAAGGCAAAAATTGCCACCTATGTCAGCAAATGCCTTACTTGCGCCAAAGTAAAGGTGGAATACTAGAAGCCCTCGGGGTTATTACAGCAACCAGAAATCCCCGAGTGGAAATGGGAAGGAATTTCTATGGACTTTGTGACCAAGCTACCTAAGACGTCAGATGGATTATACACTATATGGGTAATAGTTGACCGACTGACGAAGTCCGCCCATTTCCCGCCAATAAAAGAATCCTACAAGATGGAGAGACTGACAAGAATATGCATTCGAGAAATTGTGAGGCTTCACGGAGTGCTAGTGTCTATTATCTCAGATAGAGATAGTAGGCTCACTTCACATTTTTGGCAATTACTTCAGAAAGCACTGGGAACCCATCTCGACATGAGCACCGCTTATCACCCACAAACGGACGGTCAAAGCAAACGAACTATCTAGACACTCGAAGACATGCTTCGTGCATGTGTGATAGACTTTGGGAAGTCTTGGGATACCCACTTACCCTTAGTTGAATCCTCGTATAACAACAGTTACCATTCGAGCATCAAAGTCGCTCCTTTCGAAGTGCTATATGGACGTAAGTGTAGATCACTGTTGTGTTGGGCTGAGGTGGGCGACACCCAGCTGGCAAAGGGACTAGCATCAGACAAGACGTTAACAGGACCAGAAATCATACGTGAAACCATGGAAAAGATAGTTCAAATCAGAGCTCGACTACAAGCCTCGTGCGACCGACAAAAGAGCTACGCTGATAGACGGCGAAAGCCCTTAGAATTTCAGGTCGGGGATCGAGTACTGCTAAAAGTTTCACCCTGGAAAGGGGTCATTCGTTTTGGAAAACAGGGAAAATTGAACCCACGATACATTGGACCTTTCGAGATCGTTACCCGAATAGGTCTAGTGGCGTACAGACTGCAGCTACCCGCTGAGCTCAGCAGTGTACACCCCGTGTTCCATGTTTCCAATCTGAAGAAGTGCCTATCTAATGAAACTCTCGTCATTCCCCTTGATGATATTGAAATCAATGAGAATCTCCTATTCATTGAAGAACCAGTCGAAATCATGGATAGAGAGGTGAAGCGTACTAAACAAAGTCGCATCCCGATCGTGAAAGTACGGTGGAACGCGAAGCGTGGTCCAGAATTCACGTGGGAACGCGAAGACCAACTGAAGCAAAAGTACCCTCACCTATTCTAGCATTCTCAAAACCTAGCTTTCAAAAGAATTTCGGGACGAAATTCCCTCTAATGGGGGGATGATGTCACAACTAGAAATTTTTGTGCCTTGTAACTACAACACTTAAGCCAAATTATGAATCAAAGACATGAGAGCATGTATGATGCTTACTCTATGACAACAAAATTTCAATCAAACACTTCATACAAGCATTGCAAATAGTCAACAAGCAATTGGAAACCTTAGAAATCCTTATTTAAGTCCATTATGGATTAGGATTTCCTTATTGGGCCCAATGGACCAATAAGCTTCCAATTGGACTATCTTGGGCTTAGAACTCTTGAATGGGCTCTAATTGGACCCACTTCCATTTGTTTCAAAATTTTGGGCCATATTGGGCCTAGAATGAAATAAATTAATTTAATGAACCATATTGGGCCATAATTAACCTAATTTAGCCCTAATAGGTTATAAAAATCACATTTATAATTATTTGGACCAAAAATCACTCAACATAACCATGAAAATTGGGCTTAAGCAATTAAGGCTCAATCCCTTCCTTTTTCTTCACCATTCTCGGCCCAAGCCCAAAGGAAAAGAGGAAGTTGACTTCTTGCATGACACATCACTTTTATATGGAGGATATCCATGTTTTACACTTCAAACATCCATGCAATCTCATCTTTCCATGCAAGCACTTCTCTTCTTCTCCCTCTCTCTCATTCTCGGCCGAAACCAAACAAACACACACATCACAACTAGATTTCTCTCTAAACCACTCAAAGATCATCTCTTCTTCTTCATCCAAAATCTCGAAAATTTGGCTTGAAGTCTAAGGATCTTCATCAAGTAATTCATCATCTAAGGTAAGTTAATGGCTAACTTATGATCTAACTCCCTTCATTTCATCAAAATCTCTTCTAAATCCATTCAATCTTGTGATCTTGCACCTTAGAAGCTCTTTAAATTCGAGGTTTTCCAAGAAAGGTTGCTAGGATGGAATTCTTCTCATCTTTTCCTTCCAAAACCAAAACCACACCCAAGGTGAGTTTCATACCCCCTTCTTTTTGGTTTTTATGAGTTTTATGGGGGGAGAATACAAGTAAACGTGTAGATCTATGTGTAAATGTATGCTATGTGTGATTTGATGCATGTATGTGTGTGATATGATGTGCTTGTGATGAATATGTTATTCAACAAGTGTGTAAAACTGAGATCTAAAACATGGGGAAGGAAATAAACATAACCTAAACTATTTTATACTAATCAAGTCAAGAAAAATAGTTTATATGGTTAGGATGAACATACTTGAACATAAAATTCATTTTTGGGCTTAAATTGTCAAAAATACAAAACTTGGGGTCCAAACCCACAAATTATAATTTCTGGAGGGTCAACAGTGTCCTAAAAGTTTCTATGATAATTTTTCTGAACATCAACATTTTTGGAGGGGCTTAAACGTAAACTTTGAATGTAATGGGTTAAATTTGGGCTTTTCGGCCCAATAAGATTCAAAATGCGAAATTTCCAAATTTGAGGGGCTGAAAATGCAAGTTTATGTAAAACAGGGGATTTGAAGTGAAATAAAACAATTCCAATGGTCAAAAATGCTTTTCAAATTCAAAAAGGATCAAAAATGTAAATTTTTTCTATTTTGGGCCAAAACTGTCAAAGTTGCGAAATTGAGGGTTTATTCGAGAAAAATTTATTCTGGAAGGACTAAAGCTGTTACAAATCAAAATTTGGGGTAAAAATGTATTTTCTACAAGTTTATGACACCAAAGTGTCAAAATAATGTTTTAAGGACTAAAATGAAATTCTTTTATATAAAGGACTAAAAGTGCTATTTTTATAAAAGAAAGGTTGTGAAAAAGTAAAAATCTTACTTTTAAACGAATTAATTCATTAAGAAGAAATACAAGACCAACGACTACCGATGAAGCATAAGAACAAATACACACTCAACACCCAATATCGTTACAGAACAAATTGATTCGGTCTCGAATCAATAACAAAACAAAAGTCAATAAATCATAGGATTTCAATAAACAATCGATAACTACGATGAGTCAACATTCAATCTTTGGGCTTGAAAGTTTCAAATCGTGCTTGTTGGGCCTTGCTAGCCCAATAACATGATCTTTGGGCCCGAAGAGAACGCGCTTACATGTTAATGGGCCTTCTATGACCTAGTTTCATGTAAAAGGACTTTCAATAGCTCTATTGTGCTATTGGGCCCTAATGGCCCATTAGTACTGCTAGTGAGGTCAAGAAGTCAAATGTGATTTGGGCCAAGTGCTTTTCGCATTCCCGATAGCCTTGAATAACCTATGGAAATAAAGGGGGCTTCATACCCTCCTTTCTCCTCGGTTGACCGGCTTATGAGAATTCGAGTAATCAGATTTGTGGCGTTAATCAATAGAAGTCAGGGTGGTTGGATTATGTGAGCAGTACGGACGACGCCTCAAGGATCGCTCGTAATTTGTAGTTATAAACTAGTCATTTTCATTAATGCGTGACTGTAACAACTCACAAACCTTAATTAATCCAATGTCACCTGGGTAATAAAAAACAATCGTCGTATCGGTATGACAATAAACAAGTCATGTGATTTACGTATTGGGAAACATCGGGTTTTCCCGGGAAGTTCAACATTTTAACCTATGTGATGTATACAAAGTTCAACAATTATACATGTTTTAAAAATCGACACGCATATTTACGGATCTTCACACTTTTTATAAACAAATACTATTTTCAGAAAATATCGGATTTTCTGGGTTTTTTTTCATACTTCAGAAAAATCATTTTTTCCCATAACATTACTTATGAACTCACCAACATTTCATATGTTGATGTTTTTCAAAATAACTTGTATTCTCAGGTAACAAGTAAACCAAAGAATAAGTTTCAGGAAATGTCATGGCGTTTTGTTTAAATTATCTATCAGACAGTCTATGTTATGGAATTGTAATGTTTAAAACAATGTACTGCATGTAAACAATATCAGTTGTACTATTTCAATGCATGTTGATGAATGATGTTATGATTCATGTATAATCATTGTGATGGTATTCAATTTAAGTCACAAGAGCCCTCAGACGTTTCCGCCGTCCGGTTTGGGGGTGTGACACGCACTTTCATATCCCATGCTGTTGATTGAAGGGAAAATTTGTTAACCATCTCAGAACATGATTCCATTTGGTAATCTTGTTGGAAAAACAAGGTGATTCTATTTCTGATCGGTAACAATCTTTGATGATCGGGATGCACCTGTGATTTTCTTCTTCTTCATTGTGGAACCAAAAAAAAACTTAGTTCTTGTTTAGATTTAATATGTTTTCAAAGACAACTCTATCATTTCTGTATAACCGTCGATGAGATATTTAACCTTATCATTAGAACTCAAGATGACCTAACGAGTATGTGTGTGATAGGGAGCTTTGTAGAAAACATGAATGGAAAAACACGCAATAACTAAAAATAATATTAGTTCAAGCGGAATAGAACTAAGATATCAAACATAAACAACCACCAACAAGAATAACGATGCAAAAAATAAAATAGACACAAGGTGCAACTTGTTTAAAAGCTTTTAGTCATCGATATTTGCTCCAATTTTAGTCATAAAGAAGCCGCTAAAGTTTCTTCTGAACATCTTGCAATACATCGTTTGACAAGTGTCCAAACGAATTTGGGATAAAACTTTTAGATCTTTCATCTCTTTTTCTTATTCTGACCATGCAGCGAACATCTTATCAAAACTCAAAGGCAACACTAGGTTTCCTTTTTGGAATTGTCCCGTGATAGGGGTTGTTACAGGTGCAAGTGTTGGGTATATAGGAGCAAAGGTACATCTACGAGAGAGAGAGAGAGAGAGAGAGAGAGAGAGTGAGAGAGAGAGAGAGAGAAACTAGCGAGTCAAAGAGAGAGTCGGCGGGAAAGATGGATGTGGAGGGGCATGGTGGGTGTTTCTAGGCCTTGTTCAATTCTTAATTAAAAGAATATGAATATTAGTAGTTAGAAAAGTAAAAAAGAAATAATAAGGGCAAAATAAATCATTTAAATTTATCAAGGAACAAATCCATGCGAAATTCATGATTTTGGATATTCCATGCAAGTTAGAAATTTTTTGGATCCTATCCTATATTTTTGCAAACCATGATTTTACAATTTTGTCTTTTATATGTGATAATTTATATAAGAGTATATTTACCAAAATAATACAAATAAACTTACTAGCCATATTGTTTAGTGATTTTTACAACTATACTATTATTACTGTTCATTAGTTATTTATTATATATGGATTTGATATTTTCTTGGAACGACAGAATATTATCAAAAATCTTGATAGAGGTTAGCAAAAAAAATGACAGTTTAAAATTATATATTGAGATTTTTAACCCACACATTTTAATTATAATTAACTTTAGCATTTCTATAACTAAACCAATTAAAAGAGAACTCAGATATGTTATAAAAAATCAATTCTCCAATAAGACTGTTATCCGAAAATCAAAGCGTTTCAATAGAATGAAAACCCTCAAAGAAATGTCATAAGATCCGATTCGAAGATACCAT
This sequence comes from Lactuca sativa, assembly GCF_002870075.4. Lineage (NCBI taxonomy): Eukaryota > Viridiplantae > Streptophyta > Magnoliopsida > Asterales > Asteraceae > Lactuca > Lactuca sativa. Next base: position 228,006,526 of record NC_056631.2, on the reverse strand, counting down.
GCTTTACTTGAGTGATAGAAAACGAGTTATTCCACTAAAGCATATATGTGACGGACACAAACAAATGAAAAATCAATCTCCACCCATACCCGCACCTGCTGTCATATTTCCACTACCATAACACAATTAAAAAAAAAGACAAGGTTCACTTCCTTTAGATGTGTAAAACATATTAGACTAAGGATGCGTTTGGTACAGAGAAATGGAATTGCATCAGAGAATGGAAATGCAGAGAAAGAGAATTAAGCTAGAGAAAGAGAATTGATTACACTGTTTGGTAGAACTGAGAATCCACTAGAGAAATGTTGTTGAAAATCATTTCTCTTGTTTGGTAGTGAAATGGAAATATTTTATTACCTTGTTTATTTCTTTTTAAACAACACTTTTTTTTATTAAAGTTACAAATAGATCAAAACTAAAGAAATATTATCACACCACATAATAAATATAATATATCAACAAGAACAATGAAATAATAATAGAGTTGTTCAATCATTAAACATAATATCAACACCACATAAAGAAAATGAAGTTTACATAAAAACATGGAATAAATTAATTGTTGGCACGGCTTGCACTCCAATCAGTGAACATAGTATTAGCAAGAAGATCTCGACGGTCAGTCCATCCTTGCGATGTCTCTACGGTAGAAATAATGTTGTCATGTTCGTCTCCAAATTGTGTATGATTAATAGGGATTTCTTGATCAAGGGGGTCTTCAGTCATGGTTGTACGTATGAAATTATGCATCAAACAACATGCAATGATTATGAGTGGCATAGATTCTATTGGATGGTATGCATTATCACGTAAAATAGCCCATCTAGATTTGATCAATCCAAAACATCGTTCTATTACGTTCCTTGCCGATGAGTGTCTCATGTTATATAACTCTTTAGCATTTGTAGGTGGTCGAGACCAATCATTAAGATGGTAACGTTGTCCGCGATAAGGTGTTAAAAAACCTTCACCATTTGTATAACCCGCATCACAAAGGTAGTATGTTCCTACAATAGATTCTACATATTTAGTTAGACTGTATTGATAATAATATTATGTAGCTTTATATTTTATGTATATCATACCATGAGGTATTTTAAGACCATGTGGTCTACTAATAGCATCACGGAGTACTCGACTATCTGCTGCGGAACCCTCCCATCCCGCTAGTATATATATAAATTGAAGATCTCTCGAACACACTCCCAGTACATTAGTACAAATCTCACCCTTGCGTGTTCGATAAGGTTTTCTGTTCGCTGCAAGGACTTTAACTTTGATATATGTTCCATCTAATGCTCCTAAGTAACCCTGTACATAAAACAAATTTTTTATTAATATTGGAATTAAATAAATTTATATTAATTTAGTACTAACCTTAAACCACCTCCACCTCTCGTCGGTTTCATCATCGGGTATTGGTACGGGTTTCTTGTAGAACTCTTTATGTAATCGCCATACCGCATCTAAGACTAACTTGAAGTATCGACTTACAGTTTCACCTGACCTTTTGAATCTTTCTACTATAATCCTATTTTTTTATTATGTGCAAGTACATGTAAGAACATAGCAACTTGCTCATCAAATAACATGTTTTTGCTATTTTTCAACCCTCCTCTTTGTTCAAGCATGTCACATAGTCTTGTAAATGCATTTCTATTCATTCTTATGTTAACCACACTTGTTTTATCACTTTTATAAACCATATCATGAATACTATCACGTCCATTATGGTAACTCATTAAGTATTTTTGCCGTAATATTGTAGCTTTTTCTAAACGGTTCATAGCAAAATCATACATCATCCACCAACGAATAATAACATACATTGCATAAAATGCTCTTACGACGGATGTCATAACATTTTGTCTATTTCGTACAATCTGTTGTTGCAATGGTGTTCGTGTCATCTACATATATACAAACAAGGAAGAGTTGGGACAAAAAAGTTAAAAAACAAAATGTTTAAATATATTACAAAATCCTAACATCCACTGTTTGGAGTTGCATAACTCAGCCAAAACCAAACCAAATAAGCGATTTCTTGAGTCTAATACGTAGACAACACATAGGACTACCATCGAGAAAAAATTTCACCGTATTCCGAGCTCGTATGAACATTTTATAAGGTTTCAAAGTTGGACAAAAAAGCTAAAAAAAATCTGAAATGTTGTACAAAAATTCTAACAGCCACTGTTTGGAGCTACATAACTCAACCAAAACCAAACCAAATAAGTTTTTTCTTGAGCCTAAATATGTATTAAAGACAGAGGACTACGATTTGAGAAAAAAATCACCTCATTTCGAGCTTCCATGAAGTTTTTATGAAGTTTCAAAGTTTGACAAAAATTGTAAAAAAAGTGCTGAAACATTAAAAAAAATAATAATAACAGCCCCTGTTTAGGCTTGTATAACTCAGCCAAAAATCAACCAAATAAGTTGTTGTTTGATCCTAAAACATAGCCAAGACAAAGGGCTACAATCTGGAAAGAAAATCACCTCATTCCAAGCTCTTATGAAGATTTTATGAAGGTTCAAAGTTGGACAAAAATTCAAAGAAAGTGCTGTCACATTATAAAAAAAAACTAGCAGCCCCTGTTTAGGCTTGTATAAATCAGCCAAAAATTAGCCAAATAAGCTGTTGTTTGATCCTAAAACATAGCCAAGACAAAGGGCTACAATCTGGAAAGAAAATCACCTCATTACAAGCTCTTATGAAGATTTTATGAAGGTTTAAAGTTGGACAAAAATTCAAAGAAAGTGCTGTCACATTATAAAAAAAAACTAGCAGCCCCTGTTTAGGCTTGTATAAATCAGCCAAAAATTAGCCAAATAAGCTGTTGTTTGATCCTAAAACATAGCCAAGACAAAGGGCTACAATCTGGAAAGAAAATCACCTCATTACAAGCTCTTATGAAGATTTTATGAAGGTTTAAAGTTGGACAAAAATTCAAAGAAAGTGTTGTCACATTATAAAAAAAAACTAGCAGCCCCTGTTTAGGCTTGTATAAATCAGCCAAAAATTAGCCAAATAAGCTGTTGTTTGATCCTAAAACATAGCCAAGACAAAGGGCTACAATCTGGAAAGAAAATCACCTAATTCCAAGCTCTTATGAAGATTTTATGAAGGTTCAAAGTTGGGCAAAAATTCTAAGAAAGTGCTGTCACATTATTAAAAAAACTAATCTACAAGTATTGCCAAACACAATTAATTTTTACATATGAAGAATCAATTTTCATGAATATGTTTTAACATCAAAAATAGGATTCAAACAGGTACAAAGAATCGATCATACCAAGATTTTAACACAATTCCAAATCATAAGAAGAATCGATCATAACAAGATTTTAATACAATTTCGAAATTAGAATTCTTGAATTGGAAGTATTCATAAGAAGATTAACAATCATACCTACGATCGAAAGAAGATGATGCCAAAATCGCCCAAGAAGAAGTTGTGCGTGAATGAAGCAACACTACTGTGAAGACTTGATCCTATGTATCGATCGTATGTAGGGCAATCAAAATTACATGGGCCGATTGCATGGTAATCGGCTTGAAACCTTTTGAGTGTTGATCGATTGCAAAATCTTGACCGATTGCACATAGTGGGGTTCGAATGGGGGGCAAATCGATTTCTCCGCTTTTTTTTTTTGACATTCTCGGTCACGCCTCTTTTTTCTTTTCTCTCTTTTCTCTTTTAAAAATAGAGAATGGATAAGATGGAAAGGGAATTGATTTATTTCCCAATTATTTATTTTTTGTATCAACCAAACAAGAGAAAGGGAATCAATTCCTTTTCTCTATTTTTAATTCCCTGTACCAAACACCCCCTAATAGTACAATCCAAGTCAATATCTCTCATTTCCGAATTAGCACGTATTAAAAGTTTATTAAGAACAAGACAACAAAAAAATGTTTACCTTAATAAGCACACACCACCTATTCCAATGTGTTGAATAACACCATCCAAAATAAGAATAACATCAATATGTAATCTACCTAATATAACCGAGAGCACCTCAAAACAATATAGTTCTGTATCGTCCCAAAAATTAAGACCAAAAAAGTTTCGTTTTTAAATTAATAAAACCATTATCCCAAAACATCAACATAAAACCATGGTGGAACAAAGTGTATCAAATACATCACAAACATCAGAGTAATCATAAAAATGAGGAATGAGGTGGTGTGTGCTCTGCAATCATCCCGGTCTATTCCCTTTCGAACCAAAAGTACCTAAAACATAAACTGAAACCCGTAAGCACAAAGCTTAGTGAGTTCCCCAAAATACCACATACCATATGTAATAAACACATAATGGGACCCTCCTGGCATCGGGCTCTGCCCGACATTGAGCCCCGCTCGGTATACAGATCTGTCAGTCATCAGGCCCCGACCGGTATACATATTAACATATAAACAAATAAACACATAACACATGCAATAATCACAAAGATAAAACAGAATAGCCATCGGGCCTTGCTTGACATCGGGCCCCTCCTGGTAAACATATAAGCACATAACACATGCAAGAGTCATGCAGACATCTAGCATCCTTACATAACAAATCATGGGTCGACATTTGTGACAACCGTCAATTTCTAGTGAAGTCAAAGTCAAATAAAGTCAACAAGTCAAACCGGTCAACTCATTTAACCCTTGTATATTAGGGTTTACATCGTGCTTACTATTGTACAACACACTATCTTAATGCAAAGTATCACTTTGAGTCTTCACGTGTTCAAAAAATCTAAACCCTAATTAGGGTAGGTGATGGAACTACTCGATAAAAAATTAATACATACACTTAGGGGGGCGTTTAACGCTCATAACAAGGCAAAACGGGGTTTACAAACCTTGCATTTTGAAGTTAAACACTCGCAAAGGTCACAAACAAAGTCTCCCTCAATCTCTCTCGCTCTATCTCTCTCTATCTCAAATCTTTCTCAAATCTCTCCCAAATCTCTCTCGTAACCTCCTTCAACTTTTTATAATCATTCGGGGCATCCCGACCCTTAACTTAGTCAAAAACCACGCAAAACGGGAAGTTTATTGGTAAAACAGCCATATAGGGCCGAAGTCACTATTAGAACCGAAGCCTCTCTTTAGAATCGAAACTAGCTTAAGAACCGAAACCTCTTTAGGACCGAAATGAACCAAGCCTTAGGTCCATTTCTCTCTCAGGTACCTTCACTCCATTTCGCTTATGGTTCGGATCGGCCTTTAGGACCGAAGCCACCTTCGGTTCGGATTGCTTCACCTTCACCTACTCTCGCCATCGGTCCCTCTTTCGTGTTCGCCTGCGATGCTGCTCAGACCGAACCTCCTCTCGATTCTCATAAATAGCTGAACACTCCCTTCGTTTCTAAGCATCCAAGGACCGAACCTTCGACCCTAAACTCGGATTTTCGCAGATTTCACATCTTTTCCCGGTTTTCGACCTCGACTTCGTTTTAAGCTCGTTTTTCGTGATTTTAACGCGGGATTTTCACCCAAACTTGTATTTTGGCAAATGAGACCTTATATATTCATATTTTAATCAGCTTTCAGGGAAAATCTTAGTCTAAGAATAAAATCTATTGGATAAGATATTGAGGTGGAGTGTTGACTTTTCCATAAATCTATGACACAGGCAACCTCCCATACCCACTCCATGTCACTATTCCCACCTTACTCTTGTCAATTCGAGATCTTCCCATACCTCCATCAAATCTCTTCCATCAGCCCACTCTCTAATCCCTCACTCTTCCATCTATAAAACCCCACTCTCCTCTTCCCAAGATACACTTTTACTTCCTCTTATATTCTCTCCAAGATTTCGAGATTCTCCAGGAAGTTTTGAACTTCTCATCTACTCTTGGTAATTAACTTCATTCTACACTTGATTATCTTACAGTTCTTCACTCAATTCATGGATTTCTCACACAAATATCGTCATATTTGTTACTACATCTTCAAATCTTCAAGTTCCTCCCAAGTGTTCTTGACTTGAAAACTTATTCTCTTCAACATCCATCCTAAGAAATCACTCAAGGTGATCCTACATTTTCATGTGTTCTTCAAGTTTTAGTGTAACGACCATAAAATTCGAGCCAAATTAAAACATTTTAGTTCATTCAAAAACCATTAAGTTTATACATTCGTTTTTCAAAATAGTTTAAACATCAGAGTGTTCCCCAGAACCATATCAAGTAAATCATAAAACATGAGGAGCGGTACGATCACGCCTTCACCTTGCCACGATCTCCTGAAGTACCTGAAACAATACACTAAAACTGTAAGCACGAAAGCTTAGTGAGTTACCCCAAAAATACCAACCGCAATACTATACACATATCATATCATATCATAAACAGAATAGCGTGCATTGGGTCCACAACTCTACAAGCTGGACTACCCTTGGGCACTCAGTACGAGTCTGGAATGCCTACCGGGCCCTCAACTCGCATCTGGAATGCCATCGATCCCTCAGTACGAGTCTGGAATACCTACCGGGCCCTCAGCTCGTATCTGGAATGCTCCCGAGTCCTCAGTACGAGTCTGGAATGCCTACCGGGCCCTCAGCTCATATCTAGAATACTCTCGGGTTTGTTGGCTACCGCACGGAGCAGTACAACCTTAACCCACCCCACATAACGTGTCGACATGTAACAGATGAATGCACATACAGGTAATCAATCAGTATCACAGGCAGTCCTACAGATCTACCCGACTAGCATATCAACTGGCATACATTACTGACTCAACTCAACATATCAATAACTACTAGGATATCAAATCCAATGGGCCGACCTTGATGCCTTAGACTCCTTAGTATAGTGAGAATAACTCACCTGCAACTGCCGATTGAACAGATAAGATCACGCTGCTCCGATAACCGACTCGAGCTCAACTGCTGAACATCATCAATAACCAAATCCAATAAATACCACTATTACCAAAATACCCTTGGAAGTCAAACTGGTCAACCCTTGGTCAAAGTCAAAGTCCTCAGTCAAAGTCTGCCTTCCTGGTTGCCCCTATTCGCCGAGTCAACCCGTCGACTCGTCGAGTTCCTTTACTCAGAAACTCCCATAATACGGCTTAACTCGCCAAGTCGCCCCAAGACTCGTCGAGTCCAACAATCTCAGAGTCCCATCCTACTTAACTCATTGAGTCGTCCCTCGACTTACCGATTCGAGGCTTAACCAGAAAAGGTTAGGGTTCCACGACCAGACTCACTGAGTCCAAGGCAATCTTCAACAGACTTGCCGAGTTTTTCTTCCAACTCGCTGAGTCCAAACATGACATCTTTATTCAGACGATTTCAGGCCATATCATTATTTCCAATACATAGATCTGGACTCCTAGGGCCAGATTCACACGTAAAGTTTCCAACTTTACGTGCATGAAAGGCTCAACAAGCTCCAACCAAGCTACAAGAAGGTTTTGGGACAAAGATACTCTAAATTAATCCCCATGGCTGATGCTTTAAGCTTCATTGGCTCACTATTAACCTAGATCTGAAGTTGAAACTTCAGATCTAACCTCTAAACCCGAAATAGATTCCAATCAAGCTAAAATTCCCAAAACAACAACCAAGAATGGATCTAGAAGGAGAAGACTCAAGGTAACGACTTGTTACCTCAGAAATGTGCCCAAGAAGGAGTAGATTCCGGATCTACAATGATCTCCTGATGCTAGCCTCTTGATCTTCTAACTTCCTCCTCTTAAATTCTTCTTCCAAGCTCAAACTTTAACAATGGAGGCTCACACACACTAATTAGGGTTTCTGGAACTCAAATGGGCAGTAAAGTGGCTGAGGGTGGATATAATGTACTTTATATAGGGCACAACTCCCGAGATTAGGGTTTTCTCCCTTCAGCACCAATTCGGCCAGTCCATCTGCCGACTCGGCGAGTTGGCCACTTAACCCGTGACAAAATCCCGCTCCGACTCGGCGAACAAGAGGACCTACTCGTCGAGTCCCTGACTTAATTTACACTTTACTCCCTTGAACTCTTGATTCTGACTTGGGATGTTACATTTAGGGGGGGGGGGGGAATACAAGTTAATACACCAAAAACTTAACTAAATTCAAATAACAGCTTTCATCAGAAAAGTTGAGTCCTATTCACAGACTATTTTGACCAACTTAAACTTAATATATTTCAAAAAATTTTAATATTCAAATAGTTCAGGTTGATACCTTTAAAATGACTACTTGCACATCTCCATACGATTTTTCTGCAATTTATGGCGATTTTTACAAAACTGCCTATCATTTTGGAAACGAATTCGGACCAGTCTGTGAATGTGAACATTTTCACACAAGTTAGGGACTTCTAAAAATCATAATAAAAATTATAAATATACTAGATACATTTTATAAACTCTCAGAGTTTACATATTCAGTTTTCGACTTCGTATGATTTTTCTAAAAAAGTGTAGATAGGTTAAAGACTACTTACATAGCTTACAATATTAACAACACTTTGCAGTATGCTAAGCAAAGTGCATAACAATAAGTTTCTAATTGTTTGATGCATTTCTTGTTAGTTTATCATCATAAACATAAATCAGTCATTCATGATAAGGTTTTTCATTCATTTCGAACACATACAATAAACTACAATAAGTATAGTTTATGTATTTTACAATACAAGCATACTACATGGAAAAGGATTTACTCTCAATAAAAACGGGTTTTTCATATACTATATGATAAACTATAATAGTAATACTTTATGGATTTCACATCACGAATTTATTACACAAAGGGTGATGTCACTTCCACCATGGAAAAGGTTTTATATTCAAACTATACGTAAACTAGTTAACTTAAGTTGTGAGACAATTCTTCAATTGTACTCTTAGAGTACGGGTTAAAATTCATTTTTAGTTATAACCAGAATCTCTTGTAGGGAGAGCGTGATAATTGTGTATAGATATATATTGGGATTGACACCCCACTCTTTACTGCTAGCTACAACGGGACCTGCATGTGACAACCCGGAATTTCAATCTTGTACAATTAATCAATTCAATCAATATTCAACTTGTTTTGTCAATTTCTAGTGCTATTCAAGGGTTCATTTGAGTGTTCTAAGATTGTATATATAACCAAGGTTGAGTTTAGGAATGAGTCGAAGTGTTGAATAGTGAGAAAATTGGGGCATACACACCTCTTAAAGGAGTGTACGGCCGTACACACGGGTGTGCGGCCGCACACCCACTCCCTTGGCAGCACACTCACTATTGGGCAGCACCATTACCCCTATATAAAGGGTAGCCCCCTTCCTTTCATTCCTATAGCACCTTGGCAGCACACAACCTCATTTCCTCTCAAGTTTCTCCAACTTTGAACCTTCCAAAGCTTCAAGAACGTGAGTACTTCTTCCTCTAGCTTACAATCCATGAAAGACCACTTTATCCAAACTCTAAGTGTGCAAAAATGTCATGTTTTTCGTGCTTGGAAGTGAGTGCGGCCGCACACCCTCTTAGGGTGGCCGCACACCCTTAAAACACCCTCCAAAGTGAGAGTTTAGCTTCCATAATCGATGTAGACATGTCTCTAGCCTTGTTGTACCTTGGAATGGACAATTTAGGCATCATTTTGAGGGGTGTGCGACTGCACACACTTGTGTACGACCGTAGACACCCTTGTGCAGCAGCACACTCCAAGTGTGAGACTATACACTCATTTTAGAGCCATAAACCCACCTTTAGGACCCATATCTTGCACTTCAATTGAGTATAGACCTTGAACACTTCATGGATGTGAGTATGGACGTTGAGAGCACTTCAAAGACACCACATTTCATGAGTGTACGGCCGCACACCCATGGCCGCACACACACTACAAGTGGCCATACACCCCCTATACTCAATCCTACAAGGTCCTATCACTTGGTGCAAGTAATTTCAAGTCCCTAGAGTGAATTCCAATGGTATTTAGTAGTGAAATACCTTCATTTGAATCGTTTATGTGTCATTGCATGTTTATTAGGATCGAATCGTGTTCAAGGCTTCACTTGAACACCCGGCTCTTCGTATCGATCCTTCAATCAAACCACTTACCCAAGGTGAGTTCATACCCCTACATTTTTTGTATTTTTAATGTTTTCAGGGGGAATACAAGTTAAACATAAATGTTTTCAAAACTCATGCAAATTCTCATACTTTGACCCTTTTGTACTGTGTTTAGCATAAGGGTCGTTTTTCACTAAAGTTGCATAGTTTTTTTTTTCCGGATTCGCTATTCACTACGTTATACATGCAAACTATAATCAGTATAGTTTGGGATTTTTATAAACATAACAAGTATAAAAACTTTCACTACCAAACGTATGCACTAAGACAAAAGTAGTTTACAGTTTGCATCACTACTTTATCACATTTTTATAACTGTAATTATCACTACGAATGGTATACATTCGGATTTTCACTATGGTAGAACGCTACTACACTACATATAAACTAGATTATACGATACTGTGAGGCGCTACTTCACTACTATACCCTTAGGTGTATAGGGATAAATCCTATCATAGTATAACCAGAGTCTCCTGGAGGGAGAGCGTGAGATTTGTGAATAGATCTATTCGGGACTGACAATCCCACACCCGAACTACTAGCTACAGTTGGGCAGGCATGCCCAGGGTGACAAATGTCATTTAACTCGATACCTGAAGAATGTTGGAAAGGTCTCTAGTCATATCAATTATGGTTATACGACTCACATTATGTACAAATCACTATGAGTTTACAATCTGACATTCTTCAACGGTTTTATTTATACTAAATAGAACTATAACACACTATGTACACTGGCCAAAGCCAGGGTTTTCAAATAGAACCAATTATAAAATGGCTCCACATACAAAATACTTATACATCATGATTGGCTTAGGCTAGTCACATGAGGTAGTATTTTCGCATATCACTACAGTTTTCAGTAACGAACATTCATGGTTTTATATGGAATCGATAATGCTAGATTTTTACTAAAGAAAATATCGAATTTTCTTGGAAACATATAGATATTCATGGTTTACTACAGAACTGATAACACTAAATTTTCATTAAAGAAAATATCGGATTTTCTTAAAACTATACAAACATTTCTGCTAGCTCATCAACAAGTTTCATTACAAACTACTGCTTATGAACTCACCAACTTTATGCTGATATTTTTAAACTGCTTGTATTCTCAGGAAATCAGTAGACAGGTACCTGCTGGGTTTTTGAGGAGTTGGAGCAATAAGAGTTTAATGTTTATATTCTATATATATTCTGTATGATGAAATCCAAACAAGTTTCAGACAATTTCCAAATTGATGTAAACATTTTTATTTAAGTATTCAATGTAATGGTTGCGTTGCTATGATTGCTATTATACATTGCTTGTGATGCTATACATGACGTCCTCCACCCCAGAACGTTTCCGCCATTCTGGTTTTGGGGTGTGACACTGCAGGTCTACGAGTGACAAAAGTCGTAGGATCTTGACGTCTGAAAAACGTTGGAGCAGGTTAATTCTTGTTATAGTATGGTTATAACGACTCACATAGGGAGTTAGCAACCTTTCAAGTTTACGGGAAAATTCTACTTTAAAAAGGGGTTTTATCTATCTAAAACTGCATACTCTCAGTCTTGGGATTTAATACTACACAACTTTGTATAAGGAAAATATTGGATTTTCTTTGGAAACACATTACCATTATAAAAAAAATATAAGTACAAAATATGCACATACTCTCAGCCTTGGGATTTAAGGCTACATAACTTTTTATAAGGTAAATAAAGGATTTTTCTTGAAGTTCTTACAAGAACACAATAAAAGGTGAAGCGGACTACATTATTCTCTAAAGTGGAATATTGCATGTTCAACTCATTTATCTCCAAAATTGAACCTAAAAATGTTCAAATTGCTCTTGATCATTCTGATTGGGTGCAAGCAATGCAAGAGGGGCTCAATGAATTTTGAACGAAACAAGGTCTAGAGACTTATTCCCACTCCAAAGGATGCATCAGTTGTTGCTCTAAAATGGGTATTTCGTAACTGTTGGATTAATGTCTAAGTCCATAACTATATTTGGTAAGACTTGACCCGACCCGGCATGGTCCATTTGGGTTGCATACCATCATGCACTTGAATGAGAGAAATAAGACACTTATGGTTATTAATATATTATAAGTTCTAGTATATTAATAATAAGAATAATAAGATTATTTAATTAGTATTGATCAAGAATTAATCTAGGATTAATTAAGTGATCAAAAGAAGACTAATTAAATATATGGGTTGATTGTGTAAATCATCCATACTTGTATAGTGGGCTATAGCTCCATGGATAATCAAGTTGGGCTAAAACGCATAGGATGGTCCATGGATGCTCCATGGTGTATTTGAACCCATGGATCCAAGGAAATGGAAAGTCATGACAATTAGGGTTTGCCCTAATTGTAACACTATATAAAGATATTATTCTTGGCAAAATTGGCACTAGTATGATTCTAGAGAGGGCTAGCCGATTTTGATGAGTGTAGAATTCTCTCAAGTCATTCCAAGTGTTTTGATGATTGTGATTCCATTTGAGGTGTCACACTTGGGGCACTAGGCACTCAAGCTTCATGAAGACATTCTACACCAAAGATGTCACACCCCCAAACCTGAACGGCGGAAACATTCGGGGGCGGATGACTTCATGTGGTAGCGCAACAAATGAATACATAGTAAAGAAAGCAATACAACCATCATATATATAATTGAAAGTTTACATTTGTCAAAAGTTACATGTTCAAAACTCAATTACAATATGATGTCAAAAATACGAGATTAAACTGGCGCCGCAGCATCTCTTCTTCAAAAGCATATTAGTACCTGAAATTACTGAATCCCTGGGACATACAAGAGATTTTGAAAGAGTAGATCAGCATTTAAGCTGGTGAATTTCATAAGTATTTAAGTGACAATGTTTGAATGAGATGAAATGTTTTATCTTTGTTTATTTGTGTTTAGAAAATCCTATATTTTCTACTAGTATAAAAGTAGTCTTCACTCAAGACCAATGTTTGTTTCCAAAATGTATGTATATGTAAAATAACCAATGAGTTTGAAAACCTTGTAAATCAATGCATTTTTGATACCCCTTGTGAGTTTTATAACCATACTATTGACTCTGAATGCCTATACACAACGTTCTTCAGGCGTTGGAATGTTATGACGTTTGTCACCCCAAACGGTGGACTGCAGCTAACAGTCAGGGCGCGGGTTTGTCAAGCCCGTATAGATCTATACACAAACACCACGCTCCCCCTCCAAGGGATTCTGGTATATAATACAGGACTTGAAATGTGTACTCGAACGTACATGAAGTTAGTGTCTCACAAATCCGTGGTATAAAAACAGATCTACTTGTTAAAATGTTACGTTTGTTCTTGTATACGAAAGTAAACATATTGAAATGTATGTTTCTAGTACATAAGAGTTAGAAATCTGTTCGTAAAACCATACCTATTATAGTTTCCAAAAAGCGTGTCTTGTTTGTTTAGAAATATTGAGAAAAGGAATCACTTGTTTATGAAAGTATAGATTTTTGGTGTAGAGTCTAGGATAGACAAGAAAAATCTAAGAACAGTTTAGTTTATACATGCATTACAACAACATTATATTTTAAAAGGTAAAATGCTATTGTGACACATGTTATATATATATAAAAGTTCCTTTAAATGTTTATAAATCGCATGTGGTTTGAATATATAACAGTATATAAAAGAGTTTCTTTATGTAACACACGATAATACTCGTGTGTTTTACTTGTAATCCCCCCCCCCTTGAAAGCATATAAAAGTATTTAGAATAATTAAAACGGTTGATTAAGGGGTATGAAACTCACTTGAAAGTTTGAAGATAGCGAGATGGAAAACCGGGCAGAGTTTCGTCTTGGGAAACGGATTTTTCCTCGGGATTCTTGGAAATCTCGGGAGTATAATCGACCTTCGGGACTTGAGCCAAAAAGACCAGAGCTTCGGGTTTGAACGGACACGGAAAACGAGGCAAAGTTGAGAGAGAGAAGAGAAATGAACCCTTTCTTTGGAAACCCTCGCATTCCATTTATAGGAAGGCTGGTCTGCCTCGGTACGCGGGGCGTACGCTCGTACGCGCTGCGTACGCGCACGTCATGCATGACCGAAGCCTCGACTGCCTCGGTTCGGATGGGACGGGTTGTTGGGTTCTCGGGTCGGATGTGACGGGTTGCTGGGGAGGTGGGTCGGATGGGACGCCGGGTCGGATGGGACGTCGGGTCGGACGGGTCGGGCGGGTCGGATGGATCGGATTCCTCGGATATGGCGACGTGGACGATCTGAGGCCAAGTCTTACGAGTACGCAGGGCGTACAGGGGTACGCGGCGCGTACCCGGATGAGGAAGCGAACTCCCCTTCGGATAATGTCCGAATTTTGAATTAAATAATTATCTAATTTATTTAATAAACTTCCAAAATTCATATCTTCTTCATACAAACTCCGTTTTCGATGGTCTTTATATCCCCACGTAGGTGAGACTACGCTCTACAACTTTCGTTTAGACTCCGTCGGCAAATTCCAAAATTATATTTTTATTATTTATTAAAAATCCATCGTGTTTAAGGAATTTCTTAGAAAATTCATAACTACTTTATCTGATGTCGGTTTTTGCCAGACTTTTTACCGCTGGAATACCATTGACGAGACCTTCGATTCTCGTTTAGGTCATTCCGGCCAAAAGTCGCTCGATTTCCGATTCGAGTTTTTAGTTGTCTGATGCTAAGCCGAACTTGGAAAAATCATAACTTCGCTATATGAAGTCGGATTTGGGCGTTCTTTTCACGTACGATCATGGTTCAAAGACATTTAATCAAAGAAGGAAATTAACTAGGACTTATTTGTACATTTTATTATGAAAGTAAACTATTATTATTCAGAAGTGGTTACAATACTTGACCCATTTTGGTCGTTACAAAGCGTTGAAATATCGGGTTGTCACAAAAGAGGTATGTATTCTATCTTGCTATAGTCATTGTTTTGTATGCTAGATTAGGATAATACCTTGGAAGTTCTTATTTGCATGTATAATAGAGAAAACATAGATCCAAGGTATTTAGGGTTGCATGTACACTTAGGAAGTGTTAGAATGCTCAAAACCCAACAGTGGTATCAGAGCCACGGGTTGTTTTCTGTTATATTGATGTAAATATTTTATTTTCAAAGTTGAAAAAAAAAAACCATGAAGTTTGTCAAATTTTAAGATAATTACTTGTTCTTGTGAAAAACTAATTATTTGTAAAATTTGAATAATTTGCTTTATGAGTTGAATTAGGTCAAATTTAATAAAAGATAAAATAATATGATTATTTTATTAGTTTTAAAAGTTTGATCTAAAGAGTTTTATTTTTTGAAACCTCCATAAGTTATGGATATGAAAAGGTTTTAAAAAAAAAAATTGATTCAAAGTTTTTTTGGAGTTACAAAATTTGGTGTTAATGTTTTAAAGGATTCCATAACTTAAGAATAAGTTATGGATCACCAAAAGTTTTTTGTGTTACCTTGTTTTATGAGTAAATTTAGATTAATGAATAAAATTATGTGATAGTTGGTTTTAATCCAAATTAATCTAAGAATTGATTCTAAAATGTGTTTTTGTAACTTGTCCTCAAGTTATATGAAAAGTCACATTTAAGAATCATAAAACTCATAAAAATTGGCAAAGGTTACAAAAATGAAGAGTCTAGTTCTAATTAAATGGTTTTATGACTCCATAACTTGTCCTCAAGTTATGGAGGACCAAGAGTCTCTTCATTTAATAAAATAAAATAAAATAAAAAAAAGGTGTAACCTTAATTAATTCCATAAGTTATAAAATAAAGAAAAGTTAATTCTTTTATTAGTTTAAAGTCTTCCATAACTTGTCCTCAAGTTATGGAACTTGAAGAGTTTTTGGATTAAAACTACTTTAAACACATAAGTTATGGAATTAATTAGTTTTGAATAGTTTCAAAACTTGCCCTCAAGTTTTGGAATTTGTAAAGTTTTCACTTATGAATACTTTAATTCCAAGTTAGCCCTTAGAATTTTAAAAGTTAAAATTCAACCCTTATACTTTATAATATTATAAGTTAATAATATATATATGTATAAGAGTAAAGTCAGTCTTACCGCTAGTACGCCTCATTCACGAAGCCGGTCTATAAGGTGGGTATAAGGTTGTTGCCTATAAAATGGCAACTTAATGGGTGTCCACTCTCACCCACCGCTTGCTTGACTGGTGGAGGGTCGTTAGCCGAACGGGTTTGACAGGACTAGAATTCTCCCTTCATTAAAAGTATTAATGATAATACTAAGTAACTAAACTCTTAATAATACCCAATCTTAGTTACTTAGGAAAAATGTGAATAAGGTGCTAATCCATGAAATTACACTTTACACTTTGTCTAAGTCGTTAGTGGAGCGTGTGTGGTTAACCGGCACACTAACTTGGACTTAACAAGGTAGGTAAAGGGTGACTTAATATTTATCATAGTATCGATGGAGCGTGTGTGGTTAACCGGCACATCGATTGAGGGGTAATTTATTAAGGGTACCAAGTGATTTGCATGGTTACTTCACACCTTGTTTTGTGATCCTCGGCATCCCAGTCACAAAACCTGAAGGGCACACTCGAGATTGAAACATGCCTTTGAAAAGTTCAATGAATCTCAAAGATCTAGGAGTTTCAAAACCAATTAAAACCTAATAATTCATTTCGTTTATCTTGGTGGAAATTGGTGAATCGTCATTCACCTACCTTCAAATATTTTATAGCTTGGATTACGGCATACCTCTTCTAAGTTATAAAATAGTTTGTTGGGTCCTAGCCTTAATATTTCATATTGGGTGTCATATTAAGGACTTTAAATCAACTATCTTGAATATCTCCGAAAAGATGTCTGTAATAGACACCTATGATCTTCCCAAATCTAGTGAAACAAGGTTTCCTAAATGAAGATGATGTCCTTTGGAAATCATACTTCTTTCACCTCCTCCAATTATTCTCCCCAACCCACAAGTTCTTGAAAAGTTTAAGGTCACTCAAGCCCTATTGGCAAGGCAAGGTCTAGGTGTGAGCACATCTTGGAGATGTAGTCACATATTGACAAGCCGGGAGAGTTGGGTGTCAAAGTCTTGAGAAAGTTGGTGGTTCAATCACTTTCTAAGTCACATAGTGAGTTCCTTTGGGACACCTATGAAACAGACTATGACAAGACCCTTAACGATCTTATGTATTTGCTAAGATCAACTTCCTAAAACTTTATGGACATTGACAATGATGACATTGGATATCCAGTAAAGCATTCTCTTCCCAATGGAAAGGGATCGGCCATAGTCAACTCGGTTGACCAAATGGTAAAGAGAAAAGCTAAGTCTGTGATAGTCTCGTGTACCATTATCAAAGGGTTCATATGTTTATATTGCCAAGGGAAGGGGCATTGGTTGCGAAGCTGTCAAATTTACCTAAGGATGTTAAAGTCAATAAGTTTGACTCTACTTCAGGTAAAGACCACTATCTAACTCTGTTAAGTTTCTATTCTGAGATTCCTGATACATGATGTGACTGGGTCACATGGTGATGTTTTAAGAATCAAAGAAAAGTGAAGAAACTTAAAGAAAGAATATGCTGAATCTGATGGCGTAGATGGATTTCTATCGCATAGTTTAAAGATCGGATTCTTGAGCTACTTCGTAGGAGTTATGAGATATTGCTTAGGAATAGATAACAACAAGTTTTCATATGGATTGTAAGGATAAGTTTTTCCGCAAAGTTTTAAAATAAAAGAAATTTTTTTTTTTGATTTTATTTATTTTAAAATATCCTTACAATGGCTTTTGAGGAAAAATTGTTGCTTATATGATTCCATTAAGAGCAAGAGTGGAAATATGAAGTTGACTCTTTCATTTGTGGTAATGTCTATATTTACGAAATAAGGAAAGATTCTCATCACCCAAGTTTCATTTGGACCGGGACTTGGAATCATGCAAGTTATATAGCATGATGAATGAGAACTTTCAAGTTTTGGAAAAATTAAGACTAATTACTGGTTCACATGGATGTGTGAGTCAAGTGAAGGACTAAAGGATCGAGTACACAGTCTTGTGCACTGATTAAGTCCACCACAAAAGATCGATAAGATTATTCGTCATAGTTTACTAAAGCTCAGTAAATATGATTATACTTACATGCTTAAGTGTAACTCTGAGACATTGGAAAAGGTTCCAATGTAAGGCAGAGCGAATAAGAAGAATCAAATTAGGCAGAAGGATAAAAGTTTCTCAAATCTGAAAAGATGGGAGAGTACTTTAGTATCAGTTTTTGTGATCATCTTAATGATTAAGAAACCATATCAAAATTAGTTCTCTAAGGAAATCTTAGTGCATTCTTATGACTAAGAAGAGGAACTTGAATTGTTGAAATGGTTAAATCAAGAAGATGAGTCATACTTCGTTCCAATACAAGTCTTAGAGTCATACTCCAAGATTGTCATTTGAGTGACATGTCTTAAAGAAGGTTTAAAACACTTGTCAAATGTAAGAGTAAAAGTTTTCTACTCTTGTACATTTGAAATTGGTAAGTTGTGATGTTTTGGATAAAACAAAGACCAACTTAGGCCAATTGTGTGAAGTGTTTGTCTTGATTAGAATCCGCACTATCTCTTGGATGTTTGACAAGGGAGTCTTATATGTCAAGAGGACAGTGGGAGTCTGAAAGGTCTTGAAAGTCTCAAGAACTAATCAAGAATGGAACCTGAAGTTTTTCACTAGCACACAACTTAAGGTTCATAACCTATCGTGTTGACATATTCTGTGCCCATTCCAGTTAAAGTTGGCTTTGCATATGAGTTCTTAGAGTTCTCAATTTGTTGCACAACAACTTGGAAGCAATGGTAGGCCCTTGAGCTTCCAGGAGGCAAGAAGTTGAGATTGAGTTCAATCCATATGAGTTTGGATTTGTCATTATCCTTGTCTTGTGACTATGGTTTTGACAATTCACATGGATAAGAACACATACACCAGTAAATCTAAGTGTCATAAGGTTTCTCTCCGATTCATGAAAATGATGGTGAGGAAACACTTTCACTAAGTAGATTTTAGCTAGATAGCAATTGTGATATTTGCATTCTCAAAGTCGTTAGTGGAGCGCGTGTGGTTAACCGGCACACTAATTTGGACTTGTGAGAAGTGGCAAAAAGGTCTAAACATTATGATTACGGCATCCCTCTTCATAATTGTTTAGATACACAAGTGTGCTATCTAAGGGAAGGTGTGTGATTTTGATAAAGACTTATCAAAACAATCTAGTATCAGAAATCTGAACTTTGGTAAGAAAGTCAGCTGATTTCTGAGTACATGTCAAAGCTAGTGGGAGCATAAGTGTTATGCTAATAATCATCATGTTAGTGGGAGCATGATAATTATGATAAGTATTGCAAGTTAGCAATGTTAATTATAGAAAACAAAAAGTTTCAATTGGGAAAAAGTTGTTTTGCTATAATTAAGGGAGAGGAAATTATACTTCATATCAAATCTATAAGGTTTAGATCTGAGGTTTTAATCATTTAGTCAAGGATATATATATGAATTTCATGTTGGAATGGCTCAACATAAGGAAATTCTGTATATGAGTCCATTATTTGCGTTCTAAAATTCGATTATGATTACGGCATCCCTTTTCATAATCTGAATTATGAGAACTTGGCAAATTGAAATGGAAATGTTATAGCAAAAGACTGGTTTAGTCTTTATGTGAGACATCATGAATCGTGTCCCATATGCTTCGGGTATAGGATCGATTACATGTGCTATAATCATCCGTTCTAAAATTTTCCAAATGCCTGGGGCATTAAGAAGGGAAAAGGTTTAGAACTGGATATGACTAAAAGGATTAAACAATTGTCGAGGACAATCTAAGGTTTACCAAAGATTGGTTACTCAAGGACAATTGGAAGTATAGTGATAATTCTGGAAGGACCATATTGACATAATCTGTAAGGAGGCAACTCTTGTTCAGAAGTGATAGTCAAAATGGAATCTGGAAATGTTTCAAAGTTAGAATTTTCAATCTGGTTAAGATTAGGAAACTTAATGCAAGAAGGATATTTCCAAGGAGCTGATCTCCTTTGGAATGCTCTGTAATGTTTGTTGTCAAGTGTTTATGACTTTGTGCATAATCATTACAAGAGGATCAACGCATATAAGTTTAGAATCTGATAGATTCCAGTAAATGGCATGAATTTGGAATTCTTGCATTTGCGGTAAGGATTTGGGAGTGTGAAAAGAGAATCATTGAAGTTATGTTCAATTGATCTAATTCACAAAGTAAAGATCATAGACATACATAGTATGCATACTTGGTGTATGGCATGACTAGTGTTTAAGAAAACATAGTGTACATGCTTGGAGCATGGGACAACTATTGTTTTAAATTCAAGAATAAAGTTGATAGCTGAAACAGTATACAATGAATAATGTGTAATCATATGGTGATAAATAAAAGGTGTTTTATTTATGTTCAAAGAGTTGATACCATATTGGATTCAATTATTATTGTGTTTCACTTTGCATGTTTTGACTTCCCGAATAAACTAGGTTATTCTTCCGGAATGACTAAGTTATTCAAACCATCCACAGTCGGTCATATGTTGGAAGTAGATATGAATTAAGACTGTCATGATGGGTTGTAGAGGTCTAAGGTGTTGGACAAGGCTACAACAATCATGAGTGCTCATAAGTTCTGAGTATTGGATTCAACCCGCGCTCATTGGAATCACTTCATGGATTTTATCACGAGTGATCATGAGACGATAATATCTTATATTCTTCAAACCTAGAGATATGAGTTGTTACTATGAGTTGATAGTACATTGATTGCATGAAAATGCATTTGGTAACTCGGTGCTATAAAACGTGCTTTTGTATATGATTCAACAAGTAGTAGAACAAGCCATATGAGTCGAAGTTTATCCATTCCTTTTACCTTCGGGATAAAAGCGATATCTGTGGGCCCCTCGATGATTTGATGATGACAAATGGAAGTGCTCGGCCGGGCCAGGACTGATTTGATTTGTTCAATTAGTCAGTCGTCATAAATCGGAAATCGGGAAACAACAAATGGACAGAGAGAATGATTATAATCCATGTCTCAGTCCATATGATATCTAGAATGGAGGAATATATGATCCCTTATCTAATGGACAAGTCACTGACAAAGGTCAGAGTTCATCTACAAGGTCAGAGTTCGACAGAAGCTTTTGAGAGCTACGATTGCCAGTTGGTTCCTGAAGTCATACGCAATAATAGTTTTAGACTTATCCAAGTGGGAGACTGTTGGATTAATGTCTAAGTCCATAACTATATTTGGTAAGACTTGACCCGACCCGGCATGGTCCATTTGGGTTGCATACCATCATGCACTTGAATGAGAGAAATAAGACACTTATGGTTATTAATATATTATAAGTTCTAGTATATTAATAATAAGAATAATAAGATTATTTAATTAGTATTGATCAAGAATTAATCTAGGATTAATTAAGTGATCAAAAGAAGACTAATTAAATATATGGGTTGATTGTGTAAATCATCCATACTTGTATAGTGGGCTATTGCTCCATGGATAATCAAGTTGGGCTAAAACCCATAGGATGGTCCATGGATGCTCCATGGTGTATTTGAACCCATGGATCCAAGGAAATGGAAAGTCATGACAATTAGGGTTTGCCCTAATTGTAACACTATATAAAGATATTATTCTTGGCAAAATTGGCACTAGTATGATTCTAGAGAGGGCTAGCCGATTTTTATGAGTGTAGAATTCTCTCAAGTCATTCCAAGTGTTTTGATGATTGTGATTCCATTTGAGGTGTCACACTTGGGGCACTAGGCACTCAAGCTTCATGAAGACATTCTACACCAAAGAGGTATGTATTCTATCTTGCTATAGTCATTGTTTTGTATGCTAGATTAGGATAATACCTTGGAAGTTCTTATTTGCATGTATAATAGAGAAAACATAGATCCAAGGTATTTAGGGTTGCATGTACACTTAGGAAGTGTTAGAATGCTCAAAACCCAACAGTAACAAGCTAGACAAAGAGAGAAATATGATAAGAAAGAAGGCGCAACTCGTAGTTAAATGGTATTGCCATGAAGAAGGAATGGACTACGAAGAAACCTTCGCACCAGTTGCAAGGATGGAATCTGTTTGCATTTTCTTGGCATTTGCAGTACACAAAAACAGTGAAGTATATCAGATGGATGTCAAGTGTGCCTTTTTGAATAGGAACAAGAAGAAATAGTGTATATGGAACAACTACTAGGGTTCGTAAACAAAAGTATCCTAATTACTGTTACATTTTGGACAAAGCCGTTTATGGTCTAAAGAAAGCTCCAAGTGCCTGGTACGAAACTCTTACTCGCTTTTTTAAAACAGGCTATATTTATACAAGGATCGGTCGACCCAACCTTCTTTCGCAAGAAAGATTGTGACCACTTGATGACCGTCCAAATTTATGTTGATGACATCATCTTTGGATCAACTAACCCTAGCTTTACAATTGAGTTCCAAAAGCTAATGGAAAACAAGTTTGAGATGTGCTCCATGGGTCCGATTAACTTTTTCCTTGGTTTGAATATAAGACAGAGTCAGGAAGGTATCTTTATCAATCAAGAGGCTTATACAAAGGCCTTACTCTCTTAGTTTGGAATGGTGAGAGATTCAATGGTGAAGGTACCAATGGAATTCAGAACGAAACTAACACCGTCTCTGGACAAACCAGCTGTTGATATGACTCTTTGTCGTCAAATGATAGGTTCATTGATGTATCTAACCGCTAGTCGTCCAGACATCATATTTTATGTTTGCTATTGTGCTAGGTTTCAAGCGAATCCTCGCGAACCCCACATGACGGTTGTTAAGAATATCTTCAGGTATCTCAAATGAACATCCTCGCTAGGAATATGGTACCCTTCAAGTTCAGGTTTCTTTGTTCAAGAATTTTTAGACGCTGATCTCAGAGGTTGCAGTTTAGATCAAAAGAGTACAATGGGAAGATGCCAATTCCTTGATGGCAAACTTGTAAGTTGGCAATCTAAAAAGCAAACTTACGTCTCCCTATTAACTGCTGAAGTAGAATACATAGTTGCTGCCTCTTGTACTTCACAAGTTATATGGATTCAAAGTCGGCTTCGTGACTATGGCATAAATATGAAGCGAATCCCCTTGTATTGCGATTCTGAGAGCGCCATTCGCATATGTCACAACCAAATGCAACATTCAAAGATCAAACACATTGCACTGAGGTATCACTTCATTAAGATCAAGTGGAAGATGGAAATGTCGAGATACACATTGTTAGATCCGTTGATCAGTTGGCTGGCATCTTCACGAAAGCCTTACCAGAACAAACCTTTAATCGAATTCTTCAAGGTTTAGGAATGATAGAGGCTGAATCAGTTCCTAAACCACCTTCGCAATCATAAAGTTTTGGTTGCACTGCGAATTGGTGCGAACGCTCGCAATGACTCGCAGTCCATTGCTCACATTGCGAATTGGTGTGAACGCTCGCAGTAACTCGTACTCAATTGTTGACACTGCGAATCAATGTGAATGTTCGTAGTGACTCGCAGTCTACTGTTCATTCGTGGTTCGGGACTTCATGTATCCTTTGTACATTTTCTTTATTGCTTTCATTTTTTTCTATTTTTATTTCTCTTTCAGAAAACTTGAAAACCCAAAAATATTTATTTCTTTTTGTTTTTATTTCTTTTTCAGAAAATCGAAAATTCAAAAATATTTTATTTCTTTCTGTTTTTGTTTTTTTTGCAGAAAAACAAAATTACTAAAATAATTTCTTTGTTTTCGTTACTTATTTCTTTTCGTAAATTAATAAAAAATACTAAAAATATTAGATAATTGAGCAAGTTTTAAGGCTAATATCTTGGTGATCTTAAATTTTAAATGATGGGGCAGGTATAAATTTTCTAGTCTATGCACTAGTTAAGTGTCCCTAGAAGCATGTTGCTGCATGAAGACCAAAGCCTCAAAGACTCTATTTTGAAGCTTTAATGAATCGATAACACCAATCGTTTCTTCGCAATAAGGTTGTTCATTCACATAAGTCAAGAGCTACCTTACTCTTCTCACATTGAGTTAAGAGTTGACTGCTTGGTCACTTTCGTATAGTAGAGGTACATTATTTCTTTGGAACCACCTCCAACTACTTCTCCACAACTTTCACATTTATAAATGTAACCCTTGAGACTCTTAGATATTATCACTGAGGTTTATGGTTACAACAAATTTGTGTTTATGATCTTAAATTCGTTATCACCACGAATTGAGTAAAACCCAAAATCCAACACATATTTTCAAATTGACGGTGAGCAACTTAAATGTTCTAGCTTTTTCACCAAAGAATTAACGAATCTCCACCATTGAGCTTTTTTACATATTTTCCAAGTCACTTAAAATAATTCAAAAGCATACTTGTTCTTATGGCTACACTGGTCAGACAAGTACTTCATGCAAACGTTTGGACTTATGTCATATTTCGTAGTTTGGTTGAAGGTAAAACCAAGCTTTAAGCTTAAGTAAAAGAAGCATTTCACTGTTTCTCAACAAACAGATGATCGTAATTCAACGAGACACCACACAGACGCTTTAGAGTCTCCCTTAACTCCAAATGAAAAGATCATTGCTCGGGATCCATCTGCTTCATGTCTTAATAGATATCACTAGAATCCCACAGAATAATGTTGATTTATTTCTTTTTCTTTGGCACACTCTCGCACGAATATCCTTGTGATTTTCCAAAGTCTGGTTCGTGGTACTCATGATTACTTTCAGTTCTGCAGATCTATTGATGGAAATTAATTGCGAAAGGGTGTATCTGAATTGGTTTCGAATGGGCCTAAATGAAACGGCATTTTAAAAGGATAGGATTTAGGCGCATGAAAATTTGAAACGGACGCTGATTTGATGCCGCCTGACACACGTCATAGCTGTCTCTCACACCTTTTTAGGCGACTTTTCAGTACTCGGTGCAACCAACCGCCAGATTTCTCTCTCTTACTATACAATATAAAAGGATTCTGACGATTTGATATTACTTACCACTTTCAAAAGAAATCAAAATCCTCCCGACGATTATTCTCTCTCTACTGTTCATCATCGTCTTCATCAAGCTTCCATGGCAGCTTCTACAGAAACCCCCTGCACCGTAGAAAAAATGGCACAATCATCGATTCTCAACATCAAGACAAACCAGAACCTCATTCTGGACCTTGATCCGACCAAGTATGACAGTTTTCTTCAACCCATCATCAAGTGCCTTCGGTATTCTCCACTGGTGATAGCACTGAAAAAAATCAAAAATTGTTCCTTTGGTTCATCTGTCCAAGGCCTATTCAACGGCTAGCTACCAAAAAGGCGAGGAGATGATTATGTAAAGGATCTTTAACAAGAAAACCCAAATCACAAAATCGCGATTCTGTAGCCTACTAGGGCTTCCTCAAGGTCGTGACCTGGTTGACCCTGAGACTGTCTCCAACTTTGCCATCTTGGTGATGTTTTAACAGATGGGATACAAGGAAGCTTTGACTGTTGAATACAAGTTCAAGAAGACAAATTTTTCGCCGATGTGGAATGGACTGTTCACACTCATCTTCAAAAGTTTCTCTAAGAGGGTTACCAGAAACGACTGTGCAAGCAAGCTCTTTATGACAATACTGTATGACATCTTCTCTGGTATCAATCTTGACTATGGCTCAGTGCTTTGGGCTCAATTGTTCCAAAGTACCCTTTCGACTACACGACACAATGAGATTTCCTATGCTCGTTTCTGGACTATAGTGGTTCAAAGGGCCATCGATCAACTAAATATCCCAGTTCTAGAAGATTCATGTATGGGCCCTATTCAGATCTTCCACACCACCAACATAATTTTGGCTGATACTTAACGATTCTCGTTCATCTGCTCAATCCCTGTGATGATGCTTCATAACATACCGATAACGAGTGAAGTTATGCGAACATATCGCAGTCTGCTAGTCTCCGGTCTTTGCCTAATGACCGATGAATTACGAAAGATCCTTAAAGAGGCAGACAGACCAAAGAAGGGCGGAAAGAAAAGAGGTGTGAAATTGGTCCATCTGATCAAGCTGAAAAGCTAAAGAAGAGGATCAAGCGAGTGGCTCGCAGGCTACGTACTCCAACACCAAGTGACCACGAAGATTCGTAGTCCAACACGGTTTCGGAGATTCCAATCCAAGAGGATGTTCACAACGAACATGATGATACTGCTTCTACATCTCAACCACAAGTTTCAGAGCCTGCAATAACGAACCTTGAGGTATCTTTTTAAATACATACTTCGATTCTGATCACAAAAGATTTTTTCCATGATTTCTCCGTTCCTGCACCCACCTCTACTGTCTCCACTCCAGTTACTATTTCTCCTTGCCCACCTATATCTATGGGAGTTTCGCAGACCCAAAATTCTCTCACACAATCAACCCCATTGTTTACAGATTCAACAACGACTGCTCGCTTCCATGATTTTTCCGTTCCTTCACCCTTCTGTCCCCCAAATCTCGTATCAGCAAGCTTTGCTCGGTTCGTCACCGGCTGTGACTGCACCGGTCTCCGGTCCCTCCCCTGAGACTCTTCCTCCTCCCTGACCTGTAACTCTAGCTTAATCTCCCTCCACCTGGCATTGGTCTGCAACTCGTCCAATGTCCGGTAAGACGAGTTCGCCACGAACTCCTATATATCCCTCCTCAGTATACTCAGATAATGAGTCACACGTGCTTGCTCAGTAGACACGTGCTCAGGGAAAAACAACGCCCTATCGTGGAACATCCTCGAAATCTCAGTCACAGTTTTTGTCTTCTGCTTGAGAGATAGAAACTCCTGGGCCAACCATTCCCTCTCCACCTGGGGAACATACTCGTCTCGAAACAACTACGTAAACCTATCCCACATCACTACAGCATGGTTTGCAGGAGTAAAACTGGTTCTCACAAACTTCCACAAGTCCTTCACTCCCAAGCGAAGCTGGTTCAACGCAAACCGAACTCTCAAGTGCTCTGGGCATGAGCACGTATAAAAGCATCCCTCAATGTCATAAATCCATCTCATGACAACAATCGGATCCTGCTCCAACTCATTTTTCTCTTAAAGTCTTTCTCATTTTGGCAAAATCATTTCTTTTGAAAAATTCTCTCAAATCCTCAGTTTGAGTATAGACACACCTGAAGGTATATCCGAATCCCTCAAACCAAGACTCTGATACCAACTTGTAACACCGTAAATTTTCAAACAAAATTTTTCATTTTTAAAAATCACATAATTCTCATAAACATAGTTATGAAATCTCCAAAATAATAATTTATCAAAAACACATGTTCATAAATTGTTTAAACACAATCCAAGATCCTCAAAACATAACTCTGCCTCGTGTGTACAATCAAGCCGGTGCTTCCTGTGATCCTAAGAAGTACCTGAAACACATAACACATAACACGGTAAGCACGAAGCTTAGTGAATTCCCCAAAATACCACACATATCTCATTAGCCTCTCATGGATATGCTCAAATAAGACCCTCCGGCCAATGTGTCTCAGTGGGACCCTCTGGCCCCACAACTCGGGTGGACCCTCTGGTTCTAACTCAGTAAGCTCAGAATAATACATATCATAAATCACAAAGACATAATGCAGGATATCATAATACTCAATATAGTCACATAAGACCCTGCGGTCACACAAAGATTACCACTCTAGGTAAGTATAGTGAGAAGACTCACCTCAAGCAAGCAAATAACCTCGTACACGAATCTCGAACTAGCCTCCGCCTAACACATAGGATACTTATCTCTAAGTAAGACTTAAATCACAACGCTAAATAAACTAAGTTATTTTCTCTCTCGAATTCTTGCATTTGGTAAAAGACCATTTTACCCCTCCATGGTTCCCATAATCCCTGTCTTGACCAAAACCTAAAGTCAACAGAAGTCAACACTCGAGTCAATAGTCCATGTTGACCTAACTCGCCGAGTGCATCTATGTGACTCGTTGATTCCCCTTGTTTCCTCTGAAATTTCATGAAAATCCAACTTAACTTGTCGAGTTGTCTCATCAACTCGCCGAGTTACCTATGTCCGAACTCATCGGGGAAAACCTTAGTCGACTCGTCGAGTCAGCTCGTTGACTCGGCGAGTCTATTTAATCTATTTTCTCATTCAGACGTTTTAAGGCAGATCTATAACCCCAAACTCTAGATCTAGCCTCCCAAGGCTTAAATGTCACGTAAAGCTGTAAGCTTTACGTTCATGCATGGCATATTAGACTCATAATGCCAATACAAACTCCAACAAGGGTTAGATGCATAAAAGCTAGACTCTAGCTCAATAAAGCTCGAATCTTTGAGCTCTCAAGTCATCCTACAGTCTAGATCTGAGGTTTCAACCTCATGATATGCCCAAATAACTTATTGTCAAAGGATGGATGGGAGAAAACCCTACAGACCTCCCTAAACTAAGATCTCTCAAAAGAAAGGTCAAGATAGAAGCTTTTTACCTTTGCACTGAAGCTAATCACTGAAGAACTCCGGATCTACAGCCCCTCCTTGATCAAACATGCCAATCTCTCCAAATCTCCTTCCATGGATGCACAAAACCACTTAATTTAGTCTCTCTCTGTCACAACTAGCACTTTTGGCTAGGAAATTCCGTCCTCAGGTAAGTAAAGACTATTGTGAGATTGTGCTAACACTCCTAAGTGTTTAATATGAGTTCCTAAGGAGCGATATAGTGTTATAATGCAAATCTCTCCAAGTATAGTGAATCTCTCCAAGTATAGTGAATCTCTCCCAAATCTCTCCAAGTATGTGAAATCTCTCCCAAATCTCTCGAAGTATAGTGAATCTCTCCCAAATCTCTCTAAGTATGTGAAATCTCTCCCAAATCTCTCTAAGTATGCGAAATCTCTCCAAGAATAGTGAATCTCTCCCAAATCTCTCTAAGTATGCGAAATCTCTCCAAAAATAGTGAATCTCTCCTAAATCTCTCCAAGTATGTGAAATCTCTCCCAAATCTCTCAACGTATCTCAAATCTCTCTCAAATCTCCCTAAGTACCTTCCTCAGTCGAAAACAGCTCAAAACCGGAATAGGAAATCTTGGTCCGGAACCTCTTGGTCCGGAACCCTCTTAGTCCGGGCACCCTTCTAAGGAATCAGGAGGAATCACTTCGGAACCCATGTGCTTCAGACCCTCTTGCATGACTCCGGAAGGACCTCGCCTGAAGACCTACTTCGGAAGCTGTAGCCGGCCTTCGCATCCTCGGTCCGGACCAACCCCACTCGCACCTGACTTCGGACTTCGCATGGGCTTCGGAAATTGGCTGATGACTCCGGAAAGCACTGTTTGCTTCGGAACTTGTCTAACGCCTTTGGAACCTACCCAACAACTTTGGAATTGGCCCAATTAAATCCAAATTTTCCTAAGAGGCTCCAGAACTTTGAGAAATGCTCCGGAAATTTCAGAAGGACTTCAGAAATTACCCTAGAGCTCTGGAATTCACTATTTAGCCCCGAATTTTAGACTATTCCGGACATTTTCTTTATTTTGGGGTATTTTGAGGTCGGGAATCCCACCAAACTCGTGTTTTTCTTAGCTAAGACCCCTAAAACCTTTATTTTATGCCAAATTTAATTATTTACATTATATTTACATAAAATAAAAAGTTTAGGATTTAGGAAAACCTTATCCTAAATCGAGAAGAGGATAAGGAAGTTGACTTTGTGATTTGATGAAATTCCTCATTTCCCATGCAAATCACGGTATTCCATGCCTTACCTACCGCATATCCATGCATGGACCACCAAATCCCCA
The DNA here is from genome assembly GCF_002870075.4 of Lactuca sativa. NCBI lineage: Eukaryota > Viridiplantae > Streptophyta > Magnoliopsida > Asterales > Asteraceae > Lactuca > Lactuca sativa. The sequence continues at coordinate 227,976,578 of NC_056631.2, read as the reverse complement.
TGCATCAAAGATTCCTTTCCTTTTCTTATACTCCAAAGCAACGACAGTGAAGGGGTTAGACTTCACATATTCTCTCACTTTTCTCATTTCCTCTCAAAACTCATCTCCAAGCAAGAACAAGAACTTGCTGAAAACAAAATTCTCAATTTCTCCCTGGAGTTGTAAGGTAAATTCCTCCACCCATCTAATATTTTATAATATTTCAAGATGAATCCATATTATTTTATTCATAATATGTGATGATCACCCTTAGGAAAGCATCCCTCCCAGGGAAGTTCCTCGTCTCAACAAGAGTTTAAGCTTGAGATCTTCACCCCATAACTCCAAACAACTCCTCAACCAACTCAAGGTGAGCTTCATACCCCACATTTTTCAATGTTTTAATGTTTTTGGGGGAGAGTACAACTCAAATCTTTCCTAAACTCTTAAATGATTGCATATATACGTATGTTTGTATGTGTGTGTGAAATATTATTAAATTATTATTTGGTAATATACTCATGAACAAAGGATTTCTAAATTTCATAAAGAACGGATGATACTTTGTGCAAAAGAGCCTCCAACTATTGAGTGTGTCCAACTTAACCCCTTTATCTATGCTTTCATGTCTAAAGATAAAAAGTTATAAAAGGGATCTTACTAAGTGGACACCATTTCTAATGATTTTTCAAAAATAGAAACTTTGTGACTATTTTGCAAACTATCAGGGAGTATTTTATAAATATTCAACATAAAAGTTTGCGTCAAGAAAATATACAAGTAGAGCCTTTATGACAAAATTATTTGCATGTCATAAGTTGCTGTCATAAAACCTCTAAGAACACAAGTAATGTTTTATATGTCATAAAACAGAAAATGCGTGTCATAACCGGCAGTTATAAATTTATATAAATTATAACTTGATACTTCTTCTTTTGACTAAAATGACTCATTTTCCAATAAACAAAAAGGAACGGACACGAGCACCCGGTTAACGAGCACAATCAACGATATGGAACGAACGATATTTCTATTCCAAGAGTACGAATTTCATTATTTATCTAACAAATAATGGATCTCTAACGATTGCTCAAAAGGTTGTTAATATTCTAGTAAGACAAATCTCAAAAGTACCCAAATATAAAAATATTAGTGTACGTCTAAGTCCTGTATGGAGTTATAGCCAGAGTCTCCTGGAGGGAGAGCGGGAATTTGTGTATAGATTTATATGGGGTTGACACCCCGCACCTTCGTTGTTCGCTACAGCTAGACAGGCCAGTCTAGGGTGACAAATGTCTTTTCCAAACCGAGGGCGCCTGAGAAACACCAAACAGGCACTCCGTCATGATTAGTATGGTTATAATGACTCACTAGAATATGTTATATTAACTAGAAATTTATGCAAGGAAAACCTCATAAATAAATTTTGGCACATTGTGTTGACTGTCCTACACGTGATAAGTGATGATCCGCATTTGTTGTGTTGACTGTCCTTCTTCATCGCGTAGAATGTCCACAATAGCCATGTTGATTCTTTCTCCTAACAAGTATAGAGTCGTAATACTGCTATTTTTACAAATTAAAAAGCATATGACTCTATAGAAAACGATTTTCTACGATTTCGATAAAGATAAACTAGAACTTACGAATATTTTATAGCAGAAAATATAGGATTTTCTGGAGAAAACGATTTTCCACGATTTCGATAACGATAAACTAGAACTTACGATTATTTATAGCAGAAAATATAGGATTTTCTGGAGAAAACGATTTTCCACGATTTCGATAACAATAAACTAGAACTTACGATTATTTATAGCAGAAAATATAGGATTTTCTGGGGAAAACAATTTTTTTCTACGATTTCGATAACGATAAACTAGAACGCACACACTCAATTTTACTCGATAAGAGGAATAGGATTTTCAACCATATTTCCTATTTGAAAATAAGGGATTTTTCTTGAGACGGTTGATTGTTACTATTCAAAAAGAACTATTCTAGGACACAGCTCGCTTTTACATATCACACTACTTTTCAAAATCACTCCTTATAAGGATGAACAAAAGTAATGTCATGCACACATATATCCATGATTTTCAAGGTGAGACTTCAAACGATTTTCTTGAAAATATCTGATTTTTTGAAAGTACAACGAGAACGATTCTAAACAAGTGTAAACGATTTTATACAAAAATGCTTCTGAACTCACCAACTTTTTAGTTGACGCTTTTCAAAACGACTTGTATTCTTAGGGATCTAGTAAGCAGGAAGCAAGGGACACTAATGCAAGATCATTTAGCTGTAGTTGAAGTTTTCTACTTATGTACCTTTTGTGTGATCCGAAGAACAAATATGTAAACAATGTAAGTTTGTCATCTCAATGTATGATGTTTGGATTGCTCTGTTTCCTTTATATTCAATTGTTATGATACTGCACAATGAAGTCACCCGCCTCCGGACGTTTCCGCCGTCTGGTCCGGGGGTGTGACACACACACACACACTCTCAATCTCGCTCTCTCTCTCTCTCTCTCTCTCTCTCTCTCTCTCTCTCTCTTTCTCTCTCCCAAATCAATCTGATCGATTAGGGTTTCACACAGGGCAGTTGGGTTGCTGGTGAGACGAAAATGAGGGATTAAGGCCCTTCAAATAGGACATAAACCCGAAAGATTAGGGTTTCCACTCATAGCGAGTTGGTCTTTCCGACTTGCCGAGTTGGTTGTAAAACCCACATGGCCAAATTCGTCTCTACTCGACGAGTTGGAGCATCCACTCGTCAAGTTGCTCACTTAACTCGTAATTAGATATTATAAATATTATACCTGGGAGTCGTGATTTTAGAAATACCTTCATGTTCATATAAAGATCGGTGAGAACGAAATAGAAACAAAGAAGTTATAATTGTTTGAAGTTGGAATGAATTTGGGTGAAAACTTGTCTCCACAAGGTGGAGAGTGGGTCTCCACAGTGTGGTAATCACCACAGAGCAGAGAACTCTTTTACATGGAGCAGAAGCTGGCCAAGCGGAAGCCTATGAATTTTTTATGGATTTCAACATATTTAAAGGTAAGGACTCTTGTAGTAGGGCATTTTCTCAGCTACCATCACATCTAGACCTCCTTGAGAGCAAGCCTAACGCCCCTCTTCATTATTTGAGCTCATTCTCTCTCCTTGAACATCTTTTGGGTGCTTTTGGTGGTCATTTAATGAAGCTTGAAGATCACGATAGTTCTTTTTCTTACAAGGAAGGTTGTTTCAAATTTGATTATATCAAAGTCACTACATTTCTGGACTATTTTAAGTATACATTTCATTTCTTGCTTTATAGTTCATTAGATCCTGTCATTCATGGTTTTTTTTTGACAATTTTGGTCCATTTTATGGGTGATTTTGGAGTTGATTATACTCTAACCTATTTTTATGAGTTTTCAATTCTTCTTGGACCTCAGGGACTAGAAAATTTATGGTCTTTTGCCTTTCCTTTACGCCATGCAAGTTTTATTGGTCCTCCAGGTCAGTTTTGGTTTATTAAAGTTTAGATCTTGAAATTTTCTGGCATCATTATGGATAAAGTTGGAAACTTTATCCATTTAAACATCATGTTGATTCAGATCAGAGGGTTGGAAACTTGGACTTAATGGATTAAGTGAAAAAGATTCATTTTTGGTCCCTTTGAGACTTAAGGTTTAGATTCTTGGTTGTTTGGACCATGCTAATGGATAAAGTTAAAAACTTTATCCAGTATGAAGCTATTAGGTACCAAAATCTAACAAGTTGGAAGCTTAGGTTTAAGGGGTTAAGTGTTTAAGCCATTAAGTTCTTGGGACCGGTTCCCATGGCGTGGCATTTTGCTCGCCACATTGTGGAGGCTATTGTCACCACGACTGTTTTGCTGTGTAGCTGCCATAATGTGGCCTATGGGTGTACACGATGTGGAGGTCAGCTGGGACTGACTTTGACTGTTGACTTTTTGACCAGTTTCACTTTTGGTCAAACTTGGAGAGGTGTTGAGCTATAGTACGAGGTTTAGCTTGTGATTGGTTTAAGAGGTTCGTGTAGCTGATTGTATGGGACTTTGAGCAGTGGATTTCATCTATTCGTTTAGGTGAGTCATCTCATTGTATTACATTTATCATAGTGTGTGTGTGTGTATGTTCCAGACTAGCTGGTTCTTATTTGTTGATTGTTATTATATGTGTATTTGAGTTGCTGATAACTCAAGGACTATTGATAGTCCGTAGGGTTACTGATAACCCACAAGGTTGCTGATAACTCATAGGACTACTATGATCCCATAGGACTTTTGATGTTCCTAGGGTTGCTGATAACCCATAGTTGTTTATATTGTTGTGTTGTATGTGATATTTAGGACTGTTGATATTCCTCATGACTGTTTATAGTCGTGGGGTTTCTGATAAACCATAGCAGATTATTACGTTTTGTTGTAAGTGATATTTTGGGGGAATCACTAGGCTTTGTGCTTACACTTGTGGATTAAATGTTTTTTAGGTACATATCGAATTGTGAATGTGAGATTGTACACACACATCAACAACTTTATTTTTCAAGATTCTGTATTCTTTTCCTTATAACTCTAATTTTGAATTTATTTTTATGAACAAATGGTTTGGACTTGAATGTAACTTTATAAAAATGGGTGTTTATTCTATTTTAAAAATAAAAAATATATTCTTTAATATGGGGCGTTATTGGATTCCTTAGCAATGTAAGTCAATAAAGGTAACCATGTGGGGATGGAGTACCTGAATGAACACCTTTTCTTTTCCCTAAAAAGTATGATCATTAACACCTACAAGTAATGAGATTTCTAGTGTTCCACATGATTGTCTAGAATAGTTAGTGGTGGTTATCTTACCTTGGCATATGACCTGTCCCGATAGTACAATAGTACAATTTTTGTCGTAGCCTCACCCCGCTATTTTATCTTTCACCCCCTTCACATTCCAATACAAATTTAACCACTAACTCTCGTACATAACTTAAACCTCGACATGTGATAATGCCTTACAACAAAGCTCTATTCTCCGTTCCAATCTTACATGCACCCCTAGTATGATACTAACCAATTATTAAACTTACCTTGAACTAAACAGCCCTTATAAATCTTAGTTTAAAACTAGAAAATACGGAAATACATGTAATCAACTTCCAATATAAATCCTTATTCATGAAATACTATCATAATACGGTGTATAGATTTAACACAAGAACATTAGGCATTCAGTGTACATTTAATCTTTTTAAGTAATAATATGCATATTCCACACTTAACACATATTCCATATAATATGCATTCATTTCACATATAAGCATTTAATTGATATTAAATACTTTAATTAAAAATCATTCTTATGAAAGTAACCATGTACTTATGTACAAGGTATATATTTTGCATATGATACAGATAGCAAGATTTTAACATATATTTAATCTTTTTAAGTAGGAATATATACACTAAAGTCCCAACATTTTCAAGAATTTGACAAGAAATTCGTAAAGTTTGACACCTACCAATAATTTTTTACATGCTTACCCTTTTTTGCTGGTTAGCCGGTAATTAGGACTTTACTGCCAAAAAAAAAATAAAGTTTATGCTTTTCTTGTCAACTCGTTGAAAATATTTGGACTTTAGTGTAATCAGCCTCGTGAGACCCAATTTATAGACCAAGAACTTTTAATTGTGGTTTTCGTCGCAACACCATTGTTTTTTCTTACTATCATCGTCTTTACCATGCTACAATCATGATCAGGGGAAACATATGCAAAAAAGAGAGAGCGAGAGAGGGTTAGAAGACTTGTAAAGCTTTCTTCTTGGTTCGCCGTCAAATCTTGAACTGAAAAAGATTGGACATATTGTAAAAACACAAACAACACACGCCTAGTCAAAAGGGTGTGAATGTGGAAAAGGGGTAAGAAGGGTAATATTGTCTTTTCTAGTTGCTTAGTTCTCCATTTTTAGGATTGCAAAAAACCAACACAGCGTTGGTTCTTTTTTTTCTTGATTATCTCCATTTTTCAATGTGGTTTTGTTGAGATTAAAGAAAACTACTTAACAAGAAGCAAACGTTAAGAATTTCAATAGTATCTAGCTCATCAGTGCAGGTTCCAATAACTCTTATGCTTAAAGCAATGTTTTAAAAACCGTTTTTTTAGTTGAACCGATATAGTGACCGGTTCGCGGTTCAACAGGTTCCACCGGCGGGTCAATCGGTCTCTATAATTTTCATATTTTTTCCTATTTTCCTATACATACATACATATATAAATAATGAATTTGACGTTTAAAAGTTCAAGCATTAAAATTATACATACAAATAAGTTGTAGCTCAATCCAAAAATATTAAAAACTTTATAACATTTATCATATGTTTTTATTTAGAGAAAAATATATAGATTTGAAAAAATTCACCAAAATTTATTATGAAAATGGTTTTTTTTCATGTGTTTTTATTTGTTTTAACCGGTTCAATCGGTATATTTTGACCGGTTCAACCCGGTTTTTCTAAAAACCGTCCGGTTCAATCCGGTTAAGAAATCGACGTAAAACCGGTGATAGTTGAACCGCTCCTTTCCCCGGTTCCCGGTCCAACTGGTTCGACCAGCCGGTTTAAATTGGTTTTTAAAACATTGGCTTAAAGACTATCATATCATTAAATTTATAACAAAAAAGGAATATATATATATATATATATATATATATATATATATATATATATATATATATATATATATATATGTAACACCGTAAAAATTAAAACAATTTTTTGCATTTTCAAACACACTTTTCAAACACATTCATTAATAAAATGTCCATGTATCATATCTTTGTTTCACAAAACATCCCCCAAGATCGAAATACATAAAATCCCATGTGTGTGTACGAATCAAGCCGGCGCCTTCCCGCGGTCATCACTGGTACCTGAAACACATAACACGTAACACTATAAGCATAAGCTTAGTGAGTTATCCAAAATACCACTCTAACACATTTCAGCCACTCGAGGCTATAAATCTGTTTGACCCTCTGGTCAATGTGTCTCAGTGGGACCCTCTAGTGCCAACGCTCTGTGGGCCCTCTGGCCCTAACTCTGTGGACCAAAAGGTCCTAACTCTATGGACCCACTGGTCCTAGCTCTGTAAACTCTGAATCATGCATATCTAATATCACAAAAATTATCATACATAAAAAGCATGCAAATACACTAACACATAGCTCTAAAATATACTGACACATAACCTTGTTACCACTCTAGGTAAAGTATAGTGAGAAGACTCACCTCAGGTGTCTCGGTAAATCTCTGACTCGGTAGAAATATTGCCTAGCCTCCGCCTATTCACGTAAAGTAAATACTCTCATAAATATAACTCTCGAGACTAGACTCAACCTTCCATTGGCACCCTCAGAAGGGTAAAAGACTATTTTACCCCCATCTTGACACAAGGACTCCATTTTTGACCAAACCCTAAAAGTCAACGGTCACACTTTGACCCTACTCGCCGAGTGCACTTTGGTGACTCGGCGCGTTCACACATGTCCACTAACTCTTTGTCCCGCTTGGCACGCCGAGCTCCTCCCTATGCTCAACGAGTCAAACTAGGCATGAATCGCGGGGCCACCCCGAATCAACTCGCTGAGTCTCCAGAACAACTCGGCGAGTACCGCCTTGGACTCCAGTCCTCTAACCCCCTTTCTGGCTCACTGAGTCATCCCTACTCGGCAAGTCTACTCACTGAGTAATTTACGTGAAACCCTAACTCTACTCGCCGAGTCTCAAGAACAACTTGGCGAGTTCATGCCATGCACAAAGTCTACTGACCTCCTGAGGTCAGATCGGTGTCCCTAAACCATAGATCTGGCCTCCGCAAGCATGAATGTCACGTAAAGTCCGAATCTTGATGCTTATATATCAACAACAAGGCATCAAAAGGAGATTTAGTCCCAAAAATGGCAACCTAAGTCCAATAACCCCAAACTGATCCATAAAGCTCCAAGGGTTAAGGTCTCTAGACCTCTTTGAGTCCAGATCCAAGGCACAAACTTGAAGAGGGACCATTTGCTCCAAATAATCACTCTCCAAAGGGGTTAGAAAACCCTATCTCTAATGATCAACACCAAAACTGAAGGAGGTTCGAACTATTACCTCAAAATGAAGTCTCTGAACTCTGGAACTGCTAGGATCGCACCTCCTCTTTGCTCTTGGTCACCTTCTTCTTGCTAAACCAAAGGTACAAGGATCAAAAGTGACTTCTTCTTCCTCACAACGATTTGGCTCACTTAGGGTTCTCTCAAGGGACTGGTAGCTGCAATGGGAGGCTATAAGTGCCCTTAAATAGGCTCCAAACCCAGGGGATTAGGGTTTCATTAAACAGCGTGGACTCGCCGAGTCCGGACGTGAACCTGGATGAACATCCGCGACCATACTCGGCGAGTCTTGGCTCCAACTCGCCGAGTTCCTCCACAAACTTCAAAATAATTAAATAAAATAATATACCTGGGAATCTGGATGTTACGATTCTCCCCCAATAGAATCAGACTTCGCCCTCGAAGTCTCACTCTGGAAACAACTTCGGATGCTGCTCACATATCTCACGCTCCGGCTCCCAAGTAAGCTCTGACCCTTTCCGGTGCTGCCACTGGACCTACACAAGAGACACTTCCTTGTTCCTCAGAACCTTGATCTTTCGATCCCGAATCACCACCGGTCTCTCAACGTAGTTCAGGCCCACATCAACCTGAATATCCTCTAACGACACTACTGCCGACTCATCGACTATACACTTTCGCAACTGCGACGCGTTTAAAGTGTCATGAATCTGACCCAGCTCTGCAGGTAGCTCCAACCGGTAGGCTACCCTGCCTACCCTCGCGATCACCCTAAAAGGACCGATATATCGGGGTCCTAGCTTGCCCCTTTTCCTGAATCGGATCACTCCTTTCCAAGGAGAGACCTTCAGGAGTACAAAGTCGCCGACCTGGAACTCGAGCTCGGACCGACGCCTGTCCGCATAACTCTTCTAACGACTCTGAGCGGTCAATAACCTCTGTCTAACCTGCTGTACCTGCTTAGTCGTCTGAAGCACGATCTCTGTACTACCCATCACACACTGCCCGACTTCTCTCCAGCAAATGGGGGTCCGACACCTTCTCCCATACAACAGCTCAAAGGGTGGCATACCAATGCTCGAATGATGGCTATTGTTGTAGGAAAACTCTGCCAAGGGCAAATACGTGTCCCAACTCCTGCCGAAATCCAACACACATGACCGGAGTATATCCTCGAGCGTCTGAATCGTCCGCTCGCTCTGTCCGTCAGTCTGGGGGTGGTATGCGGTACTAAAATGCAGCCTAGTACCCAATTCCTCATGAAATTTCTTCCAGAATCCGGAAGTGAAACGCACATCTCGATCTGAGACAATCGAGATCGACACTCCATGCCGCGATACCACTTCGCTCACGTACATCTCTGCCAACTTCTCTGTGGAAGAGCCCTCACTGATATCAAGGAAGTGGGCGCTCTTTGTCAACCTGTCCATAATCACCCAAATTGCATCGACTCCCCTAGCAGTCCTTGGCAATTTGGTGATAAAATTCATGGTAATCTGTTCCCACTTCCACTCGGTAACCTCCAACGGCTGCAACTTACCATGCGGTCTCTGGTGCTCGGCCTTAACCCTACGACAGGTTAAGCACCTCTCAACAAACCACGCGACATCCCTCTTCATACAGGGCCACCAATACTCCCTCTTCAGGTCTAAATACATCTTAATGGCCCCAGGATGGATCGAGAACTTCGACCGATGAGCCTCTTCCGTCAAAATGGTACGCGTCCCACCCACAAACGGTACCCAGATTCAACCCTGGAATGTCATAAGCCCCCGACTATCGGTAATTAACTCTGATACCAACCCGACAACTCGCTCTCTCTTCTAGTTTTCTGATCTCACGGCCTCACCCTGGGCCCCACGAATGGTGTGCAACACCGGAGCCATCACGGTCAATCTCAAACAAACATCTCGCATCGGGGCGCTCTCCGCCCTTCGGCTCAGTGCATCGGCTACAACATTAGCCTTACCCGGGTGGTACAGGATCTCGCAGTCGTAATCTTTTACCACATCCAACCATCTCCTCTGGCGCATATTCAGGTTGGGCTGATCCATCAAGTACTTCAAGCTCTTGTGGTCCGTGTATATGGTACACCGAACCCCATACAGATAGTGACGCTAGATCTTGAGGGCGAACACCACTGCCCCCAACTCTAGATCGTGGGTGGGATACCTCGTCTCATGAGGCTTCAGCTGCCTCGATGCGTATGCTATCACATGCCCTCTCTGCATCAGCACCGCTCCCAACCCTGAGATCGATGCGTCACAATACACCACAAAGTCCTCCATTCCCTCCGGAAGGGCTAACACCGGGGCTTCGCATAGTCTCTGGCGAAGTGTCTCGAAGGAGGCCTGCTGCTCTGGGCCCCAAGAAAAAGCAATACCCTTCCGGGTCAACCTGGTGAGTGGCACGACGATCTTGGAGAAATCCCTGATAAATCTCCGGTAATAGCCTGCCAGCCCTAAGAAACTCCTGATCTCGGTGGGTGACCTCGGCACCTCCCAACTCATCACTTCCTGAACCATGGCCGGGTCGACCAATACCCCTTTCTGGTTAACGAGGTGCCCTAGGAACTGGACCTCTCGCAACCAAAAATCACCCTTGGAGAATTTGGCATAAAGACTCTCTGATCTCAGAACTCCGAGGATCTCCCTCAAATGCTTCTCATGCTGCTCTCTGGATCTCGAATACACCAAAATGTCATCGATGAATACGATCACCGAGCGATCCAACATCGGCCTGCACACTCTGTTCATGAGATCCATGAACACCGCCGGTGCATTGGTGAGTCCGAAAGTCATCACCACAAACTCGTAATGTCCATAACGAGTCCTGAACACTGTTTTCTGGATGTCCTCATCTCGCACCCTTACCTGATGATACCTAGACCTCAAATCGATCTTGGAGAACCAAGATGCTCCCTGCAACTGATCAAACAAATTGTTAATCCTCGGCAACGGGTAACGGTTCTTGACCGTCAACTTGTTCAACTCTCGGTAATCAATGCACATCTGGTGTGAACCATCCTTTTTCTTGACAAAAAGGATAGGCGCTCCCCACGGCGAGCTGCTCGGCCGAATAAACCCCTTCCCCAACAACTCCTGAAGCTGCCAGGATAACTCCTGCATCTCTGGAGGTGCAAGGCGATAGGGCACCTTGACGATAGGCGCGGCCCCCGGAACCAAATTGATACTGAACTCCACCTTCCTCACGGGAGGCACGCCCGGTAACTCCTCCGGAAATACGTCCGGGAGCTCACGCACTATCGGAACCTCATCAACTGACCTCGGTCTCTCTGAATCAACCCTCGTATCCATCACATACGCTACAAAACCCCAACAGCCCTGCTGTAGACACTGTCTCGCCCTAGCGGCCGAACAAAATGCTGACCCAGAACGTGTACCCTCGCCGTACACCGTAAGAACTCCCCCACTAGGGTCTCGTATGGTCACCAGCTGTCGCTCGCAGTCGATAACCGCTCCGAATCTGCTCAACCAGTCCATGCCCACGATGATACAGACATCTCCCATCGCAATAGGAACTAAATCAATCGGGAACTCAACTCCGAAAATCTCGAGTACAGACCCTCGGATCACCTCTGTGGCATATACCGCCCTCGCGTCAGCTATGGAAACTCTCAGAGGTCGACTCAACGCCTCACGACTAACACTGATGTGCTGACTAAAAGCCGAAGATACAAAAGACCGACTCGCAGCCGAGTCAAATAACACCAAGGCAGGTACAAAACTCACAAGAAAAGTAACTACGCATAACATAGTATAAGCACAATATCTCAACATCAAAATAAACACACGAAAGAATACATACCAGCCATGACATCGGGCGCTGCACGGACCTCCTCCGCGGTCAACTGAAAGGCTCTCCCTCGTGCCTTCGGTGCCTCGGCCTTCACTGGCCGGCTCTCAGTAGCTCTGATAGCAGCAGGGGCAGATCCCTGAGATGCTCCCTATGCTGATCCCCGTAGCTGCAGACACTTTGCCTTCCGGTGTCCGGTCTGGTTGCAGTGAAAACATACTGCAAATCCCTTGGGGCAATCCTTGGCCTTATGCCCCTCCTTGCCACATTTGTAGCAAGACCCTGCTCTGCACACCCCATCGTGGCTCTTGTCGCACTTTCCACAAGTGCGACCCCTATGGCTCCCTGATCTCGAATCAGCGGGATTGGCCCGCTTGGCTACCAGCTGAGACTATACCGGTCGCCGATCCCTCCCCTGAGACTCATCCTCTTCCCTAGCCTGGGTCTCCAGCTCTATCTCCCTCTTCCGGGAATTTGCCTGAAGCTCAGCAAATGTCCGGTACGTCGAGTTCGCCACGAACTCTCGTATCCCTCCTCAAAATGCTCAGATATCGGCTCATACGTGGCTGTTCGGAGGGCACGTGCTCTGGGCAGAACATCGCCCGCTCATGAAACATCCTCATAATCACTGTAACAGACTCAATACCCTGCTTGAGGGTCAGAAACTCCTGGGCCAAACGCTCCCTCTCCACCTGGGGAACGTACTCATCTCGGAACATAGCAGTGAACCTCTCCCAAGTCACTGCATCAAGCTCTGCAGGTGTATAGTGTGTCGTCACAAACTTCCACCAATCCTTCGCTCCCAAGCGAAGCTGGTTCAGCGCGAACCGAACTCTCAAATGCTCTAGAGATGAGCAAGTAAAGAAACACCCCTCCATGTCTGAAATCCACCTCATCGCCGCAATCGGGTCCTGGGTCCCGTCAACTCCGGTGGTTTTGTGTTGCTGAACTCTCGGAACAGCAACGCATCACCACCCTGCGGCCTAGTCGTAGCTAAAGCTGCAGTGGTGGCAGCAACAACAGCCTCAGAAAGAGCAACGTATCTCTCATCAAATGTCTCTATTAGTGTGGTCTTGATAGACCCGAACATCTCTGGTATCTCTGCCCTAATGGCCGCAGCCACCTCCTCATGGATGATCCTACGGATCTCCTCGTCACTCGTACCACTGCTCCCTGGTGTGTGGCGTGTGCCAACCATGATCTCCCTCTCTCTGAAATACAACACAAGAATAAATATCAGGGACTCACTCGAGTATACTCACACTCAAATACTCCACCCTACTTGTCCCTTGGTACTCCAAGGATTCTAACTTGGACTGTGCACTGACCCGGTGTCTTTAGTAGTACGGGCCCAATACTACCGTCCACACCGCATCAACATTCACCCCAAGTCCTCCTCCCAGAGTCCTAAATCCCAAGTACTCTACTCTCTCTAATCATATGATACTCGCTAGCAGATCTCTCATAACCTCCTCGCTGCTACCTAAACACTTTGAAGTATCCCTAGCAGCAAGACTCCTAGACTCATGCATCACATATCAGGCCACTCTAGTCCTAATAAGAATACCTAGTCTACTCTAGCATGCATAATATAGCTTATCATATAACATATCATATCATATCTCATAACACTTATTGTAATGGTATTTTGGGAAATCGCCGTTCGGGCGTTGGCTGTTCGTGCACACGAATCTGCTCTGTTTTGTCTCGAAAGTTCTTCTTTTGAAAACTATTTTATTATCGAAATTTCCTCAAATCCTCAATTTGAGTTCAGATATGCCCGAAGATGCACCCGAATCCCTCAAACCAAGGCTCTGATACCAACTTGTAACACCGTAAAAATTAAAACAATTTTTCGCATTTTCAAACACATTTTCCAAACACATTCATTAATAAAATGTCCATGTATCATATCTTTGTTTCACAAAACATCCCCCAAGATCAAAATACATAAAATCCCATGTGTGTGTACAAATCAAGCCATCACCTTCCCGCGGTCATCACTGGTACCTGAAACACATAACACGTAACACTGTAAGCATAAGCTTAGTGAGTTCCCCAAAATACCACTCTAACACATTTCATCCACTCGAGGCTATAACTCTGTTTGACCCTCTGGTCAATGTGTCTCAGTGGGACCCTCTAGTCCCAACTCTCTGTGGGCCCTCTGGCCCTAACTCTGTGGACCAAAAGGTCCTAACTCTATGGACCCACTGGTCCTAGCTCTGTAAACTCTAACTCATGCGTATCAAATATCACAACAATTATCATACATAAAAAGCATGAAAATACACTGACAGATAGCTCTAAAATATACTGACACATAACCCTGTTACCACTCTAGGTAAAGTATAGTGAGAAGACTCACCTCAGGCGTCTCGGTAAATCTCTGACTCGGTAGAAATATTGCCTAGCCTCCGCCTATTCACGTAAAGTAAATACTCTCATAAATATAACTCTCGAGACTAGACTCAACCTTCCATTGGCACCCTGAGAAGGGTAAAAGACTATTTTACCCCCCTCTTGACACAAGGACTCCATTGTTGACCAAACCCTAAAAGTCAACGGTCACACTTTGACCCTACTCGCCGAGTGCACTCTGGTGACTCGGCGCGTTCACACATGTCCACTAACTCTTTATCCCGCTTGGCACGCCGAGCCCCTCCCTATGCTCGACGAGTCAAACCAGGCATGAATCGCGGGGCCACCCCGACTCAACTCGTCGAGTCTCAAGAACAACTCGGAGAGTACCGCCTTGGACTCCAGTCCTCTAACCCCCTTCTGACTCACTGATTCATCCCCCACTCGGCAAGTCTACTCATTGAGTAATTTAGGTGAAACCCTAACTTTACTCTCCGAGTCTCAAGAACAACTCGGCGAGTTCATGCCATGCACAAAGCCTACTGACCTCCTGAGGTCAGATCTGTGTCCCTAAACCATAGATCTGGCCTCCCCAAGCATGAATGTCACGTAAAGTCTGAATCTTGATGCTTATATATCAACAACAAGGCATCAAAAGGAGATTTAGTCCCAAAAATGGCAACCTAAGTCCAATAACCCCAAACTGATCCATAAAGCTCCAAGGGTTAAGGTCTTTGGACCTCTTTGAGTCCAGATCCAAGGCACAAACTCGAAGAGGGACCATTTGCTCCACATAATCACTCTCCAAAGGGGTTAGAAAACCCTATCTCTAATGATCAACACCAAAACTGAAGGAGGTTCGAACTATTACCTCAAAATGAAGTCTCTGAACTCTGGAACTACTAGGATCGCACCTCCTCTTTGCTCTTGGTCACCTTCTTCTTGCTAAACCAAAGGTACAAGGATCAAAAGTGACTTCTTCTTCCTCACAACGATTTGGCTCACTTAGGGTTCTCTCAAGGGACTGGTAGCCGCAATGGGAGGCTATAAGTGCCCTTAAATAGGCTCCAAACCCGAGGGATTAGGGTTTCATTAAACAGCGTTGACTCGCCGAGTCTGGACGTGAACCCGGATGAACATCCGCGACCATACTCGGCGAGTCTTGGCTCCAACTCACTGACTTCCTCCACAAACTTCAAAATAATTAAATAAAATAATATACCTAGGAATCCGGATGTTACAATATATATATACTAAAGTCCCAATATTTACAATGATTTGACAAGAAAGTCCTAAACTTTATTTTTTTGATAATAAAGTCCTAAATTATGATTTGACAATAAAGTCATAAACTTATTTTTTTGACAGTAAAGTTTTAATTATCAACTAACCAACAAAAAATGGTAAGTATGTCAAAAACTACCGGTAGTAACAACTTTACTGTAAAAAAAATAAAGTTATTGGAACCACAACCTCACAAGATATACAATTAATCTTTTTAAATAACAAATACTTTTATTAGCATTATGTTAATGAAATTAACTATGCACTCAAATATCAGGCATACCATTAATAAATATTTATATTAACACCATTCTCATAAAAGTGACTATGCATTCACATGATTGAAGTGGAAGACTTTCAGGTAAGTTAGGTCATTGTCTAACTTTAAGTTTTTCTCTTTTAAATGAATTAAATATGAATATTACTACACTTCATTATTTGTTCGTATTTATGAGGTTATATCTAGTGTTTCCTAGATTCTTCATTAATTCCAAGAAATACAAAGTTCAATCAAATAATGAATGATCATGTAAGATCATATTAGAGGTGGATTTGTTTGGCATATAAATATATTATTTGGAAAATACACTTGAAACACCTCACTAAGATCTTGTTTAGACATCACTACTATAAGTAGATCAATCATATTATAACGACAATTACTAATAAATCTTATTTATAGGTTCGACGTAACGATAATAAGCTTAAATATAAGTTACACTTAACAAGTGTAGTAAGTGCAACTTAACTTATAGGTTTTCTAGCGAAAACTCGGAAACTTCGGGGGCTGAACTTTGATGTTGAATACTTCTTTCTATCTAGCTTTCAACCTTCGCAATGCCCTGCTAAAATGATTGAAAATTATGAGATCAAATCCGGAGAGTTTAAAGAGAAAGTTGGAAGAAGGTGTGGGTTGAAAGAGGTAAAAAAATCAGAATGTTTATAGCACTTTGCGAAAAGCACGTCGCGCCCTGCCTACATGGCACCTTGCTGTAGGGCCACATTATAAAGAGTTTGGTAGGGGAAGTGGGTTCAGCTAATGTCAAGTGTCACTAGTTGGGTGGTGTTATGTCACCTTTCGCAGGTAATTTCATGTATTTTTTGAAAAATCATATCTCTCGCATACAAGCTTCTTTTTTGATGCTCTTTATATCCACAAATTCATATTTCCGTGTACTACAACTTTCCGTTAGATTTCAACTGCTAATTCACATTATATTTTAACTTATATTTCAATAAATAATTCATATATTTTAACTTACTTCTTCATGCGAGCTCCGTTTCGACATTCTTTATATCACTGATTTCGTAATTATATAGACATCAACTCTCATTTACATTACTTTGGCTAACAAGTAATCAATTTTCGTTTCGTATTTTACAGCAAATACTTACACACTCTGTCGAACGCACAATTTCGAAAAATCATAACTTCTTTATATGACATCAAAATTTGGTGTTCGTTATACCCACCAATTTGTAATCATGATTAATACAACATTCATATAGATTATGCATCCTAAATAATCTTTTAATAATAAATGTTATTTATCTCTATTCGATAAGTTTATAACAATATTTTATACAAATATTGTATCATTATAATACTTATCTGTATAACATGTAATAAATATATACAAATAACATTTAGGGTTTAGGTCATTTTTGATCACTTAACTTTTGGTTTTGTGATTATTTGGTCACTTAACTATTTTTAAGTTTTAAAAGGTTATCAAATTTTTGGCTTTGTGCTATTTTAGTCACTTAACTCTTAGTTTGGTCACATTTAGTCACCTAATTTTTAAAATTGTGCTCATTTAGTCACTAGACTTTAAAATTTTTTCAAAAGTTTAATGCCTAAGTGAACACAATTTTAAAAGTTAGATGACTAAATGAGCATAAATCGAAAAGTTAAGTTACCAAACCAAAAGTTAAGTGACTAAATGAGCAAAAAATCAAAAGTTTGATGACATTTTAAAACTTAAAAAGAATTAAGTAACCAAATAAACACAAAACCAAAAGTTAAGTGACTAAAAATGACTTAAATCTTAACATTTATATAAATAGATATCACATGTTAAATTTTTTTATTTATTTGTAATTATCCTATTCTAGGATTTTAATTATTCAATAAAAATAAATAATAATAATTATAATCCCTTACATGTCTAATCGAATTCACACCCCTTACATCAACTATGTAATACATACTATTATACTAAAAACTATGATAAGATTGTATTAAGAAATTAAAATCCAAGCCAGTTCTTAAAATTCTAATATAACTATCGGTTAAAATAGATCCTAATAAATTTTTTATATATTTTTTTCTTATAAGATCTTAAGATTTTTAGCAACCAGGGATTATTTCGTTTATTTTCATGATTTCATGATTAGACCTTAATTTAAAATATCGAGAATAGTCAATATAATTAGTGAAGGGACAAAGAGTTCGAGTAAGCCGGGGGATAAAGTAACAGTTGAACAAAAGCAGCAAGTATAAGATTTCCTGTTACTTATATGCTGTCAAATCTATTATTATTCCAATTTGCCATAACCACTTGCTCTCACGCGCTCACAATACGTCAGACTTATCATTTCTTTTTATTATTATTATTTTACAAATTATTTATAATGACATATATAAATATATTATTATTATTAGTACTATTTTTCTTTTGGGATCACGATATAAATATATTAATAATATAGAAAACACAATAAAAAGTAAAATAACATCTTATAGAAAACACAATGTAGAGATGATTTGATTGGTTAGTCTCTCATTTTCAATTACTTTTCTATTATGATTATAATATAACTATGTGATTTACTTATCTACTTATAAATACATAAATTCTTGACAGTGAATAATAGGTTTTAGTAACAAGTTTGTTATGCATTTTTGTTATATTAGGTATTATAAGAGAAATTTTCATCAAATAGTTGTTAATTTAGGTTATTACAACAAAAAGCTAATTTATACCATATTAAAATTATCCATGAAGAAAACATAAAGAGTGAACTTGTATGCCAATACAATTGATGAGTATATACTAAAGGCGAAAGGGTTCCAAAATTTTGGTTCGTTTAGAGCCCCAAAATTCGTTGAGCCACCCCTGATTATTATTACATGGTTTTTAACTTAAAAATAGTCGTTTACTATATGCTATAATCGAAGAGACAAAGACAGATTTAGTTTTCAAGTATGACGATACTTGGTGTTGATGTATAGGAAATCAAACTTTTAATTTTTTCTAAATCGATATTGATAATATATTTTTTACTATTTCTTTCACATAATTTTTTTTTTTAAAAAACTTGAAAATAAAAGTTGTTCGTGTTTATATATATATATATATATATATATATATATATATATATATATATATATATATATATATATATATATATATATATATATATATATATATATATATATATATATATATATATAAGTCCGGGGAACATAATACAGTCTCGAGGAAATAATCATTTGTAACGAACGTCTATTGAACGTCATTTAAATGTGTGTTTTTTTTTTCAATTTTTTTTTACTTTCTATAAAAAAAATATTAAAAAAAATCTTTTTAGAGTTATATATACTAGGTTTTTTTTTTATTTTTTTCATTATTATAGAATTAAATGACAGTTCGAGTTTTTATTTATTTATTTATTTATTTTAAACAATTATAAAATGTTTCAAATCATAACTACATTATGCATCATACTATTTATGATCATCTTATTTTTGATCATAAAAATTAGAATAATATCATTTTGGATCATATCATTTTGTATCATAATAATTTCGATTATATCATTTATTAATCAAATGATTTTGGATAATGGTATATTCATTTAAATAAAATTTTTGTTTAATACATCAATTTGATCATTATATTTTTTGAATCAATTAATTTTGAATCATACCCTTGAAACAATTAATCTTTGCCGGAAAATATCAAAATCTCGCACATATATACAAAAACTTCATTTTATCTTGCGAGATTATGATGATAAATAAAATTAAATGTTAACTTTTTGTTTTTTCAATCCTATGGAAATATCTGTCCTCGCTTTTTCTACCAATTTTTGAGTTTCTATATATATATATATATATATATATATATATATATATATATATATATATATATATATATATATATATATATATATATATATATATATATATATATTCTTCGACTCTGGTGAGGACTTTGAGGACAATTGTGACCAATCGAACTCATTAAGGGTATTTAAACTCCAACAACAATATAAATCGACTACAATAAAATTTAAAAGAATGCTCATAGACTAGGCTAATAAAAATCATTGGGCTAACAATAATTGGGATGAAGGATTTTTATTCTGATGTCGTTGTCGACTTCTCTATGCTCGTTGTTGACAAGAAATCCAGATCATTTCTATTAAAATCGTCAAATATTCAATTGAATTCACAAGAAATCATGTTAGATTCGGATCAAAAACATATACTTTACTGTTAATGATGAAATTATGTTTCAAAAAACATAAAATTTGCTTCAATCATCAATAAAAATCGAAGAAATTTGAAACAAATTGAAATCTACTTTGATCATCAATAAAATTGAAAAAATAACGTACAATTTCGATTCAAATAACGCAAAATTAATTTAACTTCGAAACTCAAAAAGATACTTAACTATCGATTATTATGGTTTGTATCAAAACACGAAAAATTCTCTACGATTCTAATGAATTTATTTACGAAATTGATAGGTTTAACTCTATTTATGGTAAAAACTTCAATTTAAATCTATATTCTTCGTTACTTAAATACATTGTGATTGAAATAATATGATTTATAATAAAAATTGTTCATATACGGCTCTGCTTTAGGATTAGGTTAAAATCAAACTTTTATTCATAGAAAACTTTAAATAATCGCAATTAATGTATAAAAACCTCTTTTCTCAAATTTTTATTCAAAATATGTTGAGTGATATTATAATTGACTAATACTAAATGCTAATAAAAAATCAACAATGTAATATATAAGAAACATGTTAATATCAGGTTTTGTTTATAAGTAGGTCAAAAACATTTTATATTTGTTTATTTTATAAAAGAAGCATTGGATCAACATTTAGTAAATATAGAATCTAACATGCATATTGATAATTAGGGTTGTAAATGAACCGAACGTTCAACGAACTGTTCGCGAATCGTTCGGTGGGAAGTTCGTTTATGTTCGCTTATTTAATAAATGAACGAACATGAACATAAATTCTTGTTCGTTTAGTTAAACGAACGGACATGAACAATGATTTCGTTCGTTCAATTATGTTCGTGAACGTTCGTTTATATTTGTTTATGTTTGTTCAACATATAAGTTCTTTTAATATTCATATATGCTTAATTGTATTTGATTACATTATTATATTATATGTTCATATATGTTTGAATTTTTTTTGGTTCATTTATGTTCGTTTAGCATGTTCACGAACATAAACAAACAAACATGAATAATACAATTTGTTAAACAAACGAACATGAGCAAGAAAACTTGTTCGTTTATCCATTCGTGTTCGTTCATTTGTTCAGTTAACTTAAACAAACGAGTATGAACAAGCCTCGTTCGTGTTTATTCGGTTCGTTTACAACCCTAGTGATAATAAAGAAAGTGCAAACGAGAAACAACATATTTAGAAAGTAATGATCAAGGTAATTTTTTCCGTACAACATAAATTAAGAAACAATGGTTCTATGACACCAAATATTGGATCTTCATCAGGAAATATTGCATCTTCATAATCTTTTAAACGTGATCCAATTGTGAGTATAATTGATGGAAAAACATATTGGACTCTAGATGTAGATAACAAACCTTATAAAGGACAACTTTTCCTACATTTGAATATGGTTTAAATTTTTATAAAGAACGTGCTAGGAAAAGTTGATTTGAAACAATATTAGCATCTATAAAGACAATAAAAAGAGTACAATGTTATGGAAGAAGATACACATTATGCAATGGGCAAGGATCCAAAAAGAAAGCTGCATATGATACTATAAAAGAAACAAACAACAAAAAATGTAAACGACCTTCTATTAGGGTAAACTATGAAGCATATGTGAGAATCGAGGTCAATAAGGATAAAGTATGACAGATATACGAGCTTAAAGAAGAAAAGGCACATATATTTGTTCATGAAGAAGATAAAATTATTCTAAATTGTGAAAGAAGACTCACATATTCACAAAAGAAAATCATATAAGATATGTTAAATGTGAACATGGGACCAAGTACTACATATAAATACATGAAAAAGTCCAGAGGTGGTTTTGATAATATTGGAGTTATAGGAATAGATACACAAAATTTCAAAAGGGATTGGAAATGAATTTATTGGAGAAAGAGATGCAGATTTTGTGATAGACTAGTAGAGAAAGAAAAAAGGATTATTTACAAGAAGTTTTGTTTGACTATAGTGTTAGAAGTAATGAGGAATTGACTGGAATGTTTTGGGTGGATGAAGAAGCATAACGAAACAATTTTGCCATTGGAGATGTTGTTTGTTTCGATGCAACTTACCGAACAAACAAGTAAGTGACTCTATAATGTACTTACATTTTTGAATTATTATATTTACAATCATTACAATAGTGTATCATTATTTTTAATTAGAGCAATGTTGTTGTAACAACGTAATTTCTCAACCAAAATTTTCATTTTTAACACAATAAAACTTGTATCATAATTCTCAAAACACTTATTTCTCAAATGTCAACAAAAGGAAAACAAAATCCCAGAATCATAAAAACAATCTTCTGCCGGTGGGTACAATCATGTCAGTGCCTTGTCGCGATCCTCGGAACTACCTGAAACACATAACACATAACACGGTAAGCATAAAAGCTTAGTGAGTTTCCCAAAATACCACACACAACACAATAGCCACTTAAGACTATAACTCAGTTAGACCTTCTGGTCGATGTGTCTCAGTGGGATCCTCTGGTCCCACAACTCATATGGACCCTCCGGTCCCTCAACTCAGCATCACAATACAATACTCATAAAGCATAACACAAGTAAATAGCAGGATATCTCATTAAACAGTTCATGCACATAAGATCCACTGGTCACACATAAGGTTTACCACACAAGGTAAGTATAGTGAGAAGACTCACCTCGTAAGCTAATGAATGAAAATCTCGTAATCGGGATCGTGATCTTTACTCCCGGGTCTAGCTCCTGCCTAGCACATAATAATTATCCCTAATTAATATTAGCCCTCAAGAAGCTGGACTAATTCCTTCCTATAATCTCACAAAAGGGGAAAAGACCATTTTACCCCTCCAATGGTCCAAATGTCCAAATGTTGACCAAACCCTAAAAGTCAACGGAAGTCAACGACCCAAATTTTGACCAGACTCGTCGAGTGCACTCGGGTGACTCGGCGAGTCCATGTGTGTCCTTTGAATCCTCCTAAGGTCTCACTCGACTCGTCGAGTTGACCTTTCACTCAACGGGTTACCACTAATTACTGAACACAGAGCAACCTGATCTGACTCGTCGAGTCCTTCCATGGACTCGACGAGTTTCCTCCATGGAAATGCTCAAAAGACCTTCTGAGGTCAGATCTGTTTCTCTAACTTATAGATCTGACCTTCTAACACCCAAAAGTCACGTAAAGGTCTGAACTTGGCATTTATGCATGGTGTATTTTGCATAATATACCATAAAACCCCCATAAATGCCTGTTAGCTTCAAACCCAAAGGTTTACTCAACTAAAGCTTCGTATTCTCGGCTCTCTGGACCTAGAAGGGTCCATATCTATAACATAAACTAGCAAGAGGGGATTGAGGCATTCAAAACCCCAAAAATGAAGTGATTCAAGCCGTAACCCCAAAATGGAATCTACACAATAGGGAAGGGAAGGGCGGTCGATTTTGTACCTTAGAATGAAGCTCCTTGCTTGAATGACTCGGAACAACAACCCTCCTTGATCCCTCTTGCCGGAACTCTCCTCCTTCCTTGCAAAATCACACCAAAAAGCTCAAGATAACTCTTCGTATCACTCAACACACTCAAGCTCGCTAGGGTTCTCTCTTCTGGGAAGGTAGCTGCTAATGAAGGCCATAAATGCCTTTAAATAGGGTTCATGCCTAAAGATTTAGGGTTTCTGCCAACAACGCAAACTCTTCTTGTCGCCACATCAACTCGTCGAGTCCATTCATTAATCCGAGTCATCAGTCGCGATCATAGTCGACGAGTTTAGGCGCCGACTTGTTGAGTCCCTCTTCTTAACTCAAAAGAAATACTTGAATTATGATACCTGGAAATCCAGATGTTACGACTCCCCCCACTAGAATCAGACTTCGTCCTTGAAGTCTCATTCAACAAACAGCTCTGGATGCTGCTCCTGCATCTCTGTCTCCGACTCCCAAGTCAGATCGGACCCTGTCCGATGTTGCCATTGGACCTGAACCAGGGGCACCTCTTTGTTTCTCAGAACCTTGATCTTCTGATCCAAGATCGTGATCGGCTTCTTAATGTAATTCAGGCTCGCATCCACTTGAATATCCTCTAGTGGTACCACTACCGTCTCATCGGCCACACACTTCCTCAACTGGGATACATGGAAGTTGTTATGGATTTGACTCAACTCCTCAGGTAGCTCCAAACGGTATGCTACCTTACCCACTCTTGCGGTCACCCTGAAAGGGCCAATGTATCGGGGCCCCATCTTGCCCCTCTTCCTGAATTGGATCACTCCTTTCTAAGGAGATACCTTCAGGAGCACAAAGTCTCCAACCTGGAACTCAAGCTTGGATCGTCTCCTATCCGTGCAACTCTTCTGGCGGCTCTAGGCTATCAGTAACCTTTGTCTGACCTGTTGTATCTGCTCAATTGTCTTAAGCACTATCTCCGTGCTTCCCATCACTCGATGCCCTACCTCTCCCCAACAGATGGGGGTCCGACACCTCCTCCCATATGAAAGCTCAAAGGGAGGCATCCCAATACTCGAATGATGGCTGTTGTTGTACGAAAACTCGGCCAAAGGTAGGTATGTGTCCCAACTTCCACCGAAGTCCATAACACATGCTCGAAGCATGTCCTCGAGCGTCTGAATCGTCCACTCACTCTATCCGTCTGTCTGGCAGTGGTAGGCAGTGCGGAAGTGCAATCTCGTACCCAAATACTCATGGAACTTCTTCCAGAACCTGGAAGTGAAACGTACATCTTGGTCTGACACAATCGAGATCGGCACTCAATGCCACGACACCACCTCTCTCACATATACCTCTACCATTCTCTCCACAGAAGAGCTCTCACTGATTGCAAGGAAGTGAGCGCTCTTCGGCAACCGATCCACAATCACCCAAATTGCATCAACACCTCTCACGGTCCTCAACAATTTGGTGATGAAGTCCATAGAAATCTGTTCCTACTTCCACTGGGGAACCTCTAACGGCTGCAACTTGCTGTGCAGACGTTGGTGCTCGGCCTTGACCCGACGACAGGTCAAGTACCTTTCTACAACCCACGCAACATCCCTCTTCATATAGGGCCATGAGTAATCTCTCTTCAGATCCAAATACATCTTAGTGGCTCCGGGATGGATCGAGAATCTCGACCTGTGCGCCTCCTCCATTAATATGCTACGTGCCCCGCCCATAAATGTCACCCAAACCCGACCTTGAAAGGTCATAAGCCCTCTGCTATCAGTAATAAACTCGGACATCTGCCCAATCACCCGCTCCCTCCTGCGGTTTGCCGGCCTCATAGCCTCTGCCTAGGCATCTCGGATAGTATCCAATACCGGAGTCATCACCGTCATCCTCATGCATATATCCCGAATCGGGGCACTCTCCGCCGTGCGGCTCAGTGCATCAGCTACCACGTTAGCCTTGCCCGGGTGGTACAGGATCTCACAATCATAATCCTTTACCTCATCCAACCATCTCCTCTAATGCATGTTCAGGTTGGGCTGATCCATTAGATACTTCAAACTCTTGTGGTCCATGTATATGGTACACCGAACCCCATACAAATAGTGGCGCCATATCTTGAGGGTGAATACTATTGCCCCCAACTCCAAATCGTGGGTGGGATACCTCGTCTCATGATGCTTCAGCTGCCTCGATGCATATATTGTCACGTGCCCTCTCTGCATAAGCACCGCACCCAACCCTGATATGGACGCTTCATAGTACACCATAAAATCCTCCATTCCCTCCAGAAGGGCTAACACCGGGGCTTCGAATAATCTCCGACGAAGAGTCTCAAATGAAGTCTGCTGCTTGGGACCCCAAGAAAAAGCAACACCCTTCCGGGTCAATCTGGTGAGGGGAACGACAATCTTGGAGAAATCTCTGATAAATCTCCGATAGTAGCTGGCCAACCCCAGAAAACTTCTGATCTTAGTGGGGGATCTCGGCACCTCCCAACTCATAACAACCTCAATCTTGGCCGGATTGACCAATATCTCATTCTGATTAACGAGATGTCCCAAAAACCGGACCTCTCGTAACCAGAAATCACACTTGGAGATTTTGGCATAAAGCCTCTCCGATCTCAATACCCCAAGAATCTCCCTCAAATGCTCCTCATGTTGCTCCCTGGACCTCGAATACACCAGAATATCGTCGATGAACACGATCACCGATCGATCCAACATTGGCATGAAAACTCGATTCATGAGATCCATGAACTCGTAATACCCATAACGAGTCCTGAACGCTGTTTTCTGGACATCCTCATCCCGTACCCTCATTTGGTGATATCCCAACCTTAAGTCTATCTTGGAGAACCAAGAAGCTCCCGGTAATCAATGCACATCCGGTGCGAACCATCATTTTTCTTGACAAAAAGTATCGCTGCTCCCACGGCGAGCTTCTCGGTCGAATGAATCCATTCCCTAATAGTTCCTAAAGCTACGAGGATAACTCCTGCATCTCTGGTGGCGCAAGGCGATAAGGTGCCTTGGCAATAGGCGCCGCACCTGGAACCAAGTCAATGCGAAACTCCACCTGCCTCTCAGGAGGCACACCCGGTAACTCCTCGGGAAAAACATCCTGAAAATCTCGCACTATAGGAACCTCACTGACCGAGCTCGGCCTCTCTGCGGCAGTTCGCGTATCCATCACATAGGCTACAAACCCTCTACAACGCTGTTGTAGGCTCTGCCTCGCTCTGGCAGCCGAGCAAAATGCTGACCCAGATCGGATACCCTTGCCATATACTGTAAGTACCCCCCCCCCCCCCCCCCCCCCCCGAGGGTCTTGTATGGTCACCAACTGATGCTCGTAGTCGATAATAACTCCGAATCGGATCAACCAGTCCATGCACACGATGACACAGACATCCCCCATCGCAATAGGTACCAAATCTATCGAGAACTCAACACCGAAAATATCAAGTATACATCCTCGAACCTCCTCAGCAGCAAAAACCACTCGCTCATCAGCTATAGAAACTTGCAGAGGTCGGCTCAATGCCTCTCGTTGGATACTGATGTGCTGACTAAAGGCTAATGAAACGAAAGATCGACTCGCACCCGAGTCAAATAACACCAAAGTAGGTACAAAATTCACAAGGAAAGTACCTAGACACATCACAATATAAGCATAACATCTCAAACTCAATATACATAAAAAAGAATACATACCAACCACGACATCGGGCGCTGCGTGGACCTCCTCCGCTGTCAACTGAAAGGCTCTCCCGCGAGCCCTCGGCGTCTCAGCCTTCACTGGCCAACTCTCAGAGGCACGCGCACAGGTAGGTGCAGATCCTTGCGTTGATCTCTGTACTAGCTGGGGGCACTTGGCCTTCCGGTGGCCGGTCTGGTTGCAATGAAAGCAAACCGAGAATCCCTTTGGGGAATCATTTGCCATGTGCCCCTACTTACCGCATTTGTAGCAGATCCCAGCTCGACAAGAACCCTCGTGACTATTGCCGCACTTACCACAAGTGCGGCCCTTGTGGCCCCCAACTCTGGAATCAGCGGGCTTAGCCCGCTTTGTCACCGGCTGCGACTACAACGGCCTCCGGTCCCTCCCCCGGGACTCCCCTTCATGCTCTCTGGTCTATAACTCAAGCTCAATCTCCCTCCTCCTGGAATTGGCCTGGAGCTCGACCAATGTACGGTATGACGAGTTCACCACGAACTCTCGTATATCCCTCCTCAGTATGCTCAGATATCGGCTCACACGTGCCTGCTCAATGGACATGTGTTCAGTGAAAAAGATCGCCCTCTAATGGAACATCCTTGAGATCTCAGTCGCCGACTCTGTCTTCTACCTGAGAGAAATAAAATCCTGTGCCAAATGTTCCCTCTGCACCGGGGGAATATACTCATCTCGAAACATCTGAACAAACCTCTCCCATGTCACTGCGACATGATCTGCAGTGGTAAAGCCAGCTGCCGTGAACTTCCACCAGTCCTTTGCTCCCAAGCGGAGCTGGTTCAGCCCAAACTAAACTCTCAAATGTTCGGGACATGAGCACGTGTAAAAACACCCCTGGATATCGGAGATCCACCTCATAGCCGCAATCGGATCCTGCGTCCCATCAACCTCTGGTGGCTTCGTGTTGCTGAACTCTCAGAACAACAACGAGTCACCTCCTTGTGACCTAGCAGCAGCGACGACTGTAGTGGCCGTGGCAGCAGCAGCCTCCATGATAGCAGCATAACGCCCGTCAAAATTCTGAATCAAGGTGGTCTTGATAGACCCAAATATCTCCGGAATCTCTGCTCGGATAGCTGCAGCCAACTCCTCGTGGATCATCCTCTGTATCTCCTCATCGCTACTCCCACTGCTCCTAGGGTTGTGGCATGTCCCCACCATGATGTCTTTGAAACACAACACAATATCATCAAAGACTCGCTCGAGCATACACACACTCGATCACCCGACCCTACTTGTTCCTTAGCATCCCTAGGATTCTTACTTGGGCCGCTCCTTGATCCGGTGCTTCCAGTAGTACGGGCCCAATACTACCTTCCACACCGCATCAGTGTTCACCCCAAGTCCTCCTCCTCGGATCCCAATTTAAAAGTACTCTATGCCTCACAATCTACTCTCACAGAAATTCTCTCATTCGCTCGTTCCTGCTAGGTACTCATACTCGAGCTAAACACTAATAGTAGAAATCACTAAGCTAAGGCATCACAAATCAGGCCACCCTAGTCCTAATATATAAATCACCTAGCCTACTCTCTAGCATGCATCATATCACATAAAATATCTCATAACACAAAATGAGGGTATTTTGTGAAATCACCGCTCGGCTCTGGCTGATTATACACACTGCTCCGACTCGACTTCTCTTAGACTCTTGCTCATTTTTAGAAAAATTTATCTCTTTTTGAAAATCCTTCTCAAATCCTCAGTTTGAGTCCAAACACACCCGATGGTGTATCTGAATCCCTCAAACCAAGACTTTGATACCAACTTGTAACAACGTAATTTCTCAACCAAAAATTTCATTTTTAACACAATAAAACTTGTATCATAATTCTCAAAATACTTATTTCTCAAATGTCAACAAAAAGGAAACACAATCCCATAATCATTAAAACAATCTTCTGCCGGTGTGTACAATCATACCGGTGCCTTGCCGCGATCCTCGGAACTACCTGAAACACATAACACATAACACGGTAACCATAAAAGCTTAGTGAGTTTCCCAAAATACCACACACATTACAATAGCCACTCAAGACTATAACTCAATTAGACCCTCTGGTCGATGTTTCTCAGTGGGACCCTCTGGTCCCACAACTCATATGGACCCTCCGGTCCCTCAACTCATCATCACAATATAATACTCATAAAGCATAACACAAGTAAATAGCAGGATATCTTATTACACAGTTTATGCACATAAGACCCTCTGGTCACACATAAGGTTTACCACACAAGGTAAGTATAGTGAGAAGACTTACCTCGTAAGCTAATGAATGAAAATCTTGTAATCGGGATCGTGATCTCTACTCCCGGGTCTAGCTCCTGCCTAGAACACATTAGTTATTCCTAATCAATATTAGCCCTCAAGAAGCTGGAATAATCCCTTCCTATAATCTCACAGAAGGGGAAAAGACCAATTTATCCCTCCAATAGTCCAAATGTCCGAATGTTGACCAAACCCTAAAAGTCAACGAAAGTAAACTCCAGTCAACAACCCAACTTTTGACCAGACTTTTTGAGTGCACTCGAGTGACTCGGTGAGTCCATGAGTATCCTCTAAATCCTCCTAAGGTATCACTCGACTTGTCGAGTTGACCTTTCACTCGACGGGTTACCACTGATTACGGAACGCGGAGCAACCCGATCCGACTCGTCGAGTCCTTCCATGGACTCGGCGAGTTTCCTCCATGGAAATGCTCAAACAACCTTCTGAGGTCAGATCTATTTCTCTAACTAATAGATCTAACATTCTAACACCCAAAAGTCACGTAAAGGTCTGAACTTGGCGTTCATGCATGGTGTATTTTGCATTATATATCATAAAAACCCCATAAATGCCTCTCAGCTTCAATCCCAAAGGTTTACTCAACTAAAGCTTCGTATTCTTGGCTCTCTGGACCTAGAAGGGTCCAGATCTATAACGCAAAATAGCAAGAGGGGTTTGAGGCATTCAAAACCTCAAAGATGAAGTGATTCAAGCCCTAACCCCAAAAATGAATCTACACAATAAGGAAGGGAAGGGGGGTCGATTTTGTACCTCAGAATGAAGCTCCTTGCTTGAATGACTCAGAACAACAACCCTCCTTGATCCCTCTTGCTGGAACTCTCTTCCTTCCTTGCAAAATCACACCAAAAAGCTCAAGATAACTCTTCCTCACACTTAACATACTCAATCTCGCTTGGGTTCTCTCTTCTGGGAAGGTAGCCGTAATGAAGGCCATAAATGCCTTTAAATAGGGCTCATGCCCAAAGATTTAGGGTTTCTTCCAACAGCGCGGACACGTCGAGTCGCCTCACCGACTCGTCGAGTCTATTCATTAATCCGAGTTATCAGTCGCGATCGTACTCGACGAGTTTAGGTGCCAACTCGTCGAGCCCCTCTTCTTAACTAAAAAGAAATACTTGAATTATGATACCTGGAAATCCGGATGTTACAGTTGTATCCTCAATTTTTGAATCACTAGTAACCTAAGAATTATATTTTTAAATTTCTATATAAATAAAAATATGGATCATATTAGTTTGAATCTAAATATTAAAATAAAAGATTCAAAAAGTAAGTGAATCTTTAATGTACATATATTTCATTGTTATACAAATATATGATGATTTATATATCATTTGCTGGCATAGATAATCAAAAACGATGTATAACTTTTGGAGTCGGGTTACTTTTAAAGTGACATCATTGAATATTACTCATGACTATTACATGCTTTCAAAAAAACCTTTGTCAAGGAGCCAAATGTAACTGTCATAGATCAATACGTTGTCATTTTACAATTAGTACGAGCAGTATTCAAAAATGCATGACATAGATTGGGTATGTGGCACATATCTCAAAAATTTACCGACAAGGTTAGTATAATATTATAAAAGGTTTTTTAATTTAATTTGATATAAAAATTGTTTTATATATATATATATATATATATATATATATATATATATATAATATTGTTGCGTCCAAAAATATGGACCAAAATTTTCGATTTTTAAATTAATAAAATATTTATCCAAGCACTATCATCAATTATGGAAAATCGAATGTATCATCTCGATCATAAAACAACAGAGTAATTATAAGAATACGGAACAAAATAGTGTGTACACTGCAATCACCCTGAGTTCTTTCCCTTTGCACCAGAAGTACCTGACACACAAATTGAAAACCATAAGCACGAAGCTTAGTTAGTTCTCCAAAATATCACATACTACACATATCAATCACATAATGGGACCTACACGATGAGTCTAACGAGCCTCGCCCTAACTCTGATAATGGGCCCCACCCAATGAGTATAACAGGCCTCGCCCTAATTTTCATAATGTGCGCTGCCCAGTGAGTATAACGGGCCCCGCCCTAACTCACATAACAGGCCTAGCCCACTAACTATGACAGGCCTCGCCCTAACTCGCATAATGGGCCCCACCCAACATATAAACATACAAGTATAACAAGTAATGGCATACAGAATAACCATCGGGCTCTGCTCAGTAAGCATACTAGCACATAGATATGCAAGAGTCACACATACATCTAGCATCCTAACATAACAAACTATGGGCTGACATTGGTGCCTTCGACCCACTAAATATAGTGAGGAAACTCACCTCAAACTACTGAATCACCCAAATAAATCTTTGTCTGCTGGTTCGGCAAATCCCCGCGCAGTCATCATAAAACACATCCAATTAATAATTGGATTCCAACCCATATCTAAGAGTCTAAGCTAGGGTAGAAGACCAATTTACCCTTTATCTAACTTGGCCCAAAACCAAGGCCCAACTTAACCATACAAGGGCCCAAATCGTAAAGCCCAATATATATGTGGCCTGATCTTTCAAATTGGACCCAGATCCATCATGGGCCTAAAATCCAAGGAAGCCCAACATTCTAGTCCAAAGCCCAAAACTCCAATCGTTCTAAGGCCCAAAATCTACCCATTAGGCTTCTGCATAGAACGTCTGGCGTGTGACAACCCGAAATTTCTAACTTTCATTCTTCATTGTTATTAAAGATTAGCTTCGTTATGCTATTCTATAATGAGGTTTTTGAGTCTAAGGAGTGCTTAAAGCTTAGTATAATTGAGATATGTGTCGAAGGATGGGATAGATAGAGTGTAGCATAGGAAAAACGGGCCAAACACACCAAGTTAGGTGTATGCGGCCGCACACTAGAGTGTGCGGCCAGCCAACCGCGCACACCCAACCACACACACCTCCATCCGCACTCACCTCCTATATATATTAAATCCTTGGTCTCTTGATCATTTCTTACATTTCTTCAAAGCAAGGACTCAAAATCCTCTCAAGTATCATCCAAAAGGTAACAACTTTCACCAAGAACACCAAGAACACCAAGAACACCAAGAACGCCATGTTTCTGGCAGCACACACCATCTGGCAGCACACCTGGCTGCACACATGGCCGCACACACATGCTGGCAGCACACCAGGCCGCACACCTGGCCGCACACACACATATAGTGTGTATTTTGGCCGTACACTTTCTTGTATAGCCTTATAACCCTTCATACAATCATATATGATTGAAACACTTCATTTTAAGTGTTTACTAGTCCCTAAGGTGGTCCCAAATTCATTAATTAGTTGTTTGTAACACTAATTATTTTCATATATGTGCCGATATATGCTAAATAGGATTCGCGTGTGTACTCAAGTCACCACTTGACACCTAGCAACAAATCCAACATTGTCATCAGAACCACTCACTACCGGTGAGTTCATACCTCTATTAATCAACCTTTTAAATGTTTTAAATGCTTTTATGGTGGGGGGGGGGGGGGGAATACAAGTTAAAGACTTATAGTTATTACATCAATCACATGTGATTAATAACTACAAACCAATGATAATTTTTTATCGTTCAAACTGTTTTACTTCAAACTGCTTTATAAATCCTTTTACTCATCAAATACTTTTATTTAAACTTTGTTACACGTATTATAAATTGCATGCCTGTATATGTATATTTATATAAGCAATGTTTAAAAGGCTTAGGAAGGCCATCCGCCCTATTTCCTTTTCCTCGATTTGGATGTGGTCTGGTGGGATATCAGGTAGCCGTCCGAAGGTTGTTTCAATATTAATTAGATATATCACGTGTGCATATATAGACATAAAAATACTTCCCTTTTCATGCGTACTAGTTACATCATTAGTAAGCTACCATTGGGGTAGCACAGAGTCATACTATTACTATTGCTAGATCAATGAGTCAGTTCATTCATGAGTCAATACTTATTATTATGAGAACATATACAACTATACTAGAAAGAGAACATATACAATGATACTTGAACGTGTAACAATACATTACACACACACATATATATATATATATATATATATATATATATATATATATATATATATATATATATATATATACGTTTACATAAATGTGATCCACTGTATCGGGGCATGCCTTCAATGCCATGGCCCGAGTGGTAGCTAGAATCTCTTGGAGGGAGAGCGTGAGTTTGCGTATAAATCTATACTTGATTGACTATCCTACACCTTGCTTCTAGCTACAGCCAGACCTGTAGGTCTGCGGGTGCCAAATGTCATACCTTTTTACGACCTACATTTGTCGTTGTTACTCAGTCGATAGTATGGTACAATTAATCACTCTGTACAGAACACGCTTGTGTTAAAATTATATATTTAATGCAATGGATGATGTTGTTTGCTTGTTTACTATTACTGTGTTGTGATACTTTACATGACGTCCTCCGCCCCAGAACGTTTCCGCCGTTCTCGGTTTTGGGGTGTGACATGGCGTTCCTCTTTTTGACGCCTGGTATCTGAATGTTGAGCATTCATATACAAACGCCTGGCCTCCCAATGTTGGGCGTTCACATGCAAACTCCTGGCATTTGCTCACTGTCACCAACTTCTAAACCAATGACTTAATGGCTTAAGATATCAAGTCCAAACTTTAGATCCAATCATAATGGAACGTTTAAAGCCATAAAGTTGCAAACTTTATGGCCATGCATGGTTACAATGAGCCCAAAAATCCAAAACTCCAACTCCTTAACCCATTAAGACACTTCAAAACTTGCATGGAGTGAAAGGAAGGTCCAAGATCACACTTTTATCACCTAATCTCCCCGAAAACGTCCAAAAGGACAACTCCTTTGTTTTAAGATAGCTCCTACCCAAAAAGACCAAGAAACTGGGGCTTATAAGAATAAACTTCTAACATATACAATATCTAGAGATATTATGATCAAGCTTAGAACTTTATACCACAAAATGACGCTCTAAGATGCCAAGACTCTAGATCCACAAGCTTGAAAGTAACACCAACACCCCAAAGATCTTCCTTCTCTATCAAGAACACTAAAATGATACCAAAAAGATGAACCAAGGCTTTAAATTCTCATACACACTTAGTGTTTTCGAAATGAGGATGGAGGTTGGGGTGGTGAGGGTTTTGAGGCCACAATGTACTTTAAATAGGGTGAAAACCCTAAAAGTTAGGGTTTGGTCTCTATGAGAAAACGCTTCGCGTCCATCATAGAACGCCTAGAGTTCCATGCCAAACGCCTAGTGTTTAGACCAAAGTGCCAAAAATTAACACAACAAGGTTACAAGTGTAAATACCTGGACAACATGGTGTTACAAATCTCCCCCACTTGAATCAGAGTTAGTCCTTGAAGTCCGATGCTGCCAAAAAGTCTGGGTAGTGATCCCTCATCTCATCCTTCAGCTCCTAAGTCCATTCAGATCCCTTACGGTGTTGCCATTGCACCTTCACCAGAGTCACCACCTTATTACGTAGAGTCTTGGTCTTCTTGTCGAGAATCAAAATCGGCCTCTCAATTTGAATTCAGGCGATCATCCACTTGAATATCCTCCAATGAAACCAGTGTGGAATCATCTGTCACACCCCAAACCGGAACGACGGAAACGTTCGGGGGCGGATGACTTCATGTGGTAGCATAACAAATGAATACATAGTAAAGAAAGAAATACAACCATCATATATAAAATTGAAAGTTTACATTGTTAAAAAGTACATGTTCAAAAACCAATTACAATATGATGCTAAAATATGAATTTAAACTGACGACACAGCGTCCCTTCTTCAAAAGATGTTTGTTACCTGTAATTACTGAATCCCTGGGACATACAAGTAGTTTTGAAAGAGTAGATCAGCATTTAAGCTGGTGAGTTTCATAAGTATTAAATGACAATGTTTGTATGAAATGAAATGTTTTGTTTTTGTTTGTTTGTTCCTAGAAAATCCCATATTTTCTACTAGCATAAATGTAGCCATCTATCAAGACCAATGTTTGTTTCTAGAAAATGTATGTACGTATAAAATATCCAATATGTTTGAAAAACCTGGTAAATCAATGTATTTTTAATACCCCATGTGAGTTTTATAACCATGCTATTGACTCAGATTGCCTATACACAAGGTTCTTCAGGCGTTGGAATGTTCTGACGTTTGTCACCCCAAATGGTGGACTGTAGATACAGTCAGGGCGCGGGGTTGTCAAGCCCGTATAGATCTATACACAAACACCATGCTCCCCCTCCAAGGGATTCTGGTATATAATACAAGACTTGAAATGTGTACTCGAACGTACGTGAAGTTAATGTCTCACAAAACTTAGTATAAAAACAGATTTACGTGTTAAAATGTTCGTTTGTTCTTGTATGTGAAAGTGACTTCTTGGGTGGTAGGCTGTACTTATGTCTAGCCTAGTCCCTAGGGAACATTGTAGTGACTGCCAGAATCTTGAAGTGAATCTACTATCTCTATCGGAGATAATGGATATCGGAACACCATGCAGTCGCACTATTTCCCTTAAATAAGTTCTTGTAAGCTTTTCCATCTTGCCAGTCTCCTTGATTGGTAGGAAATGCACGGATTTGGTCAATCTGTCGACGATGACCCATATGGTATCGAGTCCACCCGTCGTCTTGGGCAACTTGGTTACGAAGTCCATAGTAATCCGTTCCCATTTCCATTCCGGTATCTCCGGATGTTGCAGTAATCCTGACGGTTTCTGATACTCGACCTTAACCTTAGCGCAAGTAAGGCATTTACTTACGAAGGTAGCAATTTCTGCATTCATGTTAGGCCACCAGTACAGTTTCTTATGATCCAGATACATTTTATCTGAACCTGGGTGAACAGAATATCTCGTGTTGTGTGCTTCGGTCATGACTACGTCTCTGAAACCACCATGTTTCGGTGTCCAGATTCGATCCATAAGATAATACGATCCGCCACCCTTGATTTCTAGATTCTTTTCCATTCCTCTCAGGGATTCACCCGCCACATTTTGAGGTTGTAATGCTTCCAGTTGAGCCTCCTTAATTTGTGTGGATAAGTGGGAATGGATAGTCATAGTCAGAGATTTGACTCTCTGCCTAGTGTATTCTTTTCGACTGAGGGCGTCAGCTACCACGTTGGCCTTGCCAGGATGATAACGAATTTCACATTCGTAGTTATTGAGTAACTCGACCCATCGTCGTTGTCGCATGTTGAACTCCTTCTGATAAAAAATGTGTTGAAGGCTCTTGTGATCGGTGAAAATAGTACTCTTTGTTCCGTACAAGTAGTGTCTCCAGATCTTCAGAGCAAATACCACTGCTCCTAACTCAAGATCGTGTGTCGTATAGTTCACTTCGTGTGTCTTAAGCTGTAGGGAGCCATAAGTATTAACCTTCCCTCTCTGCATAAGAACACAACCAAGTCCTTGGTTTGATGCATCGCAATACACTACAAAATCTTCTATCCCTTCGGGAAGGGATAGTATCGATGTGGTGCATAAGGCCCTTTTCAGTGTTTGGAACATCTTCTCTTGTTTCGCTTCCCAGTCAAAGGCCATGCCTTTCTGGGTTAATGTAGTAAGAGGTTTCACAATGCTAGAGAAGTTCTTTATGAATCTGCAATAGTAGCCAGCGAGACCTAGAAATTGACGAATCTCTATAGGTGTCTTTGGTGCCGACCAGTTCTCAATGGCCTAAATTTTGGAGGGGTCCACATGTATCCCCTTCTCGCTAACAACGTGGCCCAAAAATTCGAATCTTCGATGCCGACTATGACGTCGAAACTTTTAATTTGGACCGGCATGAGGTTGATTGGGAAAGAATGACCGTCTAAATATAACGTACAGTCCATGTATATGCAGTTAGTGTTTTCCGTTTTTCCATTTGCCATCTCTACAGTGAATGATTTTTCTAACTTGCTAGGTTTATGTCTAAGTAAGTGAATAAAGTTTTGACCTAAGAAGCTTCTCTCCGCTCCACTATCGAATAATATGCATGCATATGAATTATCGAGAAGGAACGTACCAACAACTACAGTCGGATCAGCTACGACTTCATCGTGGCCTATAGCCAAAAATCGTCCCACCCCGCCGGTATTTGCTGCCTTTGGGCAGTTTCTCTTGTAGTGGCCCACCTCGCCACAACCGTAGCAAGTTTGGCCTACACCCGCGTTGGGAACTTGAGTGATCGGCTTTGCGGGATCCTTGTAGAAACGGACAGTGTGTCCCTTTCTGTTGCAGTTGGAGCACTACATTTCCCGACAAGGTCCATGATGGTGATAAGTGCATTTGGTGCACTTTGGAAAGTTACCCCCATAAGGCTTTGTTGGGTAGGGATTTGTAGGAACGGTAGTAGGTATAGTAGCAACATTCACTGAAACCAGTTGTTGTTTCTTCGCAGATTCTTGGGAAGACCCACCCTTCCCTTTATTCCATACTCTCTTCTGGTTATTGTTGTTGTTGTTTCCCTTTTGTGGTTCTGGTGTAGAAACCGTTGAGTTTTGATGACTTTCGTAATCAACAAGAGATTGTGCCAGTTCCTTGGCACTTTCAAAAGTGTCAGGTTTTGAAGCTAACACGCTTGACCGGATTTGGGGCGGCAGTCCCCAAATGTATCTCTCTATTTTCTTGCTCTCAGGAGCAATCATATCTGGGCAAAGGATTGCCAGATCGCAGAATCTGTTGGTATAAGTTGCTATGTCGGTACCAATCATTCCAAGAGTCCAGAGTTCGTGCTCGAGTTTTTGAATCTCTCCTCGTGGACAATATTCTCTCATCAGCATGATTTTTAAGCTCTACCAGCCTATGGAATTTGCCACTATCAGGGTAAGTACCTTAACGTGGCCATTCCACGAAGTTAAAGCTCTATCAGTAAGTGTGAAGGTTGCAAACTTGACTTTGCTGTGCTCGGGACTAGAGCAGATTTCAAAGCCTGATTCTGTCCTTTCGATCCACTGCCTCAGAGTCATCACACCACCAGTTCCATTAAACATCCGGGGTTTGGCATTAGTAAAGTACTTATAGGTGCATTCCTGGGATTGCCCATGACTCTCACCATGGTTGGATGGATGTGTGCCAGTTCCCGAGCCAGTAGTAATCGGGTTATTGATCTGTGACATGGCAGCTGCTACAACTGCGATGACTGCTGTTTGGAACATGACAACAACAAATTGAGGAGGTGGAGGTGGTGGTGGTGTAGGTGCTTCCCCACCGTTGTTTCGTCTTGGGTTCCTACGCAGAGGCATCCTTCAACTATAGGTTAAAAAGATAAAGATAAGAATTGCATAGCATAGAAACTGTATGTGTCTCATGAACTAAATTGCAATAGCCCAACAACAGATGATAGTACGAGTCTCAAAATAGAAGAATGAAAGTTATTTGTAAGACTGAAAATATGAAACAAGCATTTGGTTTTTCCATAGCTTTTTAAGGATTGAATGAAATACTCCACGTAGTAATAATAGTGTCACTTATATTAATATAATAGTTGATACAATGATCACGAAAATTTGACCCCTATAAGGGCCTCCGGTTACAAAGTTTAATAAATTTAAAAACTTTTAGCCGAGGTCCTAACTTATAACAAAATTTGAGAGTTTGGCAAGCACTACTTGCGACGTAGGTTGCGCTTGGAGCTTGACTCCGCATCCGATTGCTTCGATTCCATTAGACGCCTATCAAAGGCGGCTTGTTGTTCCCTCAATTCGGTGACGGCTGCAATCATTTGTGCTTGGAATGCCTCGGTTTGGAGTTGGGCATTGTCCTGAATTCTGTCCAGCCTACGGATGTCAGAAGTGTGAACCTGTACTTCCATGTGGACTTCTCAAATCCGGCTAGCTTGAACTCCGGATTGGTAGGACTGATTGGCTAGTTTTCCCACCATTACTGGGAGTGCCCGATCAGCCGAACCTTCACCACGGACATCGTAGAAGTCTCGACACATGCCGTAGGGAGGGCGTAGGTTTTGTTGTTGGCTCCAATGGTGGAGGTGACTTCACCAGACGGGAATCGATCCTTGAAAGTGCCTTACGAAGACGGGAGGTTGTGCGGGTGGTGGGTTGATCACTTCCGGCTCTGAGTTGGTACCGGAGTCATCATCCATTTCTATGGGTTCTCCTTCCTCCTCGGGATCCTCTTCGATCCATCCCCTGTTGCCTTGGTTAGGATAGTAGGGGTCGCCGGGGTGGGGAAATCCAGCCATTGGACTGTACGAGAATAGGGTTTATAAGATTCGAATAATGTTTGGAACATGTAAGACTAAACAGGTATGTTAAGCTATTATAAGTAATAAATACTCCTATAGTATTTAAATTCGTGTGTTTGATTCTTGTGATGTTTTGGTAAGTTTTGACTTGTTGCTCACTACGAGCAATCCTCGATATATATTGGTCCGATCTTGGACAAATATAGTTGATCATGCTATATTTGTCCCAAATCCGATTACATATATCGAATCTTAATCGTAGTGTCCAACTTGTCTAAATACTTCTTGTATAGTTATAATCATGAAAATAAGTTTGTTGTATGCATGTATTTGTACTTGAATGAACTAACATTATAAGTTAAACGAAACGCGGCTTAGGCGTAAAACAAAAAAAATGTTTTATCAGAGAGTATTAGTCCCTTAAGCATTTATAGTTTGTATATCTTATGTGGTTCGATATACTTAGTTCACTATAAACATTGCTCTGATACCAATCTGTCACACCCCCAAACTGGAACGGCGGAAACGTTCGGGGGCGGATGACTTCATGTGGTAGCATAACAAATGAATACATAGTAAAGAAAGCAATACAACCATCATATATATAATTGAAAGTTTACATTGTTAAAAAGTACATGTTCAAAAACCAATTACAATATGATGCTAAAATATGAATTTAAACTGACGACGCAGCGTCCCTTCTTCAAAAGTTGTTTGTTACCTGTAATTACTGAATCCCTGGGATATACAAGTAGTTTTGAAAGAGTAGATCAGCATTTAAGCTGGTGAGTTTCATAAGTATTAAATGACAATGTTTGTATGAAATGAAATGTTTTGTTTTTGTTTGTTTGTTCCTAGAAAATCCCATATTTTCTACTAGCATAAATGTAGCCTTCTATCAAGACCAATGTTTGTTTCTAGAAAATGTATGTACGTATAAAATATCCAATATGTTTGAAAAACCTGGTAAATCAATGTATTTTTATTACCCTATGTGAGTTTTATAACCATGCTATTGACTCGGATTGCCTATACACAACGTTCTTCAGGCGTTGGAATGTTCTGACGTTTGTCACCCCAAATGGTGGACTGTAGCTAACAATCAGGGCGCGGGGTTGTCAAGCCCGTATAGATCTATACACAAACACCATGCTCCCCCTCCAAGGGATTCTGGTATATAATACAGGACTTGAAATGTGTACTCGAACGTACGTGAAGTTAATGTCTCACAAAACTTAGAATAAAAACAGATTTACGTGTTAAAATGTTCGTTTGTTCTTGTATGTGAAAGTGACTTCTTGAAAATTGTGTTTCTAGTATGTAAGAGTTAGTAATGTTCTCATAAAACTATACCTATTATAGCTTTCTAAAAGTGTGTCTCGTTTGTTTAGAAATCCCTAGAAAATGAATCATTTGTTATGAAAGTATAAATTTTCATAGCGTCTAAGTTGGACACATATACATGCAATCTAAGCAGAGTGTTTAATTTATACATATATAACAACGTTTTTCATTTCAAAAGATATAATGTTATCGTGATATATTTTACATACAAAAGTTCCCTATAAAGTTTATAAATCACATATGATTCTGTTGAATAAAAGTGTATAATAAAACTTTATATAACACACGATAATAATTGTGTGTTTTACTTGTATTCCCCCCTTGAAAGCATATAAAAGCATTTATAGAATATTTAAAAGGTTAATTAAGGGGTATGAACTCACTTGAAAGATCGAAGAAAGGCGAGATGAAAACTGGGCAGAATTTGTTCTTGGGAAAACGGATTTTCTCGGGATTCTCGGGAATCTCGGGAGTACAAACGACCTTCGGGACTTGAGCATAGTGACCGAGGCTTCGGGTTAGCATGGGCACGGAAAACGAGGCAACAACGCAAGAGAAATGAGAGAGAATGGCCTTTTTCTTCGGAACCCTCGCATCCGTTTTATAGGGGGTGGGAACTGCCTCGGTACGTTGGGCGTACGCGTGCGTCACGCATGAGCGCATCCTCGACTGCTTCGGACTCCGGATGGGACGGGGCATAGCTTCGCATAGGGCGAGACGTGGAAGATCCGAGGCCTAGGCCTTGAGTACGCTGGGCGTACGAGCTTATGCTGGGCGTAACTCGGCCCTATCTGATGCCTCGTCTTCGTATAATACCAAGGTTAAATAATAAAATTTATATTTTATTAATTTAATAAACTTCTAAAATTCATATCTTCTTCATACGAACTCCGTTTTTGATGTTCTTTATATCCACGAGTAGGTGAGACTATGCTCTACAGCTTTCGTTTAGATTCCGTCGGCAAAATTTGAAATTATTTTTATTATTTATTTTTAAAAGGTCGCGTTAAGAAAATTTCGTTAGAAATTCATAACTTCTTTATCTGACGTCTGTTTTTGTCAGACTTCTTACCGCTGAAATACCATTGTCGAGACCTTCGATTCTCGTTTAGGTCATTCCGGTCAAAAGTCGCTCGATCTCCGATTCGAGTTTTTAGCTGTCTGTCGCTAAGCCGAACTTGGAAAAATCATAACTTCAATATACGAAGTCGGATTTAGGCGTTCTTTTTACGTACGATCACGGTTTAATGACATTAAACATAGTAGGTAATTAAATAGAAACTTTTTGGACATTTTATTTTCGAAATTAATTTCATTATCACAAAAGTGGTTACAATACTTGACTTTTTAGGTCATTACATAGAGTTGAAACATCGGGTTGTCACATCATCCCCCCGTTAGAGGGAATTTCGTCCCGAAATTTAAAGTAGTAAAGATACTAGTGAATCAGAGAAAAAGATGAGGGTACTTTTGCTTCATTTGATCTTCGCGTTCGCATGTGAATTCCGGTCCCCGCTTGGCATTGCAACGAACCTTCACGATGGGTATGCGACTTTGTTTCATTTGTTTGACCTCTCGGTCCATGATTTCTACCGGTTCTTCCAAAAAGTTGAGGCTCTTGTTGATCTCGATCTCGTCGAGTGGATTAACAAGAGTCTCATCGGACAGACACTTTTTCAAGTTCGAGACATGGAAGGTTGGATGTATGTTACTAAGTTCACGCGGTAGATTAAGCTTGTAAGCCACAGGGCCGATTCTAGCAAGAATCTCAAAAGGCCCTACGTAGCTTGGATTTAGTTTCCCACGCTTTCCAAAGCGTATTAAGCCCTTCCACAGTGAGACCTTCAATAAAATGTGGTCTCCTACCTGGAATTCCAAAGGTTTCCTCCTTTGGTCAACATAGCTTTTCTGTCGGTCTCTAGAGGCTTTCAACCGTTCACGAATTTGAACGATCTTCTCTGTTGTTTCTCGTATGATTTCCAGACCGGTGAGAGTACTTTCAGGAACTCGTCCTTTAGCTAACTGGGTGTCGCCAACTTCAGTCCATCACAGAGGAGACCTGCACTTTCAACCATAGAGGGCTTCAAACGGAGCAGCCTTTATGCTTGTATGATAACTATTGTTGTATGAAAATTCAACAAGGGGTAAATGGATATCCCATGCCTTTCCAAAGTCAATCACACAGGCTCTCAGCATATCTTCCAAAGTTTGTATTGTTCTCTCACATTGCCCGTCTGCTTGTGGGTGGTAGGCTGTACTTATGTCTAGCCTAGTCCCCAGGGAACTTTGTAGTGACTGCCAGAATCTTGAAGTGAATCTACTATCTCTATCGGAGATAATGGATATCGGAACACCATGCAGTCGCACTATTTCCCTTAAATAAGTTCTTGTAAGCTTTTCCATCTTGTCAGTCTCCTTGATTGGTAGGAAATACGCGGATTTGGTCAATCTGTCGACGATGACCCATATGGTATCGAGTCCACCCGTCGTCTTGGGCAACATGGTTACGAAGTCCATATTAATCCGTTCCCATTTCCATTCCGGTATCTTCGGATGTTGCAGTAATCCTGACGGTTTCTGATACTTGACCTTAACCTTAGCGCAAGTAAGGCATTTACTTACGAAGGTAGCAATTTCTGCTTTCATGTTAGGCCACCAGTATAGTTTCTTATGATCCAGATACATTTTATCTGAACCTGGGTGAACGGAATATCTCGTGTTGTGTGCTTCGGTCATGACTACGTCTCTGAAACCACCATGTTTTGGTGTCCAGATTCGATCCATAAGATAATACGCTCCGCCACCCTTGATTTCTAGATTCTTTTCCATTCCTCTCAGGGATTCACCCGCCACATTTTGAGGTTGTAATGCTTCCAGTTGAGCCTCCTTAATTTGTGTGGATAAGTGGGAATGGATAGTCATAGTCAGAGATTTGACTCTCCGCCCAGTGTATTCTTTTCGACTGAGGGTGTCAGCTACCACGTTGGCCTTGCCAGGATGATAACGAATTTCACTTTCGTAGTCATTGAGTAACTAGACCCATCGTCGTTGTCGCATGTTGAGCTCCTTCTGATCAAAAATGTGTTGAAGGCTCTTGTGATCGGTGAAAATAGTACTCTTTGTTCCGTACAAGTAGTGTCTCCAGATCTTTAGAGCAAATACCACTGCTCCTAACTCAAGATCGTGTGTCGTATAGTTCACTTCGTGTGTCTTAAGCTGTAGGGAGCCATAAGCAATAACCTTCCCTCTCTGCATAAGAACACAACCAAGTCCTTGGTTTGATGCATCACAATACACTACAAAATCTTCTATCCCTTTGGGAAGGGATAGTATCGGTGTGGTGCACAAGGCCCTTTTCAGTGTTTGGAATGCCTTCTCTTGTTTCGCTTCCCAGTCAAAGGCCACGCCTTTCTGGGTTAATGTAGTAAGAGGTTTCGCAATGCTAGAGAAGTTCTTTATGAATCTGCGATAGTAGCCAGCGAGACCTAGAAATTAACGAATCTGTGTAGGTGTCTTTGGTGCCGACCAGTTCTCAATGGCCTTAATTTTGGAGGGGTCCACGTGTCTCCCCTTCTCGCTAACAACGTGGCCCAAAAATTCGACTCTTCGAATCCAAAATTCGCATTTAGAGAACTTCGCATAGAGCTTCTCCGATCACAATGTTTCTAAGACTTTTCGTAGGTGCTGACTATGCTCTTCCTT
Source organism: Lactuca sativa (assembly GCF_002870075.4). NCBI lineage: Eukaryota > Viridiplantae > Streptophyta > Magnoliopsida > Asterales > Asteraceae > Lactuca > Lactuca sativa. The sequence continues at coordinate 227,931,760 of NC_056631.2, read as the reverse complement.
ACTTCGGGAGTAGATAAGTATATCATCGATGAAGACGATGACGAACTGATCGAAGTAAGGATGCACACCCTATTCATTAGGTCCATAAATACTGCTGGTGCGTTGGTTAATCCGAACGACATCACTACAAATTCATAGTGTCCATAACGAGTTTGGAAGGCTGTCTTGGGAATATCCTCCTCTAGCACTCGTAATTGGTGATATCCGGATCGTAGATCTATTTTTGAGAAGTAGTTTGCTCCTTGAAGATGATCAAATAGGTCTTCAATGCGGGGGAGTGGATAACGATTTTTGACAATAAGTTTGTTCAGTTCTCTGTAGTCGATGCACATGCGGAACGAACTGTCTTTCTTCTTTACAAACAGGACCGGTGCTCCCAAAGGTGAGAAACTTGGTCTAATGAATCCTTTTTGATGGAGTTCCTTAAGCTGACTGGAAAGTTCTTGCATCTCTTCTGGTGCTAGGCGATAAGGCGATTTCGCTACTGGGGTAGCCCCTGGAACTAAGTCGATTATGAACTCGACTTGGCATTGTGGTGGTAATCCCGGTAGTTCTTCTGGGAAGATATCGGGAAAGTCGCGTACTACTGGAATGCTCTTAATATCGTTTACTTCCTGACTCGTATCGACGATGTGTGCAAGAAATGCATGATAATCCTTTCGCAAACACTTTCGAGCTTGGATGCACGAAATGATGCGAAGGTTTGTACTTGATTTGTCGCCGTAAATCACTAATGTTTCATCGCAAGGAAGACTAAGACGGACTGCTTTCTCAAAGCACATGATGTTGGGGCGAAGAAGACTTAACCAATCCATGCCGACTATGACGTCGAAACTTTTAATTTGGACCGGCATGAGGTTGATTGGGAAAGAATGACCGTCTAAAGTTAACGTACAGTCCATGTATATGCAGTTAGTGTTTTCCGTTTTTCCATTTGCCATCTCTACAGTGAATGATTTTTCTAACTTGCTAGGTTTATGTCTAAGTAAGTGAATAAAGTTTTGACCTAAGAAGCTTCTCTCCGCTCCACTATCGAATAATATGCATGCATATGAATTATCGAGAAGGAACGTACCAACAACTACAGTCGGATCAGCTACGACTTCATCGTGGCCTATAGCCAAAACTCGTCCCACCCCGCCGGTATTTGCTGCCTTTGGGCAGTTTCTCTTGTAGTGGTCCACCTCGCCACAACCGTAGCAAGTTTGGCCTACACCCACGTTGGGAACTTGAGTGATCGTTTTTGCGGGATCCTTGTAGAAACGGACAGTGTGTCCCTTTCTGTTGCAGTTGGAGCACTACATTTCCCGACAAGGTCCATGATGGTGATAAGTGCATTTGGTGCACTTTGGAAAGTTACCCCCATAAGGCTTTTTTGGGTAGGGATTTGTAGGAACGGTAGTAGGTATAGTAGCAACATTCACTGAAACCAGTTGTTGTTTCTTCGCAGATTCTTGGGAAGACCCACCCTTCCCTTTATTCCATACTCTCTTCTGGTTATTGTTGTTGTTGTTTCCCTTTTGTGGTTCTGGTGTAGAAACCGTTGAGTTTTGATGACTTTCGTAATCAACAAGAGATTGTGCCAGTTCCTTGGCACTTTCAAAAGTGTCAGGTTTTGAAGCTAACACGCTTGACCGGATTTGGGGCGGCAGTCCCCAAATGTATCTCTCTATTTTCTTGCTCTCAGGAGCAATCATATCTGGGCAAAGGATTGCCAGATCGCAGAATCTGTTGGTATAAGTTGCTATGTCAGTACCACTCATTCCAAGAGTCTAGAGTTCGTGCTCGAGTTTTTGAATCTCTCCTCGTGGACAGTATTCTCTTATCAGCATGATTTTTAAGCTTTCCCAGCTTATGGAATTTTCCACTATCAGGGTAAGTACCTTAACGTGGCCATTCCACGAAGTTAAAGCTCTATCAGTAAGTGTGAAGGTTGAAAACTTGACTTTGCTGTGCTCGGGACAGGAGCAGATTTCAAAGACTGATTTTGTCCTTTCGATCCACTGCCTCAGAGTCATCACACCACCAGTTCCATTAAAGATCCGGGGTTTGGCATTAGTGAAGTCCTTATATGTGCATTCCCGGGATTGCCCATGACTCTCTCCATGGTTGGATGGATGTGTGCCAGTTCCCGAGCCAGTAGTAATTAGGTTATTGATCTGTGACATGGCAGCTGCTACAGCTGCGGTGACTGTTGCTTGGAACATGACAACATCAAATTGAGGAGGTGGAGGTGGTGGTGGTATAGGTGCTTCCCCAACGTTGTTTCGTCTTGGGTTCCTACGCAGACGCATCCTTCAACTATAGGTTAAAAAGATAAAGATAAGAATTCCATAGCATAGAAACTGTATGTGTCTCATGAACTAAATTGCAATCGCCCAACGACAGATGATAGTACGAGTCTCAAAATAGAAGAATGAAAGTTATTTGTAAGACTAAAAATATGAAACAAGCATTTGGTTTTTCCATAGCTTTTTAAGGATTGAATGAAATACTCCACGTAGTAATAATAGTGTCACTTATATTAATATAATAGTTGATACAATGATCACGAAAATTTGACTCCTATAAGGGTCTCCGGTTACAAAGTTTAATAAATTTAAAAACTTTTAGTCGAGGTCCTAACTTTTAACAAAATTTGAGATTTTGGCAAGCACTACTTGCGACGTAGGTTGCGCTTGGAGCTTGAATCCCCATCCGATTGCTTCGATTCCATTAGACGCCTATCAAAGGCGGCTTGTTGTTCCCTCAATTCGGCGAGGGCTGCAATCATTTGTGCTTGGAATGCCTCGGTTTGGAGTTGGGCATTGTCCTGAATTCTGTCCAGCCTACGGATGTCAAAAGTGTGAACCTGTACTTCCATGTCGACTTCTCGAATCTGGCTAGCTTGAACTCCGGATTGGTAGGACTGATTGGCTAGTTTTCCCACCATTACTGGGAGTGCCCGATCAGCCGAACCTTCACCACGGACATCGTAGAAGTCTCGACACATGCCGTAGGGAGGGCGTAGGTTTTGTTGTTGGCTCCAATGGTGGAGGTGACTTCACCAGACGGGAATCGATCCTTGAAAGTTCCTTACGAAGACGGGAGGTTGTGCGGGTGGTGGGTTGATCACTTCCGGCTCTGAGTCGGTACCGGAGTCATCATCCAATTCTATGGGTTCTTCGTCCTCCTCGGGATCCTCTTCGATCCATCCCCCGTTTCCTTGGTTGGGATAGTAGGGGTCGCCGGGGTGGGGAAATCCAGCCATTGGACTGTACGAGAATAGGGTTTATAAGATTCGAATAATGTTTGGAACATGTAAGACTAAACAGGTATGTTAAGCTATTATAAGTAATAAATACTCCTATAGTATTTAAATTCGTGTGTTTGATTCTCGTGATGTTTTGGTAAGTTTTGACTTGTTGCTCACTACGAGCAATCCTCGATATATATTGGTCCGATCTTGGACAAATATAGTTGATCATGCTATATTTGTCCCAAATCCGATTACATATATCGAGTCTTAATCGTAGTGTCCAACTTGTCTAAATACTTCTTGTATACTTATAATCATGAAAAAAAGTTTGTTGTATGCATGTATTTGTACTTGAATGAACTAACATTATAAGTTAAACGAAACGTGGCTTAGGCGTAAAACAAAAAAATGTTTTATCAGAGAGTATTAGTCCCTTAAGCATTTATAGTTTGTATATCTTATGTGGTTCGATATACTTAGTTCACTATAAACATTGCTCTGATACCAATCTGTCACACCCCCAAACCGGAACGGCGGAAACGTTCGGGGGCGGATGACTTCATGTGGTAGCATAACAAATGAATACATAGTAAAGAAAGCAATACAAACATCATATATATAATTGAAAGTTTACATTGTTAAAAAGTACATGTTCAAAAACCAATTACAATATGATGCCAAAATATGAATTTAAACTGACGACGCAGCGTCGCTTCTTCAAAAGCTGTTTGTTACCTGTAATTACTGAATCCCTGGGACATACAAGTAGTTTTGAAAGAGTAGATCAGCATTTAAGCTGGTGGGTGTCATAAGTATTAAATGAAAATGTTTGTATGAAATGAAATGTTTAGTTTTTGTTTGTTTGTTCCTAGAAAATCCCATATTTTCTACTAGCATAAATGTAGCCTTCTATCAAGACCAATGTTTGTTTCTAGAAAATCTATGTACGTATAAAATATCCAATATGTTTGAAAAACCTGATAAATCAATGTATTTTTAATACCCCATGTGAGTTTTATAACCATGCTATTGACTCGGATTGCCTATACACAAGGTTCTTCTGGCGTTGGAATGTTCTGACGTTTGTCACCCCAAATGGTGGACTGTAGCTAACAGTCAGGGCGCGGGGTTGTCAAGCCCGTATAGATCTATACACAAACACCATGCTCCCCCTCCAAGGGATTCTGGTATATAATACAGGACTTGAAATGTGTACTCGAACGTACGTGAAGTTAATGTCTCACAAAACTTTGTATAAAAACAGATTTACGTGTTAAAATGTTCGTTTGTTCTTGTATGTGAAAGTGACTTCTTGAAAATTGTGTTTCTAGTATGTAAGAGTTAGTAATGTTCTCGTAAAACTATACCTATTATAGCTTTCTAAAAGTGTGTCTCGTTTGTTTAGATATCCCTAGAAAATGAATCATTTGTTATGAAAGTATAAATTTTCATAGCGTCTAAGTTGGACACATATACATGCAATCTAAGCAGAGTGTTTAATTTATACATATATAACAACGTTTTTCATTTCAAAAGATATAATGTTATAGTGATATATTTTACATATGAAAGTTCCCTATAAAGTTTATAAATCACATATGATTCTGTTGAATAAAAGTGTATAATAAAACTTTATATAACACACGATAATAATTGTGTGTTTTACTTGTATTCCCCCCTTGAAAGCATATAAAAGCATTTATAGAATATTTAAAAGGTTAATTAAGGGGTATGAACTCACTTGAAAGATCGAAGAAAGGCGAGATGAAAACCGGGCATAATTTGTTCTTGGGAAAACGGATTTTCTCGGGATTCTCGGGAATCTCGGGAGTACAAACGACCTTCGGGACTTGAGCATAGTGACCGAGGCTTCGGGTTAGCACGGGCACGGAAAACGAGGCAACAACGCAAGAGAAATGAGAGAGAATGGCCTTTTTCTTCGGAACCCTCGCATCCCTTTTATAGGGGTGGGAACCGCCTCGGTACGTTGGGCGTACGCGGGTACGCTGGGCGTACGCGTGCGTCACGCATGAGCGCATCCTCGACTGCTTCGGACTCCGGATGGGACGGGGCATAGCTTCGCATAGGGCGAGACGTGGACGATCCGAGGCCTAGGCCTAGAGTATGCTGGGCGTACGAGCTTATGCTGGGCGTAACTCGGCCCTATCTGATGACTCGTCTTCGTATAATACCAAGGTTAAATAATAAAATTTATATTTTATTAATTTAATAAACTTCTAAAATTCATATCTTCTTCATACGAACTCCGTTTTCGATGTTCTTTATATCCACGCGTAGGTGAGACTATGCTCTACAGCTTTCGTTTAGATTCCGTCGGAAAATTTTGAAATTATTTTTATTATTTATTTTTAAAAGGTCGCGTTAAGAAAATTTCGTTAGAAATTCATAACTTCTTTATCTGACGTCTGTTTTTGCCAGACTTCTTACCGCTGAAATACCATTATCGAAACCTTCGATTCTCGTTTAGGTCATTCCGGTCAAAAGTTGCTCGATCTCCGATTCGAGTTTTTAGCTGTCTGTCGCTAAGCCGAACTTGGAAAAATCATAACTTCAATATACGAAGTCGGATTTGGGCGTTCTTTTTACGTACGATCACGGTTTAATGACATCAAACATAGTAGGTAATTAAATAGAAACTTTTTGGACATTTTATTTTCGAAGTTAATTTCATTATCACAAAAGTGGTTACAATACTTGACTTTTTAGGTCATTACATAGAGTTGAAATATCGGGTTGTCACATAGGTGGAAGTTATTCATTAAATCTGTGTAAGATTAGGAAACTTAATGTAAGAAGGATGTTCAAAGCAATGTACTTTGAATTTGAGACTTCGTTTCCATGGAATGATCTCCATTGGAATACTCTATAATGTCTGTTGACAAGTCTTTGTGACTTTGTGCATAGTCATTACGAGAGGATCAATGCATTTAAGTTTAGAATCTAACAGATTACGGTAAATGGCAAGAATTTAAAATTCTTACATTTATGATAAGGATTTGGGATTGTGAAATAAGAATCATTGGAATTATGTTCAATTGATCTATTTCACAAAGTAAGGATCATAGAAAACCATAGTGTGCATACTTCATGTATGGCATAGCTATCGTTTGGATAAGCTTAGTGTACATGCTTAGAGCATGGCACAACTGTTGTTTTGATTCAAGTATAAAGCTGACGATTTGAAACATTATGCAGTGAATAATGTGTAATCATTATGGTGATTAATAAAAGGCGTTTTATTTATATTCGTAAGTTCTGAGACCATATTGGATTCGATTATTCTTATGTTTCACTTTGCATGTTTTAACTTCCAGAATAACTAGGTCATTCTTCCCGAATGACTAAGTTATTCAAACCATCCACAATCGATAATACGTTGGAAGTAGGTATTAAGGCAAGACTGTCATGAAGCTGGCTTATAGATGTCTAAGGTGTTGGACATAACAAGAGTTGCTACAACATTTATGAGTGCTCATAAGTTATGAGTATTGGATTAATCCCACTCTCATATGAATCACTTCATGGATTTTATTAAGAGTGATCATGAGACGATAATATCTTATATTCTTCAAACCTAGAGATATGAGTTGTTGACTATGAAAACGCATTGTTAACTCGATGTTATAAAACATACCTTTGTTTATGATTCAACAAGTAGTAGAACAAGCATATGAGTCGAAGTTTATCCATTCCTTTTACCATTGAAAGGATAAAAGCGATATCTATGGGCCCCTTGATGATTTAGTGATGACACCCCTAAGTGCTTGGCCAAGCCTGGACTAATTTGATTTGTTTAATTAGTCAATCGTCATAACGCAGACACTGGGAAACAATGAGTGGACAGAGAGAATGATTATAATCCATGTCTAAGTCCATATGATATCTAGAATGGAGGAATATATGATCCCTTATCTAACGGACAATTCATTGACTAGGTTAGAGTTCGACAACGACTTTAAGAGCTATGATTACTAGTCGGGTTTTGGAGTCATACGCAATAGTAGTTTTAGACTTATCCAAGTGGGAGACTATTGGATTAGTGTCTAAGTCCATAACTATAATTGGTATGTACTTGACCCGATTTGGCATGGTCCATTTGGGTTGCATGGCATCAGAATAATTGGATAGACAAAATGAGAAAATGGATACTAGTGATTTATATTAATATATTATAAGTTCTAATATATTAATATGAAATTGTATTATTTAATTAGTATTGATGAAGAATTAATTTAGAATTAATTTAGTGATCAAAAGGAAGTAATTAAGTATGGAGTCTTATATATATGGTGGGCCAAGTTCATTTAGGTTGGGCTAAGCTTTGATGGATAGTCCATAGAGTGTTTAACCAATGGATCCTATGGAAATGAAAGGTCATGGGTATTAGGGTTTACATGAATGTAGCCCTAATCCTCCACACTATATAAAGAGGTCCCTAGTTCATAAGATGGGCACTTGTGTGTGTACACAAGAGGGCAAAACCGATTTTGGTGCAAGTATCCTTATTCTTAAGTTATTCCAAGGGTTCTTGGTGTTGTGTGAACCATTTGAGGTGCAACACTTGGGGCACTAGGCTCTTAAAGGTTAAAGACTTCAAGCTCCATCAAAAGGTATGTCATTCTACTAGATTCTTGTATTGCATATATTTCTTATTATGCTAGTTAGGATGAAACCTTGGAATATCAAATATTTCCATGTATACTAGAGAAAAGATAGATCCAAGGTTTATAGGGTTGCATGTACAACATAGGAGTGTTAGAATGCTCAAAACCCTTCAAATGGTACAACGGACCCCATTGAGGTATCATCGCCAAATCTTGAGGGTGAAAACCACAGCCCCCAGCTCCAAATCATGCGACAGATAGTTCGCATCATGAGGCTTCAACTGCCTCGAGGCGTAAGCGATCAAGCAACCCCTTTGCCTCAAAACTGCCCCTAAACGCGTGATAGAAGCATCACAATAAAAAAAGTCCTCAACACCGTCCAACAGGGTCAAAATCGGCACTTCACATAGCCTTTGTCTCAGCGTCTCAAAAGTTGACTGCTGCTCAGGCCCCCAACGGAAAGTAACAGCCGTCTTCATCAACTTAGTCAGAGGAACTGCTATCATGGATAAATCCTAAATGAAGCTCCTATAGTAACCAACTAACCCAAGGAAACTCCGAATCTCAGAAGGAGACCTCGGAACCTCCCACCTCATCAAGACCTTAAACTTGGCCGGGTCGACTATTATATTATTCTGGTTGACAAGGTGCCCCAAGAAAAACACCTCACGCAACCAAAATACACATTTGGAAAACTTTGTATAAGGTATCTCCCTCTTCAATGCTCCAATACCTCTCTCAGGTGCTCCTCATGCTGCTCCTGGGTCTTGGAATAGACCATGATGTCGTTAATAAACACAATTACAAATTGATCCAACATTGGTCTGCATACACGGTTTATGAGATCCATGAACGTGACTGGAGAATTGGTGAGCCCGAAAGGCATCACCATGAACTCATAATGGCCATAGCGAGTCCGAAAGGCCTTCTTCTGCACATCCTCGTCCTTGACCCTCATCTGATGATAACTCGAGCACATATAATTCTTGGAAAACCAAGATTCACCCTAAAGTTGATCGAACAAATCATCAATCCTTGGGAGTAGATAACGGTTCTTCACCGTTAACTTATTCAGCTCCCGGTAATATATGCACATACGATGAGACCCATCATTCTTCTTCACAAACAAGATCGGTGCTCCCCAAGGCGAACTACTTGATCGAATGAATCCCTCCTCTAACAGCTCCTGTAGTTATGTAGACAACTTCTGCATCTTGGGAGGAGCCAAACGATATGGTGCTTTATCTATCGGAGCCGCACGGGGAACCAGATCAATCTTGAACTCAACTTTCCTCTCCGGAGGCACCCATAGCAATTCTTCCGGAAACACATCTGGGTACTCCTGTGCAATCGGCACATCATCCTCGATCGCCTTACCCTTATCACGAGTACCAATAAAATTGGCGAGAAATCCAGAAAAACCCCACTAAATATATCATCTAGCCCTCGCTACTGAACATCATCCTCTAATGTCTTGAAACTAGATCGGTTCACAACTACATGATATCGCTCCTCAATATCTCATGGTATCTATCCTTCTTCATCTCCTTATCTGCCACATAGTGAGAAACTAACAATGCTCTCTCCCAAAACATCGCGGTGATCTCAGCCACCGTCTCTGTAGTCTAGTAGAGATCATGGAACAATCATGCCAACTGCTATACCTCGATCACCGGCGCAAAATCAGCCCTGAACCTGGTCACAAAATCATACCATGTCATGTAATTAATCGCCTCGCCTCCTAAGGCATATCCTTCCTCCTCCCTGAAGTCACAGGCTCTGTATTTTAGAAGACAAGATGAAATTATGACCTTTGCCCCTTCGGGAAAATTTCTGGTGCGTAAACCGTTAGCGACATCTGCTAAGCATTGTCTGCTCACAATCGGGTCCTTCTTACTGAAGAACTCTGGGGATCTACATTCCCTAAGCTTACAGAAGGTCAATATATTGGATTAGGTATTAAAGTTCATAACTATTTCTGGAATGTACTTGACCCGATTAGCATGGTCAATTTGGGTTGCATGGCAATGCAACACTTGGATAGACTAAATGAGAGAAAGGACACTTAAGGATTATTAATATATTATAAGTTCTAATATATTAATAATATTATTTAATTAGTATTGATCAAAGAATTAATTTGGAATTAATTAAGTGAAAAAAGAGACTAATTAAATATATGAGGTTGATTCTGTAAATCATCTATTCTTGTATAGTGGGCTAATAATCCATGGTTTGTATGGATTGGGTTAAAACCTATAAGGTGCTCCATGGATAATCCATGGAGGTTACAAAACCATGGATCATGGAATATGGAAAGCCATGACAATTAAGACTCACATGGTGTAACCCTACTTGTGCCACAACTATATAAAGACCTCTAGTCTAGCAAAATCGACACTACTACTTGTACAAGCAAAAGAGGGCTAGCCGATTTTGAGGTTTAGTGAACTTCTCTCAAGGTTATTCCAAGTGTTGTGGGGTTGTGTGAGACATTTGAGGCATCACACTTGAGTTGCTAGGCTCACAAAGTTCTCAAGGAATCCAAACAACAAAAAGGTATGTTCTTCTTCTAGCATTTATGTTTAAAAGTTCCCCATGTTATGCTAGATAGGTTAAGAACCTTGGAAATGTTTTTTGCATGTATCATAGTAAAACATAGATCCAAGGTTTCTAGGGTTGCATGTACACCTTAGGAGTGTTAGAATGCTGAAAACAATTCACATTGAACGTGCCCCCAACATGGATATCATCTCAGAATGGAAAGAGCCCAAATGTTCCTCCAATAGCTCTACAATACCCTTTTTGATCGTACCAAAGATCACAGGAGTGTGCTCAAGTATGCAACATGTAATCTCAAACAAAGTGAACTCCCGGATCTGATCATCCAACTGCCCTGCTCCAGAACCTGAGCCCGAGCCCTCACCAACACCAGAACTACCAACCGGTGTGCCTCGAAGAGTCACAATACTGAAAATAGACCATATAAACCATCCGAATACACATCAATATATATATATATATATATATATATATATATATATATATATATATATATACACACACACACACACACACTGAGGAACCTCATACTCTACAAGCTTATTGGTTTCATCGCAACTCTCCTTGAGTCGAGTATGGATCCTCAACTTCCAGTAGTACGAGGCAATACTACCTTCCACATCTATCCGTACTTTCCTCAAGAATTGCCTTGAATCTTCCAATTCACTCCTTATCCAAACAATTAATCCTCATCAAGATAAGGCTCCCCACACTAAATCTTGTAACATCCATAAAATTCGAGCAAATTTTAAACTTTTTAAATCATTTAAAACCATTCAATTATTACGTTTTTTTTTCAAAATTGGTTAAACATCAAAGTACCAAGAATCCAAGAAATCAAAATCATCAATCGAGGAAGTGTACAGTCACGCCTTCGCCTTCCCACGGTCATCCGTTGAACCTAAAACAATAAACTAAAGCTTAGTGAGTCACCCCCAAAATACCCATACACACAACAATACACATACAATAACAAACAACATACTATGGGTCCAGTCATCCATCAAATGGAATACCCCAATCCCTCAACCATCGGGTTGGATGCCAACATACCGATACACTTCACATAACACATATACAAATAACAACAGATACTGGGTCCACAGATTTACATACTGGATTACCCCTGGGCCCACAGTGTGAGTCTGGTCTTGTGACATCCCCATTTTTCCTGGCCAGAAAAGACCAATTTTGTTTATGCTTTGTAAAAATCAGGGTACTTCTTTTCATAAAAATATTGTGGAATTTGTTCCCAGAAAAACATGCTAAATACGTTATCAAAACATTTTCAAAGAAACGTATTTTATTCATTTTAAAATGTTTGGGATGCATCGCTGATACAAAAACATAAGCATAAATAGAACTTACATTTATTTACACTAGTGATCTACATCTCTTTAATCTTTCAGTGTAACGTGACTTCATATCAACACCCATGTCAATGGGTTTTTAAAGTACACCGGTGAACACATCGTTCACAACACCTACAGGTTACGAGCCTGCTAGTGTTCCACTGGACTGTCTAGAATAGTCCGTGGTTGTCATCCATACTCTGCTGAATCACGGGGCCATCATTTGGGAAAAAGGCTTCTCACATCGTCCACCTCTCACCCTCACCTCACAATCTATTTCACCTCTCAACTCATCATTCAACTCATACTCTATCTATTGCATCTACCCATGTTTTACCCCAACATTATTGTAGATATAAAATACGTATACAGTTTAAATCATTAAAAACATGTATAAAATTGTTCATCTAGCATAGAAAGCAAGTACTCAGATAATATGCACACATAGCACGTAATTTATATAAAATAATTCATATTGTCGTACCATTTTGCTTCATCTACTCCTCCAGACTTTGAGAACATGTTGTTCTTGTCAGACCTTGAAGAACCCTAAAATTTCCTCTTCTTGCCAACATCAACCTTGCTGGAGATACTGCCATTTATCACTTCATCGACAGACTTAGCAACCCAGATGGTCGCCTCAAGAGTGCGTGTCTGGCATACTGGCACAGTAAGTTCGTCCTCACTTTGTTGAAGTAAACACCTTGTTTCTTCCATCAGTTGATCTAGCATTATCTGCACCATTGCTTGTACTCCGGCCATCGTGATTGGCCCAGGTACAGCTGCTATCCCTGGCACATGCTCGACCAATGGTGGTTCGGGTTGTGGGTTACCGATTCCAAATCCGCTTCTAGTGCTCACCATGTTGATCTATGCACCAAATCAGACGTTCGGTGTACCGATGCGAGAATTTAAGATAGGAAAGTTTTATTTACGATAGACGTATAAATCTCCCTATTACTCCGAAAAGTTACACGCCAGTTCTAATACCGTAATTAAACGTTTAGAAACCTAAACACATAAAGTTTCCAGATCCGGTAGGCAATAGACCATAGATCCGATCATATAATGCATATCATATATCATTTAGCACATAAAAGCATGTTAGGCATCATTCCTAAAATAAGCTAGTGCTTGTGTCTATTCAGGTGTATTACCTAAATCTATTAGACACACTCCTCACAATCATCACTTAGCATTCTAAGTTTAAGTCTAGAAATTTCCTACAAATTCCTAGTTCGCTTAAACTAATGCTCTGATACCAACTGTGACATCCCCATTTTTCACGGCCAGAAAAGACCGATTTTGTTTATGATTTGTAAAAAGCAGGGTACTTGTTTTCATAAAAATATTGTGGAATTTGTTCTTAGAAAAACATGTTAAATACGTTATCAAAACATTTTCGAAGAAACGTATTTTATTCATTTTAAAATGTTTGGGATGTCATCGTCAATACAAAAACATAAGCATAAATAGAACTTACATTTATTTACACTAGTGATCTACATCTCTTTAATCTCTCAGTGTAATGTGACTTCATATGAACACCCGTGATATAAATAAACTGAGTGGGTCAGGTTGGGAAACCTCGTGAGTACATAGGGTTTTCAACCCACAATAATATAATTATTATGTTCAATCATCAAACAGTTAACCCAATTACCCATCCCCATTATCTTCTTTACTCTTAAGGGTTTACATTAAGAATCAGCTACTCCTCATTAATTCAATCCTAAGGATTATCCTAAGGAATCGACATGAAATCCATTGTTGCCAGGGTTTACTCAACGGGCACTAAATCTATAGCTACTAGGGTTCGCTCAACAGGCACTAAATCCATAGCTGCCAGGGCTATTTCGTTTATCGACCGTATCCACTCGCAATACGTGTCAATGGGTTTTTAGAGTACACCGGTAAACACATCATTCACAACACCTACAGGTTGCGAGCCTGCTAGTGTTCCACTGGACTGTCTAGAATAGTCCGTGGTTGTCATCCATACTCTACTGAATGACGGGGTCATCATTTGGGAAAAAGGCTTCTCTCATCGTCCAACTCTCACCCTCACATCACGGTCTATTTCACCTCTCAACTCATCATTCAACTCATACTCTATCTATTGCATCTACCCATGTTTTACCCCAACATTATCATAGATATAAAATACTTAGACAGTTTACATCATTAAAAACATGTATAAAATCGTTCATCTAGCATAGAAAGCAAGTACTGAGATAATATGCACACATAGCACGTAATTTATATAAAATACTTCATATCTATGTGTAAGATGAAAGTAACTATGTACTCACTTGATAAGGTGACGACTCTGTACTCGGACAACACTTCGGTACTGTTAAAACAATTTCCCTTACACAAAACCTAGTATCATTACCACTAGAGTTTAGTCTAACGACAACCGCGACAAATTAATAGTCTAGCTATTATTCTTATTATATAAGCGTTAAATAACACTCCATATAACTCATAATAATAGCCCAAATAATTATTTAAGGACCTAATAACATTACTATAATTATTTGAAAGCTATATTAAAAATTGCGTAAGCGTAGCTCACTTACAACGGATTTTAAAGAAAACCGGGCTTTGCTGGAGCAACGTTTCTGAGCCGAAATGCTCTTTTCTCGGGGCTTCGGGAGCGTCGGGGCTTCCTTCGGGTGCTAGGGGGATTACCTAGACTTTAGGGGGCTTAATGGGAGCTAGAGAGAGTTTAGAGAGAGAAAGTGGAAGAGGAAAGGTGTGAGAATGAATGGAACCCGGAACATCTATTTATAGTATGAAATCCTGATGGACTCACCAAGTAGGAGGACCTACTCGCCGAGTTGGGGCATGTGGTGGCCTTCTGGTGGTGCCACGTGTCCAATTCTGGTGGTGCCATGTCACCCCTATCGCGTATCAACCTTCAAACTTAGAAAAATCATAAATCGCGCATACAAGCTCTGTTTTCGACGTTCTTTTTTTCCACGCATAGGTAAAATCGAGATCTACAACTTTCATTTAGACTCCGTCGGCTAATTCTCGACCAATCTTAAATTTAACAGTAGGAGGCGTTTAAACTGTTAAATGACCGCGAAGAATTCGTAACTCCTTCATACGGACTCTGTTTTCATCAATATTTTTATCGTTGAGTTCCTATTAATGAGATATTCAAATCTCATTTAGGTCACATAAGCCAAAAACCGCTCGAACTAAAATTCGAGTTTCGGGTCGTGCACTGCTAAGTAAAATCTTCGAAAAATCATAACTTCCTCATACGAAGTCAGATTTGGGCGTTCTTTTTATGGACGCTCTCGATTTAACGTATTCTATGACTTTCATTTAGATTGATAAGGCTAAAAGTTGCTCCATCATAAATTTACTATTTACGCTTCCCGGTGTCGTGCTGGTTTTGCCGTAAAACTTCGACGGGCCATAACTTCTTCGTTATAACTCGGATTTCGGCGTTCTTTATATGTACGGAAACCTTGTGACATATTATACAACTTGGTTAAGATTATTTATTCTAAATACTCTTTTGTCGAAAAGTCATTTCGACTTCTATTGCCTCTAAATTGACTAGCCCGGATCTGCGGGCCCCCCTTAAGATGATTACGTCCCAAAATCATCAACGAAACAGGGCTCGTATAATGACTCCATACGTCACCTCTTCATCCTAGGTAATAATTATAACTTCTATATTCCGTCAAGTCTATCTCTTAGACTCATTGACTGTAAGCAGTACTCGATCGTGCACCTGCTCTCTACCTCAGGCTAGACTCCAAATTATGACCTTCAAGTCACAATCTCGATCCTCACTGGATACGAACTTGAGATAAGTTCTTTTATTACTACTATGGATTGATGTGTCATATTCTAATGACCTATCATCGTATGTTGCAACGCTTAGACTTAGGTCTCTTAGAGTCAAATTCCGGAATGGAATATTCCTTCCTTCATGGTCTAATGTGATATAATCACATTTTAACATGTAGCATTTCTAGCTACCAACTTCTTTAACAACGAGTGTGATACTTCTATTGATCACTTTGATTTCAATCGTTTGGTTTAAGTCGGACGCTACATCAAACTTGGTTCTCTGAACCATGTAACCTACTCATCGTAGGCGGACTCAATGTGACATGACCACTAGGGTCAGAATAACAATCGTCTTCTTAGTAATTTACCGAAACGATAGTAATGACTTTCTTGAATAAAACGGTATCAATTACTAGCATCTTGGTAACCTAGTGACTTTCCCTGATCCAAGTGTGAGTTCTGTGCTTCCGGTAGTATAGGCCTCTACTACCATTCACACCTACTCATACTCGTCCCAAGTATTGTCTCGCAGTCTCCAAGTCACCATACAAGAAAATCGCACAACAATTTAACACACCAGATAACAAAACGAAGGATTTATTATTTCTTGAAACTATGACATAGGTGTTCAAGTTCACCCTAGACTATGCCTCTAATAGGCTACATCGTAACTTGACCTTCGGATGTCAATCCTTACTCTTCATTGCGTTGTCAGTTGCTTCGTTAGGGATGCTTCTTTGCTTTGGAGGTGCATCTGCTCTTGATGCTTCACTTTTCTTTGGGCAATTCTTTGATATATGTCCCTTGTCCTTGCATCCGTAACAAACCTCTTGCTGGATGTACATACATTGGCGTAATGTCCATTCTTCCCACACTTAAAACAAGTCACTTCTTCGTAGCACCTCCCATGGTGCTTCAGCGGTATACTTGGCTTTGTAGCGCTCATCGGACATTCTTGCTTGAAGTGTCCCTCTTTACTACACTTAAAGCAAACTTCTTCCTCGGTTGGGCATTTGTGGGCATAGTGATCAGTCTTCCCGCATTTGAAGCAGGTTACTTCCTTAGGGAATCTACCGTTGTGTTTTCTTCCATACTTGCCGCACCATTCTGCTTCACCTACTCCTCCAGACTTTAAGAACATGTTGTTCTTGTCAGACCTTGAAGACCCCTCAAATTTCCTCTTCTTGCCAACATCAACCTTGCTTGCGATACTACCATTGATCACTTCATCGACAGAATTATCAACCCAGATGGTCGCGTCAAGACTGGGTATCTGGCGTACTGGAACAGTAAGTTCGTCCTTACTTTGTTGAAGTAAACGCCTTGTTTCTTCCATCAGTTGATCTAGCATTATTTGCACCATTGCTTGTACTCCAGCCATCGTGATTGGCCCAGGTACAGCTGCTATCCCTGGCACATGCTCAACCAATGGTGGTTCGGGCTGTGGGTTACCGCTTCCAAATCCACTTCTAGTGCTCACCATGTTGATCTATGCACCAAATCAGACGTTCGGTGTACTGAGGCGAGAATTTAAGATAGGAAAGTTTTATTTACGATAGACGTATAAATCTCCCTATTACTCCGAAAAGTTACACGCCAGTTCTAATACCGTAATTAAACGTTTAGAAACCTAAACACATAAAGTTTCCAGATCCGGTAGGCAATAGACCATAGATCCGATCATATAATGCATATCATATATCATTTAGCACATAAAAGCATGTTAGGCATCATTCCTAAAATAAGCTAGTGCTTGTGTCTATTCAGGTGTATTACCTAAATCTATTAGACACACTCCTCACAATCATCACTTAGCATTCTAAGTTTAAGTCTAGAAATTTCCTACAAATTCCTAGTTCGCTTAAACTAATGCTCTGATACCAACTGTGACATCCCCATTTTTCACGGCCAGAAAAGACCGATTTTGTTTATGATTTGTAAAAAGCAGGGTACTTGTTTTCATAAAAATATTGTGGAATTTGTTCTTAGAAAAACATGTTAAATACGTTATCAAAACATTTTCGAAGAAACGTATTTTATTCATTTTAAAATGTTTGGGATGTCATCGTCAATACAAAAACATAAGCATAAATAGAACTTACATTTATTTACACTAGTGATCTACATCTCTTTAATCTCTCAGTGTAATGTGACTTCATATGAACACCCGTGATATAAATAAACTGAGTGGGTCAGGTTGGGAAACCTCGTGAGTACATAGGGTTTTCAACCCACAATAATATAATTATTATGTTCAATCATCAAACAGTTAACCCAATTACCCATCCCCATTATCTTCTTTACTCTTAAGGGTTTACATTAAGAATCAGCTACTCCTCATTAATTCAATCCTAAGGATTATCCTAAGGAATCGACATGAAATCCATTGTTGCCAGGGTTTACTCAACGGGCACTAAATCTATAGCTACTAGGGTTCGCTCAACAGGCACTAAATCCATAGCTGCCAGGGCTATTTCGTTTATCGACCGTATCCACTCGCAATACGTGTCAATGGGTTTTTAGAGTACACCGGTAAACACATCATTCACAACACCTACAGGTTGCGAGCCTGCTAGTGTTCCACTGGACTGTCTAGAATAGTCCGTGGTTGTCATCCATACTCTACTGAATGACGGGGTCATCATTTGGGAAAAAGGCTTCTCTCATCGTCCAACTCTCACCCTCACATCACGGTCTATTTCACCTCTCAACTCATCATTCAACTCATACTCTATCTATTGCATCTACCCATGTTTTACCCCAACATTATCATAGATATAAAATACTTAGACAGTTTACATCATTAAAAACATGTATAAAATCGTTCATCTAGCATAGAAAGCAAGTACTGAGATAATATGCACACATAGCACGTAATTTATATAAAATACTTCATATCTATGTGTAAGATGAAAGTAACTATGTACTCACTTGATAAGGTGACGACTCTGTACTCGGACAACACTTCGGTACTGTTAAAACAATTTCCCTTACACAAAACCTAGTATCAATACCACTAGAGTTTAGTCTAACGACAACCGCGACAAATTAATAGTCTAGCTATTATTCTTATTATATAAGCGTTAAATAACACTCCATATAACTCATAATAATAGCCCAAATAATTATTTAAGGACCTAATAACATTACTATAATTATTTGAAAGCTATATTAAAAATTGCGTAAGCGTAGCTCACTTACAACGGATTTTAAAGAAAACCGGGCTTTGCTGGAGCAACGTTTCTGAGCCGAAATGCTCTTTTCTCGGGGCTTCGGGAGCGTCGGGGCTTCCTTCGGGTGCTAGGGGGATTACCTAGACTTTAGAGGGCTTAATGGGAGCTAGAGAGAGTTTAGAGAGAGAAAGTGGAAGAGGAAAGGTGTGAGAATGAATGGAACCCGGAACATCTATTTATAGTATGAAATCCTGATGGACTCACCAAGTAGGAGGACCTACTCGCCGAGTTGGGGCATGTGGTGGCCTTCTGGTGGTGCCACGTGTCCAATTCTGGTGGTGCCATGTCACCCCTATCGCGTATCAACCTTCAAACTTAGAAAAATCATAAATCGCGCATACAAGCTCTGTTTTCGACGTTCTTTTTTTCCACGCATAGGTAAAATCGAGATCTACAACTTTCATTTAGACTCCGTCGGCTAATTCTCGACCAATCTTAAATTTAACAGTAGGAGGCGTTTAAACTGTTAAATGACCGCGAAGAATTCGTAACTCCTTCATACGGACTCTGTTTTCATCAATATTTTTATCGTTGAGTTCCTATTAATGAGATATTCAAATCTCATTTAGGTCACATAAGCCAAAAACTGCTCGAACTAAAATTCGAGTTTCGGGTCGTGCACTGCTAAGTAAAATCTTCGAAAAATCATAACTTCCTCATACGAAGTCAGATTTGGGCGTTCTTTTTATGGACGCTCTCGATTTAACGTATTCTATGACTTTCATTTAGATTGATAAGGCTAAAAGTTGCTCCATCATAAATTTACTATTTACGCTTCCCGGTGTCGTGCTGGTTTTGCCGTAAAACTTCGACGGGCCATAACTTCTTCGTTATAACTCGGATTTCGGCGTTCTTTATATGTACGGAAACCTTGTGACATATTATACAACTTGGTTAAGATTATTTATTCTAAATACTCTTTTGTCGAAAAGTCATTTCGACTTCTATTGCCTCTAAATTGACTAGCCCGGATCTGCGGGCCCCCCTTAAGATGATTACGTCCCAAAATCATCAACGAAACAGGGCTCGTATAATGACTCCATACGTCACCTCTTCATCCTAGGTAATAATTATAACTTCTATATTCCGTCAAGTCTATCTCTTAGACTCATTGACTGTAAGCAGTACTCGATCGTGCACCTGCTCTCTACCTCAGGCTAGACTCCAAATTATGACCTTCAAGTCACAATCTCGATCCTCACTGGATACGAACTTGAGATAAGTTCTTTTATTACTACTATGGATTGATGTGTCATATTCTAATGACCTATCATCGTATGTTGCAACGCTTAGACTTAGGTCTCTTAGAGTCAAATTCCGGAATGGAATATTCCTTCCTTCATGGTCTAATGTGATATAATCACATTTTAACATGTAGCATTTCTAGCTACCAACTTCTTTAACAACGAGTGTGATACTTCTATTGATCACTTTGATTTCAATCGTTTGGTTTAAGTCGGACGCTACATCAAACTTGGTTCTCTGAACCATGTAACCTACTCATCGTAGGCGGACTCAATGTGACATGACCACTAGGGTCAGAATAACAATCGTCTTCTTAGTAATTTACCGAAACGATAGTAATGACTTTCTTGAATAAAACGGTATCAATTACTAGCATCTTGGTAACCTAGTGACTTTCCCTGATCCAAGTGTGAGTTCTGTGCTTCCGGTAGTATAGGCCTCTACTACCATTCACACCTACTCATACTCGTCCCAAGTATTGTCTCGCAGTCTCCAAGTCACCATACAAGAAAATCGCACAACAATTTAACACACCAGATAACAAAACGAAGGATTTATTATTTCTTGAAACTATGACATAGGTGTTCAAGTTCACCCTAGAGGTGCATCTGCTCTTGATGCTTCACTTTTCTTTGGGCAATTCTTTGATATATGTCCCTTGTCCTTGCATCCGTAACAAACCTCTTGCTGGATGTACATACATTGGCGTAATGTCCATTCTTCCCACACTTAAAACAAGTCACTTCTTCGTAGCACCTCCCATGGTGCTTCAGCGGTATACTTGGCTTTGTAGCGCTCATCGGACATTCTTGCTTGAAGTGTCCCTCTTTACTACACTTAAAGCAAACTTGTTCCTCGGTTGGGCATTTGTGGGCATAGTGATCAGTCTTCCCGCATTTGAAGCAGGTTACTTCCTTAGGGAATCTACCGTTGTGTTTTCTTCCATACTTGCCGCACCATTCTGCTTCACCTACTCCTCCAGACTTTAAGAACATGTTGTTCTTGTCAGACCTTGAAGACCCCTCAAATTTCCTCTTCTTGCCAACATCAACCTTGCTTGCGATACTACCATTGATCACTTCATCGACAGAATTATCAACCCAGATGGTCGTGTCAAGACTGGGTATCTGGCGTACTGGAACAGTAAGTTCGTCCTTACTTTGTTGAAGTAAACGCCTTGTTTCTTCCATCAGTTGATCTAGCATTATTTGCACCATTGCTTGTACTCCAGCCATCGTGATTGGCCCAGGTACAGCTGCTATCCCTGGCACATGCTCAACCAATGGTGGTTCGGGCTGTGGGTTACCGCTTCCAAATCCACTTCTAGTGCTCACCATGTTGATCTATGCACCAAATCAGACGTTCGGTGTACTGAGGCGAGAATTTAAGATAGGAAAGTTTTATTTACGATAGACGTATAAATCTCCCTATTACTCCGAAAAGTTACATGCCAGTTCTAATACCGTAATTAAACGTTTAGAAACCTAAACACGTAAAGTTTCCAGATCCGCTCGGCAATAGACCATAGATCCGATCATACAATGCATATCATAAATCATTTAGCACATAAAAGCATGTTAGGCATCATTCCTAAAATAAGCTAGTGCTTGTGTCTATTCAGGTGTATTACCTAAATCTATTAGACATACTCCTCACAATCATCACTTAGCATTCTAAGTTTAAGTCTAGAAATTTCCTACAAATTCCTAGTTCGCTTAAACTAATGCTCTGATACCAACTGTGACATCCCCATTTTTCACGGCCAGAAAAGACCGATTTTGTTTATGCTTTGTAAAAATCAGAGTACTTCTTTTCATAAAAATATTGTGGAATTTGTTCCCAGAAAAACATGTTAAATACGTTATCAAAACTTTTTCGAAGAAACGTATTTTATTCATTTTAAAATGTTTGGGATGTCATCGTCAATACAAAAACATAAGCATAAATAGAACTTACATTTATTTACACTAGTGATCTACATCTCTTTAATCTCTCAGTGTAATGTGACTTCATATCAACACCCGTGATATAAATAAACTGAGTGGGTCAGGTTGGGAAACCTGGTGAGTACATAGGGTTTTCAACCCACAATAATATAATTATTATGTTCAATCGTCAAACAGTTAACCCAATTACCCATCCCCATTATCTTCTTTACTCTTAAGGGTTTACCCTAAGAATCAGCTACTCCTCGTTAATTCATTCCTAAGGATCATCCTAAGGAATCAGCACGAAATCCATCTTTGCCAGGGTTTACTCAACGAGCACTAAATCTATAGCTACCAGGGTTTGCTCAACAGGCACTAAATCCATAGCTGCCAGGGTTTGCTCAACAAGAACTAAATCCATAGCTGCCTGGGCTATTTCGTTTATCAATAGTATCCGCTTGCAATACGTGTCAATGGATTTTTAGAGTACACCGGTGAACACACAAGTTGCGAGCCTGCTAGTGTTCCACTGGACTGTCTAGAATAGTCCGTGGTTGTCATCCATACTCTGCTGAATGACGGGGCCATCATTTGGGAAAAAGGCTTCTCAGATCGTCCACCTCT
Organism: Lactuca sativa; assembly: GCF_002870075.4. Taxonomy (NCBI): domain Eukaryota; kingdom Viridiplantae; phylum Streptophyta; class Magnoliopsida; order Asterales; family Asteraceae; genus Lactuca; species Lactuca sativa. The sequence continues at coordinate 227,909,137 of NC_056631.2, read as the reverse complement.
CACCCTCACCTCACGGTCTATTTCACCTCTCAACTCATCATTCAACTCGTACTCTATCTATTGCATCTACCCATGTTTTACCCCAACATTATCGTAGATATAAAATACATATACAGTTTAAATCATTAAAAACATTTTTAAAACCGTTCATCTAGCATAGACAGCAAGTACTCAGATAATATGCACACATAGCACGTGATTTATATAAAATAGTTCATATCTATGTGTAAGATGAAAGTAACTATGCACTCACTTGATAAGGTGATGACTCGGTACTCGGACAGCACTTCATTACTGTTAAAACAATTTCCCTCGGACAAAACATAGTATCATTACCACTAGAGTTTAGTTTAACGACAACCGCGACAAATTAATAGTCTAGCTATTATTATTATTATATAAGCGTTAAATAACACTCAATATAACTCATAATAATAGCCCAAATAATTATTTAAGGACCTAATAACATTACTATAATTATTTGAAAGCTATATTAAAAATTGCATAAGCATAGCTCACTTACAGCGGATTTTAAAGAAAACCGGCTTTGTTGGAGCAGCTTTTCTGAGCCGAAAGGCTCTTTTCTTGGGGCTTCGGGAGCGTCGGGGCTTCCTTCGGGTGCTAGGGGTTTACCTAGACTTTAGGTGCTTAAGGGGAGCTAGAGAGAGAGTTTAGAGAGAGAAAGTGGAAGAGGAAAGGTGTGAGAATGAATAGAACCTGACACATCTATTTATAGTGTGAAATCCTGATGGACTCGCCGAGTAGGAGGACCTACTCGCCGAGTTGGGGCATGTGGTGTCCTTCTGGTGGTGCCACGTCACCCCTATCGCGTATCAACCTGCAAACTTAGAAAAATCATAAATCTTGCATACAAGCTCCGTTTTCGACGTTCTTTATTTCCACGCGTAGGTAAAATCCAGATCTACAACTTTCATTTAGACTCCGTCGGCTAATTCTCGACCGATCTTAAATTTAACAGTAGGAGGCGTTTAGACTGTTAAATGACCACGAAGAATTCGTAAATCCTTCATACAGATTCTGTTTTCATCTATCTTTTTACCGTTGAGTTCCTATTAATGAGATCTTAAACTCTCATTTAGGTCGCGTAAGCCAAAAACCGCTCGAACTAAAATTCGAGTTTCGGGTTTTTGCACTGCTAACCCGAATCTTCGAAAAATCACAACTTCCTCATACGAAGTCAAATTTGGGCGTTCTTTTTATGCACGATCTCGGTTTAACGTATTCTACTACTTTCATTTAGATTTATAAGGCTAAAAGTCACTCCAACATAAATTTACTATTTACGCTTCCTGGTGTCGTGCCGGTTTTGCCGTAAAACTTCGACCGACCATAACTTCTTCGTTATAACTCGGATTTCGGCGTTCTTTATATGTACGGAAACCTTGTGACATATTCTACAACCTGGTTAAGATTATTTATTCTAAATAATATTTTGTCGAAAAGTCGTGTTCGACCCCTATTGCCTCTAAATTGACTAGCCCAGATCTGCAGGCGTTACAGGTTTGCCTTCCGGGCCCACAACCCACATCTGGATTGCCATGGAGCCCACAATATGAGTCTCCCTCATTTGATATCTGCAATGCTCCTGGGTTTGTTGGTTGCCTCACGAAGCAATATCACCTCAATCCATCCCACATAATATGTCGATATATAACACAACTAATGCGCATACAGATAATCACATAATAACACAAGTAGTCCTATAGATCTACATAAATGGCATAGAAACTAGCATGAAACACTAAATCATACTCAACATACTACCAAATTCTAGGATATCATATAAAATTGGCTGGCATTGGTGCCTTAGACCCCTTAGTATAGTGAGGATAACTCACCTCGCAACTGACGCGCTGAAGTGATAAGCTCAATTCTCGGATCACCATCATAAACTCCACCACCTATATCCACCATAGAACCATATCCATAAATTTCCAATTTACCAAAATACCCCAGAAGTCAACTAGTCAACCATTGGTCAAAGTCCATGTCAATGGTCAAGGTCAACAGTCCATGTTGACCCGACTCGCCGAGTACAACCGTCCACTCGCCGAGTTCCTTGCATAACTCACCAACTCGCCGAGTTACTTGAGTGAATCGTCGAGTTCCTAATGTTTGCGGCCGTAAACTCCTTGGCCAACTCGTCGAGTTTCCCCTTGAAACTCGCCAAGTCACCCTACTGACTCGCCGAGTCCACAACAATCTTCATCGGACTCGCCGAGTTGACCATGCAACTCGCCGAGTCCCTTTAGTCTATTATCCATTCATATGCTTTTAAGCCATGATAATGTTCCATATTGCAGATCCAGCTTCTTAAGGCATGTTTATGACGGAAAGTTGCAAACTTTATGTGCATGCAAGACTCTAAGGTCTTATAATGAAAAAAACCAAGCTTGCAATGGAGTTTTACACTTAAGGAGGGAATCATACTTGCCAAAGCTGATAACTTTATGGACTTAGAGACCACAAAGAGTTCAGATCTGAGGTTACAACTTCAGATCTTAGCTCGTACGCAAGAATAACTTCATAATATGCTAAAAAAGCCCTAAACTTCACCCAAATGAGATTTAGAAGGAAAAGAGGGAAAAATAACGACTTGATACCTTCCAAGAGATGCAAATTGAGGCAGATTTCTGATTCCTACATGTTCCTTGCTTCTATTCACTTGTTCTCCAAGCGCTTCTCACCACGAATCCTCTTCCAAAGCTTAAAACACACAAATGGAGCACACACATGTATTAGGGTTTATGGACTATCAAGAGGCTGTAAGGGGAGGCTGAGGAGGCCCAAGATCCTTTAAATAGGGTGCAAAACCCCAGAAATCAGGGTTTCATCCTCCAGCTCCTACTCTTCGAGTCCCTACTTGTACTCGACGAGTAGGTCACTTAAACACATGGACCAACCCGCTGCTACTCGACGAGTCAGCCAACCAACTCGTCGAGTAGACCTTGAAATCATGAGAATTTATAACCGTAAATTGATACTAGAGAATAGGGGCATTTCAAATCTCTTCCTAGGTTTTCCTAAGGTAATCATCGCACCAGTCTCCTGTTGGGTTTTGAGCATTCTAACATTCCTATGGTGTACATGCAACCCTATAAACCTTGGATCTATGTTTTCTCTATTATACATGCAAATAAGAACTTTCCAAGGCTTTAATCCTAACTAGCATACTATGAGGTAACTATACTACAAAGACTAGTTAGATGACATACCTTTTGGTGTAGCTTGATGTCTTCAAGCGTTAAGAGCTTAGCCCCAATAGTCTGGAAGCCTCAAATGGAATCACAAATCACCAAAACACCTTGGAAGACTTTAGAGAATTTGGATACTTGGTTCTCTCTAGTGAATTTGGCTAGCCCTCTTAGTGTACCCACACTAGTGCCCATTTCACCAACCAAGGACATCTTTATATAGTGTGGAGGATTAGGGTTAAACCCTAATACCCATGACCTTTCATTTCCTAGGATCCATGGGTTAAAGCTCCATGGGCTATCCATGAAGACTTAGCCCAACCTAAATGAACTTGGCCCACTACGCATATATATCTGATAGTCCATATTTAATTAGTTCATTTTGATGACTTAATTAATTATAAATTAATTCTTGATCAATACTAATTAAATAATATGATTATATTAATATATTAGAACTTATAATATATTAATATAAATCATAAATATACTATTCTCAAAATACTATCCATATAAATTGTGCCGGTGAAGTGCAACCCAAATAGACCATGCCGGGTCGGGTCCAGTACATACCAAATATAGTTATGGACTTAGACATTAATCCAACAGTCTCCCACTTGGATAAGTCTAAAACTATTATTGAGTATGACTTCAAAACCTAACTAGCAATCGTAGCTCTTAAAGCCGCTGTCGAACTCTAATCTTGTCAACGAACTTGTCCATTAGATAAGGGATCATATATTCCTCCATTCTAGATATCATATGGACTGAGACATGAATTATAATCATTCTCTCTGTCCATTTTTTGTTTCCCGATTTCCGATTCATGATGACTGACTGATTGAACAAATCAAATCAGTCCTGGCTTGGCCATGCACTCACATGTATCATCATTAAATCATCGAGGGGCCCAAAGATATCGCTTTTATCCCGAAGGTAAAAGGAATGGATAAACTTCGACTCATATGGCTTGTTCTACTACTTGTTGAATCATACACAAAGGCACGTTTTATAACACTGAGTTACCGAATGCGCTTTCGTGCAATCAATGTACAACCAACTCATAGTAACAACTCATATCTCTAGGTTTGAAGAATATAAGATATTATCGTCTCATGATCACACGTGATGAAATCCATGAAGTGATTCCAATGAGCGCGGGTTGAATCCAATACTCAGAACTTATGAGCACTCATGAGTGTTCTAGCCCTTTGTCCAACATCTTAGACCTCTACAAGCCAACCCATGACAGTCTTAATTCATATCTACTTCCAACATATGACCGACTGTGGATGGTTTGAATAACTTAGTCATTCCAGAGGAATAACCTAGTTTATTCTGGAAGTCAAAACATGCAAAGTGAAACACAAGAATAAATGAATCAAATATGGTATCAAACCCTATGAATATAAATAAACACTTTCATTTATCACCATACTGATTTCTCATTATTCATTGTTTCGGTTTTATCAACTTTATACTTGAATTTAAAACAATAGTTGTCCCATGCTCCAAGCATGTACAATATGTTTTCTAAACACTAGTCATGCCATACACAAAGTATGCATACTATGTTTGTCTATGATCTTTACTTTGTGAAATAGATCAATTGAGCATAACTTCAATGATCATCTTTTCATAGTCCCAAACCCTTACTGTAAATGCAAGAATTCCAAATTCATGCCATTTACTGAAATCTGTTAGATTCTAAACTTATATGCATTGATCCTCTTGTAATGATTATGCACAAATTCAACCAGACTTGGCAACAATCATTACAGAGTATTCCAACGGAGATCAACTCCTTGGAAACATCCTTCCTGCATTAAGTTTCCTAATCTTATAGACTGAATACTTTCTAACTTTGAACCATTTCCATATTCCATTTGGACTATCACTTCCGAACAAGAGTTGCCTCTTTTTAGACTATGTCAATATGGTCATTTCCAAAGTCAACAATATACTTCCAACTGTCCTTGAGCAACCAATCCTTGGTAAACCTTAGATTGTCCTCAACAATTGCTTAATCATTTTAGTCATATCCAACTTTAGACCTTTTCCCTTCTTAATGCCCCAGGCATTTGGAAAATTTTAGAAAGGATGAATATAGCACATGTAATCGATCCTATATCCGAAGCATATGTGACACGATTCATGATGTCTCACATAAAGACTAAACCAGTCTTTTGCTATAATATTTCCATTTCTATTTGCCAAGTTCTCATAATTCAGATTATGAAAAGGGATGCCGTAATCATAATCGAATTTTAGAACGCAAATAATGAACCCATACATAGAATTTCCTTATGTGGACCCATTCCAACATGAAACTCATATATATATATTCTTGACTAAATACGATTAAGACCTCAATCTAAGCTTTTAGATTTGAGATGAAGTATAATTTCCTCTCCCTTAATTATAGCAAAACAACTTTTCCCAATTGAGACCTTTTCTTTTCTATAATTAACATTGCTAACTTGAAACCTTTATCATGCTCCCACTAACATGATGATTAATAGCAGAAGACTTATGCTCCCACTAGCTTCGACATGTTCCCAAAAATCAACTGGACTTCTAGAAATCAATACTTTATTGACTTTCTTACCAAAGTTCAGATTTCTGATACTAGATTGTCTTGATAAGACTTTATGAATATCATACACCTCTCTTAGATAGCTCACATGTGTGTCTGAACAATTTCAGAACTATGAAAAGGGATGCCGTAATCATAGTCTAAATTGTTTAGACCTTTTGCCATTTCTCATAAGTCAATGTTAGTGTGTCGGTTAACCACACACGCTCCACTAACGCCTTTGAGAACTGCAAATATCACAATTGCTATCTACTTAAAATCTACTTAGTGAAAGAGTTTCCTTACCATCATTTTCATGAATCCAAGAGAAACCTTATGACACTTAGATTTTATGGTGTAAGCGTTCCTATCCATGTGAATTTGTCAAAACCATAACCACATGACTAGGTTAGTGACAAATCCTAACTCATATGGATTGAAGTTGTGCAATCTTAACTTCTTGCCACCTGGCAGCTCAAGGGCCTGCCATTGCTTCCAAGTAGTTATCAAAACAATTGAGAACATGTAGAACTCAAACGTATAGCCAATTTAACTGGAATGGGCACAGAAATGTCAACACGATAGGTTATAAACCTCTAGTTGTGTGCTAGTGATGAAATACATGTTTTTGTTCTTGATTACTTCTTGAAAACGTTTCAGGATCTTTTAGACTCCCACTGTCTCCTTGACCTATAAGACTTTCTTGCCAAATATTCAAGAGATAATGTGTGGATTCTAATCAAGACAGACACTTAACACAATTAGCCTTAGTTGTTCTTTGTTTTATCCAAAACATCACAACTTACCAATTTCAAATGTACAAGAGTAGAAAACTTTTACTCTTACATTTGACAAGTGTTTTAAACCTTCTTTAAGACATGTCACTCAAGTTACAATCTTAGAGTATAACTCTATGAACTGTTTTCGAATGAAGTATGAATCATCTTCTTGATTTAACCACTTCAACAATTCATAACTCCTCTTCTTAACTCTCAGAATGTACTTAGAGGATGAATTGTGATAAGGTCTCAAAATCATTAAGATGATCTTAAAACATGATACTAAAGGACTCTTCCATCTTTTCATATTTGAGAAACTTTTATCCTTCTGCCTAATTTGATTCTTCTTAATCGTTCTGTCATATATTGAAATTTTTTTCAATGCTTCAGAATTATACTTAAGCTTGTAAGTATAATCATATTTACTAAACCTTAGTAAATCATGACGAATAGTCTTATCCATCTTTTGTGGTGGACTTTGACAAGTGCACAAGAAAGTGTACTTGATCCCTTAGTCCTTCTCTTGACTCACACATCCATGTGAACAAGCGGTTAGTCTTAATTTTCCAATGCTCGAAAGTTCTCATTCATCATACTATACAACTTGCATGATTCCAAGTTTATATCCAACTGAAACTTGGGTGATGAGAATCTTTTCTTATTTGGTAAATTTAGACACTACCACAAATGAAAGACTTAAATTCATATTTCCAATATTGCTATCAATGGAATCATATAAACATCTTTTTTCCCAAATGCCATTGTAAGGATATTTTTTTAAAATAAATAAAATTAAAAACTTTTCTTTTCTTTTAAAACTTTGCGGAAAAACTAATCCATACAATGCAGATGTATATGAAAACTTGTTGTCATCTATTCCTAAGCAATCTATCATAACTCTTAAGCACATGCTCAAAATTCTGATCACCGAACCATGCGATCGAAATCCATATTCGCGATCAGAATCAACATATACTTCCTTTAAGTTTCTTTACTTTTCATTGATTCTTAAAACGTCAACATGTGAACCAGCCACATCATGTAATAAGAATCTCCAAGTAGGAACTTAATAGAGTTAGACCATGGACTTTACCTGAAATAAAGTCAAACTTATTGACTTTATCATCCTTAGGTAAGTTAGGCAGCTTCATAACCAAATCCCCTTCCTTTGGCAATAGAAATATATGGATCCTTAGGTAATAGTACATGGGACTATCTCAGACTTAACCTTTCTCTTTACCATTTGGTCAACCAAGTTGACTATGGCCAATCCCTTTCCATTGGGAAGAGAATGCATTTCTGGATTTCCTGTGTCACTATTGTCCCTGTCCATAAAGTTTTGGGAAGTTGATCTCCTAATCAAATTTGCTTTACAAGTACACTAAATCATTTCTGATTTAGTAGAACCAAGCAAATAGATAAGATCATTAAGGGTCTTGTCATAGTCTATCTCATAGGAGTCCCAAAGGAACTCACTATGTGTCTTAGAAAGTGATTGAACCACTAACTTTCTCAAGACTTTGACACCCAACTCTCCCGGCTTGTCAATATGTGACTTCATCTCCAAGATGTGATCACACCTAGACCTTGCCTTGCCAATAGGGCTTGAGTGACCTTGAACTTGTGGGTTAGGGAGAATAATTGGAGGAGGTGGAGGAAGTGAAGTTCCAAGATATTTGGGAAGATCATAGATGTCTGAACTAGACATCTTTTTGGAGATATTTAAGATAGTTGATTTAAAGTCCTTAATATAACACCCAATATGAAATATTAAGGCTAGGACCCAACAAACTATTTTATAACTTGGAAGAGGGATGCCATAATCCAAGCTATAGAATATTTGAAGGTAGGTGAATGACGATTCAACAATTTCCACCATGAAAAAACGAAATAATTGGATTTGAAATTCCTAGATCTTTGAGATTCATTGAACTTTCAATGGCATGTTTCAATCTCGAGTGTGCCCTTCTGGTTTTGTGACTGGGATGCCGAGGATCACAAAACAAGGTGTGAAGTAACCATGCAAATTACTTGGTACCCTTAAGTGTTTACCCCTCAATCGATGTGCTGGTTAACCACACACGCTCCATCGATACTATGATAAGCATTAAGTTACCATTTTCCTACCTTGTTAATTACGAGTTAGTGTGCCGGTTAACCACACACGCTCCACTAACCGACTTAAACAAAGTGGAAAGTGTAATTTCATGGATTAACACCTTATTCACATTTTCCTAAGTAACTAAGATTGGGTATTATTAAGAGTTTAGTTACTTAGTATTTATCATTAATACTTTTAATGAAGGGAGAATTATAGTCCTGTCAAACCCGTTCGGCTAACAACCTTCCACCAGTCAAGGAAGCGGTAGGTGAGAGTGGACACCCAATAAACTGCCATTTTATAGGCAGTAACCTTATACCCCCCTTATAGACCGGCTTCGTGAATGAGGCCTACTAATGGTAAGACTGACTTTACTTTTATACATATATATAAATATTATAGTATTCATAAAAGAAAACTTTTCAAATTCCAAAACTTGAGGGAAAGTTTTGAAACTATTCAAAACTCTTGGATTTTCATAACTTATGAGTTTTAATTAAAGTATTAAAACTTTTAATGAAGAGACTCTTGGACATCCATAACTTGAGGATAAGTTATGGAGCCATAAAAACTATTTATAAGAAAAGACTCTTCATTTTTTTATAACCTAAGGCATTGTTATGAGTTTTTAAGATTCATAAATGTGACTTTTCATATAACTTGAGGACAAGTTACAAAAACACATTTTATGAACAACTTTTAGATTAATTTGGATTGAAAACATCTAACATATATTTTTCATTAATCTAAAAAATAACTCATAAAACAAGGAAACATAAAACTTTTGGTAATCCATAACTTATGGAGTTAAATGTTTGTTTTATGATGAAACTTTTCATGTTCCATAACTTAAGAATAAGTTATGGAATTCTTTAAAACATTAACACCAAATTTTGTAACTCCATATAAACTTTGAATCAATTTTTTTTAAACCTTTTCATATCCATAACTTATGGAGGTTTCAAAAAACTCTTTAGATCAAACTTTTAAAACTAATAAAATAATCATATCATTTTATCCTTTAGTAATTTTGACCTAATTCAACTCATATAGCAAATGATTCAAATTTTACAAATAATTAGTTTTTCACAAAAAAAGTAATTATCTTAAAATTTGGCAAACGTCATGTTTTTTTTTTCCATTTTTTTCAACTTTGAAAATAAAACATTTGCATCAATATAACAGAAAACAACCCATGGCTCTGATACCACTGTTGGGTTTTGAGCATTCTAACACTCCTATGGTGTACATGCAACCCTATAAACCTTGGATCTATGTTTTCTCTATTATACATGCAAATAAGAACTTTCCAAGGCTTTAATCCTAACTAACATACTATGAGGTAACTATACTACAAAGACTAGTTAGATGACATACCTTTTGGTGTAGCTTGATGTCTTCAAGCTTTAAGAGCTTAGCCCCAGTAGTGTGGAAGCCACAAATGGAATCACAAATCATCAAAACACCTTAGAAGACTTTAGAGAATATGGATACTTGGTTCTCTCTAGTGAAATTGGCTAGCCCTCTTAGTGTACCCACACTAGTGCCCATTTCACCAACCAAGGACATCTTTATATAGTGTGGAGGATTAGGGTTAAACCCTAATACCCATGACCTTTCATTTCCTAGGATCCATGGGTTAAAGCTCCATGGACTATCCATGAAGACTTAGCCCAACCTAAATGAACTTGGCCCACTACACATATATATCTAATAGTCCATATTTAATTAGTTCATTTTGATCACTTAATTAATTATAAATTAATTCTTGATCAATACTAATTAAATAATATGATTATATTAATATATTAGAACTTATAATATATTAATATAAATCATAAATATACTATTCTCAAAATACTATCCATATAAACTGTGCCGGTGAAGTGCAACCCAAATGGACCATGCCGGGTCGGGTCAAGTACATACCAAATATAGTTATGGACTTAGACATTAATCCAACATCTCCGCCATCAAATGCAGAAGGAACTCCCACGAAATGCCTCTAACTAGCTCATGAATACAATTATATACCACTAAAACTAAATAATTCTTCAAATGTGAGGTCTCACACTACAATGGTTGGACTCAAACAAGATCTGCGCAATAGAGTTAAAACTTAACCTTCTGGAATTATTTAGTCTCAGTAATATGTAACTTAACATATTCGCTTACCAGTTAGCTGACGTTAGTGAAAACTCCTAAAAAGCACAAAGTAAGCACCAGTCGAGCATTGAGTAATCAGAATCAAGCATAACCTAATCAAGCCATCCTAGCACTGACTAATCAGTACTAGCACGTAAGTCTATAAGCTCATACATTAGGCATACAAAGGCATCTCTCCAAGAATTATATTATACAATACATAGCAAATCCTTACCCCTAACTAGCATGCGATTCACAAATTCACAAATCAAATCATATCATATAACATGCATAGTTATTTTAGGAAAACTTACTTGAGCCTGGTCAATTTCATGCACCACACCCTTTTCTTTTAATAGAAAACCATTTTATAAAACACTATTCCTTTTTGAAATTTTCCAACAAAACCTCGGTTTGAGTTCAAACACACCAGAGAGTATGCTCGAATCCCTCAAACTAAGGCTCTGATACCAACTTGTAACGTCCCAAAAATATAGACCAAATTTTTTGATGTTTAAATTAAAAAAATTGTTATCCAAACATCATCATCAATCATGGAAAATAAAATGTATCATCTCGATCATAAAACATCCGAGTAACAATAAGAATGTGAAACAAAATAGTGTATGCACTGCAATCACCCCAAGCTCTTCCCCATTGCACTAGTACCTAAAACACAAATTGAAAACCATAAGCACAAAGCTTACTTAGTTCCCCAAAATACCACATACCATAGATATCAAGAATATAATGCACCCCCCCCCCCCCCGATGAGTCTAATGGGCCTCGTCCTAACTCTTATAACGGGCCCCGCCCACTGAATATAACGGGTCTCTCTCTAACTCTCATAACGTGCCCCACCCACTTTGTATAACAGGCGCAACCCTAACTCGCATAATGGGCTTTGACCACTGAGTGTAATGGGCCTCACCCTAACTCGCATAACGGGCCCTGCCCAACATACAGACATACAAGTAAAACAAGTAAGAGCATACAAACTAACCATCGGGCCCTACCCAGTAAGCGTACTAGCACATACATATGCAAGAGTCACGTAGCCATCTAGCATCCTAACATAATAAACTATGGGCCGATATTGGTGCCTTCGAACCGCTAAATACAATGAGGAAACTCACCTCAAACTACTGAATGACCAAGATATATCTCTGTCTGCTGGTCCGACAAATCCACACATTTTCGTCATAAAACACATCCAATTAATAATTGGGTTCTGACCTATATCTAAGAGTCTAAACTAAGGTAAAACACCAATTTACCCTTTATCTAACATTACCCAAAACAAAGGCCCAACTCAACCTTACAAGGGCCCAAATCCTAAAGTCCAATCTTTCAAATTGGACTCGGACCCATCATGGGCTTAAAATCCAAAGAAGCCCAACATGCTAGTCCAAATCCCAAAACCCTTAACGACCCATGGACCAAAATCGACCCGTTGGGCATACTACACAGAATGCTTGGCGTTCCTCCCTTCGACGTCTAGCGTCCTAATGTTAAGCGTTCACATGAAAATGCCTAGCGTCCCAACGTTGTACGCTCACATGCAAACGCCTAGAGTTTGCTCGTTGTTCACCAACTTTCAAACCAATGACTTAATGGCTTAAGATATCAAGTCCAAACTTCATATCCAATTATAATGGAACGTCTAAAGGCATAAAGTTGCAAACTTTATGGACATGCATGGTTACAATGAGCCCAAAAGCTAAAACTCTAACTCCTTAACCCATTAAGACACTTCAAAACTTGTATGGAGTGAAAGGAAGGTCCAAGATCACACTTTTATCACCTAATCAACCCTAAAACGTCCAAAAGGTCAACTCCTTTAGTCTAAGGTAGTTCGTACCCAAAACGACCAAGAAAATGGGTTTAATAAGCATAAACTTCTAACATAAACAAGATCTAGATATTTGATGATCAAGTTCATAACTTTATACCACAAAATGATGCTCCAAGATATCAAGAGTCCAGATTCACAAGCTTGAGTGCAACACCAACACTCCAAAGATCCTCCTTCTCTATTAAGAACACTAAAATGATACCAAAAAGATGAACCAAGGCTTCAAACTCTCATACACACTTAGGGTTTTTGAAATTAGGATGGAGGCTGGGGTGGTGAAGGGTTTTGAGGCCAAAATGTTCTTTAAATAGGGTGAAAGCCATAAAGATTAGGGTTTGGTCTCTGCATGAAAATGCCTGGTGTCCATCATAAAACTCCTAGCGTTTGAACACCTAACGTTCCATTCCAAGAGCTTGGTGTTTGGACCAAAGTGCTAAAAGTTAACACAACAAGGTTAAAAATGTAAATACCTGGAAACATGGTGTTATATATATATATATATATATATATATATATATATATATATATATATATATATATATATATATATATATATATAGTTGGGAAGTCACATGGAAAAAACAGATGTTTTGAAACGGATGAACGATTTCATTTAAAATGAAAAAATACTGAAAGAAGATTTTGAATCAACATGGAAAAATATAATGGATGAGTTTCACTTAAATGAAAACAAGTGCTTGGACGAGATGTACAAAACTAGAGATATTTGGATTCCCACTTAAGTGAAAGAATGCTCCTTTTCTGGATTGATGAGGACTATATCAAGATCAGAAGCTGAAAATTATTTTTATGGGTTACTCTTTAACTCTAATTTACATTTGATTAAATTTTCAACTCATTTGGATACTGCATTAGAAGCACAACAATGCGTTCAGAGAAAAAGTGATCATGATTCAAGATACACAAACAGAATTTTGAAAATGTATTAAATATTGAAATTGACATAGCTTAATTCAAGAAATGTTTTCTGTGATATTCAATCAGATATTCTTGCAACAATGGTTAATTTCATGTCAATAAGGTTAGAAGAATCGGAAGAATTGAAAAGATTTACTATAAAAGATATAGACAAACATCCAAAACATCATGGTTAATTTGAGGTACATTATAAACTACAATTATATTACTCTTATTAAATTAACATATATTGACTATTTACTATTTTTTTTATAGGTTAAAATTTTTAAATCGGATAAAAAACATTTTTGTTGTTGCTTAAGATTTGAATTGACGGGAATTTTATGTTGACACTGTTTCTATATTTTAATAATGGAAAGTGTGGAAAGTTATCCAAAAGCATATTTCTCGAAGAGATGGAAAAAATATGTGGTACCACGATACACACATACTTAGAATCTAAAAAATTTCCATACAAGCGAAAAGAAAGAAGAAATTCAGTCTGTTATATGCGAAATACAATTCGCAAAGTTGTTCTGCATCGATAGGCTGGTGAATGATTTTGACAAATTGATTTTGTTCAGAGTTGGAATGAATGAGAAGATGACAAACGCTGTCAAAAAAACAACAAAAAATGCAAAACCAATGAAGAACAAAGAAGCTATTGAGATTTTAATAGGTGTGGCACAAAAAGAGAAAATAAGCATATTGCCTCTACTTTAGTCAATAACAAAGGTGGTGGAAGATCGAAGAAAAGAATGAAGGGGAATAATGAGATACCTATTGAAAAATCAATGAATGATGGAAGAAAATGCCAAAAATGTGGTAAATAAATAAAATACGGTAGAAGTGAAAAACATGATAGACGTAATTGTCATAAAATTCAAAAGGAAGAATCGGCATCTATTGTTTGATAAATTTTAAATTCGTTTGATATAGTTGTAACAAAAGAACAATATACTCATTAATAAATTTGTTTGATGTTTAAATAAAATTACCTTCTAAATAACAAGTTCTTTTTGAAATATTAAATATTCTGATTTTTGATGCAAATATGAGTTATAAGTAGTTAATAAGATTGTTTGATTGTTTAAATAAAATGGTGTTCTAAATGGTAATTTATTTTTGATTCTTTTTATATTTCTATTTTTTATGCAAAATTTTTGATCAAAAATATGATTTATAAGATTTTAATAAGATTTGAAATTTGGTTCACAAAAATAAATAACTTTGGTTCATTACTTTATGCATCAATGCTTTTAATAAGATTATTGGTGGTTTAAATAAAATGTCTTCTAAATGGTAAGTTCTTTTTGACTCTTTATATATTTATATTTTTTATGAAATTTTTTTTATCCAAATATGATTTATAAGTTTTTAATAAGATTTAAAATTTGGTTCACAAAAATAAACAATTTTGGTTCATCACTTTATACGTCAAAACTTTTAATAAGAATGTTTAATGGTTTAAATAAAACGATATGTTCTAAATGGTAAATTATTTTTGACTCTTTATATATTTATACTTTTGATGCAAAAAAAATTGATACAAAATATGATTTATATGTTTTTCATAAGATTGAAAATTTAGTTAACATGACACGAAACTTTGAAGCATAACTATGACCTTTAAAATTTTCAAGGTCATTCAGAAAAGAAAACTATAAATCAATAACACCCTTCTCAGTCCTATAACCCGATATGAGAGAATCCATCATAGATCTTATACTAACAAATCTATTGTCAGAGTCATAAACTTTTTTCCTTAAAACATTAAAATTATAAAAAAAATCTACTAAAAAAATATTTAAAAAAACATCAATAAAGACATACCTAGGATTACGAGTATCCAAAAAGAGAGAATCTACAATCCTTTCTTCCAAACGTTAAACACATTCACTTGTATCAATTTTTTTCTATGATAATGCGAACAAAGTGTTGGAGCGGGTTTTATATCTCTTATTGGTCTAGTTGGCTCATGAATGATGTTATAAGACTGTATTGGTATTGAAGAAAAAATGATTGATTCCTTAATCTTCTCTGCAAAACTATCAAGAGGTATTAGCTCATGTGGATTTATAAAACCTGTATCTAAACCAATGTTTGGATCCAACAAGTTCCCTTTAATCAAGTTTTCAACTACATCCACATTTTTTAATCCAACAACTTGAACTACATTGCTTATAGAAGCTCTAACAATAACCAAAGGATGATTTGAACAAACAAGAGAAGAATTTCCTAAAGGGTTTGGAATAATAGCATAAACTTTATTAAACTAATTTGAAACGATTAGATGACTCGACATTTTGTTTGGCTCAATACTATGATCATCCACATCTTCATTAGTTTTCATTAACACCTCCAATTGTTCCTAAACCCTAGGCTGATCCAAAAATTGTATCAACGAAAATTGATCAAGTTGAACATCTCTTAATTCCTCATAAACTTGAACATCTTCATTTTTTTCAACATTTGTCAACTTCTTAGAAACTTCAACACGTTGATTTACTTCTGGACAACAAAATAACATAAGATTGTGATGAACTTAGTTAAATTCGACATCACATTTATTAGCATATTTTAAAATCTCTTTGTTGTCTGGGAACTGATTCCAAGCACGATTGATCCAATCATGAATCGTAGGATTCAAATAACCATAACTTTTAAAAAAATCTACTTTCTCTTTAAAATCCTAAAAATTAATATTAATTTAAAAAAATGATTAAAACAACATAAACCAAACAACTTATGTTTCAAAACCATGATGCATACACATATATACCTCTAAAGACTTTCAACAATCAAGAATAATATAAAATTGAATAATAGAATGATAGTTATCCATCCAAACTTCATCAACATTATAAAATTTATCAAAATCACTTACATTGAAATTTCAAATTAGATATTAAAAAAGTATACAAAAAATTGTTAAAGAAATAAAACTTACCATCATCTCTCACTTCATTATTATTTATATTCTCCTTTTTTCAAAGGAATATTATTGTTTATATTTTTCTTATCCATCTTTTTCCTCATAACAACAAGAGATATGTTTTCTTCATTCTCTTTCATCTTTTTCTTTTGCATTCTTCTTCTCATAACATTAGCAAGATTAATGTTTTCTTCATCTAGAAATATGAAAAGGAATTGTTAATTATATTAAAGTATTAAAAGAACAATTAAATAAGATTATAAAAATTTAATATTTAATAAGAATGAAAAAACTATAAACTTGTTTCTGTTTCTGAATCTTTAACTTTACGATCATCAACAAATTCTTCATGTTTTTGTATGAATTCAACATTCACATAACTTCCATTACTAAATGCTTCTTTAAATTTATCTCTAACTTTTGTTGGAGACCAGTAAGATGATTCTAAGTCCCAAAATATTAGATCCAAAGTGATCAATTGAAATGCAAGTTCAAAAAGAGTATAGAAGGAGTAGAAGAAGAATTAAACCAAGCATGCAAACATCTATAACACATAAATGTCAGGTACACCTCGGAAAACACACAGTTAGGTCACCAACTAACTGACACAGACACATGCTATTTATACCACACATAGCAGCACACAAGTGTACGGCCGTACACACATATGCGGCCGTATACACCCATCAACATACTACAACCACCAAAATACACTCTAACACCTTACCAAGACCTATACATGAGAATGCCTAGCCCAAACCACTAAATTATAGACTATCAATCTCCCCCTTGCTTTGCAGCTAGCATAGACTTGGTCTTCACTCTTCCGGATTCTCGAACAGCTTCAAATCGGATTTTTCCATGGATGCCATCCATAGCCTTCCATTAATGATCGTGGCGACCATTCCTGTGAACTCCTTAGTAGCAGCCTCCATGACATCCTTTCTGCATATGATTTGGTGATGAGCCAGGGTATGAATGTCTCTTTCTCTAAATTTGAGGAGATCCTTAGCACTAATAAGCCTCAGAACCTCTTCGCTATTTTTGAACTTGATGGCAGAGATTGCAGTTTCATCATCATAGGCCCAAAATTCAATGTTAATAAGATATCCCTCATGAAAGTGTTGTGGGATAGGAATTTCTTTCAATTGTTTTGTCGTTGGCCACATTGTTATCTTCATTGGTTCACCAGATTCAGGATCAATAATATCTTTATCTTTTCTAAACATGGCTTTTGCAGTTTTTATTTTTGGGAAGTTTCCCTGACCTGCCGGTCTAGAAACCGTTTGAAGTTAGTTGCACTAGGATGTTGTGATGGATTGTGACATGGGGCCCTTGAGAGTTTAGCAAGATCAACTTTTGTCCAGGAGCTGAAATCATGGATGTTCTGGTAGTATTTAGCAATTCCAGAATTTCTCTTGACAACCCACATGTTTACCTCGTGATCTAAGGCCCACATTTTGATCCCTGAGCGATCACCACACTCATCGCCAAAATATCTCTTTTTAAGACCCGTCACTGTCAATATAGGATCATTTGCTTTGCGATTTTCATTCAAGCTCTTAATGAAAAGTAATCTTTCATTCTTCTTAGCAGTGACGGTCCTTTTTCCGTGTTTGATCGTGATCCGTGATCTTGCATTGTCAGGTCTTTGTCAAAACGATCTACATCGGTTGTTGTTCTTGGAGGAGGTAGATCAACAGGAAAGTCGTTTTCTGTAGGCTGGGTGGGAGCCATGGGAGGATCTTGAACATTATGAGGCTGTTGAAATAGTGACTGGAGCTTATCACCAAAAGCTTCAAACATTTTATTCTTTAACTCAAAATAACAGGCAATTAAAGATCCAAGATTGGTTTGCAGATCTGTAATCCGTTTTGACTTTAAAGCATTTTCTGCTTGAAGCTCAGCGATATTGTCACCGTGTTGATCAAGCAAGATGTCCTTTTCAATGTTCTGTTGTTTCAGAATACCAATTTCTTCTTGAAGTTTAAACACCAAAGTCTTATCATCCCCTGAGCGACTTTCCTCGAAAGATATTCCCTTTCCACGGGAGGAAGGTTCTGGGCTATGCTGAGCCAAGTGTTTTGCTAGTCTGATAGAAGCTTCATCTCGCAAAGGCCTTGTGGGGGAGTATTCTGGAACATCAGACGATCTGCTTGTCTCAAACACGGTGCTTGGAACTTATTCAGTTTGTAGTGGTGGTGTAGTAACATTTGTGGTGGTGACTGTAGTTGAAACTGGTGGTGTTTAGCTTTGAATGGACACTCCCTGACTCAAATTTAGACACCTTCTTTTTACAGGAGGCAGAGAGGTCTGTGTTTGTGTCGGGTTACTTGAAGATGGTGTTAATGTTGGAATAGCGGAATCAAGGGGAGGAATCCCTGATGCTGCATCCTGTTGGCATGAAGTATTTTCCATTGATTTAGATAAAGAAGGCATAGTTTCAAGAGTCTCCTTAGCAACCCTAGTCTCAATTTCAGATTGAGCAACTTCATCGACTTTATCAAAGAACCTGTCAGTGAAATCCAGACCTGTGTCAACTTCACCTTCTTCTTCAAAATTGAAGTTAAGGGGAAGGTCTACATTGTTGATGCCTGTGAAATCCATATCATGGAGAAAATCATCATTTCCATCATTCTGTCAATTATCTCCCTCTTGATCAAAATCACTCTCAACTTCCACATTCTGTAGCCGGTCATGCTCTTCTGCCACAATTGCCACATGAGAGACACGGCTTTCCTCGGTTTTATGTTCAGAAGCAAAGATAATTACATCGTCGGTTTCCGTAGGACAAGAAAGGCTATCAGATTTAGATTGATCACTCTCTTCTGCAAATATTCCAAATTTGATCAGTGGATATATTTCTACAAAGTTAAGCTTTCCCGATCGGTTCTATTTCATTAATCCAAAAGCGCTTGAGCCAACATATTTAATGTCCAGGGTCTCTCTTCCTCTTTTAATCTCAGGATGCTTGACATTTAGGATCAACTGAATGAATCTTGGATACATGAGGAACTTGTCCCTTTTGTTTCCTTCAACTTTCAAAATCATCTCATGCTAGATAAATTTTGAGAAGTTGAAGTCTACTCTAGAGGCCAAAGCAGCAATAGCACTAGTGTTGACCAAAGATATTTCATTTGCACCTGATTTTCGACCTGAGATGCAGCTCACGAATGCATGAGCCATATATTTCCAACTCGACAGCAACAACTTCTTTTGAGTGGGTGGAAAAGTTCCTTCATAAACCATTTGATCTAGAACTTCATGTTTCTGTTCAAGTTCAATTTCCTTCGGAAATTCATGCTTATCACCGATTTGTAGAGCTTCTCGAATGATATCTTCAGTAACTAACACTTTCTTTTCTTATATAGAAGCTTCAAGATACTTTGCTCCCTGTTTATCCTTCTTCACAGCCGCGTTGTTCCAGAGGTCTTTAATCAATCGTTGGTAAATGACTAGGCATGTGGTGAAAGCACTCAACAAGCAACATCTTCTTAATCTATTGACTATAAATTGAAATTCCGAGTGAGCCGCTGGAGGATCATCACGGAAAATGGCCAAGTTGTGAACCTTTGACAATTCAAGCCCTGACATGCTGAACTGAAAATAAAAAAGATTTATCAGTGATCATCAAGTATATCCCATTAATAAGCTATATTAAACATTCACACGCTTAATCTCAATTTTTTTTAATGGCAATTGGGAGTGTACAACCATACACCGAAGTTCAACCGTACACGGAGTGTACGACTATACCTAGGTAACACGATAATGTAGGTCGTAAAAAGGTATGACGTTTGGCACCCGCAGACCTGCAGGTCCGGCTGTAGCTAGCAACAGGGTGTAGCATAGTCAATCCAGTATAGATCCATACGCAGACTCACGCTCTCCCTCCAAGAGACTCTGGCTCAACTCAGGCCATGACATTGAAGGCATGCTCCGGTACAGTGGATCACAATTATGTTAACGTATTCATGTATATGTAATGTATTGTTACTTGTTCTAGTATCGTTGCATATGTTCTCTTTCTAGTATAGTTGTATATGTTCTCCTTCTAGTATAGTTGTATATTTTCTCATAGTAATGTAATGTATATGTTCTCATAGTAATAAGTACTGACTCATGAATGAACTGACTCATTGATCTAGCAATAGTATAAGTATTATCCTGTGCTACCCCGATGGTAACTTACTAATGATGTAACTAGTACGCATGAATATGGAAGAACTTTTATGACTATATATGTACACATGATATATAATTAATAGTTAAACGACCTTCGGACGGATACCCGATACCCCACCAGACGACATCTCAAGCGCGAAAAGGAAATTGGGCGGGCGGCCTTCCTAAGCCTTTTAAACATTGCTTATATAATTATACATATATGGGCATGCAATTTATAATAAGTATAAAAGAGTTTAAGTAAAAGTAATTGATAAGTAAAAGAGTTCTATAAAGCAGTTTGAAGTAAAACAGTTTGAACAGTAATAAAATCATTGGTTTTGTAGTTATTAATCACATGTGATTGATGTAATAAATATAAGTATTCAACTTGTATTCCCCCATTAAAGCATTTAAAACATTTATAAGTATTTCAAAGGTTAGTTAAAGGGGTATGAACTCACTTGCCGTGAGTGGATTGGATTGAAGTGTCGGATACGGTGCAAGGTGGCAAATGGAGACTTGTACACACGTACGAGCCTAGTTATCATATAATGAACATATATATAACTAATTAGCCAAATTATAACTAATAAATTAAGTTGGGACACTCTAGAACATGAAAACACTTTGTATAAGTGTTATAAGTCCTAAGGGTTGCATCTAAGTTGTTGTGGGACAAGGCTAATGGGTATAGGGTTCCAAAGGACCCTATACATGAGTTTACTCTTCAATAAACCTCACACAAGGATTTTACGGTCGTAAACCCTTGAGTTTACGGCCGTAAGCTCCTAAGCTTAAAGACATTTTGTGTTTTGCAGTGTTACATGATTCCTAGAAGCAATTCTACTTGGTGGTTTAATCCTTGGAAGAGTTAGGGCATTAAGACACTCCTTTTAGGAGTTTACGGCCCCAAGGACATTTCCTTTTGAGTTTACTGTCGTAAACTCATATGGAAAGGGGTATTTTTATGTTTTCAAGTCCCATGCTCATCTAGGATAGGTTCTAGACAACTATCTAAGGCTAATGAAGGCCTTAGGCACACTTTTGGCCCTTGAGTTTGGAGTTCATGGTCCAAGAACTTCTTGGGCCATGAACACCTAAATCTTGGTGTTCATGGATGATTTCTAGTCTTAAATACACCTACATACAAGTCTAAGGTAGTTACTTAACAAGGGGAATGGACTAGGCATCGTTTTACCCTTATAAAAGAGTTTACTCCCCAAGGTGTTCTTGGGCGGTAAACTCTCGAATCTTGCAGTTTTGCTATGAAATCTATGTTATTGAACACATTATAAGCCATATAATACAACTAAAGAGAGGTACTCACGATTTGGGATGAAAACCCGAAGATCCGTGAGAGAGAAAATGGCTTTTCTCTAGTTGGAAATGTAACTGATGAAATAATTTGGTTAAGAATCATATATATAGTCCTGGGATTTTTGGCAGAAAATATTATTATTCAAGAAATGAACTTTAATAGCATAAAGTTTTTAAATACCCGAGTTGCACAAACCCATGTGCATCCACTCTCCTAATATCTCCTTAATTGTAAACCTTAAAATACTCAAACTTATTCGGAAAAGTTTGAACATTTACTGTAACTGATCTAACTTCTATTGACCTGATAATGTTCGTACAGAATGGAAATTTCGGGTTGTCACATCATCCCCTCCTTAGAAGGAGTTTCGTCCCGAAATTAAAATTTATGCAAATAAGTAGTTACAAATAACTAAGTAAAAAGGCACGTATATTTTTTTTTCATCTGATCCACACGCTCCCAAATGAATTCCGGTCCTCGCTTGGCGTTCTAGTGAACCTTCACAATCGGGATATGGCTTTGCTTCATCTGCTTGACCTTACGGTCCATGATCTCTACTGGTTCTTCCACGAAGTTGAGGCTCTCGTTGATCTTGATCTCGTCGAGTGGGATTACAAGAGTCTCGTCGGACAGACACATTTTCAAGTTAGAGACGTGGAATGTAGAATGTACGTTACGAAGTTCGTCGGGTAGATTGAGTTTGTAAGCTACATGGCCGATTCTTGCGAGAATCTCGATAGGCCCTATGTACCTCGGATTAAGCTTCCCACGCTTACCGAAACGTATTAAGCCCTTCCAAGGTGAGACTTTAAGAAGGACTCGGTCTCCCACCTGGAATTCCAAAGGTTTCCTTCATTTGTCAGCGTAGCTTTTCTGTCGGTCTCAAGATGCTTTCAATCGTTCACGGACCTGAACGATCTTCTCTATCGTTTCCCGAATGATTTCCGGGCCTGTGAGAGTACTGTCAGAAACATGCCCCCTAGCTAATTGGGTATGACCCACTTCAGCCCAACACAGAGGGGATCTGTACTTTCCGCCATAGAGGGCTTAAAATGGAGCAGCCTTGATGCTCGTGTGATAACTGTTATTGTAGGAAAATTCGACAAGGGGTAAATGAGTATCCCATGCCTTTCCGAAGTAAATCACACAGGCTCTCAACATATCTTCCAGTGTTTGGATGGTCCTCTCACTTTGTCCGTCGGTCTGTGGATGGTAGGATGTGCTCATGTCCAACCTTGTTCCCAGGGAATGTTGTAGCGATTGCCAGAATCTTGAGGTGAACCTACTATCTCTATAGGAGATAATGGATATAGGTACACCATGTAGTCGTATGATTTCCCTAATTTATGTTCTCGTAAGCTTCTCCATCTTGTCAGTTTCTTTGATAGGCAGGAAGTGTGCAGACTTGGTCAATCTATCGACGATGACCCATATGGTATCAAGTCCACCCGTTGTCTTGGGCAACTTGGTTATGAAATCCATAGTGATCCGCTCCCACTTCCATTTTGGAATCTCTGGTTGTTGTAGTAAACCAGATGGCTTCTGGTACTCGACCTTGACCTTTGCTCAAGTAAGGCATTTACTTACGAAGGTAACAATCTCTGCTTTCATATTAGGCCACCAATATAGCTTTTTAAGATCCAGATACATCTTATCTAAACCTGGGTGGACGGAATACCGAGTGTTGTACGCCTCGGTCATGACCAAGTCTTGGAAACCACCGTGCTTCGGTGTCCAGATCCGGTTCATGAAATATAAGGCTCTGCCACCCTTGGCTTCTAAATTTTTATCCATTACTCTAAGGGATTCACTCGTCAAGTTTTCAGGTTTCGTGGCTTCAAGCTGGGCCGCCTGAATTTGCTTAGACAAGTGTGAATGGATAGTCATTGTCAGTGACTTGACTCTTCGACCAGAATATTCTTTCCGACTGAGGGCGTCTGCTACTACGTTGGCTTTACCCGAATGATAACGAATATCACATTCGTAGTCATTGAGTAGTTCAACCCACCGTCGTTGTCGCATGTTGAGCTCCTTGTGATCGAATATGTGTTGTAAACTCTTGTGGTCGGTAAAAATGGTGCTTTTCGTTCCATACAAGTAATGTCTCCAGATCTTCAGAGCAAACACAACTGCTCCTAGCTCAAGATCGTGGGTCGAGTAGTGAACTTCGTGTGTCTTCAGCTATCTCGAGGCGTAGGCGATGACCTTACGCCGTTGCATCAGAACACAACCGAGCCCTTGATTTGATGCGGCACAATAGACAACGAAGTCTTCTATCCCTTCGTGGAGGGATAGTATTGGTGCGGTGCACAAGGCTCGCTTGAGCGTTTGGAACGCTCTCTCCTGTTTCTCTTCCCAGTCAAAGGCCACGCCTTTCTGGGTCAGTGTTGTAAGTGTTGGGTTTTGGCTATAAGAACATCCTATGTGCTCATACACACCCTGATGCTTGGATCTAGGTTTCTCCATTATACATGCAAGTTATCCAGGACTATAAACCCTAATTCTAGCATTCAAGTAATCATATTAACATGAGAATAGGTTTAAGATATTACCTTGATTGTTATGTAGCAATAACAATCCCAATTCCTCCTTGTATTGACTTTAGAAAGCTTAGAGTCACAAATGTCACTCCTTTAATGGTTCACAAATGTCACTCCTCTAATGGTTCACAAACACCATAAGCAAGAGAATGAAGAGGATAGAGGATGGAGGCTACCCAAAAACATGTGAAACCCTAGAAGAAGTCTTAGCCACGTTTTTGGGTCATAAGGGATCTATATATTGTTAGGCTATTAGGGTTATCTAACAAGGAAACCCTAATTTGGATGCTTAAGCCCTAAGCAACCCATGGATCCCTTTTCTTAAGGCCTTGGAGGATTTCCTTATGGGCTTCCCCATATAATTTGTCCACTCCTTAATATAAGGCAATCCATGGCCCAAATTGCAATTATCTTATAATTACAAATCCAGTCCCTTAAGTTTAATTAATCTCTTTTAGTCACAAAACTAATTACCAATTAATTATTGACTAATATTAATTAAACAATATGATTTCTCCTTTAATATATTATTCCCATAATATATTAATAAATCATATTTAATCCTTTCTCTCCATAATCCATCCTATCAAGTTGCTTCGGTGAAGGCAACCCAAAAGGACCATGCACCATCGGGTCAAGTACATACCAAAATAGTTATGGACTTAGACACTAATCCAACAGTCTCCCACTTGGATAAGTCTAATAACTATTCTGCGTATGACTTCAGATCCTGATCTGCAATCGTAGCTTTCCAAAGCCGCTGTCAACTCTAATCTTATCAGATACGCGTGTCCTTAGATAAGGGATCATATATTCCTCCATTCTAGATATCGTAAGACATGATTTCTAATCATTCTTCTTTGTAATATTTCTCGAATTCCGATTTATGACGACTGACTAATTGAACAAATCAAATTAGCCCTAGCCCGGCCGAGCATTTACGTTTGTCATCACTAAATCATCGAGGGGCCCAAAGATATCGCTTTTATCCTACTTTGGATAAAAGGAACGAATAAACTTTGATTCAATGCTCGCTTACACTCACTCACCGAATCACACACAACAATATATTTTATAACACCAAGTTACTGGTGCGTTTATATATTATTAATGTGCAACCGATTTGCAAGATACAACTCACACATCTCGATTTCAAGAATATAAGATATTATCGTCTCACCAATCACTTGTGATACAATTCATGGAGTGATCCAAGTGAGCATGGGTTTAATCTAATGCTCAAATCCATATTCATATGCACTCATGAACGTTGCAGCAAACATTTGCTTATGTCTAATACTCTTTTAGACAATCCACACACCAATTCATGACTGTCTTCATTCATACCTACTTCCAACATATGAACGACTGTGGCCCGTTCGAATAATTTTGACTGTTCTTAACCAATTAAATTATTCAGGAAGTCAAAACATGCAAAGTGAAACACAAGAATAATACTAATCCCATATGGCCTCAAACCTTTGAGCATAAATAAAACACCTTTTATTTATCACCATATCGATTACTCATTATTTGTTGTTTCGGGTAATCAACTTCTTACTTGAATTATTAAACTTGTCCCATTCTCTTAGCATGCACACAATGTTTACCTATGGTTCTTACTTTGTGAGATAGACCAAATTGAGCACATTTCCAATCATTCTCATTTCACAACTCCAAATCCTTTTTCATAAGTGAAAGAATATCAAATTGTTGCTACTTATAGAATATGCTAGATTCTAACATTCTATGCAACGATCCTTTCGTAATGTCACTGCACCAAAGTCACAAAGATTATTCCCAATGATATTACAAAGTCCTCTATCGGAGATTTTTACAAGACAATTCCTTAGATATGATGTCTCTCACTCATAGTACATTCCTTTGAACATCCTTTTGCATAAAATTTTCTAATCTAGACATAGATTTTTCAATATTTAATTCCCAAATATGGACACGCTTCCATATTTTCCATATGACAACTCATTCTTAATAAAATCTTATCTATTTGTAATAATGTCAATATGGTCCATCCAATATGGAAACATTTCCATATTTTCCAATACTATACTTCCAACTACTCACAAGCAACCAATCCTCGTCGAACTTTGGATTGTCCTTTGATAGTTGTTTAATTATTTTAGTCAAAACCGATTCTAGTCCTTTTTCCCTATAAATGCGCTAGACATTTGGAAAATTTTAGAATGGTCAAATATTAAAGCATTTGCAATTGATCCTATACCCGAAGCGTATGGGACACGATGCATAATGTCTTACATAAAGATTTGATACTTTATCAATCTTCTGCCATAATATTTTATTTGGTATGTTCTCAAAATTCGAATTGTGAGGAGGAATGCCGTAATCATAATCGAAATTTTAAGAACACACCATGTACCTTTGACTAAATTTATTAACATTTCTCAACCTAAGCCTTTAGATTTGAAATGAAGCATAATATTCTCTCCCTTAATTATAGCAAAACAACTATTCCATCCTTGCGTCTTTGCAAAAGATGAATCATGTTTTCTATAATTAATATTGCCACCTTTCAAGACTTTCCATAATAATCATACAATCATAACTTTTATGCTCCCACTATCATGATGATTATTATAAAACATAACACTTATGCTCTCACTAGCTTTGACATGTATTCATAAACATGTTAACTTTCAGAAAAACAATAATTATTGAATTTCTTAAGTTCATGTTTCTAATACTTAGTGATTTGATAATCTTTTATCAAGGCTTCTTATACACTTTTGCCTTAGATAGTTCATATGTGTGTCTAAACAATTAAGACTAATTACCAAACCTCACAATTCAAATTATGGAAAGGTATACCGTAACCATAATCGAATTCGAGAATTCAATTTTACAATAACTATCTTCTTAAAATCTTTCTTAGTGAAAGCATTTCCTCACAATCATTTTCATGTAGGAGGAAATCTTATGACATCTAGATTTAAACGGTGTATGTGTTCCTATCCATGTGAATTTGTTAAAACCAAAGTTTACAACAAATTCAAACTCATATGGACCGAACTTTCTTAATCTTGATTTCTTGCCTTATGGTAGCACAGCTGCCCACCATGTCTTCCAAGTTGTTAAGCAGCTCACCCTTTCCTATCAATGTACCTTTCATTGATTAAGGTACCTTGCCTTTTAAGCGTTCAAAATGAGAACTCATAGAACTCACATGCATAATTACCTTAATTGGAACAGCATAGAAACAAAATAATGTCAACACGATAGGTTGTAAACCTCAACTCGTGTGCTAGTGATGATCGATAAGGTTTATTTGATATGTTCTTGAACCCTTTCAAGACAATTAAGACTCCCACTGACTCCTTGACCTATAATATTCTCTTGTCAATAACCATTTCTTGACAAACAAATATTCAAGAGTTAGTGTAGCTTTTATCAAAACACCTCATAAATTGGTCCTAGTTGGTCTTTGTCTTATCCAAGACATCACAACTTTCCACATTTGATGAATGTTATAAACCTTCTTAATACTTTTTCACTCAATGTCACAATCTTAACTTTATGACTTGTTATTGGAACGAAGTATGATTGACTTTTTGATTTAACCATTTCTTCAATTCTTGATTCCTCTTCTTAGACATACAATTGTACTAAGACTGACTTAGAGGATCAATTGAGATATAGTTCTTAATCATTAAGACCTAGCATAAAAGGTACTCTCCCTTCTTCTTAAAATGGAGAAACTTTTATCTTTCTGCCTACTTGATTCTTCTTATTCGTTCTGCTATTGATTTAAACTTTTTCAATCAATTCGGAATTACACTTAATCTTATAAGTATAATCATATTTACTAAACCTTTAGTAAATCATGACGAATATCTTGTTACTCTTATGGTGGACTTGATCAATGCGCAACTTTGTGTACTCGATCTCCTAGTCCTTCACTTGACACTTTGTCAATGAATTAGTCTAATTTTCAAATATGAAATTTCTCATTCATCGTGCAACCAAGTTGCATGATTCCAAGTTTCTGTCCAATTGAAACTTGGGCGATGAGAAACTCTCCTTATTTGGTGAATTTTTGACATTTTCGTAATTAAGAATCAAACCCATTATTGCTAATAATAGAAACATTCAAACATGAATTTTTCATACACGCCATTGCAAGGATAATATAAAATCAAAATTTATTTTATTGCGGAAAAATTTGTCCTTACAATGCAATTCATTGAAAAACTATGCTAATACATCTTTCTTAGCAATCTAATTCTAACTCTATGTAGCAGCTCGAGAATCTAATCTTCAGGTAATGCGATCGAAATCCATTTCTTCACGGTTAGATTCTGCTTACTTCTTCCCTTAAGATTCCTTTCTTTTCTTCGATCCTACAAAACATCAATTGTAATCTTATCACATTATGTATTAAGAATCTAGAATAGAAGCTTAAAAGAGTTGGTCAATGGATTTTACCTAAAGCAGAGCCATATGTTTTGACTCTCCCATCTCTTAGATCTCTTAGGTAAATGGGGCAGCTTCGTCTCCAATGCCCCTTCTCTTGGCAATAAAAGCAGATTGACTCTTTTGGAACAGGACATGGAACTACTTCAGACATTGCCTTTCTCTTATGATCAAACTTTTTTTGATCATAGCAAGTCTTTCGTTGCCATTGTCTATATCCATAGAGGTCTTGAAGGCAGATTCACGAATCGACTTTGCTTTTCTATTGCGCCAAACCATTGCTGATTCAGCAGCAATAAGCATATAGGTGAGATCTGTAAGGGTCACGTCGCGGTTCATCGTATAGTACTCTCTTACGAACTCACTATACGAGTTAGGAAGTGACTGAAGAACCCAATCAACAGCCATCTCCTCACAGACAACGGATCCCAACATTCTTAACCTATCAATGTGTGACTTCATCCCTAGGACGTGTGCACACACCGACTTTCCTTCTTTATGTTTACTTGCCAAAAGGGCTTGAGTGAGCTTGAACTTTTCAAGCCTTCGAACTTGTGGGTTAGGGAGAATAATTGGAGGAGGTGGAGGAAGTGAAGCATGATTTCTTGTTCCATAATCGACTCGTGGAATATTATCTTCATCTGGAATGCTTGTTCCACGGGATTTGGGAAGACCATAGTTGTTGAACTTTGACATCTACAAAACGGGAGAAAACGAATTCAAGTTAGTTGATTGATTGAGTCCTTAGTAAATCACCCAAATGAGATACTAATGCTAGGACCGAACACAATACGCTACAACCTAGAAAAAGGATGTCGTAATCTGGTTGCAGAATATTTGAAGGTAAGTGAATGACAATTCACTAATTTCCACCACGAAAAACAGAAAAGATATTTAAGTTTTAAATTTATGAAAACTCCTAGATCCTTTGATATTCATTGAACATTTCAATGGCATGTTTAAATCTCGATATGGCCCTCTTGTTTGTGACTAGGATGTCGAGGATCACAAAGCGGGTGTGAATAACCATGCAAACTTACATGGTGCCCTCACATGTTACAGTCACCTATTCGAGGTGCCGGTAAACCACACATGCTCCACCGAACTATGACAAACATTGAGTCACCCTTTTCTACCTTTCCTTAGAACCATTTAGTGTGCCGATTAACCACACACGCTCCACTGACGTCTTTGCAAGGGTACAAAGTGTAATTTCATGGAATTGCATCAATTCACTTTTGCCTAGAGTAACTAAGATTGGGAATTTGTAAAAGCATTTAGTTACTTTTGTACATCATTATACTTATAATGGAAGGTTTCTGTCCTATCCTACCCGTTCGGCTAACGACCCTCCACTAGTCAAGAGTGCGGTGGGTAAGAGTGGATACCCATTCAATCGCCATTTTATAGGCAATTTCCTTAAACACCCCTTATAGACCAGCTTCGTGAATGAGGCCTACTAACGGTAAGGCTGACTTTTACTCATACATATATATAATGTTAGACTTTTAATGTTATATATAGTATAAGGTGTATTTTACACTTTTAAAATACTAGGTGGTCAAATTTAATAATTATAATTTTAATTTAATTAAATTGTAAACCAAAACTTTATGGATTTATTAAATCTCTTTTAATTATAGACTTTAATTAATTAATAAAACCATAAGGGTGTGATTTGAACTTTTCAAAAGTATACTAGGGTTTTAGAATTTAACATTTCTAAATTAAACTTTTAAATTCCAAAACTTGAGGGCAAGTTTTGAAACATTTCAAAACATTGGGGTTTAACTTATTTAAATTTCAAAACCAAAACTTTTAAGTTCTAATTTAAACTATAAAACCTAAAGGGATTAATTTGAAACTTTTCCAAACTTTGTCAAGAATGTTCTAGATCACATAATTCAAATAAGGCAATTAACTATTAATTGGTGGTGATCTAATTAGATCTAGTTCAAATTCTTGCAAGATAACGATCAAATAATTTCCATAATTTAACATTTATCAAATAAGGTAACAATTATCTAATTAGATGACCAAAATCTTTTATTTTGACAAAGATAATCATAAGGAATCTATAAAATTTGAATTTTATTAATTTTAAACAATTATGGCAAGTATCCTAAGTCAAAATAGGTAAAAAAAAATCTCGAAACTACCTCCTTCTGACGCTCGAACTCGCCGAGTTGGAGCTACTCGCCGAGTCCACATTGGAATTCGCCGAGTTCATCAGACAGGGGGCCAATAAATCGATTTTACAGCTTGAACAAACAAACAAGGCATCAATACAATAGAAACCAATCAATGCTCTAATACCACTGATGGGTTTTGGCTATAAGAACATCCTATGTGCTCATACAAACCCTAATGCTTGGATCTAGGTTTCTCTATTGTACATGCAAGTTATCCAAGACTATAAACCCTAATTCTAGCATTCAAGTAATCATATTAACATGAGAATAGGTTTAAGATATTACCTTGATTGTTATGTAGCAATAACAATCCCAATTCCTCCTTGTATTCACTTTAGAAAGCTTAGAGTCACAAATGTCACTCCTTTAATGGTTCACAAACACCATAAGCAAGAGGATGAAGAGGAGAGAGGATGGAGGCTACCCAAAAATGTGTGAAACCCTAGAAGAAGTCTTAGCCACGTTTTTGGGTCATAAGGGATCTATATATTGTTAGGCTATTAGGGTTATCTAACAAGGAAACCCTAATTTGGATGCTTAAGCCCTAAGCAACCCATGGATCCCTTTTCTTAAGGCCTTGGACGATTTCCTTATGGGCTTCCCCATAGAATTCGTCCACTCCTTAATATAAGGCAATCCATGGCCCAAATTGCAATTATCTTATAATTACAATTCCAGTCCCTTATGTTTAATTAATCTCTTTTAGTCACAAAACTAATTACCAATTAATTATTGACTAATATTAATTAAACAGTGTGATTTCTCCTTTAATATATTATTCCCATAATATATTAATAAATCATATTTAATCCTTTCTCTCCATAATTCATCCTATCAAGTTGCTTTGGTGAAGGCAACCCAAAAGGACCATGCACCATCGGGTCAAGTACATACCAAAATAGTTATGGACATAGACACTAATCCAATGGTAAGAGGTTTCGCAATTCGGGAGAAGTTCTGTATGAACCTGCGGTAGTAGCCAGCGAGAGCTAGAAATTGACGAATTTCTGTAGGTGTCTTCGGTGCTGACCAGTTCTCAATGGCCTTAATTTTGGATGGGTCCACGTGGATTCCCTCTTCGCTTACCACGTGTCCTAAGAATTCGACTCTTCGGATCCAAAATTCACATTTAGAGAACTTCGCATAGAGCTTCTCCGTTCGTAAAGTTCCTAGAACTTGTCGCAGGTGATCGCCATGCTCTTCCTTACTTCGGGAGTAGATCAGCATGTCATTGATGAAGAGAATGACGAATTGATCCAAGTAAGGTCCGCATACTCTATTCATCAGATCCATGAAAACTACGGGCGCATTGGTTAATCCGAATGGCATCACCACGAACTCGTAGTGTCCGTAACGAGTTCGGAAGGTTGTCTTCGGAACATCCTCCTCTAGCACTCGTAACTGGTGATATCTGGATCTTAGATCAATTTTGGAAAAGTAGTTCGCCCCTTGCAGTTGGTCAAATAGATCCTCTATGCGAGGCAGAGGGTAACGATTCTTGACCGTTAGTTTGTTGAGTTCTCTGTAGTCGATACATATACGGAATGACCCGTCTTTCTTCTTAACGAATAAGACCGGTGCTCCTCAAGGCTAGAAACTTGGTCTTATAAATCCCTTACCGAGCAGTTCGTTAAGTTGACCAGATAGTTCCTGCATATCTGCTGGTGCTAATCGGTAGGGTGACGTGGCTACTGGGGTAGCTCCTGGGACTAAGTCGATTCTGAACTCGACCTATCGTTGCGGAGGCAATCCTGGTAGCTCTTCTGGGAAGATGTCAGGAAAGTCACTCACTACTGGAATGTTCTTTAGTTCTTTCGTTTTGAGGCTCGTATCGACAACTTGAGCAAGGAATGCATGGTATTCTTTACGTAGATACTTTTGTTCTTGAATACTTGATATAATACGAAGACTCGCACCGGGTTTGTCGTCGTAGACGACAAGAGTTTCGTTAGACGGGAGGTTTAGACGGATTGCTTTCTCGTAGCACATGATGTCGGCATGATGAAGACTCAACCAATCCATGCCGATGATAACGTCGAAGCTTTTAATCGAGACTGGCATAAGATCGATTGGAAATGAATGGTTATCTAGAGTTAGGGTACATCGTAAGTATATGCTATTTGTGTTTTCTGTCTTTCCATTAGCCATTTCTACTGTGAATTGTTCTTTAAGTGTGTGTGGTTGTTGTTTAAGCATGCGAGCAACTTTTTGGTTCACGAAGCTTCGCTCCGCTCCACTATCGAACAGAATGCATGCATAGGAGTTATCGAGGAGGAACATACCAGTCACCACCGTCGGGTCAGCAACTGCTTCCCCATGGCCTATCGCTAGTAATCTTACTGCTCCGCTAGCATTCTTTGCTTTGGGGCAGTACCTCTAATTGTGACACCCAATTTTTTTTGCAAAAATTATAAACTTTTAAAACCCATCTTAAATTAAATTAAAACAACTGAAATAGTCATAACATAATCCATCAACTTAATAATCATATAAAATAAGTGCGGAAGTAATAATAATAATAAGGTCCCAACAAAATAACTAGTAGCGATATCCCGATGCTCCATGTCAAGCCTTAGCCTCTTTAATCTTAACACCTGAAAAGTTATAAGGGAAAAACGTAAGCACGAAGCTTAGTGAATTCAAACACAAACATTGTACTAACATTCATATTTACTAGCCCTAATCCATTTTCCAATTATAATGATAAACGCAAAGAACGAATCAATGTCTATATTACGAGAAGGACTTGTAGGTTTGAACCGCACCGGGAAGATCCCGTATCATTTGGCCCTAATCACCGCACCTCACGAAGAGTATTACGTTGGTGATCTTACCTACCCACCGCACCGGTAAATCCGTATCCTTTGGTGGTGTCCCCATATCCATAATTAGTTACATACAGTGCACATGTACGAATTAAAACAATACTTATATAGCATGCTTTTATAATAAATTCAAATAATCACACACGAGCTAACTAGCAAACACAATCATCAATACAACGGTGTGAGAGAACTCACCTTGAGTGAGTATTAAGGATGGCTGACAATCAAATAATGCTACCAAGCTTGAGCAAACTTCAAAACCTCACCTGAGAAGGACTAAAGGTTAGAAAGGAGAAGTAACGAAGCTATGAGTTGAGAAAAGAGTAATCACAACAAGGTCTCTAAAACAGACCTGCTGTTCAAAACGGATTTACTCCAAAATCTAAAACAAAACATAGCTTTAAATAAATTTTATAGGAAACTATGATTTCTCTGGATTCCACTACTATAAAGAACTCATTCTAACTCCAAAAGATGAATTAAATATGAATTTTACAAAATGGTGTATCACTTCTGTCTCCAACAATACAGTCAAGTGATGTTGGCCAATTCTACCCAACTTGTGAGTACAATTAGTCCAAAAGAAAATTAAGAGAAGTAAAGGACATACAAGTGAAAGTCTCAGAGTTGGAATTGAATGAAAAA
This sequence comes from Lactuca sativa, assembly GCF_002870075.4. Taxonomy (NCBI): domain Eukaryota; kingdom Viridiplantae; phylum Streptophyta; class Magnoliopsida; order Asterales; family Asteraceae; genus Lactuca; species Lactuca sativa. The sequence goes on along the minus strand of NC_056631.2, from coordinate 227,874,478 downwards.
CATCTCTCAAACTCCAGATATAAAATTCACATTGTGGACAATCACAGCACTAGCAAAAGCTGGTGACTGCCCACTGACCTGGAGTGTGGATCCATTATAACCAATTTATAATTGGAAATAACACCCCATATTATCCAGATCTTAAATTCATAGTATAAGGAACATATAGAAACTTGGAATCACTCTGGATCCTTTTCCAAGCCTTAGAAATGATGAAAACAAAATGACATATCAGAACAGACCCGGATCAGACCTAACAGCAAAGATGTCATTATTTCACATAGATAAAGCCCTTATCAGTGAGGTTGGCCTTATTAAGAAAGTTAGACAACTCAATTTTTGAACTTTTGGAACTGGTTTGGGTTCCGTTTGAGTTCTAGATCTCCAGATATGATTTTTACAAAATGACTACAGATCTGATGGAAAACAGAATCGTAGCCACCCATGATTCCTTTTTGGCTTATCCATCCTTCTCCTTTTGAAACACATTTTAAGATGTGTTCATCATCCCAATTCAGTCCCCATGATAATGGTGGTACTAAAAAGGGTTAGGGATCATTAGGATTTCATTTAGCCACAAGGATGTAATAATAATCAACATGAAAATAAACATAAGCACATAAAATCATCATTCTCCCTTTTAGGGTTTCCATGATCTTTTGCCACATGTAATCCCCTAGATGCATCATCCACCATATATGGGTTGAAGATAGGATCTTGAGATGATGTATAACATACAATTACAATAAAATAAGAAGGAGAAGAGGTGAATATGAAATCATAAAACTAGAACAAGGTTATGAATCAAGTCGTAAGAAAGGATAAGGAGGTTCATACCAATACGAATCAAGGCTGGAAATGAACAAGAATTAAGCTCCAAACAGCCCCTTGGCTGCTCTTGATCCCAAAGAGAGAGATAGGGACGATTTTTGAGAGAGAGGGAGGGTTTAGAGTGTTTTCCTTGTGTGTGTTCCAAATGATTCAATTTACACATTAAGTACTATTAACTAAATGGACTTTGCAAATAGGCCCATAGCCCATGGACTTCAATAAAAGGAGTTTACAAGATGATCAAAAGAGTCCAATAACATAAGAAATCAGACATTGGTTAAATAAATTAACCCATGGTTACAAGGATAATTAAATTAAAATAACCAAACGTACCGAGAAAACCCGGGGCGTTACAACTCTCCCCCACTAAGAACGGACTTCGTCCTCGAAGTCAAAACCTAGAAACAAATCCGGTTAATGAGCCCGCATCTCGCATTCCGGTTCCCTAGTCCATTCCGAACCCTTCCTATGTTGCCAATGCACCTTAACCAGGTTTATAGTCTTGTTGCGGAGAGCTTTCGTCTTTCGTTCTAAAATAGCGATTGGTTTCTCAACATAATTGAGACACTCGTCAATCTGTATGTCCTCCTGTGGTATCACAACGGTCTCATCAACAACGCATTTTTGTAACTGAGACACGTGGAACATATTATGAATTAGACTAAGCTCGTCAGGAAGCTCTAAACGGTAAGCCACCTTCCCCACACGGGCTATGACCTTGTAGGGTCCAATGAGCTCCGAGCTTTCCCCGCTTCCGAAATCGAATCACATCTTTCCAGGGGGAGACTTTAAGCAACACATAATCTCCCACCTGGAACTCAAGATTGGAGCATCTTTTGTCGGCATAACTTTTCTGACGACTGCTCGCTGTGACCAAATGATCCCGAATCACTTGGATTTTCTCCGTAGTCTGTAGCACGATATCGGTACTCCCAAGTACCCTCTGCCCAACCTCGCCCCAACAAACGGGCGTCCTGCACTTCCTCCCGTACAAGGCTTCATACGGAGGCATTTTAATGCTCGAGTGATAGCTGTTGTTATAAGAAAACTCAGCTAGATGTAGATGGTCATCCTAACTACCCCCAAAATCAATCGCACACGCCCTAAGCATGTCCTCCAAGGTCTGAATCGTCCGCTCACTCTGCCCGTCTGTCTGCGGATGGAAGGCGGTACTAAAATGTAATCGTGTGCCCAATTCCTCTTGAAACTTCCTCCAGAACCGAGAGGTAAATCGGGTGTCTCGATCGGAGACGATAGAAACGGGCACCCCATGTAATCAGACAATCTCCCGAACAAAGATCTCGGCTAATTTCTCCGCCGATGAGCTCTCCTTTATAGCCAGAAAGTGAGCACTCTTAGTCAAACGATCAACAATCACCCATATCGTATCTGATCCTCGGGCAGTTCTAGGAAGTTTTGTAATGAAGTCCATGGTTAGATGCTCCCATTTCCATTCAGGAATCTCTAATGGTTGCAACTTCCCATGCGGTTTCTGGTGTTCCACCTTGACCTTCCGACAGGTCATACATTCTTCCACAAATCGAGCCACATCATTCTTCATTCCATGCCACCAGTAAGCCTCATGAAGGTCCCGATACATTTTAGTAGCACCAGGATGGATAGAAAATTTTGACTTATGAGACTCATCCATTAGGGTTTTCCGATTTCCCCCAGTTTATGGAACCCAAACCCTACCATAGCGAGTCAGCAAACCCCGCTCGTCTCGTTCCATCTTAGGGAACTCTTTCCCAATCTTCTCACGCCTGATGTTTTCCTCCAGTATTGTCATCTTTTGGGCGTCCCAGATTAGATCTAACAAAGACGACACCATCGTGATCCGGAGACAGTTAGCTCGAATCGGTTTGGCAGATTGTTTACGACTGAGAGCATCAACTACCACATTAGCTTTACAGGGGTGGTAGTGAATTTCACAATCGTAATCTTTTACCACATCCAACCCTCGGATCTGCCTCATATTCAAATCCCGCTGATCGAACAAATATTTTAGACTCTTATGGTCAGTGTATATGATAAACTTCACTCCATAGAGATAGTGTCTCCAAATCTTAAGAGCGAAAACAACAGCCCCAAGCTCCAAATCATGAGTGGGGTAGTTTCGTTCGTGGGGTTTCAGCTGTCGGGAGGCATAGGCTATCACCCTATCTCGTTGCATTAACACGGCACCAAGACCATGAAGCGATGCATCACAGTAAACCACCATATCCTCAACCCCATCAGGTAAGGCCAAAATCGGAGCATCACACAATCGTTTCCTTAGCTCATCAAACGCCAGCTGCTGCTCCGGGCCCCAAACGAAATTCATTGATTTCTTGGTCAATCGGGTGAGTGGTAAGGCGATTTTAGAGAAATTTTCAATGAACCTCCGGTAATAACCGGCTAAACCCAAGAAAATGCGAATTTGAGAAGGTGTTTTTGTAATCTTCCATTGTTTAACCGCATTAACCTTGGCTTGATCGACCTTAATATCGTTTTCTCAATGTCAGAGGGTGAGTACGGAATGCTGTTTTCTCAATGTCTTCTTCACGAACCCGCATCTGATGGTAACCGTAATGTAAATCAATCTTGGAAAACCAAGATGCTCCCTGAAGCTGATCGAAAAGATCGTCAATACGTGCCAACGGGTACCTATTCTTTATCGTGCACTTGTTTAGCTCCCTATAATCAATACACATTCGTTGGGATCCATCTTTCTTCTTCACAAAGAGAATAGGAGCACCCCAAGGCGAGCAGCTTAGCCGTATAAACCCTTTATCACTTAGTTCTTGAAGTTGATTTTGGAGCTCTTTCATTTCAGGTGGTGCCAAGCGGTAAGGAGATTTCGCTACCGGAGTCGCACCTGGCACCAAATCAATGTGAAACTCCACTTGCCGAATAGGTGGAAAGCCAGGGAGTTCCTCCGGAAAGACATCGCTGAAGTCGGAAACGATAGGAACGTCGTCTAGTGCTATAACAGAAGAGCAAGAAGCCATAGCCAGGCGGGGAATGTCCCCCTGAATAATAAGTTCTCCACCTCTAGGGTTTCGAACACGAACTTGCTTCTTACGACAGTGGATTTCCGCATCAAACGCATCAAGCCAATCCATGCCTACGATAACGCAGAGCTCTCACATCGCAATAGGGATAAGATCAATGGGGAATTCAACTCCAGAAAACTCGAGAGTGTAACCTTGATAAACATCGGTGACATAAATAGTGCGGTTGTCGACAACATCGACAACCATTGGGTGAGCCAATTTTCCGATACTACGCCCCAAACGATTAATAAACGTGTGAGATACAAAAGAATGGGCAGCACCGCTATCAAACATAACAACATCGGGCTTGGAATCTAGCAAATAAGTGTCTGCCATTGTCGTTGTAATCACCGGCTCCTCCACAGTCATCTGGTGAGCACGACCTCGTGTCACCATAGTGGTTCCCTTAGAGGATGATGCAATTGCAGGATTTGTACCCCTGTCTCCTTTACCAGTCTTCAACTTCGGGCATTCAGGCTTCTTGTGTCCTGTCTCGTTGCAGTGATAGCAGACGGGAACTGCAGATGTAACAGCCCGAAATCTCAGGTGTTATTAAATTATGTTTTTGGGTTATTAAAGAGGGGACTCGGCGAGTCGGAGCCTAGACTCGCCGAGTAGGATCGCAGACTTGGTCGCGGGATCGCGACTGGACTCGACGAGTCCAGGTATGGACTCGGCGAGTCGACGCTGTTCAGCAGAAACCCTAACCGTTCAGTTTGAATCGTATATAACGCCTCTTAGGCCGTCATTTTCAGTCTTTTGGTCGATTGAGAAGAACCCTGATCGCTGTGGACGTCTAGAGCAGGAGAGAAAGCTTTTGGAACTTGGAAGAATTGGTTAGGCAAGAAGAAGAGGGATTTGGCTAAAGGAATATCAAGGAGGATTGAGTCCTGAGATTTGGGGGACACAGAGAGTGCGTTTTCAGGTAATACTCGGACCAATTCTGTTATTTTGATGTGTATGTGAGTTTAGGGTTTATGAAACCCATTTAGTGATTAGATGGATTATTATGTTGTTACCCAAACGTTTTTACCCCAGTAATGAGATGTTTAGACGTCCAGAGGGTCCCATGGTTGTATATCTTGGGACCATACGTAATTCAGGAAGCAGTTACTCGTCTGCATGGTATGGACTCGCCGAGTTGTTCTTCAGACTCGGCGAGTAGCTTGAAGATTTACTGGGACTCGCCGAGTTGTTCTTCAGACTCGGCGAGTGGAGTCGGGGTGGCCCCGCGATTCTTCCAGGAGTAACTCGTCGAGTCGAGGAGGGTACTCGACGAGTAGATAAGGAATCTCAGAAAGTTGGAAGACGTCTAGATTCGCCGAGTCGCCATGGTACTCGCCGAGTCCGGTCGAGTTGACAGTTGACCGTTGACCAGAGTTGACCTAAGTCTGACTTCTTAGGGATAGTCACACTTAGAAGAGATAAGTATTAATGAGTTATGTAATGTTATAGGGAGGTTGTAGCTCGTCGGTTGTGCACGAGTCATTTCAGGAGTTGCTAGCTTTTAGCATATACGAGGTGAGTCTTCTCACTATACTGTACCCGGAAGGGTTTGACTGTGTGACCAGAAGGTTGGATATGTGATGTGATATGTATGCTATATGTGGTAAGTTATTTGTTATATATGTGCTATGTATGTTATGTGGGCCGGAAGGCGATATGTTATGGGCCGGAAGGCGATTATGTTATGGGCCGGAAGGCGTTGTAATGAGGACCGGAAGGTCAGGGCCTGGAAAGGCGTGTGTGCGTAAGTGTATATTGGGGAACTCACTAAGCATTTATGCTTACAGTTGTTGTGCATGTATTTCAGGTACTAGCGAGGACCGTGGGAAGGCGCCGGCATGATCAATACACACTGGAGATTGTTTTTATGATCTTGGGATTTTGAATAATTGTATTTAACAGAATAATTAAACTATTTATGCCTTGTTTAAGATGGAAACAATTATGTTTTTAAAAATGAAAAATTTGTTTGAAAAATTTGAGTTGTTACAATTGGTATCAGAGCCTAGGTTTGAGGGATTCGGGTGCACCTTAGGGGGTAACTGAACTCAAACCGAGGATTTGAGGAAGCTTTTCAAATAAAGGCATAAACTTTTGTAAATGGTTTTGTGGTAAGCAAGAAAGAAGCAGTGTGTACGATCAGTCAGCGCCCGAACGGTAAAGATCCCCAAAATACCTTACAATATTATATGATATGAATTGTTATGCATGCTAGAAGACTAGGTATTCATGATAGGACTAGAGTGGCCCGATTTGTGATGCCTTAGTCTAGGGAAGTTGCCTATATGAGATGCTTTGCTAGTATGCGGGTAGATAGAGCATATCAGAAGTAGAGTACTCACTATCCGGAGTTTGGGGAGGAGGACTTGGGATGAACACTGATGCGGTGTGGTCGGTAGTATTGGGCCCGTACTACCGAGGACACCGGGTCAGTGGGAGGCCCAAGTAAGAATCCCTGGATATCTGGGAATGAGTAGGGTTGCGTATCGAGTACGATTATACTCGGTAGAATCTCTGATAGTTTTATGTTGTATTTCAGAGATATCATGGTTAGACCGCGTCACGGAGCAGGTACGAGCGGTGTGAGTGACGAGGATATTCGTCAGATGATCCACGAGGAGGTGGCGGCGGCGATCCGGGCTGAGATCCCGGAGATGTTTGGGTCTATCAAGACCACCCTGATGGAGACGTTCGACGAGCGGTATGCCGCATTGACTGAGGCTGCAACCGCTGCAGCTACCGCAGCTGTGGCCGCTGCTAGGCCACAGGGGGGTGATTCATTGCTGTTCCGAGAGTTCAGCAACACGAAGCCACCAGAGTTCGATGGGACGCAGGATCCGATTGCTGCGATGAGGTGGATCGCAGATATAGAGGGGTGCTTCTACACTTGTTCATGCCCGGAGCACCTGAGGGTACGGTTCGCTTTGAACCAGCTCCGTCTGGGAGCAAAGGACTGGTGGAAGTTCGTGACGGCGAACTTCACTTTGGCAGAGACTGCGGCAGTGACATGGGAGGGGTTCACTACCATGTTCAGGGATGAGTACGTTCCCCCGGTGGAGCGGGAACGATTGGTTCAGGAGTTCTTAACCCTCAAGCAGGGTACTGATTCGGTGGCGGCGATCACGCGGAAGTTCCATGAGAGGGCGATGTTTTGCCCCGAGCTGGTGGCCACAGAGCAGGCTCGAATGAGCCGGTACTTGGGTGTTCTGAGGAGGGAGATCCGGGAGTTTGTGTCAAACTCCACTTACCATACTTTTACCGAGCTTCAGGCGAATGCCAGGAAGCGTGAGATCGAGTTAGAGACTCAGGCCAGGGAGGAGGCCGAGTCTCAGCAGGCAGACCGGCGGCCGGCTCAGTCTCAGCCGGCAGCCAAGCGGATCAAGTCCGCCGATTCGAGGACGGGAGGTTCGAAGAACCGCACTTGCGTAAAGTGCGGCAAGGGTCACGATGGGGCGTGTCGTGCCGGTGCTTGCTACAAGTGCGGCAAGGAGGGGCACATTGCTAGGGAGTGCCCCAAGGGGTTTATGGTTTGCTTCCATTGCAACCAGACCGGCCATCGGAAGGCCGAGTGTCCGCAGCTTCGTCAGGGATCTGCACCTGTTGCCAGGACTACTGAGACTCGACCGGTGAAAGTCGAGGCCCCGAGGGCTCGTGGGAGAGCCTTTCAGCTGACTGCGGAGGAGGTCCGCGCTGCGCCCGATGTTGTGGCAGGTATGTTGTAATTCGTGTAATTATTTTAATGTCGATATGTTATGCTTATGTTATTATGCGCGTAGGTACTTTCCTTGTGAACTCTGTGCCTGCCTTAGTGTTATTTGACTCGGGTGCGAGTAGGTCCTTTGTGTCCTTAGCCTTTAGTCAGCAGATCGGCGTTAGTCGTGAGTCGTTGAGTCGACCTTTGAGAGTTTCTATAGCTGACGAGAAAGTGATTCGTGCTACGGAGGTTCTTCGGGGATGTGTACTAGAGATTTTCGGGGTTGAATTCCCGATTGACCTGATTCCTATTGCGATGGGGGATGTCTGTGTCATCGTGGGCATGGACTGGTTGAGCCGATTCGGCGCTGTCATCGACTGTGAGCGTCAGTTGGTGACCATACGAGACCATAGTGGGGGAGTTCTTTCGGTGTACGGCGAGGGTACCCGTTCAGGATCAGCTTTTTGTTCGGCCGCTAGAGCGAGGCAGTGTCTACAGCAGGGCTGTAAGGGTTTTGTGGCGTATGTGATAGATACGCGGGAGGTTTCCGAGAAACCGAAGTCAGTTAAGGAGGTCCCTGTGGTGCGTGAATTTTCAGATGTTTTTCCCGAGGAACTGCCGGGAGTACCTCCTGTGAGGCAAGTAGAGTTTGGTATCGATCTGGTTCCGGGGGCCGCACCTATTGCTAAAGTGCCCTATCGTCTTGCACCTCCAGAAATGCAAGAGTTGTCCTCGCAACTCCAGGAGTTGCTGGGAAAGGGATTCATTCGGCCGAGCAGCTCGCCATGGGGAGCACCTATTCTGTTCGTCAAGAAGAAGGATCGTTCACACCGGATGTGCATTGATTACCGGGAGTTGAACAAGCTAACGGTCAAGAACCGTTACCCGTTGCCGAGGATCGATGATTTATTCGATCAGTTGCAGGGAGCATCTTGGTTTTCCAAGATCGATCTGAGATCAGGATACCATCAAGTGAGGGTACGGGAAGAGGACGTCCAGAAGACAGCGTTTAGGACGCGATATGGGCATTATGAGTTTGTGGTGATGCCTTTTGGACTCACCAATGCCCCGGCTGTGTTCATGGATCTCATGAACAGGGTATGCAGGCCGATGTTGGATCGGTCAGTGATCGTATTTATCGACGACATTCTGGTGTATTCGAGATCTAGAGAGCAGCATGAGGAGCATTTGAGGGAGGTCCTTGAGGTATTGAGGTCGGAGAAGCTTTATGCAAAGTTCTCCAAATGTGACTTCTGGTTGCGGGAGGTCCAGTTTCTAGGACATGTGGTTAATCAGAAAGGGATATTAGTCGATCCGGCCAAGGTTGAGGCGGTGATGAGTTGGGAGGTGCCGAAGTCACCCTCTGAGATCAGGAGTTTCCTTGGGTTGGCAGGGTATTATCGGAGATTTATCAAGGATTTCTCCAAGATCACAGTGCCACTCACCAGATTGACCTGGAAGGGTGTTGCATTCACATGGGGGCCCGAGCAGCAGACCTCCTTTGAGACACTTCACCAGAGATTGTGCGAAGCCCCGGTATTAGCCCTCCTAGAAGGGATGGAAGACTTTGTGGTATATTGCGACGCGTCGATTTCGGGACTGGGTGCAGTGTTGATGCAGAGGGGTCATGTGATAGCTTATGCGTCGAGGCAGCTGAAGCCTCATGAGGCGAGATGTCCCACGCATGATTTGGAGTTGGGGGCAGTAGTGTTCGCTCTCAAAATTTGGCGCCACTACTTGTATGGGGTTCGATGTACGATATACACGGACCATAAGAGTTTGAAGTATTTGATGGATCAACCCAACTTGAATATGCGTCAGAGGAGATGGTTGGATGTGGTCAAGGATTATGATTGTGAGATCCTGTACCACCCAGGCAAGGCTAATGTGGTAGCCGATGCATTGAGCCGCAGGGCGGAGAGCACTCCATTGCGAGATGTATGTTTGAGACTGACTGTGACGACTCCAGTATTGGACGCTATTCGTGGGGCCCAGGCAGAGGCTGTGCGACCAGAAATGCTGAAGAAAGAGCGGGTTGTGGGGTTAATCTCAGAGGTTGTCAAGGATAGTCGAGGCCTTATGACGTTTCAGGGTCGGATTTGGGTACCGTTCGTGGGCGGTACGCGTATTACGTTGATGGAAGAGGCTCATAGATCGAAATTCTCGATCCACCCCGGTGCTACAAAGATGTATTTGGATTTAAGGAAGGAATATTGGTGGCCCTGTATGAAGAGGGACGTAGCATGGTTCGTTGAGAGGTGTTTGACCTGCCGTAGGGTTAAGGCCGAACACCAGAGACCGCATGGCAAGTTGCAGCCATTGGAGATCCCCGAGTGGAAGTGGGAACAGATCACTATGGATTTTATCACCAAATTGCCAAGGACTGCTAGGGGAGTTGACGCAATTTGGGTGATTGTGGATAGGTTGACGAAGAGTGCACACTTCCTTGCCATCAGTGAGAGTTCTTCAGCGGAAAAGTTGGCGGAGATATACGTGAAAGAGGTGGTGTCTCGGCACGGGGTGCCGATCTCGATTGTGTCAGACCGCGATGTGCGCTTCACTTCCAGGTTCTGGAAGAAATTCCATGAGGAGCTGGGTACTAAATTGCATTTTAGTACCGCATACCATCCCCAGACAGACGGTCAGAGCGAGCGGACAATTCAGACGCTGGAGGACATGCTCCGGGCGTGTGTGTTAGACTTCGGGGGTAGTTGGGATGCGTATTTGCCATTGGCAGAGTTTTCCTACAAGAACAGCCACCATTCGAGCATTGGTATGCCGCCTTTCGAGCTGTTGTATGGTAGGAGGTGTCGGACTCCCATTTGTTGGGGAGAGGTGGGACAAAGAGTGATGGGCAGCATGGAGATCGTGCTACAGACGACAGAGCAGATCCAGCAAGTGAGACAAAGGTTATTGACGGCCCAGAGCCGACAGAAGAGTTATGCAGACAGGCGCCGAACCGAGCTTGAATTTCAGGTCGGCGACTTCGTTCTCCTGAAGGTCTCTCCTTGGAAAGGAGTGATTCGATTCAGGAAGAGGGGCAAATTGGGGCCCCGGTACATTGGGCCATTTCGTGTGATTGCAAGGATAGGCCGGGTAGCCTATCGGTTGGAATTGCCAGCAGAGTTGGGTCAGATCCATGACACTTTTCATGTGTCGCAGCTGAGGAAGTGCATAGCCGATGAGTCGGCAGTGGTTCCATTGGAGGATATTCAGGTGGATGCGAGCCTGAATTACGCGGAGAGACCAGTGGCTATCAGGGATCGGAAGATCAAGGTTCTGAGGAACAAGGAGGTACCTCTGGTGTTGGTTCAATGGCAACACCGTAAGGGATCGGAAATGACTTGGGAGCCGGAACGTGAGATGCGGGAGCAACATCCGGAACTATTTTCAGAATGAGACTTCGAGGGCGAAGTCTAATCCTAGTGGGGGAGAGTTGTAACAGCCCGAAATCTCAGGTATTATTAAATTATGTTTTTGGGTTATTAAAGAGGGGACTCGGTGAGTCGGAGCCTAGACTCGCCGAGTAGGATCGCAGACTTGGTCGCGGGATCGCGACTGGACTCGACGAGTCCAGGTATGGACTCGGCGAGTCGACGCTGTTCAGCAGAAACCCTAACCGTTCAGTTTGAATCGTATATAACGCCTCTTAGGCCGTCATTTTCAGTCTTTTGGTCGATTGAGAAGAACCCTAATCGCTGTGGACGTCTAGAGCAGGAGAGAAAGCTTTTGGAACTTGGAAGAATTGGTTAGGCAAGAAGAAGAGGGATTTGGCTAAAGGAATATCAAGGAGGATTGAGTCCTGAGATTTGGGGGACACAGAGAGTGCGTTTTCAGGTAATACTCGGACCAATTCTGTTATTTTGATGTGTATGTGAGTTTAGGGTTTATGAAACCCATTTAGTGATTAGATGGATTATTATGTTGTTACCCAAACGTTTTTACCCCAGTAATGAGATGTTTAGACGTCCAGAGGGTCCCATGGTTGTATATCTTGGGACCATACGTAATTCAGGAAGCAGTTACTCGTCTGCATGGTATGGACTCGCCGAGTTGTTCTTCAGACTCGGCGAGTAGCTTGAAGATTTACTGGGACTCGCCGAGTTGTTCTTCAGACTCAGCGAGTGGAGTCGGGGTGGCCCTGCGATTCTTCCAGGAGTAACTCGTCGAGTCGAGGAGGGTACTCGACGAGTAGATAAGGAATCTCAGAAAGTTGGAAGACGTCTAGACTCGCCGAGTCGCCATGGTACTCGCCGAGTCCGGTCGAGTTGACAGTTGACCGTTGACCAGAGCTGACCTAAGTCTGACTTCTTAGGGATAGTCACACTTAGAAGAGATAAGTATTAATGAGTTATGTAATGTTATAGGGAGGTTGTAGCTCGTCGGTTGTGCACGAGTCATTTCAGGAGTTGCTAGCTTTCAGCATATACGAGGTGAGTCTTCTCACTATACTGTACCCGGAAGGGTTTGACTGTGTGACCGGAAGGTTGGATATGTTATGTGATATGTATGCTATATGTGGTAAGTTATTTGTTATATATGTGCTATGTATGTTATGTGGGCCGGAAGGCGATATGTTATGGGCCGGAAGGCGATTATGTTATGGGCCGGAAGGCGTTGTAATGAGGACCGGAAGGTCAGGGCCTGGAAAGGCATGTGTGCGTAAGTGTATATTGGGGAACTCACTAAGCATTTATGCTTACAGTGGTTGTGCATGTATTTCAGGTACTAGCGAGGACCGTGGGAAGGCGCCGGCATGATCAATACACACTGGAGATTGTTTTTATGATCTTGGGATTTTGAATAATTGTATTTAACAGAATAATTAAACTATTTATGCCTTGTTTAAGATGGAAACAATTATGTTTTTAAAAATGAAAAATTTGTTTGAAAAATTTGAGTTGTTACAGCAGAAGTAATATGAGGTACTGCACTCGCAGGGGGATCCCTACAATTCTTCCAATGATGCCCTGGCTTTTTGCAGTTGTAGCATATCAACATATTTTTCTCGCCCTGAAGACGTCCTATACTCATACCTTGACTTACTACCCTGCTTTTGCGTTTTCTGGGCATCTCTGGATGTCTTTGAAGAGGTGTCATTGGCCTTCCTCTTGGATTGGGTCTGCAACTCGATTTCCCTCCTCCTCGCTACATTCATGATCGCAGATAAAGTCGAGAACTCCTGCATGCTAACGAATTCCCGAATCTCGATACGTAGGATGGTCGTGTACTGGCTGACTAACCAGGCCGCGTTCCCAGCAAACGAGGGGCAAAAAGATAGCATCTCCAAGAACTTGGCGTTCAGGTCACTAACGGATTCAGTAGTCTGCTGTAAGGCCATGAACTCTTGCTGCATCCGCTGCTGCTCCACCTTAGGCACATATTGTGCCTCGAACCTCTCCACAAATTGGGCCCAAGACATGGCCCTCACTTAGTCTTCGTTCAATAGAGCGGTGATGGTGTTCCACTATGTCTTTCCCCTTTTTCACAGCTGATTCATGGCGATCACTGCTTTGTACTAGTCCGGACACCCAACACTTATGAAGGCGCCCTCAACATCTGACACCCAGGGCTTAGTAGCAACTGGGTCGGATTCACCATTCCAAAGAGGAGAGCTACACTTGTTGAACTTCTCGAAGTAGTATGCCGAATCCTGAACAGGCAGAGACAGTAACGCTTCCCCGGGAATAGCCGCGAGGCGCTCATCCAGAAGAGCACCGAATTGGTTGATTATGTCGTTGGTCAAACCCGGGATTAGTTCGTTGAAACCGTTATTGAATTCCTCAACGACAATATCCCTAACTTGCTCCATTTGGAGCTAATTAAGTCGAGCAGGCGGAGCCATTGGTATCCACAGAAGAAGGAAAATCTTAGAAACAATTCAGCCTAGATATTTCTAGGGAGACAAAACACTCAGCTTCCCGAAAAATTTTCAACCTTGCCCCGACTCGAAACCGGCACCGATGTATCAAATAGTAGGGGCCCTTCTACTACCTTCCACACAAGTTCCAATTTCGCATTCGCGTCTAGTTTCAAAATTTCCAGTTCGCTCTAGCCGTTAATTTTACAACTCTCTCACATGTTAACACTAACTAAGTGTGTAATCTAATATTTTAAGGCTAGTAGAATCCAATTCATAGTCAACAATTTAACATAAGAAATAAGGCTTACTTGGCTGGCTGACTGGTACACCGCGACATCTTTCACTACTAGTCTTCAGAAAGTTTGAAAAATATTTTAAAAAGAAAATAAACTCTTATAGAGCCTCAAATTTGAGTCTAGAACATCCACAAGAATGCCTAGTTCCCTCAAACTGTGGCTTTGATACCAACTTGTGACACCCAATTTTTTTTGCAAAAATTTTAAACTTTTAAAACCCATCTTAAATTAAATTAAAACAACTGAAATAGTCATAACATAATCCATCAACTTAATAATCATATAAAATAAGTGCGGAAGTAATAATAATAATAAGGTCCCAACAAAATAACTAGTAGCGATGTCCCGATGCTCCATGTCAAGCCTTAGCCTCTTTAATCTTAACACCTGAAAAGTTATAAGGGAAAAACGTAAGCACGAAGCTTAGTGAATTCAAACACAAACATTGTACTAACATTCATATTTACTAGCCCTAATCCATATTCCAATTATAATGATAAAGGCAAAGAACGAATCAATGTCTATATTACGAGAAGGACTTGTAGGTTTGAACCGCACCGGGAAGATCCCGTATCATTTGGCCCTAATCACCGCACCTCACGAAGAGTATTACGTTGGTGATCTTACCTACCCACCGCACCGGTAAATCCGTATCCTTTGGTGGTGTCCCCATATCCATAATTAGTTACATACAGTGCACATGTACGAATTAAAACAATACTTATATAGCATGCTTTTATAATAAATTCAAATAATCACACACGAGCTAACTAGCAAACACAATCATCAATACAACGGTGTGAGAGAACTCACCTTGAGTGAGTATTAAGGATGGCTGACAATCAAATAATGCTACCAAGCTTGAGCAAACTTCAAAACCTCACCTAAGAAGGACTAAAGGTTAGAAAGGAGAAGTAACGAAGCTATGAGTTGAGAAAAGAGTAATCACAGCAAGGTCTCTAAAACAGACCTGCTGTTCAAAACGGATTTACTGCAAAATCTAAAACAAAACATAGCTTTAAATAAATTTTATAGGAAACTATGATTTCTCTGGATTCCACTACTATAAAGAACTCATTCTAACTCCAAATGATGAATTAAATATGAATTTTACAAAATGGTGTATCACTTCTGTCTCCAACAATACAGTCAAGTGATGTTGGCCAATTCTACCCAACTTGTGAGTAGAATTACTCTAAAAGAAAATTAAGAGAAGTAAAGGACATACAAGTGAAAGTCTCAGAGTTGGAATTGAATGAAAAACATCTCTCAAACTCCAGATATAAAATTCACATTGTGGACAATCACAGCACTAGCAAAAGCTGGTGACTGCCCACTGACCTGGAGTGTGGATCCATTATAACCAATTTATAATTGGAAATAACACCCCATATTATACAGATCTTAAATTCATAATATAAGGAACATATAGAAACTTGGAATCACTCTGGATCCTTTTCCAAGCCTTAGAAATGTTGAAAACAAAATGACATATCAGAACAGACCCGGATCAGACCTAACAGCAAAGATGTCATTATTTCACATAGATAAAGCCCTTATCAGTGAGGTTGGCCTTATTAAGAAAGTTAGACAACTCAATTTTTGAACTTTTGGAACTGGTTTGGGGTCCGTTTGAGTTCTAGATCTCCAGATATGATTTTTACAAAATGACTACAGATCTGATGGAAAACAGAATCGTAGCCACCCGTGATTCCTTTTTGGCTTATCCATCCTTCTCCTTTTGAAACACATTTTAAGATGTGTTCATCATCCCAATTCAGTCCCCATGATAATGGTGGTACTAAAAAGGGTTAGGGATCATTAGGATTTCATTTAGCCACAAGGATGTAATAATAATCAACATGAAAATAAACATAAGCACATAAAATCATCATTCTCCCTTTTAGGGTTTCCATGATCATTTGCCACATGTAATCCCCTAGATCCATCATCCACCATATATGGGTTGAAGATAGGATCTTGAGATGATGTATAACATACAATTACAATAAAATAAGAAGGAGAAGAGGTGAAGATGAAATCATAAAACTAGAACAAGGTTATGAATCAAGTCGTAAGAAAGGATAAGGAGGGTCATACCAATACGAATCAAGGCTGGAAATGAACAAGAATTAAGCTCCAAACAGCCCCTTGGCTGCTCTTGATCCCAAAGAGAGAGAGAGGGACGATTTTTGAGAGAGAGGGAGGGTTTAGAGTGTTTTCCTTGTGTGTGTTCCAAATGATTCAATTTACACATTAAGTACTATTAACTAGATGGACTTTGCAAATAGGCCCATAGCCCATGGACTTCAATAAAAGGAGTTTACAAGATGATCAAAAGAGTCCAATAACATAAGAAATTAGACATTGGTTAAATAAATTAACCCAAGGTTACAAGGATAATTAAATTAAAATAACCAAACGTACCGAGAAAACCCGGGGCGTTACACTAATAGTGGCCCGCCTCGCCATATCCATAGCAGGTCTGGCTCACGCCAGAGCCGGGGACTTGGGTGATCGGCCTCGCCGGAGATTTACAGAAACGGACTGTGTGTCCTTTCTTGTTGCGGTTAGTGCACTGCATTTCACGGTAGTGGTCGTTGTAGTGGTAGTTGCATTTGTTGCACTTAGGAAAACTTCCAGCATACTGCCCCACCGGAGCAGTAGCAGCAACAGGGGTTATTGCGGCATGCACTACCACAATTTGCTGCTTTTTGGCAGCTCGTTGTTTCTTCTTCTCCTCCCAGAACTTCTGGTTAATGTCAGCGGGTTTGGAGGGTTACGAGATGGCTAGGGTTGTTGTTGCTGATGGGGCTTTGACTCCATGGTCAATAAGTTGTGCCAGTCGCTTGGCACTGTCGAAGGTAGTAGGGTTTGATGATATGACATTTCCCTGATACGGAGGCACTAGCCCCCATATGTACCTTTCGATCTTTTTCCCTTCAGTGGGAACCATATTGGGGCAGAGGGCCACCAGTTCGCTGAATCTGGCGGTATATGCGACTATGTTGTTGCCCTTCATGGCAGTATTCCTCAATCATGAGGTCCTTCATGGTTTCCCAACCCATTTCATTTTCCACTACGAGAGTTAGCGCTTTAACGTGGCCATTCCACCACGTCAGGGCTTTTCCTTCAAAGGTGCATGCGACATATTTGACTTTGCTCGCAGCAGGGCATGAACAAATTTCGAAGACTGATTCAGTCTTCTCAAACCATTGCGAGAGGGCAATGACTCCGCTGGTTCCCTGGAAGGACTTCGGCTTGCAGTTGGTGAAATCCTTGTAGGAGCACTCTCTCGAGCGCACACTGATTTTAGCAGGAATAGAGTCAACAGGGGTTCCAGCTCTGCTGGCATCAGTAGAGTGATACTGAGCCATGGCAGTTGCCACTGCCGCAGCTACTGCAGCATTCAGGGTTGCAGTATCGACGACCTAAGGAGAAGAAGGTGGTGGACGTGCAGGGTTATTCGTGGGAGATTTGCGAGGAGGCATCTTTCAGCTATAAGTTTATAAAGATAAACACAATGGTAAGAATCAATTGTAAGTGGGGCGAGAGTGACACATGGACTAACTAACCATAGCCTAACAGCTGAATGAGTGTTTGAGATCACAACAAAGAAGGTTAGTAGGAAAACACAAGTGTACATATTTTTACCCACAGATTAGGTAGTTGTCAATAATATTGGTATTATCGATGTAACAAGTTCAGGGAAAAATCAACCTAACAGTAGGTCTTACATCATACCATACAGAAAGTTTGACAGTTCCTAGATTCCTAGTTAGAGTACTGAAAGTTAGGAATATTTTACAGACAAGTGCTACTTAGAGCACAGATACTAAAGGCTATTCCTTAACCAAAAGATAAAGATGTACTAGACATCTTATAACGGCGATGGGAATTCCTCGGGTGAACCCTAAGGTCTGCCACTTGACGAACCACCTCTTGAAGGTGTCGTTCATGAGCCCTTTGACGAACTCGAAGTTCTATGACATCGGCTCGGGAGGCAGCCAACTGTTGCTGTAGGGTTTCATTGGTTCTCCTGGTGCTTTCCATTTCCTCTTTAAGACAGCGGATGCGGACGGTGTTGACACCAGAGTTGGCATCAATCTCCATGAGTCGGTCGATGGCTGCTCGACCTTGTTCACCATTACGAGCTATTCTGTGGATAATGACGGGCAGAGCTTCATCTGCAGAGCCACCTTTTATGAGATTGTAAAAGCTTCGATCCCCAAAGTAAGGTGAGGGTTGACCCTGTTCATCACTCCAGCGATTCAACTTGGTTGCCCACAAGGGTGTGGGACCTGGGAAAGTTGGTCGGGGATTGTTGTTTGGGGCTTGACCTACTGGCAGTAAGTTGTTGACTTCAGGCTGAGAGTCAGATCCATCAGAAAAGCCTTCTGCGAGGTGATCATCCAAAGGGATTGGATGCTCATCTTTTGGCTCTTATTCGATCCACCCAACATTGCCTTCATTTGGGAATTATGGGTCGCCATGATGGAATCCAGCCATTTAAATCTATGCGAGAAGAGAGGTATAAGAATCTAGTGTATAAATAGCTTGTAGTAGCACAAAATACCCCTATAGTATTTTAAGTTTAGGTTCTATTGTTCTCCTTGTGGTATTGTTGGTAAGTTTTTAGACTTGTCAACATATCACAACCATTCTAGGGCATATGCTAATCACTCCTCGGACCAGCATAGTTGATCAGGCTATGCCATTCCCAGGACTGACCATACATCCCCGAGCTCACTTGTGATATTTAACAATCGTAATACTTTTGTTCTTGTCATTGTGACACTGATTTTATTATGAATGTAGACTTGTATACTTAATTAAATATTTTAGTATTTAAAGTACAGACTCTTGGTCAGAGTGTTTTAATCCCAAATGGGTTTATACTTAGTATATCTTTTATGGGTTGATATACTCAATTCACTATAAACAATGCTCTGATACCAATCTGTCACACCCCAAAACCAAGAACGACGGAAACGTTCTGGGGCAGAGGACGTCATGTAAAGTATCACAACACAGTATAACAGTAAATAAGCAAACAACATCATCCATTGCATTAAATATATAATTTTAATACAAGCGTGTTCTGTACAGTTTTAGACACCAAAAATATAAGGTAAATCAAAATAATAATATGATGAGTCTTGAATGCGCTCCATCTTCTCAAAAGCTGGCATCGGTACCTGTCTACTGATGACCTGAGAATACAAGTTATTTTGAAAGAGTTTATCAGCATTAAGCTGGTGAGTTCATAAGTATTTTAGTGTCGGTGTTTGTTATCAAAAACGTTTGAACGTGTCTCAAGTATAAGTTTGTAAAATGTATGTAAGTGTTTGTAAAAGTTTGAATCTCTCAGAAAAACCTATATTTTCTATTAAAGTAACCTTCTACCAAGGCTTAACTATTTTGTATGCTCGTTTGTTGTAAAAGTGTGTAATTTCCCAAGTGTAACTATCATTTAATAAAATATAGTTTGTACATTAATGTTTAAGTGAGGTTATCACTAAAAATATGTAATGGGTAAATCAATGTAGTACTGTAGTTTTGTTTTATAGGAACTACTGCTGTACTAACTACCTTAAACCGGATTTTATATTAAGGCATTATGTGAGAAATTGCACCATACTATCGACTGGTAACAACGACATACGAATGGTCGTAATAACGGAATGACGTTTGGCACCCGCAGGTCCGGCTGTAGCTAGCAGCAATGTGTAGGATAGTCAATCCAGTATAGATCTATACGCAAACTCACGCTCTCCCTCCAAGAGAATTCTGGCTACAACTCGGGCCATGACATTTAAGGCATGCTCCGATACAGTGGATCACAATTGTTAACGTATTAATGTAAGGGTAATGTTTCTTGTTCTAGTATAGTTGTATATGTTCTCTTCCTAGTATAGTTGTATATGTTCTCATAGTATAGTTGTATATGTTCTCTTCCTAGTATAGTTGTATATGTTCTCATAGTATAGTTGTGTATAGACTCATGAATGAACTGACTCATTGATCTAACAGTTGTAATAGTATGATCCTGTGTCACATCGATGGTAACTCACTAATGATGTGTCTAGTACGTATGAATATGGAAGTACTTTTATGTCTATATAGGTATATTTGATATATAATTAATATTGAAACGACCTTCGGATGGTCACCCGGAATCCCACCAGACCACATCCAAATCGAGAAAAAGGAAATAGGGCGGATGGCCTTCCTAAGCCCTTTAAACATTATTTATACATCTATACATATATGGGCATGCAATTTATAATATAAAATCATAAATAAGTTTTTATAAGACATTTGAAACATAAGTATTATTTTAAGAAAAAATCGACTTGATGTCAATCTATAAAGCAATTTGAAGGCATAGGTTTGATAAAACAGTTTAAGTATAAGGAACATTTGTTTGATTCACAGTTGTAAATAAGTTTGAAAAGTAAAAAGGTTTGTAAAACATTTTGAAGTAAAACAGTTTGATAGACAGTTTGAACAGTGATAAAATCACTGGTTTCCCTAGTTACTAATCACATGTGATTAATGCAATCACATGTGATTGAAGCAATAACTATAAGTATTTAACTTGTATTCCCCCCATAAGTATTTAAAACATTTAAAATCATTTCAAAGGTTGATTAAAGGGGTATGAACTCACTTGAAAGTTTGAAGATAGCAAGATGGAAAACCGGGCAGAGTTTCGTCTTGGGAAACGCATTTTTCTCGGGATTCTCGGGAATCTCGGGAGTAAAATCGACCCTCGGGACTTGAGCAAAAAGACCAGAGCTTCGGGTTTGAACGGGCACTGAAATCGAGGCAAAACGTAAGAGAAAAGAGAAGAAATGGGCAAGTTTTTCGGAAACCCTCGCATCCCTTTTATAGGGGTGCTGAACCGCCTCGGTACGTTGGGCGTACGAGGGTACGCAGCGCGTACTGGGACGTCATCGCTTACGCACTTCGGATGGGAGAGCATAGACGAGTAGGGGCAACGTGGACGATCCGAGGCCCTTGATTCGAGTACGCGGGGCGTACGAGGGTACGCAGGGCGTACTCCGGTCCTATCTGCTGACTCCCCTTCGGATATTACCAAGAATTTATATTTAAATTTATATTTATTTTAAATAAACTTCTAAAATTCATATCCCCTTCATACGAACTCCATTTTCGACGTTCTTTATATCCACGCGTAGGTGAGACTAAGATCTACAACTTTCGTTTAGATTCCGTTGGCAAATTATGAAATTATTTTTGTTATTTATTTATTAAAATGACATGATTAAGGAATTTCTTCAAAAATTCATAACTTCTTTATCCGACGTCCGATTTGGACGTTCTTTTTATGTACGCTCACGGTTTGAGGTTATCTATAAATTTCATATAGATACTTAATGATAAAAACTATTGTATTGAAACTTCGCGTTTTTTGTTTAATCGGTGTTGCTGGTTTTGCCGAGAATCTTCGGTTGGTCATAACTTCTTTGTTATAACTCGGATTTTGGGGTTCTTTATATGTACGAAAACCTTGATACAATTCCTACTACTTTATTTAACCCAAATAATATTTTAGGAAAGTTATATTTTTGACCTAAATTTGATTGGTTTTACATTACATTGTCTCGAAATATCGGGTTGTCACATAACTTCTGTTGGACTTGAGGCCCCAAAAACATGGTCATTTCACCCAACGAACTCATCTCAAACGTCTTTCTCATAACGCCTTGAAACTCTTTGCATAGCTGTGGACACGTAGATCCGAAGATGATGTCGTCGACATAGATCTGTACCAGGATTTGATCCACACCAACATGCTTTAAGAAGAAGGTCTGGTCGATTGTGCTTCGCGAGTAGCCATGTTCGAGCAAATGCTTTGTGAGAGTCGCATACCATGCTCTAGGAGCTTGATGCAATCCATACAGAGCCTTGTCTAACTTGTAGACATGGTTGGGAAACTTCGAGTTAACGAACCCTGGGGGTTGATCAAGATAGAGTTCTTCCTTCACATTGCCATATAGGAAAGCAGTCTTGACATCCATCTGATATACTGTAAAGTTCAAGTAAGAGGCATAATCAAGGAAGATACAGATAGCCTCCAAGCAA
Organism: Lactuca sativa; assembly: GCF_002870075.4. Classification (NCBI taxonomy): domain Eukaryota; kingdom Viridiplantae; phylum Streptophyta; class Magnoliopsida; order Asterales; family Asteraceae; genus Lactuca; species Lactuca sativa. Next base: position 227,852,641 of record NC_056631.2, on the reverse strand, counting down.
GCCACCGGACCATAGACTGTAGTGTAATCAAGACCCTCGATCTATCTAAACCCACAAACAACCAACCTAGCCTTATTTCGTACAATAATCCCTGAATCTTCCTTCTTATTACGAAAGACCCAACGTGTGTCAAGAGACATCTTGCTCTTGGATAACTCAACTAGCATCCAAACCCCAAGCTTTTTAAATTGATTCAGCTCTTCATGCATAACATCTACCCAACTGGGCTCATTCAAAGCCATTTCTACATTCTTTGGCTCAATTTGAGAGATAAAGCAAGAATAGAGACATGTATTGACATCTCGACTATGACTTCTTGTTTTCACACCATCGCCCAACTAGCAAATGAAATTCTCGATCGGATTATCGCGTTGAATACGGGAGGGGGTATCATGGCTGATATCATTGAGTGAAACGGGAAAATTATGAATGTTGATAGCTCCATCATTTGTTGAGGAATCCACTGCAGACGAATCAGTCTCATTAGTTGGATTGGCCACAAAATCATTAGCAATTGGTTCAGGAAAGAGTAGTTCCATTAAATTTTGAGTAATAACGGAATCATATTTGGTCGTGAATTCTCTTTCTACAGGAGTAAGAGGTGTAGCATCAGCATCTGGAACAGTTTGTAGATTTGAAGATTCTGGAGAAGTAATTGGAACAGATGACTCCACCGAATGATTAATAAAAGAAACCATTGGCGGTCTGTAAACAACCTCTTCATCGTTGTCTTCAATTACATTGTTCGAGCTAGAAGTAGAACCAGATGGGTCAGTAGATGACACACTAAAAGATTTGAATAATGATGTGTAATCGGACAACCAATCAGGACCCACTCTAGCATCCGCTTCATTTTCCTCCAACCAGCACAAATAAAAGGATTCCACAATTTGATTTGTCTTCTTGTTGTAGACCCTATATGCAGTGCAAGCAACATACCCCACAAAATAACAGTCATCAACATTGGCATTAAAAATAGGGTTGGACTCCAAGTGAAGAAGGGTGCAAGGGCAACCACATACTCGGAAGTGGCTGACTGATGGCTTGTATCCATATATAATTTCATACGGAGTCTTCATCTGGGCTTTATTGATCAGGACACGGTTTTGAACATAGCATGTAGTGTTGATCGCCTCAGCCAAAAGAAGACAGGAAGTTTGGAATCACAGAGCATCGTCCTTGCAGCGTCTTGCAGTGTCGATTTCTTCGTTCAGCAACACCATTTTGTTGGGGTGTGCGAATTGAACAATATTGACGCACAATTCCTTTTTCAATACAGAAGTGATCAAGAACTACATTCTTGAATTCTGTTCCATTATCAGTTCGTAGTGCCTTCACCCGGTGGTTTGTTCGATTCTCAATCATCACAATAAACTTCTTGATCAGATCAGCAATCTCAACTTTGTTGGATACGAAGAAGACTCACGTAAAACGCGAAAAATCATCTATCACAAGTAGACAGTATGAATTTCTGTTGATGCTTAGGACATTGACTGGACCAAATAAGTCCATGTGCAACAATTGGAGCACCTGACTGATTGAGTTAACTTGTTTTGGCAAATGTGGTTTTCTGTGATGTTTACCCTGGGTACGTGACACAAACTTTTCAAAAGTTATGAAGTCTCTGACTGGAAGACCACAGACCATTTCGTTTTTCACAAGACGATTCAGGTTCTTTACATTGGCATGACCGAGTCTACGATGCCACATCATAGCATTTTTTTCGGAGACCTTTGAAAAGAGGCAAGTGACTTGATCAGGGACGTTGCTATTCATGTCAATTATGTAGGCATTTCCATCCTGCTTTGATTTTGCAAGCATCCATTCTTCCGGGATGACAATGCCAGGCTTTAAGATCAACCATTCCTTATCAATGAAGTGGGTTGAATAACCTTTGTCACAGATCTGGGGTACACTTAACAGGCTATGCTTTAACTTGGGAGCATAGTTAACGTTCTTGAAACTTAGCACTCCATTAGACACGGTTCCCTTCTGAGTGATCTTACCACCTAATCCACCCGCAAAGGAAGCGAACCCCCGTTAAAAGTCTGAATATTGTTCAATTGGAAGATGTACCCTGTCAGATGCCGGGAACAGCCGCTGTCGACACACTAAGGTCTGACGACATTCATCCGCAACTGTCCCTACAAAATGAGTGGAATTATTGAGATTTGGGGACCCAGGTCATTGCAATCCTGGGTTTATCCTTTACAATCATAGATTTATCCTTTGAGACTTTTGGTTTTGAATTTTCACTTAAAACCTTTTTAGAGGTTGATGATCATTGGCTGGAAACAGATTTGGGAACCCATTGCAATTTAGGTTTTTGTAAAAGCACAGGTGATTTTGAAATATTTTTCTTTTCTTTTTGTTCTGAGCATCTAGAGTTTTGACCATTTCTGGTTGAACATCCAGATTCTCCTTTTGACAAAATCGATCTCGGCTTAGCTTTGTTCGACTTCGGCAAAATGTTTGTGACTTTGTATATTAAAACATGTCTGTTTGGTTGAAAAACTGCCCTGTTTGTGTTTGCCTTCCATTCATCATCTCGAGGACTTTCTAGTTAAAGACCTTCTACAAGATTCATTCTCTCCTCTTGGAGAGAAGAAATGTACAAACGCTCGATTAAAACAATTTTGAGCAATATGACCCGCAATACCACAATTAAAGTAGATTAGCTTATTGTTGCTAGACTTGGTAGCACTCTTATCAGATTTCAGGCTTTTATTATCTTTTCTAACATTTCCACATTTGCAAGTCCAAGTATTAGATTGTGTGGCAAATGTAGAAGATGTAGATGCACTCGAATTAGATTTTGCAAATTTTCCAAGAACGACATCATAATTTTCAAAAATATTAGTCTGAGACAACACATCATCACACCCAAAATCATCAGTTTTCGAATTTGAAACAGACTCATCACACATTTGAACACGAAACTTAGACACTAAATTATTTGACTCAAACTTCTCAGCCTCTTGCTCCCCCTGAATTACTGTTATATCTGCACTTGAAGTAGAAATGTTAGTATCCAAAATTCTATCACTAGGCCTTGTTGCTTGTTCAGCGGCTGGCTTCCCATAGACCATATAAGGTTCTCTGTCAATCTCTTCTTGAGTCAGAGGAATAGCAGTGTAATTGTGATTAAATGGAGGAGGGACACTCTCATACCCTATTCCTACTTGTTTTTGGTCCTTCCACTGCATTTTTTCCTCGATTATTTTTGCAACCCTTTAGCTTGAGGCATTGAATTTTTTAAAATTAAAATCAGCTTTTTCAAAACGAATTTTCAATGTGTCAAGTTTAGCAGTTACAGAAACAAGTTTTCTTTTAATATGATCATAATTTTCACACTTGTTGCTGTAATCTTCTTGCAATTTATTGAAGTCTTTTATTTTGTTCTCTAATTGAGTTTTGAAAGGTTTTTGATTTTTCCTAAGAGTATATCCTTCATACTTAAGGTCCTCATTCTCTCGCTTAATTGTCTCAATTTGGTCACATAAAAATTGAACAATTTTAATACAAGATTGAAAGCAACCTATCTCACCGACCTCTGGTTTAGCAGACTCAGGTGTGGAATGAACCATAAATGCAAATTGAAGATTCATCATTTCCGCCTCATGATCCGTTTCAACTTCCTTTTCCACACCATCAATTATCTGGGCAAAATAAGCATTTTCAGGTCCTGAAATGTTCAAGGCTTGAATTTGATCTTCCCAATCAAATGATTGAGCCACCATAGCCAGATTTATTGCCTGATTGTTGACAGTAGATCCCCTGTTGTTGTTTACTGGAACTGGAGTTCGTTCAGTATTTTCTCTTCTATCTGGTTTTGGACATTCTCTGGCGAAATGTCCAGGTTCATGACAATTATAGCACCACAACTTTCCCTTATTAAATCCCAAATTCTTGTCATATATCATTCCCCAGTTGTTCCTTTCGTTTTTCTTTGCATACTGTTTTGCTCTAAATACTGCCATTGCCATTTGCCACGTGATATCCATTTCTTCAAAATCTTCTGGATGGATTTGATCCAGATCAACAAATGACAATTGAGGGGAAAGTTCTCCAGCTACAAAAGCATTATAACAATTCACAAGTCCAGCACCGAGGACCAGATTTTCATCATTTTCTTTGGATGTCGGAGCTTGAGGAGTATTTCCTGGAGTCTGAACAAATGCATTTGAAGATGAACCAGCTTGTTGAAAAGAAGTTGGATTTTGAGAAACTTGAACATTTTGCATAGATGGAATAACATATGATGTGGGCTGGTAAGCAGGGAAGGACTGAACTTGAGGAGTAGTGAAAGATGAAAAAGCATTGTAGGATTGAATGCCAAGATTAGCAGAAGAATATGAATTGACATTGTTAATTTCTCTATACTTGTCATCCAAATCACAAGCTTTAATAATTGCCATTGTCTTAGCTAGGCTCAATCGATTCAAATCTTTAGTCTTCTTTATTACATATATATTCATATCCCAAGACATTGGCAACGAATTTAGCAATTTCTTGTTAATTTCAGATTCCTTAACTAGAACGCAACAGAACTCATCTCAGTGGTGAGAGTGATGAACCTTTGTAGTTGAGTTTCAAGAGATTCCCCCAATACATAATTGAACATGTTGAACTTTTGTCTTAGCATGTCTTTAAGACTTTGCTTCATATCTTCATTTCCTTCATAAACTTCAATTAATGCTTCCCATAATGCTTTCGCAGAAGTGTATTCACGAAAACCTTGTGCAATTTCTGGGCACAGAGCCAAGGTAAGTGTGGGAAGTGCCTTTTCTTGTTCTTCAACTTTTTTCAAAATCATCATCAGTATAGTTTTCAACTTGCTTGTCAGTAACAGTTCCATCTTCAAGAATTGTAGTGATGCGAATTGGTCCTCTCAAGATGCTTCTCCAAATTTTGAAATCTTTCATTTTAATATATTTTTCAATGCGATATTTCCACTCAGGAAAACCTTCAGCGGATAACAATCTAGGAATGTGTGAGGTGGTACCCATGATGGCATCCAATTCATGATGAGCAGACATGGTTTGAGATTCCATTTTTGGCTTTTTCTAAAGGGAACAACTCAACGAGAAGATTAAAATTAAAAGTTTGTCAACCAAGATAAGTGCAGCAGCACACGCCAACCGCACACCTGACCGCACACGTGATCGCACACTCAACCGCACACATGACCACACATGTTCAACCACACACCTTCAAGAGCTTAACTGCACAGCTTCCAATTCTAACCGCACACCTTCAAAGTCCAACCGCACACCCAAAAATTCGAGATTTTTGAACTAATTTTGATTTCAAGCTTAGTGAAAACGATGATCAGTAGCGATTTCTCAACTAATGAAATGTGAATAAGCCTAAAAAACGATGAATATCTTCAACCGCACGCTCTATCAACCTTCAAATTGAAACTGAATGATGCTCTGATACCAATTGTAAGTCCCAAACTATTAGATCCAATCACTGATCAATTGAAATGCAAGTTCAAACAGAGTATAGAAGGAGTAGAAGAAGAATTAAACCAAGCATGCACACATCTATAACACATAAATGTTAGGTACTGCTCGGAAAATACACAGCTACGTCAACAACTAACTGACACAGACACATACTATTTATACTACACATAGCAGCACACAAGTGTACAACTGCACACACATGTACGGCCGTACACGAGGTGTACGGCCATACACACGTATGTGGCCGCACAGACCCATCAACATACTACAACCACCAAAATACACTCTAACACCTTACCAAGATCTATACATGAGAATGCCTAGCCTAAACCACTAAATTATAACTTATCAATGATGCATGATATACTATACCTTATGATTCTGAAGATGTCTTTGTGCAACGAAAACACAACTACATAAGATGAAAAAAATATAATTAATAATTAATTTATAAAAAATATTTGAATAAAATACAGAATTTAAACTTGCCACTACAAATGCAGCCAGACCAGAATTGAGGATTCTTGATATATTTTGTGTTTGATTCAAATTAAAATTTTTTTTTGCTCTGATTTAATCAATCAACCACAAAGCCACACCAATCAAGATCAATAATAGAGAGTTCTTCTTCAAAATTTTCCAAAATTTTTTGATTGCACGTACCCATGCCTGGAACATCAACCATGATGGTCTCATACACAACCAAAAAGTTCAATATAAACATAAAAGCAAAATTAGTACTTTTTCTAAAAACTCTCCATGATTAACAAGTCTAATCCTACTCATAAAAAATTGATTCCTCTAATATTTAATAACAACAATCCCATAACGACTTCTCATAGGTAAATTCATTGGAATATCTTCCATTGGAAGTTCATGCATGTCGTGCAGAGCTCTCCTAGTAATATGAATCTCATGGTTGTTGATAAGAAGAAGATTTCTCTTTTCATCATATTTCTCAATTACCCACAAACAAATTTCCATACTAAATTTTATAACCACAAAATCATCAAGAAATTAAAACCTTATTTCATTAAGTGCAACTTTCTGATTATCACTAAGGCTTTTATAAATTGTATAGATTAACCCTGAATGATTCATATATGTAATCTCAGCCATCTTAGCATTAACTTGACCAAGATTTGGAGGAGAAACAAAATCATCATCTTTATTCCTACTTGTAATGACTTTAGCAACCTTTTTAACTTTATAAAGTCTGAATGATCAAGCTCCTTTGGAAGAAGATGAAATATCTATCAAAGAATTCGACCTTAATGAAGCCTTTCTGTTAGAAGAAAGGTCTACAAAATTGTCTTTTGCATCTTTTGGATTCATTTTCTTTGATTCAAATAAAACATAATTAAAAATTTAAAAACAACAAGGAAGCAAGAAAACAGTTATTGTAGATAATAATTAAGAAAACTAAATTTAAAAGTCTCTATTATTTTATTTATTACAAAAGATATTTTGCAAGTTGAAGAATAATTTAGGTTACTTAGGATAACAACATAAAACATCTAAAGTGATATTGACCATTGCAAAAATAAAAAATTGTGAATACATTATATATAGATACATATCAACTACATTTGTTGAATCATTTTAAGTAAAAAAACATAACATCGGGTTTCAAATTGCTTTATTATTCGGGGTTGTGGCCCGATCATTAATTATCAAAAGGCTTAGCATAACATCCCAAAAATATGAGCCAAAAATTTCATTTTTAAAACATGTACTTAGCGAAACATTAGAAATAAACGTTCGACAATCATATCATTTCACAAAAGATAGTGCATGTCTAGAAAACATTTTGAGAAAACATAAAAGTGTCAGAGTACAAATCCCCAGGAAGATCTCAAGACGCGGAATGCAAACATGTGTGTGATGTACCGCTACCGCGCCAACTCCTTCCCCTTCGAAGAAGAGGTACCTGAAACCAAACTGAAAACTATAAGCACGAAGCTTAGTGAGTTCCCCCAACATACCACATACCATACATTCACATATCATGCATACTGCCGGGCAATTCTGGGGTGCCCGACCAACCCGGTGTCTAGCCGTTCTGGGGTGCTGACTACCCGTGTCAAGCTGTTCTGGGGAGCTGCCTACCCATCGGTCCTAACAACCAATCCTCGGGGACTATTTCACCCCCTACTGCTACTATCACATATATCATAACGTAAGATATTATCAGACATATATGGGGTGTCCGATCTACCCTTCGGCCCTAACGACCGAAACTTAGGGATTATTCCCCTCCTACTACCACTATCACATATAACATATCATGCCAGCATATAAACATATCATCACATACTGTCAGACATATCTAGGGTGTCTGACCTACCATTCGGTCCTAACAACCGAACCCTACTACTATCACATATAACATATAATGCCAGCATATAACATATCAGGTAGTAGCAAACCTAGATGATATCACAAAGACAATCATCTAACATACAACTCCTACTGGTGAGCCGACATTGTGGCCGGAGACCCTCCGCTACTGGAAGGTAACTCACGTCAAAGTAGCTGCCAGTCGGTGTGGAAACTAACTATCTTCTGTTGCTGCCGCTCCGGAAATCCTCCGGCTAATAATTCCCACAAAACACTTAGTCAAATACTCCTAACCGACCTGAGGATAAAATGACCATTTACACCTAAACAGCCAAGAGTCAAAGTCAAAGTCAACTGCCAGTTGACCTGACTTGCCGAGTTGGCTTGCCAACTCACCGAGTCCATGTCCCTTAGTCTGACCACAAATCCGTCTCAACTCGTCGAGTTAGGCATTGACTCGACGAGTTCTCCTTCTAAACCCAAGGCCAATAGTCCTTAATCCCACTCATCTAGTTGTATGAACAACTCGTCGAGTTCATCTTCATCCTAAGAACACTCTATGCTGCGACTCGCCGAGTTGTATGAACAACCCGCCGAGTTATTCTTGAGGCAAGAAGATTGCCTTAAACTCGCCGAGTCTTGGCATTGACTCGCTGAGTTACTTCATGAGTGAGTCTGGCTTCCGACCCACTGAGTCACACCCCATGACTCACTACTCCACCCCGCAACCACGAAAGGGGGAAAACTCGGGGACTCGCGACTCGACTCGCCGAGTCAGATGAATGTCTCGCCGAGTCAGCCACATGCAAATACTATACACGCGATTCGGTTTCAATCCAACTCATGTCAATCATAGATCTAGGTTTCTAGGGCCTGATTAACACGTAAAGTTTCCAACTTTACGTGTAAATAAACACCCATGAGGGTTTTAGGGCTCAAAATGCACCAAAAGAGTAGATTTAGGGCTTTCATGCAATATGGCTCCATAAAGGCAGTAGATCCAAGCTCCTGGAGCTCAATCATGCCTAGATCTGGAGGCTAACAACTTATTACGACCCACAAAGCAGAAACAAGCTTGGGGAAAGGCTCAAGATGGACATTCATGGAGCTACAAAGGAAAATAAGCATGGAAACAGAGGGAAACTAAGTTATACATCCAGGAAATCACTGAGATAACCCAAATATGCCTGGCCTTCTTGTTCTCTTCTTGATCCACACTCCTTCCTTCAACAAATCTTCAAGAAAACACACCAGAAAGCTTCAAACTCACAAGGGAGAAGGCTTGAACGAAGTATAGAGCTCTGAGGGTGAATGTGGGCGAGCTTGGGGGCGGATAAGAGGGTTTAAATAAGGTGCAAACCCTTGAAATTTAGGGTTTCATTAGACAGTGGGGACTCGCCGAGTCGCCAACTTAAAGTTGTTCCGGATCCCGTCTCTACTCGGCGAGTCAGACCTGAAACTTGCCGAGTCCAAGGCCTAAAATGAAAAATATTAAGATAAATTTTACGTACCAGGAACCAGGTGCTACAAATCTTCCCCACTTATTTTAGACTTCGTCCTCGAAGTCTGCTGCTCGATCCTGAAACAGCTCGAGGTAATGCTCCGTCATTTCTTCCACCGGCTCCCAAGTCCACTCGGACCCCTTTCGGTGCTGCCACTGCACCTTCACTAATTCCACCCTCTTGTTCCTTAGATCCTTCGATATCCGGTCGAGGATTGTGACCGAGCGCTCAATGTAATTCAGGCTGCCATCAACCTGAATATCCTCTAACGGCACCACCGCTGAATCATCCATGAGACACTTCCGCAGCTGGGAGACATGGAAGGTGTTGTGGATCTGGCTGAGCTCGGCTGGCAGATCCAGCCTATATGCCACCTTGCCCACCCGGGCTACAACCCTGAACGGTCCAATGTATCTCGGGCCCAACTTGCCCCGCTTCCTGAATCGAATGACGCCTTTGCAAGGCGACACTTTCAGGAGAACCATATCCTTGACCTGGAACTCCAGGTCTGATCGACGCTTGTCGGCATAAATTTTCTTCCGACTCTGTGCAGTCTGAAGCCTGCTCCGGACCTGCTGGATTCTCTCGGTCGTCTTGAGCACCACCTCGGTGCTTCCCATGACCCTCTGGCCAACTTCGCCCCAACATATCGGGGTCCTGCACTTCCGACCGTACAACAACTCGAATGGGGGACGGTCAATACTCGCGATGTAGCTGTTCTTGTACGAGAACTCAGCCATGGGAAGATACGTATCCCAGCTACCACCAAAGTCTAGCACGCATGCCCGCAATATATCCTCCAAATTCTGGATGGTCCGCTCGTCATGGAATGTCTTCCAAAACCTGGAAGTGAACCGCACATCTCGATCTGATATCACTGGCACTGGCACCCCGTGCCGCGCCACTATCTCCCTGATGTAGATATCGGCCAAGTTTTCGGCTGAGATACTTTCCTGAATCGGAATAAAATGGGCGCTCTTGGTCAATCGATCCACGATGACCCAAATCGAATCTACTCCTCGCGCCGTCCGGGGAAGCTTTGTGATAAAATCCATTGTAATATCCTCCCATTTCCACAATGGGATATCCAATGGCTGCATCTTGCCATGCGGTCTCTGGTGCTCGGCCTTGACCTTCCTGCAGGTCAAACACCGCTCGACGTACCACGCCACATCCCGCTTCATGCAGGGCCACCAATAGTCCAGGCGAAGATCCTGATACATCTTTGTCTCCCCTGGATGAATAGGGAATCAGGATTTGTGCGCCTCCTCCATGAAGACCTGGCGGACGCCTCCACAATACAGTACCCACACCCTACGGTGTAGTGTCAATAACCCCCGGCTATCATAATCGAAGGAGGTGACTTGACCCACTATTCGCTCACTCTTCCGATGTTCTTCCTTCATAGCCTCCTGCTGAGCTTCCCGAATCTGCTCTAACAGGGGAGTCACCATAGTCATCCTCATTCAAATGTCCCTGATCGGTGCCGCCATGCGGCTAAGCGCATCGGCCACCACATTGGCCTTCCCCGGGTGAAAAAGGATCTCGCAATCGTAATCCTTCACCACGTCCAACCACCGACGCTGCCTCATGTTCAGATTTGGCTGATCCATGAGGTACCTCAAACTCTTGTGGTCCGTGTAAATGGTACATCGAACCCAGTAGAGGTAATGCCACCAAATTTTGAGGGCGAAAACCACCGCCCCCAACTCTAAATCATGCGTCAGGTAGTTTGCCTCGTGAGGCTTCAGCTGCCTCGAGGCATAAGCAATGACATGCCCCCTCTGCATCAATACTGTGCCTAGGCCTGAGATCGATGCATCACAGTTTACCACAAAATCCTCTACGCCCTCGGGCAGGGCTATGATCGGCGCCTCGCACTATCTCTGCCTCATAATCTCGAACGCTGCCTGCTGCTCAGGCCCCCATCGAAAGACCACGGCTTTCCTAGTCAACCGTGTCAGGGGTACGACTATCTTGGAGAAATCCTGAATGAATCTCCTATAGTAGCCTGCCAATCCTAGGAAACATCGAATCTCGGATGGAGACTTCAGAACCTCCCACCTCATCACGGCCTCCACCTTGGCCGGGTCTACAGAAATCCTGTTCTTGTTGACGAGGTGCCCAAGAAAGTGCACCTCGCACAACCAAAACTCACATTTGGAGAACTTGGTGTACAAGCTCTCCCTCCTCAAGGCCTCCAAAACCTCTCTCAGATGCTGCTCGTGCTCCTCCTGCGTCTTGGAATAAACCAATATGTCATCAATGAAAACTATCACAGACCGATCCAACATCGGTCTACACACGCGGTTCATGAGGTCCATGAATGCGGCAGGAGCATTGGTGAGCCCGAACGGCATCACCACAAACTCATAATGGCCATAGCGTGTCCGAAACGCGGTCTTCTGTACATCCTCTTCTCTGACCCTCATCTGATGATAACCTGAACGCAAATCAATCTTAGAGAACCAAGATGCCCCCAGCAGCTGATCAAAGAGGTCATCAATCTTCGGAAGTGGGTAACGGTTCTTCACAGTTACCTTATTCAGCTCCCGATAATCTATACACATCCGATGCGACCCGTCCTTCTTCTTCACAAACAGGATCGGGGCTCCCTAGGGTGAACTGCTCGGTCGAATTAATCCCTTGTCTAGCAGCTCTTGCAGCTGCGTAGACAACTCCTGCATCTCGGGAGGAGCCAACCGATAGGGTGCCTTGGCCATTGGAGCCGCACCAGGAACTAGGTCGATTCTGAACTCCACCTGATGCTCCGGAGGTATTCCAGGAAGCTCCTCCGGGAACACATCAACGTAGTCTTGCACTACTAGAACCTCGCTCACCGTCGCTTTACCCATCTCCCGGGTAACCATAACATACACGACGAATGCCACGTAACCCTGCTGAAGGTAGCGCCTATACATGCAAATACTATATACACGATTCTGCTTGAATCCAACTCATGTCAATCATAGATCTGGGTTTCTAGGGCCTGATTAACACGTAAAGTTTCCAACATTACGTGTAAATAAACACCGATGAGGGTTTTAGGGCTCAAAATGCACCAAAAGAGTAGATCTAGGGCTTTCATGCAATATGGCTCCATAAAGATAGTAGACCCAAGCTCCTGGAGCTCAATCATGCCTAGATCTGGAGGCTAACAACTTATTACGACCCACAAAGCACAAACAAGCTTGGGGAAAGGCTCAAGAAGGACTTTCATGGAGCTACAAAGGACAATAAGCATCGAAACAGAGGGAAACTAAGTTATACGTCCAGGAAATCACTGAGATAACCCAAATATGCCTGGCCTCCTTCTTCTCTTCTTGATCCACACTCATTCCTTCAACATATCTTCAAGAAAACACACCTAAAAGCTTCAAACTCATAAGGAACAAGGCTTGAACGAAGTATAGAGCTCTGAGGGTGAATGGGGGCGAGCTTGGGGGCGGATAAGAGGTTTTAAATAGGGTGCAAACCCTTGAAATTTAGGGTTTCATCAGACAGCGGGGACTCGCCTAGTCCAGAATATGGACTCGCCGAGTCGCCAATTTAAACTTATTCCGGATCCCGTCTCTACTCGGCGAGTCGGACCTGCAACTCGCCGAGTCCAAGGCCTAAAATGAAAAATACTAAGATAAATTTTACATACCAGGAACCAGGAGCTACACTTACGGCCTTGGGGAAGAAAGGATTTGGCCCTTTTTGAACGTTAGGTGCTATAGATTAAGTGATACGAGTGTTTGATGGTGATTCGGAGCCCAAGGGTAATATCGTAATTTGTTAGTTCGGGCCTTTATGAATTTTGGGTTCTTGTTCGAGAGGTTTTAAGGTGATGGTGAGTTGTAAGAAGCGTAGGGATTCTTGTCACCTTTCCGTGGATATAAAGCTCGCTTAAAACGGACCTAAGTCGAGGGAGTTATGGCAGTTTGAATAATTGGCAGATATGACACTTAGTGGAAAAGATTTGCAAGTAGGTCCCGTGCATGCAAGGAGGGAAGGATCGTGTTTGGCCGCATACGCCCAACGTAAGTTGGGGTACGCCCAACATAATTGGCTTAGGTTTTGGGCACTATATTAACATCCTTATAAGCTCAAGGCTCTCTTATTTCTCAGCCTCCACTGACCTTGAAGCACCATTTCAATCCCTAATTCTCTTGGTGGTGTATTCTTGATATTGGATCTGATTTTAAAAGGTTTTTAGTGTTATTTCAAGGAAGTGAATCTTGGTGTGGCTTTGGTTTTGTATATCCAAAACCTTCACTCTCCTAGGAAGCTTTAGGAGGTATAAAGTTCTTATCTTCACCTCTTTTTATGCTAGTTTGATTTTAGGGCAAGATCAAGAGCATTTATGGTGTATTAAGTTCTCCTTGTGAGTTTGAGCCACTCCAGGAACTTGGAGTGATAGATCTTGCCCCTTCTAATGTTGTTAGTTCATAAAAATTCTTGCTTGATGTTTAAGCATGGACCATGTATGTTTTAAGATGCTTAATACTAGTCTTAATAGTTATATTTGGTATTTGGGTCACATTAAGTTATGCAAACTGATAAAGTTTCCAACTTTATCAGTCAAGGACTTATATTGAAGGCTTTTTGAGGTTTGGATCAAAGTACTTAATTGATCAAGTTAGAAATAAGAATTTTGGTAAGACGACTTAATACTTGATGTAATGAGTGGTACGCCCCACGTACTGAGTTTTCCCCCATCCCAAGCCATCGAGCATACGCCGAGCGTATGCGACCAACATGCGGTTGGAGTTTCAGACTTTGTGGACATTGGGTCTTGGGTTTGGATTGAGTTTGGGCTTATTTCGTTGAAGTGGGCATGCAATGTTGGGCCTAGGATTGTGGTTTTAGGCCTTAGTGTGCCTAATGGGATTGGGCCTCATGGTTTCTTTTCGGCTTGGTTGATTGGGGCTTTGTTGGGCTACCTGTGAATATATGTTTTGGATTAGGAAAAGTTAATCAGCTTTAGGGAAAGGCCCATGTAAGGGTTTAGGCCCAATTTGGAAAATTGAGACATAAGTGGGCTATTATCTGGTTGGTGGGCCTTTATGATTGTGAGTTTGGGCCTTAGTCTTGGACCAAATTAGGTGAGGGGTAAAATGATCTTTTTACCCCATCTATGGATTATTGGATTAGGTGTGGAACCCAATTGTTAACTGGGTGTTATTTTTTTGATAGTGCGGGGATTTTAGCGGATCTGCAGTCAGAGAGTATCCATGTTTTAGCTGTTCGAGGTTAGTCTTCTCACTATATCCATGGGTCGATGGCACCAACGTCAGCCCATTGCTTGTTATGTGGAATGGTAGTTGTCTCTATGATACTTGCATGAAAGACCATGTGGGGAGCCCATGGTACCTGGATAGCAGAACATGAGGGGAGCCCATGACACTTGGATATCAGACCATGGGGGAGCCCATGGCATTCCAGGTAAAGACCATGGGGGAGCCCGTGGAACTTGTATGTATGTCGCATGATATTCTGTGGTTGTATGTCAGTGGTATTTTGGGGGAAACTCACTAAGATTTGTGCTTATGGTTTTCAATTTATGTTTTAGGTACTCCAATTTTCAAATGGAAGAGCTCGAGATGTTTGTAGAGCACACACGATGTGTTTCCGCATTCTGTTAATTACTCTCTGATCTGATGATGTTTTGTTAAATCTTGGTTACCTTGGTTTAATGGGAAAGATTGTTGGAACCTAAGAGTGAACCTCTAGCAATCTCTAAAACTTGAAGATCCAAAGTCATGCTTGAGTCCAAAATGGTTATGGTACGAGATGATGGTAGATGTCCAGAGTGGAGTATGTGCCGAGATGAAGAAATGTTCTGAGATCATGTGTCAGCCTGTGCATTAACTATACTTGTTTTTAGTTTGATGTAACTTTACATAGGACCAAGTCTTTTTTTGTTTATTTGGATAATCAGTATGTCAGAAGTAGTATTGTAATCCGGTCCTTTGTATGTCAAATAGTTTATACGATGTTCCTCCTTGACTATTTAAAGAGTGTTTGAATGACAAGAATTATATGGATTGTTCTTCCAAATATAGCATATTTTTACATTAACTCTCTTTCACCTTTTCTTTTATATCAAACTATTTCAAAACATTTTACTTGTTCATTTATTGTCATTACCTTGATTATACTCATAGTTCTACATTTAATACTTGAAGTACTTTGTTGATTTCTCTCTTCAGTCTCGACTGGTCTTGCCAGACTTGACTGGAACACACAATTATAAGTAGACATTGATCTTAAGCATAAACTCCAGGATTGGGTTTTCGAACCTTGTCCCTGTGCATCGTATTCTTGTTCTCAAAATTGGTATCAGAGCTTGAGTGGTTGTCCTTTGAATCCATAAGAATAGATTATAGTTGATTCGAGATTACCCTGTTATTTCGATCATTTTTGTGTTTAGGATAAAAATTCTTCTATATACCACTTTTGCTCAAGATATCATAAATTCAATGGCTGCTTCTAACTCTTAACAAATGTATTTAATGCAAATAGAAAATAGCGTGCGTTACCTTTATCATGCCCTACTACTAGTTGTTGAAGAGTATGATCACTGGAAAGTCAGAATGGCAAGCTTTTTACTTGGTAAAGAAAAAGTTGAAGCAATCTGGAGATCCGTTAAAGAAGGTCCACATGTTCCAATTCGAACAATTGTTAGAGATACTGCTACAATTCTCATGGGACAAGATGAACAACATCAAGCACCTCTCACTGCTGATGGCATCGAAAAACTGCATATAGATCAGGTTTCCTTTTCCGAAATGGTGTTTGGTGTTCAACCTTCTCTCTTTGAGCACATTAAGTTGTGAAAATATGTCAAAGAGATTTGGGACAAACTTCAAGACCTGTTTGAGGGATCAAAAAATATGAAGGATAAGCATATAATCTCGGTTTTCAACGAGTTTGATACCTTCACTACAACTCCTGGTGAATTTCTTGGCTCGGCTACAAACAGGTACCGAATCATCTTCAACAACATGACAACTCATGGGATAGTTCGAACTGCACTTGAATACAACCTCAAGTTCATTAACAGCCTCGGAAAGCGTTGGGCATATGTGAAATCATGTCTTTAGAGTAATGGATCTCTGAAAAAGTAGAATCTCTACCAACTGTTCGATGATCTTCAAGGTCATGAATCAAATGTTGCACAAACCCTACGAGAACTCACAGGAGGTCCTCTAGCTCTTGTTAGTTCTTACGATCCTCAGATTCCAAACCTCATTATCTCGGACCCTTCATAACTGTTGTTCCATATATCCCACCTGTTTAACCCTCATTTCCAGTCTCACTTATTCCTACAAACAACAACTATCAATTAAATTGTGACCTCAACCTTGAAAAAATGGACTCTGAACTCTACTTCCAACAGGAGTTTGCTTTGATTTCCATGAAATACAATCGTCCTTTTTACAAGCCATATCACAATCGTTTCCATGATCCTCACCAAAAGAATCCTCAACCATTCAACAAACCTTCAGAAAACCCTCCTGCTTAGAAACCTAACCTTCCTACACCAAATCACACTTCAGAATCTTTACAGACTCTGAAGTCAGACAAACCCAAGATTGTATGTCACAAATATGGTCATGCAAACCATGTTGCCAAAGATGGATTAGCTGAGGTCGCACAAAAACCCAAGATTAAGGAATCTTCTTACTATACACGTCGAGCTCAAGAGATGGCAGATAGTGAAAAGGATTTTGTTACCACTTTATCAAGAAAAGTGGAAGGGTATTGGTCTTCTGGAGATGATGATGACGTGAGTTCTGGCAGAAACATGTGCTTGATGGCTAGATAGAGAATTGAATGTGATGAAGGATACTGGTCATCTGGATCAGAGGAAGACTATGAGGACGCCGAACCAAACTACAGCTACATGGATACCAACAATCCACTCGGTAGAAGCATCGTTCAACAGGTAAAATTTATGATTACTGATAATAGCTTTTATTTGTCTCTTTGCGAAACTTATTTAACCCAGATCCAATCAGATATAAACATCATTTATAAGGCCTATAAGTTAGCCATAGAAGCCAGTGAGAAGATGGAGAGTGAATTAAGTCGTATTAGATTACGTTTTGAGGATAACAAATTAAAACTAGAGTCTTTAGAATGACAAGTTGTAATGTCAAAAAATGAATATATCATTCTTAGACAAATGTGAAATCACTTATTCTGAAAGAAATGTAAATACTTCTGAAAACAAACGTCTGAATTCCAAGATGGATACTTTGCATAATTCCATTAACATTCTTGATGAAAATGAATGGATGACTCATAATTTTCACATCCTTGGTCAAAAGCTCCTAGTCTTAGAAGCCAGTTTCTGAAACCTATTGCTCGTCCCTAGAAGGAGTTGCAAAACCTAACTTTTACGGGAGACTTTTCGAACCAAAAACATTCGGACACCCCTGTCTTGCCTTTGTCACCCGTTCCTGACACTTCTGACTAATTTGCATCGTTGATGCCTAAGTTTCAGCCTATACTTATCAAGTGTCCCGATTCCACACCTCTGACAAACCTAGACCTGAATCAGACCTCAAAATACCACTCTAATATTCCATAAAATGTTGTTCAAACTCCAAACCACAACCCTCTTAACAACCGTGTTGTTGAGGAAATCATTCCGGAGATAACCGAACCTGATATCTCTGAGTTTTTTTAGGCATCTTTAGACAATGAAGTTGATGATTCGTTAAATTCATGTGACTCCCACTCACAAGTGATTTCCAAAAAAACTAATCTTGTTCCAATTAAGCTTGTGTTTAACAACCCTTCAGTAGGTCAAACTTCCAAGTCTTCTTTCAATTCCAAAAAGAAACCCATGTTAAATAGGAAATATGTTGATGCTAAGGTAGAAGCCAAAAATGTTCACAAAAAGGAAATTAAGTCAAGACAAAATTCCAGATTCCTTGAGAACTCTAAAAAAAGTGTATCTCGGACTGCCAACCCATCTACTAGGAGTCACAACACTTTCATACCTGTTAAGATTCTCAAAAGGCCATCTAATTCTCCCAATCAGTTGGATCATAAGAAGGTAGTCAGCCCCACCTAAAAAAACCCACTATATATACTCAGTTTGTCAGAACTAACTCTCCTCGTACTGTTTCATCTGTTTTTATAGCCAAATCTAAAGGTACTGTTTTCAAACCTCAACAAATTTCAAAACCAAGTGCATCATCAAAAAAAGAACGAGTTTTTAAGAAAACAACTTCACAAAATACTTCAAAACGAAATCTTGTATGGAAAGTGAAAAATCTCAAAAATGAAACTGCAACTCCGAAATACACAGTGATTCCCACTGCTCCGGAAGTTACTGGTCAGAGAAAAGTTGTTCAAAAGCTGCATCTTATTGAGTATGACTATTGGATAGATGAAAGAACCATGGATTTCTGTTTGTTCCCAAAAGAATCTCGGACCAAACCCTCTAAAACTACTGTTGCTCAAAAGTTACAACCAAAGCCCAAAACTCGTGTCCCTGTCCCAAAACCTAACTCGGAGCTTAAAAACTCCACAAATAACTAATTTTGTAGGCACTCTGTGCTTCAGAGCAAGAAACAATATGGTATATTGATAGTGCTCGCTCCATGCACATGACAAGGCAGAAGGACTTTTTGCGAGATCTCAAACTATCACCAAATGTTGTCTATGTTTTTCGTATGGCAACAACTCCAACTCTCAGATCACACGTTATGGCATCCTTACAAATGGAAACTTCTTTGTTTCAAACGTGGAATATGTAGTAGATTTGAAGGATAATCTGATAAGTGTGGCTCAACTCACCGATGCGAATCGAGAAGTTGAATTCTGCAAGAAACATAGTTATGTCTTGATAAAAGACTAGAAGGAATGTTTAATCAAGTATAATCACAACAAGAACATATATCCTCTTGACATTAACATGATCATTGGCAAGCCCCAACTTTGCTTATTTTGCAAAGTTGTTCCAAACATCATTTGGCTATGGCATAGAAGGCTTGCTCATCTGATTTTCAGATATATGAATGATCTAGTTTCTGGTGAGATAGTAAGAGGTTTGCCACTCCTCAAGTTCGAAAATGATCATTTATGTGTTGTGTGCAAGTGTGGGAAGTTATCAAAGAAGGGTCATCCTATTATCATTGAAAAATCTATCTCGGAGCCGTTAGAATTTCTACACATTGATCTGTGTGGACCCTCAATATCAGAGAGTCTACCTGACAAAAAATACATTCTTGTGGTTGTGGATGATTTTTCTAGGTTGACGTAGGTCTTCTTCCTAAGGTTTAAGTCTAAAACAGCCTTGGAACTCATCAACTTTATCAAATGAATTGAAATTCTCGTCAAACTTCCAGTAATGCGAATCTGAAGTGAAAAGGGTTCAGAGTTTACCAGTGTAACTATTGAGAACTTCCTCATTGAGAACGGTATTAACCACAACTTCTCTGCTCCAGACACTCCAAAACAGAACGGTGTAGTCGAATAACGCAATAGAACACTTTTTGAAGCTGCTCGATCCACGCTTAACTTTGCAAATCTTCCACTATATCTTTTGGATGAAGCTGTTTCAACTGCATGCTTCACTTAGAATAGGAATATTATCAATCGATGCCTCAATATGATGCCCTACCAAGCCATGAATGGTCGAAAGCCAAGTATCTCTTTTCTTCACGTTTTTAGATGTAGATGCTTCATCAAAAACAATCACGATCAGCTTACAAAGTGTTTACCCAAAGCTGATGAAGTAATCTTTCTTGGGTACTCTACCAAATCAAAGGCTTATCGAGTTCTTAACCAGCGAACTCGAGTTCTAGAGGATAGCTTTGATGTCACCTTTGATGACAACATCATTCGGAATTCTTGCCCAACCCATGACACAACTCACATCATGGAGTCCGATGCTCTAGCACCAGGATGTCCGAACCAACAAAAAAAATTATGAATTTGACTTTAAAAACCTGTTTGGACATTCAGAAATAACTCTTGATTGGGAATCTTGAAGAAGAAAAACCTCATCAACCGAAGCTTCTGTTTCCTAAAATATTTCAGGTCCGACACCCAGTTTTCCTCCATTTGATTCCAAACCATTTCAACCTTCTCAGGTCAAGCTTCCCTTGAATCAAATGTAGTTGGATTCCAAGATGCAACTGATCAATTTGCTGAATTTGGTCCTCCTATCAACAATCACGATGAAGCAAATTTCTTTGATTTCCGACCTGAGGATGACGAAAATGTGTCTGGTTCAGAAGTTCATGGGGAGCATCATGCTCTAGTTCAAATTACTCAGGAGGAGCAACACAACCCATTGTTGATATAGGATCCTCTGCCATACAAGAGCTTCCGAAACTGCACATTCGTACTAAGGATCATCCTTCGAACCATGTTATTGGAAATCCAAACGCCGGTATATAAACTCGTTCTGCCACAAGTGTTCAAAATGAATGTCATTTCTCGGCATTTATCTCGACGGTTGAACATAAATACATCAAGGAAGCATTACAACATGTTGATTGGATTACAACCATGTTGGAAGAACTGGCAGAATTTGACAGAAATGAAGTATGGAATCTTGTTCCTCCTCCTCAGAATCATCCCATTGTTGGTACAAGATGGGTGTTTTGGAACAAACTAGACGATGCATGAGTTATCATTCGAAATAATGCAAGATTGGTGCCAAAAGGACTCACACAGACCGAAGGGATTGATTCGATGAGACCTTTGCTCCTATTGCCCGTCTTGAAGCCATAAGAATCTTCATTGCTTATGTTGCTCACAAAGGCTTTAAGGTTTACCAGATGGATGTCAAAAGTGACTTTCTTATTGGAGAACTTGATACTGAAGTATATCTCCAACAGCCTCCTGGTTTTGTCTATCTCTCATATCCGAACTACTGCTATAAATTCCAAAAATTTGTTTATGGCCTCAAGCAGGCTCCTTGTGCCTGGTATGAGACTCTTACTGACTTCTTAAAGCGCTCTAGTTTTCAAAGAGGTATTCTCAATCCTACCCTGTTCCGAAGGTCTAATGGAAAACATATCATGCTTGTCCAAATTTACGTTGACGACATCCTTTTTGGATCTACGGATTCATCAATGGTTACTAATTTTGCTAAACTGTTGGTCAATCTATTCCAAATAAGTATGAATCATGAAATGGGTTTCTTTCTTGGTCTCCAAATTAAACAAACCAATCGAGGAATATTATTCACCAAGAAAAGTACATCTCGGAACTTCTCAAGAAATACTCAATTGACACTTGAGCCTCTACTAAGGTCCCTATGGGTTTTAGACATAAAACCTTTTTGGACCCTTCATGTGTTGCTGTTGATGAAAAGAAATAAAGAGGAATGATTGGATCACTACTCTACCTAATAGAAAGTCATCCCGACATCTTGTTTTTCAACATGTTTGTGTGCTAGATTTCAAGTCCATCCAAAGATGTCTCATCTCTTGGCTGTTAAGCAAATATTGCGATACCTCAAATGTACAAAGAGTCTAGGAATTTGGTACCCAGCAAATGAGAGTTTCCTCCATCAAGCATATTCCGATTCGAACTACGACGATATTTAATTGGATAGAAAAAGCACATCTAGTGGCTGTAAATTTTTGGGTGGTCGTTTGATTAGTTGGTCATCTAAGAAACAGAACTGCATTGCACTCTCAATAGCTAAAGCGGAATACATTGTGGCTGCTAGCTACACATCTCCAGTTCTTTGGATGAAATCACAACTCTTGGACTATGGTTGTTGGTTTTAACGAATCCCAATCTATTGTGATTCGCAAAGTGCCATTGTCATTTCACATAATCCAATTCAACACTCTATGACGAAGCAAAATCTATATACGATATCATTTCATTAAAGATCATTTTTGAAATGGTAACATCGAACTTATTTTTGTTCCATCTAACAATGAAATTGCTGATGTCTTTACCAAGGCATTAGACGAAACCAAATTCAATGGTTTTCTGAACAAAATGAGTATGATGATGCCTGATCCTCAGTTCTTTCAAGAGGTTTGTACTATATGATGGCAACAGTTCTTTCAAGAGTTTTGTACTATCTGATGCCTCATCCTTAGTTCTTATAGTTCTAAGTTGTATATATCACTTCATCATATGGAGTTCATGACCAATATAGTCACATTGGTATTAATTTTATCTCGGAAGTTACTTCATAAGTTTGGTAAGAAGATCATCTCGAAATTCATGTCTGGAACAGTATTGAACTTTCATCTCAATTTATGACCAAGATCAGATCCTTCTTGTCTTGCAGTCTCAAAATGTGTTTCACAAAAGTCCACTGAGATCTTCATATCTTTCACCTCTGATATTTAGTCCGAGTGTTTGCAATCTCGTAATCTATATTATGTACAAGAGTTTTCATTCTAATATTGAAATTATATTATGTCTGCTCATCTTGGAACCTTTGTGCTCCGAGATCATCACATAAACTTATCTCGGACCGTTAGTGCTTCGAGGTCACTTCATATTCTCATCTCGAACCTTTTTCAAGT
The DNA here is from genome assembly GCF_002870075.4 of Lactuca sativa. NCBI lineage: Eukaryota > Viridiplantae > Streptophyta > Magnoliopsida > Asterales > Asteraceae > Lactuca > Lactuca sativa. The sequence goes on along the minus strand of NC_056631.2, from coordinate 227,829,817 downwards.
TATGAGATCTTATCACAATTTCATCTCTAATATTTCCTAGTCAGAAGTTCAAAAGGTTTTCATGATTTTGCTTTCGAAACGTGTTTCTCCTAAATAACTCAAATGGTTACTTTTTAATGATGATTATCCCTTTTAATCCTCGAAAATTACACCACTTTTTGCACACGTCTCCTTAAATTAAATATCCCATCACCCAAGTGACGGTTTCTATTTTGCACATCACCACACATTTTCCTGTAGCCGTTGCAGGTCAACTCAATCCATTTTTGGCAAAACATTAAATGCGGTCCGTTTCCAAATCTGAGTTTCATCGTTACTTTTCCAACCCGACCCATCCTTTCCTGGACCTATAAAAGTACCCCAAAACCTCTTTTACCCGTCACACTCCCAAAACCATCATATTTCTTTCTCTCTACTAAATTGTTGTTCAAAGCATCAAAACCTGTAACAATGGCTTCTTCACAATCTGTTCCCAAAATTTCCAAATCCTCTCCAAAAAAGAAGTCTTCCAAAGGGTCTGCCTCGTCCTTGTCGACTGAACCTTTCCTAAGGGATACGACTCAACTCTTCTCTCTAGACCCCATGGACTATGATGAGTTAATCCGGGCCGTGATTGAGTCTATCGGTCATCACCATGTCCCAGTTCCATTCACCAAATCTAGACCCACCGATTCCTCTTTGTCTTTTCCACACAACTTTTGAATGAATCAAGACCGAGAATGATGTTCTCGAGACAAAAATCACAGGTGATCGTATTGTGCCTGTTCACAAGTCCACTTTCTTAAAAGCGAATGAAATTCGTGAAAACCCGTAAGGCTTCAAGGTCCAAGAACCATCTGCTAAAGAGTTCCAGATGTTTGTTAATCAAATTTGATATACAGCAGAGTTTAAGGCAAAGAGGTTCACGAAATCACCTATTTCAGGCCTTTGGACAGTCCTCATGCATTTTATTCTTAGAGGTCTGTCTTGGAAGCATGGTGGTACAGACACTCTCAACAAGGATTGGCTTACGTCATGTACATTATTTTCATAGGGAAACAAAATGCTTTAGATCTCGCAGAAGTATTGTGGCATGACTTTCGATAGTTTTCCATCAATCGCAAGCCTCATGAGTTTTTGAGTTCGAGATTTTGGGCTCTGACCATCCAACAACATTACCGTGAAATAAGTGAACCAGTTCCTATGGATACGATTCCAAAAAAAGATATTTCTTTGCTTTAAAACTATCAAGTCTTATCACCTTCTGGACCAAACATCTTTCGGATCCATTAGGTAATTGTCGGAACACATGCTAGCCACCCTACCTTCCGAGTCAATTCATTTAAAACAACATTTGGAGACTTTGATTTTGTATAACCACACACAATCCACCCTTTTCTCCATTGGGCCCATCTCGGACATGGCCAAGGTTGTTCCATCTGGTGGTAAGAAAAAGAAATCTATCAAACGTAAGACCTCTCCTTCTAAACCAAAAGCCAGAAAGAGATCCAAATTCGGTTCTTCCTCTCAACAGGAAGGAACCAAAGACATCTCGGTTGACTTTGACCATCCTCTTACCCTTCCTACCCACTCTTCCGAAGTACCCTTCGGAGCTTCAAAATCACAATCACACACTCATGGGGAGTCTCCAAATAATCCACCCTCACCTTCCCACCATGGTATTATTGGTGTTAAAAAAGTTCCTTGCAACCCTGGAACAAACCAATGAGTCATCTTGGAAAACCCCATTCTTTCTTCACAAGCACGGTCCGAGATCCCTGTCTTGAACCTTAAGGATTTTGAAGTAGGAGCTATCCCTCCTACCTCGGAAGCCATAACTGGTTTGATACCTAGAAGCCATAATGATCCTCTTTGGGAAGATTTTTTTAGCAGGGCACATACGAGGCATCATGAACTTTCCATACCTCAGATTGAAGAAACTCTCATCTCGATGAAAAATAGGGCCGTTCGAAGCAACTTGCCATTTATTGCTCCAACTGATGAAATCATAGATTTAGAGTTTGCTTACGGAGAAACACCAGATAACATCATCTCAGACGATCCTCCTAAGGCTCAACACCATGATGCTTTGCACCCCGATCCTGAGGAAGAACTTTCAGGTGAAGTTTTGTTCAATGACGATAGTACTTCGATTGCTGCTCAACCACTATTTTCCACACTTCATCTCCTAACCAAGCCATCTTCTTTGAGGCAAGTGTATGATTTTAGGCTCTCCTCTTTTTCTTTTGAACCTGTTGATGAAGAGATCAAGATTGACAAACAATCACATATGCATCTTGGAGGTGAAAAAGAGTCTACTCCTCCCAAGGTAGATAATATAGCCAATGTAACTAAGGCTAGCCCCTCCGAACCACTTGTCAACCAAGAATATGATAAAGCAAAGTCTTGGACCTCCACTTCGGACATGGTATCATCAGATGGTAATTATGTTGATCCCTTTTCCCTTTTGGAACTCTGAGACAATGTCTCTGCAACTATAAAGAAGGCCGAATCAATTGAAACCTCAATGGCCGAATTCGATGCCAAGATTGATGAAAACGTTTTTGGTCTAGACTCCAAGCTAGATGCAATTTTAAATTCTTTATCTAAAGCCACAAAGTCCGGACCTACCACGGCTGAACGGGAAGCTCAACTTGATCAACTTATTAAACTCCATCTCAAACATACCATCAAGGAGGCTAAACAAAAATACTATACCTCTCTCAATCATTACCTTAACAACATCACCAAAATGCTGAATGTTCACGATGATTTGATCTATTCTACAAATGAGCTACGCCGGCCATGAAAAACAAATCTAGAGACTAGAGAAGGGGATCTGAAAGAAAGATGAGATGAATCTGATCATAAAACAAGTCCTTATCAAGCTCCTTTGGGCATCCTGGAACATTATGGATGTCCCAAATAACAAATTTCATGAGTTGCTCTTGATTCTTGGCCAACCCTTCGATAACCTCAAAGCTCAGGCTCCCACACTCGAAGCTTTTGATGCTCTGACCATGCAGATGAATAAAAGTTTTCAAAAGGTGTTCAACAAGTTCTCGGATCTCAAAGCCTCTACATTGCTTGCACCGGATGTCGGGTTATCCATTTCAAGAGGGGGAGAAGGCCCCAGCAGGAGAAGTCAACCCTATCCTTGGAAACCTATCTTAGAGTTAGACTCTGAGATGAAAACTCTGATGACTCTTTACTATTTCTTTCAGGTTCTCCAGATGATAATGTTAATGATGAAGATAAGTACATCTCCAATGCCATCATAGGGATTCCAGCTTCGAAAAAGTTCCTAGGAAAAGTACTTTCCGAGGAACAACAACAATTATTTGATCAAGAAGGATCAAGAGATATCAAGACTCATAACTTCGACGGAACCCTAACAGAATTGGAATATTCCGTCCATTCTCTGTTAAGTACGACAAAGGTGTCAACTGATGACTAAGTCATGATGATGTGTCAACACCTGATTGGTCAAGCCATTTCATGGGCTTTTTCAAAGCCTATAAATAGGCCCCTTGGAATCCATTATAAAGTTGCTCAATTTTGTTCATTTTGCTAATTTCCTATTCATTCTACATAATTGTTGTTTATATTAGTTTTCAGAGAGCCGTTTGAGTGTTTTAGTGTGTTTATCATTCAAAAACATGTAACTGAATCTTTATGAATATGAGATACTTCTGAATCATTGATCTTAAACATAAAAAACGTTTTGTTATTAACTTGGTTGATTCATAACTATTTATTTTCCACATTATTTTCCACTTGAAGATTCTGAAACTCTGTTTTAGTCTGTTCAACACTTGGACTATTCTACAAGTCTAAGGTTTACTGAATTTTCTCATTTCTTTAGTTAGTATCAGAGCTCGTGTGATCGACTATGAGACTTAGAAAATTTTTCACAAAAAATATTTTTTTTCTTCAAGTTTCAAACTAGTATTACTTGTTCTCAATGGCAATTGTGAATCAAAGCAAAAATGTTCTCTATTAAGTTTTAGTTGCAAACAGTCTTGGAGCAGGAAATCGTGCACCTATCCTTGTGCCAACTGAATACACTTCATGGGCAGATCGCATCAAGTACTACCTGGAAGGTCATGACTCTCACATCTGAACCTTCATTTCCACTAGGAAACACATTATATAATTTTTGAAGGATATCAGAGTTCCTAAAGCCGATGTCTCTTTTGAAACCTCCAAATCCATTTATGGATCAATTTCTATTGTTGCTCAACTTCGTGAGAGGAAAATCAAGAAGTTTGATGCTAACGCAATGAATGAGCTCTTATCTGGAATTCCTCATGACATCTATGAGCAAGTTACTAATGAATATAAGAGTTCACCCTTCAACGTCTGGAATGCACTAAAGAAACAATTCAATGGAACTAACTAGATTCTTGCAAACAGGAAGAAAGCCACATTGATAGATATGGAAAACTTCAAAATGTTAGCTCATGAAACTCTCTTTGATGCATATTCCAAGTACGAAATTGTTTTCATCAAGGTGAAGAAGCTCAAAGCTGAAAGATCGCAAAACGCTTTCAATATGAAATTCTTGAACAATCTATCTCCTAAATGGGATACAATGTACATGATCATACTACAAATTACAATCAATTTAGATACCATGTCTTTGTTTGATTTGTATGCTGAACTACAACAACATGAGCCAAAAGTCCACAAGCTAGCTCAAGTTACTCCCTTTGATAATCAAGTGATTTCCTTGGGAAATACAATACTCATGGAAAATCATTCTCAAAACTTCATTGCACATTATAATCCAACTCCAAATCAATTTGTTGATTAGTTTTCCAACCAATGACATGAAGCATATCCTTATCAAAGTGCAAGTATGGCTCAACAATACAATCAGAATCCCAACATGCTAACTCAACAACCTCTTTATATAGCAAATGGGTACATGGAAAATCATCAAGCTTTCATTAGAAACTCAATGGGATTTCCTCAATCCAAACTTCAAAGAGTTTGTGAACAAGCCAACTGGGAACTTTGGAGCACAATGCTATCAGCAACCCCAACACTATCATCATAACTCTAGAAACTTCCAAGGAGGAAGCAATAGCCAAAAAAGCTTCAAATCTTAAAATTCAAATTTTGAAAGTTACAACCCTCAGAGGATGAAAGCATGGATTAAAGATAAGAAATCGAAGTTCTATGATTATAATGAAGTAATCAGGTGCCACAACTGTCAAGGTGAATATCATTTTGCCAAGGATTGCAAAATGAAGACCAAGAAGATCAAAGATGAAGCACGCTATCTTCAAAAGGTAGAGCAGATCAAGAAGCAATAAAAAGCCAAAGATTTGATGATAATGGAAACTCCAAATATGGAAGTTTAGGAAACAAATGATGAAGTAGATCAGGCAGAAGCCTATAAAAACTACTTCCACTTCATGGCAGATGATAACAAATAGCCTTCTCCTCTCCATCAACAAGTTGTTGAGAAGGTAAACTTCATGGTTTGTGATAATCATTTAATTATTGATCATTTTCTTGATGACATTGACCATATTCTTGAAATAATCAAAGAATATGTCACTAATGTTGAATATCATGTCAGTTACTACAAAGATAAACTGACGACTATTCACCTTAGATTTGAAGAATTGAGATGTAATACGGCTAAGTTAGAGAATGACATTACAATCAAAACTGAGGCACATCTTACATAAGTTGAATAATATGAAATTTTATTGAATAAACATGACATTAATGTAAAAGACAATCGTGAGATGTACGCCCAAATCAACACAAAAATCAATAGTTATAAGGCATCAAAAACCCTTCTTGAACATAACTCACATGCCATTGTCAATGGACCAAAACCATCATGGATCAAATATGGTCTTGGTTATGACGAAATGAACAAGCAAATCATGAGTCCTAACACTTAACCAAAGTTGTTGCCATGTGATCCAAGTCTCTTCAATGTAGACATTGAGGACCAAGAAGAGGTGGTAACTTGCAGTCCTGATGTAATTACCAATTAGATCTCAAGCATCCTATTCGAAGTCACATCATCCCATGATCTTCCAAACTTGGACACTAAGTCTGACTCTCCAATTGAATTTTCTCATGAATTTCCCACCATGGAATGTTTCAACTCAGAAGATACAACTTCTGAAAAGTCAAATATCTCTGGCTTAATATCTAGTGATAAACAACCCAAATCATATGAGCTAGTAGAATATTCGAAGACTAAACCCATTGAATTCCTCGGTCAAGAAACATTTCCATCTCTTAATGCTTCAGTCTCTGGAACAAAGGACTTAGGATGTAAATATTCTAAGAAACAACAGAATGGGAAATCTCCAATTCAAGTCAACAAGGGTGATACCTTGAATACTGTGAGTGTTGAGAAAAATGTTGTTCCAATACTCAGGAGACCTTTCGTTCCAATAAAAATCATTTCACCCAGTCCCGAACAACAAGAGACAACTGTAAATCCAACTAATGTCTCTAAAGATAAGGGAAAAGAAAAGGTTAATGTATCTAAAGAACAAGGTCCAACGTAGTCCATCCTTCAAAACCCAAAGTGGTTATGACTACAAATACTGACAAGGGTAATGAAAAGGATAGAAAGATCAAGAGTGTACCAAAGGCTAAGCCAATCCAAAGGAAGACCAAACATACCATTCCTCCCAAAACTTCAATGACTCTAAGAATCTCTCCTTCAAATCATGGTTTCTCAAATTCTGAATCTCCAAACCAAACTGAAATCAAATATCAGAATAGTTTCAGACCTAACAATCTTATTTATTTGTCTGAAATGATAAGGCCTAAACCTGTTTAAACCAGCCCATTCATGTATCAGAATAGTAATTACCCTATGAATTCTATTCTTGGTCCATATTGTGGTTTTAATCCATCCATTGGAGGGAACCACATGTTTGGGGAAACTTTGGGTTTCCAAAGATCAATCAGTTTAGAGGAAATACCTAGTTTTCCATGTTTGATCATTCTAGAATGACTATGGACTTTGGATTTCCCTCTCTAGGAATTCCAACTCAATTCACAAACTTTCCACCCTTCCCACAGACCAAACCTCAAAAGAAGACCACTAAGAAAGCCAAAAACAAGGTTTCTAAAAACCAAGCAAAACCGAAAGAGGTTAATGTAAAAACAGAAAAGGCTATCACAACTCCAACGAGTCCAAAGAAAATTAACACTCAAGGACCCAAACAAACATGTATACCTAAACCTTCTCTCTAAAAGCATGCTTTTTGTGTCGGGGTACCACATGATGATACATGGTACATTGACAGTGGATGCTTCATGCACATGACCAAGCACAAAGGATATGTTAGAGATTTCTGGATCATAATGCTAGGTCAGTATGTTAAGTTCAGAAACAACATGAAGGGAGAAGTTATAGGACTTGGAAACATATAGAATGATAAATCTATCCTTAAACATGTAGCATATGTAGACGTTCTTAAAAATAACCTTATTAGTATTGCACAACTTTGTGACAATGATCATCAGGTTTTGTTCACCAAAACCAAGAATTTGATTATGGATACCAATAAGCACATCCTTTTTGATTCCCCATGAAATGGGAACGTGTATCCTCTTGATATTGAACTAATTAAGGGAACCCTAGATATTTGTCTTCTTTCCAAAGCTACTTCTGACATTAGTTGGTTGTTGTCACACCCCTAAACCGAAAGGGCAGAAACGTTTGGGGGTGGAGGATGTCATGTACAGTATCACAACAATTGCATCATAGTAATCAAAGTAAACACAACCATTACATTGAATAAGTAAAATATTTACATTTGTTTGATACATAATTTGTATACACCAAAAGTATAACAAAATATTAAAGACGTGACTTTATATGCTTCGTTTTCTCAAAAGCTGCGGGAGTACCTGTCTACTTATTTCCAAAAAAATACAAGCGGTTATGAAAAGATTATCAACATTAAGTTGGTGAGTTCATAAACATGTTTTTGTAATGAGAACCTATTAAATGAATCTGTGAAAATGTTTGTATGTGTCCAAGAAAATCCAGTATTTTCTATCCTGTGAGTTCGTTACGGCGTTCCATAATGCATTAGTTCATATGTATGGTTACCAATATATGTATTGTGATATATTGTTTTCAATGAAAACCCTTATATATGAAGACCCTGGCTATCAAAAATAGGTATAGAATATTCCATTTGAAAACCCTGGATAGCACCAATATGTATAGTAGTTTCATTAATTAAAATAAAACCATGCGTTGAAATCCTTGGAATCCTCCAATTGTAGTATGTAGTAGTTTCATTAATGACAATAAAACTAATAAAGAATTAAATCCCGTAAACAAAGGGTTAGTTTATACTGTTGTGAGTTTGTATAACCATGCTTGATACGACCTAGTGACCTCTATGACATTCTTCAGGCATCGGGCATTATGACATTTGTCACCCTAGGCATGCCTGCCTAACTGTACCTAGCAGTTCAGGTGTAGGATAGTCAATCCCAAATAGATCTATTCACAAAACTCACATTTTACCTACAAGAGACTCTGGTTATACTATGATAGGGTTTAGCCCGCACTCATAAGGGTACAACTGAAGTGATGACTCACAAACCTGTATTAACTAGTTTACGTGCAGTGTTTTGTTCTCTCGTACTTGAATCTGAATGTATGTATTGTAGAGTAAAAATAATTATACTTAAATAATTATTTAGTAATGTACTCTTGTTATCTGAAAGATAGTAATGTATATCGTAAACTAGTTCTACCATAGTTTATATTTTCATTAATGTATAAACTCTGAAATTGTGAAATTGTGTATTGAAATCCCAAACTATACCTATTATATTTCGCACGTATGTTAAGTATTCGGTTCGTGTATTGTTCCTAAAAACTGTACAATTATAGTTGTGATTTTAACACTTCCTTTATGCTCAGCCTGTTACGAAAGGGATAAGATATTTAAACATTTCATAAAATGTGGTGATCTTTTGGTCGTGACAATTGCATAAGTTTTAATCCTGTTTGAAATTTTGTGTACAAAGTTCACAAAAACTATTTGTGATTGGCTTGTATCCCCCATGAAAACGTTAAAATAATAAAAGCGTAGGGGTATGAACTCACTGTTGATTGCGTGAAAACCAGACACTGAGACTGGAATGAGGACCCTCGAGTTGTTGTACGCGAAGTTAACGAAATGCTCATAATAATTAAACACATATTTGTATTTAAATTAGCGAATTGATTAACTAAAGTGCTACAAAACACTTTTTTTGGTTAAGGAATGTTACCGAGACTCGATCGAAGTGGAAAAGTGGGTTTGCAGCCAAGATTCACGATATACTGCTGATTGCGGCCGTGAAAGGGATTACGACCGTGAACTGTTCTCAGCCGTGAACGGTTTATTGCCTTGGAAGTGTTTATGGTCTTTGAAGGTTTGAAGGGTTTACGGCCGTGAACTGATTTCGACCCTTGAAAATTTGAAGATTTGAAGGTTTTACGTCCATGAAATCAAGAACAACAACACTTGATTTGATGATAAGTCGGATGTTTGATGCCCCAAAACAAGATCAAGAGAAATCTTGGGTTTTCGGGTGATGATTTTTAGAGAGAGAAAGAGTGTATGCGGCCTGAAAAGTATAAATGATGGTAGGGACCATGTATATATAGGCTGCGTGTATGGTTGGTGGTGGGGTCCACCAACCGTGAACGGTTTACGACCGTGATCGGGTTCATGGCTGTAAACTCCACTCAGACTGAATTTTTGTTGATTTTCGAGTAAAAACTCGGGTTTTCACGTGATTTTTGGTTCCGACTCTTATATAAAGATTAATTATACAAATAAATGGTTTTCCAAGCTAAGAATTTGACGGAACAAAATAAAATTCAAAAATTTATTTGACAGAATCAGGCTAACGTTAACGGAAAAAGTTTTGGGTTGTCACATCATCCCCCCAATAGAGGGAATTTCGTCCCGAAATTCTAACATAGAATATAAATCATGGAATCGAAAAAAGATGAGGGTACTTATGTTGCATTGAATCTTCTTGCTCCCAAGTGAATTGATGTCCCTGTTTGGCATTCTAGTGGACCTTTACTATCGGTATGCGACTTTGTTTCGTTCGTTTAACTTCCCGATCCTTGATTTTGACTGCTTCTTCCACGAAATTAAGCTTCTCGTTGATCTCGATCTCATCAACAGGGATCACAAGGGTTTCGTCGGATAAACACTTTTTAAGGTTTCACACGTGGAAGACAAGATGAATGTGGCTAATTTCTTGGGGTCAACAATGTTTGTAAGCTACGGGGCCAATCCTTGCAAGGATCTCGAATGGACGAATAAATATTAGATGTAGCTTTCCAAGATTTCTGAAGCGTGTCATGCCTTTCCAGGGTGAGACCTTTAACAAAACACGGTCACCAACCTGGAACTCCAAAGGTTGTCGTCTCTTATCGGCATAACTCTTTTTTCTATCTATTGAAGTCTTTTGTCGTTCTCGGATTTGTACTATCATTTTAGTGGTTTCTCGCATGATTTCTGGGCCAGTGAGAGAGCTCTCAGGGACTTGACCTCTAGCTAGCTTCTTGTCACCCACCTCAGCCCAACACAGAGGGGATATTCCCTTCAGCCATACAGGGCTTCAAACATCGCAACCTTGGTGCTAGTGTGATAGCTATTGTTGTTGGAGAACTCGACCATGGGAAAATAGGTACCCCACGACTTACCGAAGTCGATAACGCATGGTTTCAACATGTCTTCTAAGGTTTGAATGGTCCTCTTACTCCGCCCATCGGTCTGTGGATGGCAAGCTTTGTTCATATCCAACTTAGTTCCAAGAGCCTTCTTTAGTGATTGCCAAAATCTCAAGGTGAATCTGCTATCCCGATCAAGATAATGGACACATGCACACCATACAGACGAACTATCTCTTGGATGTAGATTCGTGTTAGTCTGTCCATCTTGAATGTTTCTTTGATTGGCAGGAAGTGGACAGACTTAGTCAATCTGTCGACGATTACCCAGATAGTGGAGTCATGGGCAATTTACTGATGAAATCCATTGCAATTCCTTCCCACTTTCACTCAAGTATTTCTGGCTGCTGAAGTAGACTCCCGGGCTTTTGACATTCCACCTTCACCTTGGCGCAAGTTAGGCACTTTCCCATGAAAGTAGCGATCTCTGCTTTCATGTTTGGCCACCAATAAAGCTTTTTGAGATCTAGATACATCTTATCTGAACCTGGGTGAACGGAGTATCTAGACTTATGATCTTTGTTCATGACAACCTCCATGTAACCACCGAACTTTGAGGTCCAGATCCGGTTCATGAAATAGTAAAGTCCGTCTCCTTTGACCTCTTAGTTCTTTTCCCTTCCTCTCAAGACTTCATCCAACATATTCTCTGGTTTCAAGGCTTCCAGCTGAGCCTATCTGATTTGTGGACAGATGGGAATGGATGGTCATTGTCAGTGCCTTCACTCTACGACCTGAATACACTTTCCGACTGAGGGCATCTCTACCACATTGGCCTTGCCTGGATGATGGCGTATTTCACACTCATAATCATTATAGTCAGTGAAGATGGTGCACTTAGTTCCATAGAGATAATGTCTCCAATTCTTTAACACGAAGACCATTGCTCCCAACTACAGATCGTGAGTTGTATAATTGACTTTGGTGCTTTCAAACGTCTCGAGGCATAGGAAATAACCTTTCCTTGCTGCATGAACACACATCCTAGGCCCTGATTAGATGCATCGCAATAGACAACGAAGTCTTCCGTCCCTTCTGGCAGAGAAAAGATAGGTGCGCCGCATAAGGCCTGCTTCACTGTTTGGAACGCAGTGTCTTGATTATCTCCCTAACTAAAGGTTACACATTTCTGAGTCAGGGCGGTTAGAGGCTTAGCAATCCTGGAGAAATATTGGATAAAACTACAATAGTAGCTAACAAGAACTAAAAATTTATGAATTTTTGTGGGTGTCTTCGGTGCTGACCAATTCTCAATCGCCTTGATTTTAGAAGGGTCCACGTGTATGCCTTCTTCACTAACCACATGACCAAGGAAAGTTACTTTTCTGATCCAAAATTTGCACTTTGAGAATTTTGCATATAGTTTCTTTGCCCTTAAAGTTTTTAGAACTAGCCTCAAGTGTTGTCCGTGGTCTTCCTCACTCCAAGAATAGACAAGTATATCATGTATGAATACTATCACAAAATTCTCAAGGAATGGGTGGCACAGTCGATTCATCAGATCCATGAATACTACAGTTGCGTTGGTTAGACCAAAGGGCATCACTAGAAACTCATAGTGACCATACCGAGTCCAAAATGTTGTCTTAGGAACATCACCCTCATGGACTCGTAGCTGATGGTACCCTGATCTCAGGTCTGTCTGTGAGAAATAACCAGCTCCTTTAAGTTGATCGAAGAGGTCGTCGATTCGGGGAAGAGGGTAACGGTTTTTGATGGTAAGCTTGGTTAGTTCGCTATAATCTATGCACATCTGAAAGGAACCATCTTTCTTTTTCACAAACAACACCAGGGCTCCCTAGGGTGATGAACTTGGTCTGGTGAATCCCTTGTTGAGTAGTTCGTTCAGCTGGCTGGATAATTATTGCATTTGTGCCGGCACTAGACGGTAAGGGGATTTAGCTACGGGGGTAGCTTTGGGGATTAAGTCGATTTGGAACTTGACTTGGGTCTCGGGAGGAATTCCGGGAAGATCTTCGAGGAAGACATCAGGAAAGTTGTAGACTTTGGGGATGCTCTCGAGGTCTTTAACCTCCTGTTTCTCATTAATGACATGGGCTAGGAATGTATGACACTCATGTTTCATATATTTTTGGGCTTTGATGCAGGAAATGATACGAAGGCTTGAACTAAGTTTATCACCATAGATAACAAGGGCGTCGCCAGATGGCAGATTGAGACGAATGTATTTTTCATAACAAAGAGTATCAACATGATTGGGGCTCAGCCAATCGATGCCGATGATGACATCGAAGCTTTTTATGGAAACTGACATAAGGTCGATTGGAAAAGAATGGTCGTTTAAGTTAAGGGTACAACCTATGAATACGTCGCTAGTGCTCTCTTTCTTTCCGTTATCCATCTCTATGGTGAATGTTTCGGTTAAAGTTTGGGATTTATGCTTGAGTAGATGTGTTAATGCATGACTAACAAAACTTCTCCCCGCACCACAATCGAAAAGAATGCTTGCATAAGAATTATCAAGGAGGAACGTACCCGTAACTACGGTAGGATCAACGACTGCTTCCTCCTGGCCCATGGCTAGCACTCTCCATGTGTTGCTAGTTGTTGTTTTTGAGAAATTTCTCTTAAAGTTACCTATCTCCCCACAGCCATAGCATGCTTGACTAACACCCACTCCAGGAGCCTGATTGGTTGGTTTGACTTGTGTCGTGCAGAAATGGGTTGTGTGTCCCTTTTTGCCACAACTATTTCATTGCATGTCATGGAAGGGTTCGTGATGATGAAAGTTATAGTTATCGCTCCATGGAAGGGTACCATCATATCGACTGGCAGGTGCTTGAGTTGCACGAATAGCGGCAGGAGTGGTAGCAGCATGAACTGCTACTACTTGTTGTTTCTTTGAGGGCTCCTGTGGAGACTTGCTCTTGCGTTTGTTCTAGAAATTTTTCTTATCACCACTCTCCTTTGCTGGTTCGGGAACAGCTGCCACAACTCCATGATCAACCCCGTGATCTATCAGGGTCTGTGATAGACGCTTAGCGTTGTCAAACGTGAGAGGTTTAGCAACCAAGATGTTCCCTTGAGTTGGGGGTGTCAATCCCTATATGTACCTATCGATTTTTTTGCTTTCCGGGGTGACCATACTAGGACATAGATGAACCTGGTCACAGAACCTAGCAGTGTAGGTAGAAATGTTGGAACCCTTCAACTTCAGTTACGGAGCTCGTGCCCAGCTTTTTGATTTCACCCCTTAGGCAATACTCTGCAAGAATTAACTCTTTCAAACTCTTCCAACGCATGGCATTGACTACTAGCAGAGTTTGGGACTTGACTCGGCTATTCCACCAATTCAGTGCTCTATCAGTGAAGGTGCAGGCGGTGAACTTCACCATGCTTACCTCGGGGCACGTATAAATCTCGAAAATTGATTCTATCTTTTCGAACCAACGAGTTAGGGCAATGACACCTCCATTTCTGTCAAAGTATTTGGGTTTCACATTCACAAAGTCTTTGTAGGAACACTCCTTCTGGTGTCCCTTACCACCATCAAGATTAAGGGGATGGGTACCACATCCCGACCTGCTAGAGCCGCCAGAATTGATCTGCGACATCGCGACAGCCACAACGGCCGTAATCGCTGCTTGGAACATTGCAGGATCGAACTGAGGAGGTGGTGGAGGCAGAGTATCATTGTTATTTCTATTGGTTCTCTTCCTGGGAGGCATATTTCTCTAAAAGATACAAGGGGAAAATAACGATAAGCCTTCTACTGATTATGAATCAGATATTCTCGAGAAAGATATAACTTAATCTTATATAAATAACAAAGATCTACAATAATGGTTTACTAACATAAACAAGGAATTGCACGTCTTTCATGTGAGAGGATTAGTAATACTTGTAACAATTTCGTGCAGTGTTACAGAACCATCAAATACTCCTATAGTATTTTAACTATGTGCTTCATTAGTATAGGATTTGGTGAGTTTTAGACTTGTCATGACACCACAGTCACTCCTAAACACATGTTGGTCATATCTCAGACATATATAGTTGATCAGGTTATATTGGCCCCACATATGATTTCATAACTATTCAGGTTTAACCGTAGTACCCTACTCGTCCTAAATAATTTTATGTAGTTCTTAGTATGTTACAGCTTCTTGTATGTATGTATACTTGTATACTTCTTGTAAAATAATTATATTTTACGGTATACTTTTAGTTTCAGAGCGCTTCGGCCCCTTTAGTATTTATAGTTGTATACCTTTTAATGTTTGGTATACTTAGTTCACTATAAATAATAACTCTGATACCAATATGTCACACCCCAAACCGAAACAGTGAAAACGTTCAGGGGTGGAGGACGTCATGTACAGTATCACAACAATTGCATCATAATAATCAAAGTAAAAACAACCGTTACATTGAATAAGTAAAATATTTACATTTGTTTGATACATGATTTGTATACACCAAAAGTATAACAAAATATAAAAGACGTGACTCTATACGCACCGTCTTCTCAAAAGCTGTGGGAGTACCTGACTACTGATTTCCTGAAAATACAAGCTGTTTTAAAAAGAGTATCAGCATTAATCTGGTGAGTTCATAAGCATGTTTTTGTAATGAAAACCTGTTAAACGAATATGTGAAAATGTTTGTACGTTTCCATTAAAATCCAATATTTTCTATTCTTTGAGTTCGTTACGGCGTACGATAATGTATTAGTTCATATGTCTAGTTACCAATAGATGTATTGTATAATATTGTTTTGAATGAAAAATTTTTATATGAAGACCCTGGCTATCACCAATAGGTGTAGAATATTTTGTTTGAAAACCCTGGATAGCACCAGTATGTATATTAGTTTCATTAATTAAAATAAAACCATGCGTTGAAATCCTTGGAATCCTCCAATTGTAGTATGTAGTAGTTCTATTAATGAAAATCAAACTAATGACGAATGAAATCCCGTAAACAAAGGGTTAGTTTATACTATTGTGAGTTCGTATAACCATGCTTGATATGACCTAGTGACCTCTACGACGTTCTTCAGGTGTCGGTCATTATGACATTTGTCACCCCAAGCATGCCTGCCTAACTGTAGCTAGCAGTTCAGGTGTGGGATAGTCAATCCCGAATAGATCGATTCACAAATCTCATGCTCTCCCTCTCGGAGACTCTGGTTATACTTTGATAGGATTTACCCTGCACCCCGAACGGTACAATTGAAGTGATGACTCATAAACCTATATTAACTAATTTACGTGCAGTGTTATGTTCTCTCATACTTGAATATGAATGTATGTCTTGTAGAGTAAAAATAAGTGTACTTAAATAATTATTTTGTAATGTACTCTTGTTATCCAAAACATAGTAATGTATACCATAAAGTAGTTCTACCATAGTTTATATGTTTATGAACGTATAAACTCTGAAAATTTTAAATTGTGTATTGAAATCCCAAACTACACCTATTACAGTTTGCACGTATGTTAAGTACTCGGTTTGTGTATTGTTATGAAAATTATGCAATTATAATTGTGATTTGAAAAATTCCCTTATGCTCAACATGTTACAAAAAGGATAAGATATTTAAAAATTTTCATAAAATGTGGTGATCTTTTGGTTGTGACAATTGCATAAGTTTTTATCTTGTTTGAAATTCAGTGTATAAAGTTCACAAAAACTATTTGTGATTGGCATGTATCCCCCTTGAACACGTTAAAATAATATAAGCGTAGGGGTATCAGCTCATTCTTGATTTCGTGAAAGCCGGACAACGAGACTGGAATGAGGACCCTCGAGTTGTTGTATGCAAAGTTAACGGAATCCTAATAATAATTAAACACATATTTGTATTTAAATTAGTGAATCAATTAATTAAACTATTCGAAAAAACACTTTGTTTTTTGTTAAGGAATGTTATCGAGACTCGATCGAAGTGGAAAAGTGGGTTTGCAGCTAAGATTCACGATGTAGTGCTAATTGCGGTCGTGAAAGGGATTACGGCCGTGAACTGTTCTCGGCCATGAACTATTCTCGGTCGTGAACGGTTTAATACCTTTGAAGGGTTTACAGTCTTTAAAGGTTTGAAGTGTTTACAGTCGTCAACTGATTTTGACCCTTGAAGATTTAAGGGTCTACGGTCGTGAACTCATGAACAACAACACCTGATTTGATGAAAAGTCGGATGTTTGATGCTCCCAAACGAGTTCTAACGTGGATTGAGTGATAGATGTAGAGAAATCTTGTGTTTTCGGGTGATGATTTTTAGAGAGAGAAAGAGTGTATGCGGCTAGAAAAGTATAAATCAATGTAGGAACCATGTATATATAGGATGGGTGTGTGGTCGGTGGTGGGGTCCACCATTCATGAACGGTTTACGGCCATGATCGGGTTCACGGCCGTGAAAACCACTCAGACCGAATTTTTGTTGATTTTCGAAGAAAAACTCGGGTTTTCGCGTGATTTTTGGTTCTGACTCTTATATAAAATTTAATTATATAAATAAATGATCTTGCAAGCTAAGAATTTGACGGAAAAAAATAAAATTCAAAAATTTATTTGAAGGAATCGGTATAACGTTAACAAAATAACTTTCGGGTTGTCACAGTTTTGGCATAGAAGACTCTCTCACCTCAACAATGGTTATATCAACAAACTCATTGGAAAGAATCTTGTGAGAGGACTACCGTTGTTAAAACATGACAACGGTTTAATTTATGCTGCCTTTAAACAAGGAAAATTTCTAAATCTCCTTACAAAATTATAACAAAACATAGTGTATCTAAATCTCTTCAGCTTATACATATCGATGTGTGTGGTCCCACTACAGTTCCTAGCTTAAGTGGTAAGATATACATTGTTGTGATTGTGGATGACCATACCAAATTCACTTGGGTTTACTTTCTGCGAAACAAATCTTAAACCACGAATGAGTTGATTAACTTCATTCGCTACATAGAAGTTAGGGTAGGCAAGCTACTTAGAAGGCAGAGAAATGACAATGGTGGCGAATTCAAGAACAACGCCTTATATAGTCTTCTTGTATCCAAAGGCATCAAGCAACCCTTTTTTACACCTTGCACTCCACAACATAATGGTGTAGTTAAAATGAAGAACCAGACACTATGTGAAGTTGCATGATCCATGTTGATCTTCGCCAACTTAGTGCAATATTTATGGGTAGAAGCCACTGTAGCCCCCTGTTTCACGCAAAACAGATCCCTAATCAACAACAGGCTTGAAGTAACTCCTTATGAAGCAATGAACAAGTAGAAGCTGAATGTCAAATTTTTTCACATCTTTGGATGTCTTTCTTACATCAAGAAAAATAGGGATTAACATGGAAATTTTGCACCCAAGGCTGATGAAGGTATCTTTCTTGGATACTGCCTTCATGCTGCGGCCTATAAAATTCTCAATAAGCAAACTAAGTGATAGAGGAAAGTATATCCAAACCACTTTGGTCCTCAAATGGTAGTACCATTTGATAAAATGAACCAGCCGTCACCTGCAAATACTTCTACTACAGTCCATGCTATTGAAGTAGCTCTTGAATTCCTCTTTTTAACTCAACCCTCAGCCCTATAATCAGAAAAGTTCATAAAACAACTTCTCTTGATGTCTCTCAACCTCATCAACCATCAAAAGACTCTAGTTCCACCAAAGCTCGTGTTGAGGTGGAAACATCTTCGAATGATTCTATTCTTAAAAGTCCTTTAGAATCTTCTGAGCCATTTACCCCAACCTCCCACCATCAATGTGGACCAGTCATAACACCAGTGACTGCATCTTTTAAAGAAGAACCACATTTGGATGGTTCCATTCATAAAGGTAATTCACAATCCTCCTGACCATCCAATCCATGGTTTCAGGGGGAATCCCACTCAACTAGTTCTAATCCCTAAAGTTCCTTCACATCTACTCCATCTGTTGAATTGAAGCAAGCAACAATTGAGGGGGGACCACCTATTTCAGGCAGTTCTAGATAATTTCAAGATGGTATTTTTGAAGGAACATTCACTTCTGACAACCCACCTCGTATAAAAGAACAATATGAGACGGTTTGCACCCCTCAAACAGTTAAGGAAAGTCGTGTCACAAAATGGAAAAAGGATTATCTAGCCGGACAAATGATAGGTGATTTAGATTTTAGAGTAGTGACTCGTTCAACAACCAAGAATCAATGATTATATGCAAGCTTTCTATCCATGATAAAGCCCAAAGGAATCAAAGAGGTCGTATAATATGTAGATTGGGTAAATGCAATTCAAGAAGAGTTAGCTGAATTTGAATGCAACAATGTGTGGGACTTAGTCCCAACACCAGAAGGAGTATCATTTGTTGGTTCAAGATGGGTTTACAGGAACAAGAGTGATGAATATGGAGTCATCATTAGGAACAAAGCCAGAATGGTTGTCAAAGGCTACTCAAAACAAGAAGGCATAGACTATGATGAAACCTTTGCACCTATTGCAATAATAGTAGCCATTAGGAATTTCTTGGCATTTTTGCACACAAGAAGTTTAAGGTTTACCAAATGGATATGCAGTGTGCATTCTTAAATGGCAAAATCGACAGGGATGTCTATGTTAAACAATCTCCTGGATTCGAAGATCCAAATTTCCACACACATTCCTATAAGCTTCAAAAGGTTGTCTATGGATTGAAGCAAGCTGTAAGAGCATGGTATGGAACACAGTCCAAATTCTTGGATGATTCCAGATTTCAAAGAGTTTATATCGATCCCACTATCTTTAGGAAAATCCTTAACAACCATCTCATCGTTTTGCAAATCTATGTCGACAACATCATATTTGGTTCAACTAGCAAGGACCCTTTATTACGTGAATTTTGATTATACACTAGGGTTCTAGGGTTTATACTTTGTTTCTCATTATTGTATGTTCAATTAGAGAAAATGTAGATCTTCAATTACAGTTGTATACACACATAGGATTGTATGTTTTGCTCAAAATCCATCAGTGGTATCAGAGCCTATGTTCAGTTTTCTATTGAACTGATACTAATATGAACTTGAACAGGGAAGAGAAAACAGAATCATCATTTTGTTCTTCGAACTCATCGAGTTGTTTCTTCGGACTCGACGTGTTTAACTGCAACTCAACGAGTTGGTCCTCCAACTCGACGACTTTATGCGTCAGACCTTGATTTCGGATTTTGTTGCCTAACTTGATTTACTAGGTTAACATTTGGTAATTATCTTTTATTAAATCTGACACAATCCGTTTTTGTGGCAATATTAGATAATTAATTATGACCTAAATGTTAGGATATAATTATGAATTGGATAGTGTTGATTTTATTTAATTATAATTATCCTTATGGATATGATTAATAGTTTAATTAAAGGATAATTAATATATTCATAATTGGTTACTAAATAATTAATTTCATTATTAATTGAAGTTGATTTTAAGGTTGCTTAAAACTTAAATTAAAAGGTTTAATTGGAAATTGAAAATGTACACCTTAAATTACATTCTTATGGATTTTGTTAATAATTTAATTAAATTATTAATTAAAGGATAATTAATAAATCCATATATGGTTTAAATTTAATTAACTTAAAATTTTATGATTAATTATTTTTTTTTATTCTCAAATTCATCTTACACTATATATATATATATATATATATATATATATATATATATATATATATATATATATGTATATATATAATTAAGAGTTTAATATATATTATACGTATAGGAAAAGTTAGTCGAATCGCTAGTACCCCTCATTCACAAAGCCATGGTATAAGGGGAGTTTAAGGAAGCGACCTGTAAAATGACCGCCATTAGGTATCCGTTCTTATGTACCGCTCTTTTGTTTGGTGTAGGGTCGTTAGCCGAATGGGTTAGATATGACTATTAATCCTCATTAAAGTATAATGATAAAGTAACTAAACCATTTTTTAAAATCTCATTCTTAGTTACTTTAGGAAAAATGCGAATTAAATGTTAACCTATGAAATTGTACATGACACCTTATTGGTCGTAAGTGGAGCGTCTGTGGTTAACCGCACACTAATATGGGACTAATACTTTTGGCAATGGGTGTCTCGTAAATTATCATTGAATTAATGGAGCACGTGTGGTAACCGACATGTTAATTTCGGATGATAAATGACATCGAGAGTATCAAACTAATTTGCATGGTTATTCACATCGCGTTTGTGGTCCTTGACATCCCAGTCACAAAGTGAGAGCATAATCAAGATTAAACATTTCATTGAATAGTTCAATGAATCTCAAAAAGATCTAGGAGTTTCATAAGCTTGAAATTGGTAAATGCTTTACCTACTTAAAATAGATTAGAATTTGATTACAACATCCATCTTCAGAATTCGAATCGAAAATATGGATCCTAACCTTAATTTGAATTTTGTGTTAATAATTAAGGACTAAAATCAACTAACTTGACTTCTCTTTTCTCCCTTTATAGATGTCGAATCAAGATAAGAATGGTTCTCCTCGTTCTTGTGGAAATGGTTTTCCTTGTGAAGATGATTTTCCATGTGTTGATCAAGGTGAAAGAATGTTCCCTTCTTAAAACAATGGTGGAAATGGAAATCATGCTTCTTCGACTCTTCCTCCACCTCCTCCAGTGACTCTTCTTAAGTCATGTCTTTTTAAAGTTGAAAAGTACAAAGTCACTTAATCCCTATTGGTTAGTAAACATCCATATTTAAAGTCTGTTTGTGCACATGTTCTGAAAATAAAATCGCACATTGACATATTGGGAATGTTTGGTGTCGTTTTACCAAGGGAACTGACCATTGATTTGGTTCTACTTTTACTTCCTGACTCATATAGTCAGTTCATTAAATACTTTTATGAAAGGTACCATGACGTGACCCTAATCAATTTGACATATTTGTTGATTGCCTCTGAAGCAGAAATGCTTAAGATCACAAATCAAGCGAATACGTTTGAAGGATCTGTCTCCCAACTTTTCTTGGACATTGACAATGGCAACATTGGTAGTCTATAAAAGGCTTCTCTTCCCAATGGAAAGGGATCAGCCAAGGTCAAACTGTTTGACCATATGGTAAAGAGAAAGGCCAATCCTAAGAAAGTCCTCTGTGCTATTCCTAAAAAGTCCATAAGTTTCTATTGCCAATTGAAGGGGCATTAGATATGAAGCTGCCCAGAATACCTGAAAGATCTCAGAGATGGTAAAGTCAAGTCGTATGACTCTACTTTAGGTACATCCACTATCTAACTCTACTTTATTAAGTTCTTAATCATAGATTCTTAATAGATGCTGCGATAGTCAGATTTTGATATTTTTTGCAGGATCTAAGAGAAAGAAGGAAGCTTGAGAAGAGTAAGTTGAATCTCATCATGAGAGATGGATTTCGGTCGCATGGTTCGATGATCAAATTATAGAAGTTGTTGCATAGGAGTTATGATAGATTAATAAATTACTTACGAAATATCTAGAAACATAGTTTTCATTTATTTGCATTGTCAGGAAAAAAATTTCTGCATATTATCATATAACGCCCGCATTTCTAGACTAGGAATTATTGTTGATGTAATAGTCTACGTTAACCCTTGTAACTCTTTTTGAAGTATTAATGATGAAATATTTGAGGATTATGTGAGTTATGTGAATTATATGTTTATTTCCTTAATTATTATAATTTATTGAATTAAGAATAAAGTGAGCATAAAAATTTAAGTGTGAGATAAGCCCTATATCTTTACCTAAAGTTGTAGTGGTCGAAACAAGGATTCCGGAGATATAAAGAATGCCAAAATCCGAGTTATAAGGAAGAAGTTATGACCTGTCGAAGTTTCGCGACAGAACCACGCGACGCTGAATGACGTAAAATGTGAATTTGAGATAGAGCGATATTTAGCCTTAGTGATCTAAGCGATAGTCATAGAGTTCGTTAAACCAAGAGTGTGCATCAAAAGAACGCCCAAATCTGACTTCGTATGAGGAAGTTATGATTTTCCGAAGTTTCGACTTAGCAGTATGCAGCCTGAATACTCAATTTGAGATCAAGCGGTTTTTAGCCGAAACAATCTAAACGAGAATCGAAGATCTCGTCAATAGTAGTGCAACAGTAAAAAGTCAGACGAATTTAGACGCCGAATGAAGAAGTTATGAAGTTATAAACGGAGTTTTCCTGTCCCGGCCTACTAAAAATAAATAATAAAAATAAATTCAAAATCAGCCGACGGAGTCTGAACAAAAGTTATAGAGCTTAGGCTCACCTACGTGTGGATATAAATAACGTCGAAATCGGAGTTCGTATGAGGAAGATATGAATTTTGGAATTTTTATAAATAATTAAAATATATATTTAATTATGAATTCTGGATATTATCCGAAGGAGTCACTAATCCTATCCGAATTACGCCCAACGTAGAGCTGTATGCCCAACATACAACGAAGCATGACCCGCCTCGCACTCGAGTACTCTGAAGTACGTAAGCAGTGACGATCCGAGGCGTACATGCCGCGTAGCTGAGCATTACGCCCAGTGTAATGCGAGGCGTCTGCCCCTATATAAAGGATGCGAGGGAAGCCGACCTTTTTGCTCCTTTTCTCTTCCCTCTCTCCCGTTTTACCTCGTTTTTCATGCCAAAATTATCCCGCAGCCCCGGTATTATTCCCGAGTCCCGAAGCAAGTCCCGAAGCTTTGGAGATCCCGAGAAGTAAGATTTTCGAGCTGAAGCTCTGCCCGCGAGAAGCCTGGTTTTTGTGAAGATCTTCTAGATCTACCGAAGAATACTACTTCTACAAGCTGTAGTGCTGTCCAATCATCTTCTGATCAGGTGAGTGTGTAGTCACTTTCTTCTAACACATAAATATTGAAGAATTTTATACGAAATACGTGATATGTGTATATTTTGTTGTTATATGTGTGAATGCACATTCACTTTCTTCTATCTCATAGGTATGATTTATTCTCTATGAAATACGTGTTATGTGTATGTATCTCATCTGTTGTTTGGAATATGTATTGAATGAGAATATTATACAGGTTTTAAACTATGTATGAAAATATTTATTTTTATCTACTAATATGTTGGGTAGAACGTGGGTAGATAGTTGTGATGGGTTTTAGCCATAAGAACTTTCCTATGTGCGCATGCAAAACCCTAATGCTTGGATCTAGGTTTTCTAATTAAACATACTTTCAATCCAAGACTTCTAATGACTAATTAGGTATAAGAACAATACAAAATCAGATCTAGAAGTTTACTTTTGAATCTCTTGTTTGATCTAGTTGTCTTGGAGCTCTAGAGTCACAATTGTCACTCCTCTAATGGCTTACAAACACCAACTAGCAAAGAGGATTATTTGAGAGAGAGAGGTTGGGAAGAAATTGGCCAGGGGTACTTTACTTTAGAAGAGATGCCGATTTCACATGCCCTAAGGGTTTATTTATACTTGTAGACTCCTAGGGTTTCACCCTTAAACCCTAGTTGGATAACCCTTACCCAAAGCAATCCAAATCCTTACCTAAGATAAGCCTTGGACGAATTTGAGGCTATCCCAAGCCCTAGAATTCGTCCATCCTCTATCCATGGAGGATTTACAGTCTAAAGTGTAACTATCAAACAATTGACAGTTTATACCCTCTTATTTA
Source organism: Lactuca sativa (assembly GCF_002870075.4). NCBI lineage: Eukaryota > Viridiplantae > Streptophyta > Magnoliopsida > Asterales > Asteraceae > Lactuca > Lactuca sativa. The sequence continues at coordinate 227,805,479 of NC_056631.2, read as the reverse complement.
ATTAATCTCCTTAAGTCACCAAATTAATACTAATTAATCTATGACTTATATTAATCAAATAATAATATTATTATTCCTTATATTATTCTCATGATATATTAATAATATTTATTCTCTCATAGTAAATCATCCTATCAAGTTGCTATGGTGAAGGCAACCCAAAAGGACCATGCACAATCGGGTCAAATACATGCCTAATATAGTTGCAGCCTTATACACTATTCCAACAGTTTCCCACTTGGATAAGTCTAGTAACTATATGCACAAGTACAATCTGATTTGCAATCATAGCTCTCAAAGACGCTGTCAAACTCTGATCTAATCAATCTTGTCCTTTAGATAAGGGATCGTACAGTCCTCTGTTAGATATCATGTTGACAATTCTAAGGAATGATTAGTCAAGCATTTAGGTTTCTCGATCTCTGATTTATTTGACATAGACCTTAATTGAACACATCAATTCAGTTCTGACCGGGCCCGGCACATAAGTCAAATCAAATCATCGAGCGGCCGAGTTATCGCTTTTACCTTCTTTGGATAAAAGTTACAGATAAACTTCGACTTATATTCATTTACTTATTCATCAACCAACTATACACAACACTGCGTTTTATAACACCGAGTTACTGATGCGTTTTCGCATTATCAATGTACAATCAATTAACAAATAACAAACCATATATCTAGGTTTGAAGACTATATGATATTATCGTCTTGCGATCACCCTTTTATATCATATTCCATAAGGTGATTCCAGCAAGCGCGGGTTTGTTCCAATGCTCAAAACCAGTTCATAAGCACTAACGAACGTCGCAGCAATCTTTTGCTATGTCTAATACCATTTAGACAATCTACGCACCAATTCACGACAATCTTCATTGATATCTACTTCCAACATATGAACGATTGTGGACAATTTGAATAATTCGAGTATTCTTAATAAATTCAATTATTCTCGAAGTAACGTTACTCATAAATAAAACTCCTTTATTTAATCATCAATTGTTAATTACATTTATCTATTACACGTTTCTAATACTATCTAATCTATGCTAATATCATCCTTCATCCTAATACTCCTAGCATGCTGCAAGTGCTTAACCCTACTCAGTCCCTTCGTAAGCGAATCTGCTGGGTTATCCTCCGATGATATTCTCTTCACTACGAGTTGTCCTTCTTCTACACGATGTCTAATAAAGTGATATTTTCTGTCGATATGTCTAGATCTACCATGATCCCTCAGTTCCATGGTCAAGGCAACCGCTCCTTCATTATCACAGAAAATCTCTATGGGCTCCTTTATGGCAGGTACTACTCCAAGATCACCAATGAAGTTCTTCAACCATATTGCCTCCTTCGACGCTTCGCTCGCTGCAATGTACTCTGATTCGCGCGTTGAATCAGCTACGGTTTCCTGCTTGGAACTTTTCCAAGTCACTGCTCCTCCATTCAAGGTAAAGACCCAGCCCGACTGCGAACGGTAGTTGTCCCTGTCGGTCTGAAAGCTGGCGTCACTATACCCTCGCACCTTCAAGTCATCACTCCCTCCGAGGACTAAAGACCATTCGTTCGTCCTCCGAAGGTAGTTAAGGATATTATTCACCGCAATCCAATGGGCTCTGCCAGGATTCCCTTGATATATGCTAACCATGCTCAAAGCAAAGGCTACATCAGGGCGAGTACAAGTCATAGTGTACATGATTGAGCCAACTGCGGAAGCGTATGGTACTCGGCTCATTTCTGCTATTTCATCTTTGGTACTCGGACTTTGAGTCTTACTCAACTTGGCATTACTTTGTATCGGTAATTCTCCCTTCTTCGAGCTTTCCATACTAAAACGTTTTAGTATCTTCTCTAAGTAAGTGTTCTGACTAAGTCCTATTAGTCTCTTACTTCTTTCTCTCACTATCCTTATTCCCAAAATGTAAGAAGCCACTCCGAGGTCCTTCATAGCGAAGCACTTCCCGAGCCAGGACTTAACCTCTTGCAGAGTCGGGATGTCATTTCCTTTGAGTAATATGTCATCGACGTACAAAACGAGAAATCTAACTATACTCCCACTGGATTTGACATATACACACGATTCATCTTCGCTTCGTACAAATCCAAACTCTTTGACTTTCTCATCGAAGCAAAGATTCCATCTGCGAGACGCTTGCTTAAGTCCATAAATGGACATCTCAAGCTTACACACTCTATTCGGATGCTTCAGATCCACAAACCCCTCTGGCTGAGCCATGTAAACATCCTCAGCGAACTTTCCATTAAGGAAAGCGGACTTGACATCCATTTGGCAAATCTCATAGTCATGAAATGCGGCAATCGCTAGCATCACTCTAATAGATTTTATCTTCGCAACTGGTGAGAAGGTCTCGTCATAGTCAACTCCGGGAGTTTGAGTAAAGCCCTTCGCAACCAATCGCGCTTTATATGTGTGTACGTTTCCATCCACGTCGGTCTTCTTCTTGAAGATCCATTTGCACCCAACGGTCTTACATCCGGGCACATTATCAACCAAATTCCAAACTTGGTTATCATACATGGATTGGATCTCGCTATCCATTGCCTCTTTCCATTTTGCAAACTCCGGGCCTGCCATGGATTCCTTATAGCTATTAGGTTCATCTAGGTTTATTAGTGTACCATCACTAATATACGTGTCCCCTTCGGTAGTAATATGAAAACCATAAAACTAGGGTTGAACTCTAACTCTTTCGGAACGTCTAAGAGGTAAGTATTCGTCAATTGGTTCAACCGGAGTTTCCTCCTCGGGTTGAGTGCCAGCGGTAGAGGTTCCTTCATCTATCGACTATTTAATATCTTCAAGCTCGATTTGCCTCCCACTGTCTCCTTGGCTTATGAGTTCTCGTTCTCGGAAAATGCCTCTCCTTGCAACGAAGACAACATTGTCCTTCGGTCTATAGAAGAGATATCCAAAAGATTTCTGCGGGTGGCTGATGAAAATACATCGCTCACTACGAGGTTCGAGCTTGTCGTGAGTATCTCGTCTTACGAAAGCCTCGCAACCCCAAACCTTGATATGTGCTAACGAGGGAGCTTTCCCTATCCACATCTCGTGAGGTGTTTTGGCAACCTTCTTAGTAGGGAGTCGGTTAAGGATATGGGCGGCAGTCTCTAAGGCATACCCCCAAAAAGAGATAGGTAGTGAAGCACGACTCATCATAGAGCGAACCATATCCAATAAGGTTTGATTACACCTTTCTGCCACACCATTCAATTGTGGTGTCCTAGGTGGCGTCAATTGTGAAACTATTCCACACTCCTTGAGATAATCGTGGAATTCAAGACTTAGGTACTCTCCTCCTCGATCGGATCGAAGCATCTTGATTTTCATGCCCAATTGATTCTCCACTTCATTCTTGAACTCTTTGAACTTTTCAAAAGTTTCTGACTTTTTCTTGATTAAGTAGACATACCCATATCTACTATAGTCATCGGTAAAAGTCACATAGAAGCAGTTCCCATCCTTCGTGGTTGATCTAAGCGGTCCACATACATCGGTATGTATTAGGTCCAATAGACCCTCACCCCTTTCGCAAGTACTTGTGAAGGGTGACTTAGTCATCTTTCCAAGTAAACAAGACTCGCATGTGTCATCTTCCCTAAGGTCGAATGACTCCAACACTCCATCCTTTTGGAGTTGGGCTATGCGCTTCTTGTTGACATGTCCAAGACGACAATGCCACAAGGATGCTCTATCCATACTATTGGAAGAATCTATGCTCAAAACATCATTTCCTAAGTTATCAACAATCATAACAGTTTCATAAATTCCATTACACGGTATTGCTTCAAAATAAAAGACACCATTTAGATAATCTAAAATAGAACCATTCTCATTATTAAAAGAAAATCTAAAACCTTGTCTAAACAAACCATGAAATGAAATGATGTTTGTAGCCATTTCTGGCGAATAGCAACAATTGTTCAAATCTAAACTTAAACCATTCCTAAGAACTAAAGAATACACTCCAATCTTGGTCACAGGCAACGATCTTCTGTTGCCCATGATTAGATTTATTCTTCCAGCCTCCACATCCCTATTTCTTCTTAGTCCCTGCACATTAGAACAAATGTGGTAACCACAACCGGTATCAACAACCCAAGAAATAGCATGAGATGAATCGTTAGATTTAATTGTGTATATACCTGCGAAAGATGGCTTGATCTGTCCTTCCTTGATGGCTTGCAGGTACTCTCGGCAGCTTCTCTTCCAATGTCCTATCTTGTGGTAGTGGTGGCACTCTGCCTCCTTTGGGTTAGGGCAGGGCTTAGTAGGATCAACTTTGGCCCCACTAGAAGAGGCACCATCTCGGTCTTTAACCTTGCGATAGTTCTTAGACGAGGCCTTCCTCTTCTTTCCCTTTCCTTGTCCAATAGCCAAGACAGGAGCATCGGGTGTGTTGGGAGTTGGTGCAACAGACTTGTCCTTGAAGTTGCTCTCAGAGACTCTCAAGAGACCTTGGAGTTTGCTTAGGGTGACCTCTTATTTGTTCATGTGGTAGGTCATCCTAAATCGGTTATAGCTTGGAGGCAAAGAGTGAAGCACCATGTCGATCGCCAAGTCTTCCCCAAAGTCAACATTCAACTTGCGAAGGGGGTCAACATACCTTTGCATCTTTTGCAGGTGCATGGTAAGAGACTCTCCATGACCCATCTTAGCGGAAATCATGTTAGTGAAAATCTCATAACGCTCTTGTCTCGCGTTTTGGTGGTATCTCTCCAATAAGTCTTGGTGCATCTCGTACGGGTACATGTCCTCATAGGACTTTTGGAATTCGGAGTTCATAGTGGCTATCATGGTGCAATGTACCTTCGTTGCATCGCGCTCATGAGTTTCAAAAGCGGTCATTTCAGCCGGAGTAGCGATTTCAGGGTTAATTTTCTCAAGCTTCTCATCGAGGACATACTCCTTATCCACATAGCGAGCAATGGTGCGAATGTATCTTATCCATTCGCTAAAGTTCGTTCCATCAAAGGTGACCTTTTGACAAAGGCTCATCAATGTGAAAGAACTAGCAACAGCGTTGTTTGCATTCGACATCTACAAATAGAAAGGACAAAGTTAGATTAGAATATGAATCCCTAATTATCACCCAATAAGAAAAATTAGGGCTAGGATCCAACAACAATATTTACATATTAGAAAAGGGATGCCGTAATCTAACATGCAAATATTTTGAAGGTAAGTGAATGACGATTCACTAATTCTCCACCATGAAAACCTAACTATAAGTTCCAAATGAATTTGAGAATTCCTAGGTTTAGATGAGATTCATTGAAACTTTTCAATGGCATGTTTAAATCTCGATATGCCCCTCTAGTTTGTGACTGGGATACCGAGGATCACAAAGCGGGTGTGAATTACCATGCAAATTCACATGGTGCCTTCATTGTAACGATCACCTATTCGATGTGCCGGTAAACCACACACGCTCCATCGAACTATGATAAACAATGAAGCACCCTTTGCCACCTTTGCTTAGAACCAATTAGTGTGTCGGTAAACCACACACGCTCCACTAACTTCTTAGCAAGGGTGCAAAGTGTAATTTCATGGGATTGCATCAATTCACTTTTCCTAAAGTAACTAAGAATTGGAAATTTTATAAAACATGTAGTTACTTTGTATTTCATATTATAGTTTTAATGAGAGGATGAGGTTGCCCTATCCTACCCGTTCGGCTAACGACCCTCCACCGATCAAGCAAGCGGTGGGTGTGAGTGTACACCCATTAAGCGCCATTTTATAGGCCACAACCTTATACCCACCTTATAAATCGGCTTCGTGAATGAGGCCTACTAACGGTAAGACTAGCATTTTAGTTATACATATATATATATATATATATATATATATGTATATATATATATATATTAATCTTGTAATATTATATTAGTATAGGGTTGTATTTTAAACTTGTAAAAATCTAGGGTTTGAAATTTAAATTGTCTAAATTAAAACTTTTAATCACAAAACATAAATTTCAAAACTTGAGGACAAGTTTTTAACATTTAAAACATGGAGGATCAAATAATATTAATTAACAATTAATTCCATAATTATCCATATTTGATTTATTTAAGATTTCTTGCAAGATAATTACCAATTTAATCAAAATAATTAATTAATTATCACATAAGGAAATTAAATATTTTATAGTTGATGAATATCATTAATTAGATCAAGATTATAGTCATATATATCAAAAAATCAGATTAAGGTTGATCTAATATGATAAAGGCAAGTTTCCATAAGATAAATACCAAAAAATCCCGAATCTGGCCCTTCCTGATGCTCGAACTCGCCGAGTACCCAATCTGGACTCGCCGAGTCAGGCCAACTCGCCGAGTCCACTATGGGATTCGCCGAGTCCATGACTCAGAAACACAAAATTCGAATTTTGCAAATAAGATTGAAACAAACAAGCAACAATTTAACAGAAACCAATCTAGGCTCTGATACCACTGATGGGTTTTAGCCATAAGAACTTTCCTATGTGCGCATGCAAAACCCTAATGCTTGGATCTATGTTTTCTAATTAAACATGCTTTCAATCCAAGGCTTCTAATGACTAATTAGGTATAAGAGAAATACGAAATAAGATCTAGAAGTTTACCTTTGAATCTCTTGTTTGATCTTGTTGTCTTGGAGCTCTAGAGTCACAATTGTCACTCCTCTAATGGCTTACAAACACCAACTAGCAAAGAGGATTACTTGAGAGAGAGAGGTTGGGAAGAAATTGGCCAGGGGTACTTTACTTTAGAAGAGATGCCGATTTCACATGCCCTAAGGGTTTATTTATACTTGTAGACTCCTAGGGTTTCACCCTTAAACCCTAGTTGGATAACCCTTACCCAAAGCAATCCAAATCCTTACCTAAGATAAGCCTTGGACGAATTTGAGGCTATCCCAAGCCCTAGAATTCGTCCATCCTCTATCCATGGAGGATTTACAATCTAAAGTGTAACTATCAAACAATTGACATTTTATACCCTCTTATTTAATTAATCTCCTTAAGTCACCAAATTAATACTAATTAATCTATGACTTATATGAATCAAATAACAATATTATTATTCCTTATATTATTCTCATAATATATTAATAATATTTATTCTCTCATAGTAAATCATCCTATCAAGTTGCTATGGTGAAGGCAACCCGAAAGGACCATGCACAATCGGGTCAAATACTTGCCTAATATAGTTGCAGCCTTATACACTATTCCAACAAGTTGATGTGTGATAAATAGATGAGAGGCCTCGATGTTGTTTTTGATTTAGTCATCTAGCGAAGTTTAGATGACGACCACATACTTTTCTTGACATTCCTGTGGAACGCTAGCAGGCGCGCCACCTGTTGGTGTTAATGAACTTGGGTGTTCATTCATAGTACTCCATCCCCCTCATGGTTGCCTTATTTGACATATATTGCTGGGAAACCCCTGAATGCATCTGTTGTTGCCCCGATGAAATACGCTTAGACTAGGTCCCTTGTATCAGTTGTTTTTGGGACATAAAGTGAGAATAACGGGAATGGGTAATTGGGTTATTGTTGGTTAATGAAAATAAATTTAATTACTTATTTTGGGTTGAAAACCCTATATGCTCACCAGGCTCTCAAGCCTGACCTACTCAGTTTTCTTTGTATTACAGGTACTGGCGCCAGAGCATAAGTTGGATGACTTGTCAAGTTAGTTTTGGATTATAGACCTGTTGTTATATTTAACTGTTCTAAGTTCGGTATTGAAATATTTATGCTTTTGGTCTGTTTATCAAAACATGACATCCTGAGTATTGTAATATAATGAAAATACATTTCTTTAAGAAATGCATTGGTAAATCTTATTTTTATCATATTTTGTTTTGGGAACAAATGTCGATCGATTTTCAATGATATCATTTATGGTAATGTAACGAAAACCAAGTGAAAAAGGAATTCTCATAACCCATGTTTCAATTGGATAGAAACTTGGAGTCATACAACTTGTATTGTGTGATGTATGTGAATATTGATCATTGGAAGATCATGACTATTTCGTTGATCATATGTTTATGTGAGTCAAGTGAAGGACTAAAGGATCTAGAAGACATTGATGTGGACTATTCAGATCCACCACAAAGGATGATAACATCATGATTTTTTGAAGCTTTCAGTAAATATGGTTGTGTTTATAAGATTAAGCATAATTCTAACACTTTGAAAAGTTGTCAATGAGTGGTAGAACGAATAAGAAGAATCTATTAGGCAGAAAGATAAAAGTTTCTCCAATCTGAAAGGAAAGGAGAGTACTTTAGTATCATGTTTTGTGATCGTCTTAATGGTTATGGAAGTATATCACAATGGATCCTCAAAGAATGTCTTAGTGCAATTGTTTGACTAATAAGAGGAATCGGATATTCATGAAATGGTTTAATTAAGAGATGAGTCATACTTCATATCAAATCAAGTTTTAGAGTCATAATCTAGTAACCACAAATCGTACCTTGAAACTTATTTCAAACTAAGTAGGTTTAGAACATCTCATGAAATGTGGAGTAATATTGTTTTCTTACTCTAGCACATTTATAATTGATAGTTGTGATGTTCTGGTTAAAACAAAGTATAAACTAAAACCAATTCAATGAAGTCTTATCTTGTCAAGAATCCACACAAACTTTTGAATATTTGTTTTAGCTTGTCAAGAATTATTCTTTGAGAGAGAAACTTATATGTCAAGAAGTCAGTGGGAGTCTTATTGGTCTTGAAGAGTTTCAAGAGTCAATCAAGAATAAACTTTTTAGTTATCAGTACCACATGACATAAAGTTAATAACGAACCGTCTTGACACATTCTTGTTTCTATTCACCTTCCAGTTGAGTTTGCAATACTTATGAGTTCTATGGTTCTCATTTGACTACAAAAGGCAGAACACATTAGTCAGTGATAGTACATTGGTCAATATGGGTGAGCTACTTAACAACACGGAAGCATTGGTAGGCCCTTATGCTACCAGAAGACAAGAGATTAAGAATGAGCAAAGTTTAGTCTATGAAAGGAAAACCTAAAAATGATTTTGGGTTTTGTCCTCTACCTTATCTTATGATTGTAGGTTGCAATTGATAAATTCACATGGATAGGAACGCACACACCGTTAAATCTATGTGGCAAAAGGTTTTGATCTAATTTATGAAAATGATTATGAGGAAACATTTTCTCTAGTAGATTTTAAATCTGATTAATATCATTATGGTTATTAGTTGTGATAATTGCGTTCTCAAATTCACAATATGATTATGACATCCCTTTTCATAGTTCGAATTGTGAGAAATGGCAAGAGAAAGTTTGAACGTTCACGACATATAGCTATAAGTTCTGAAAGGGTTTAAATACACACATATGCTATCTAATGAAGGTGTATGATCTTGAGAAGTCTAGTTGAAGACTTATCGGAGCATTACGTATAAAAATCTACACTTTAGTAAGAAAGTCAAAAAGTATTGATTTCCAGAAGCCCAGTTGATTTCTGGGTACATGTCAAAGCTAGTAGGAGCATAATTGTTATGCAGATAGAAGCATAACTGTTATACTATTCATAGGAAACAAGGTTTACAAATTTGCAAGTTTCAAAGCTTGGGAATTGTTTCACTATAGAAACTTTTAAGGCAGAGGACACTTATTCTTCATTTCAAATCTAAAAGTTTGGATTGAAAGGATTTGAAAAAACTTGGTCATGGACATATATGAATATCCTGTTGAAATGATTCAACATAGGAAGTTCTATATATGGAAATATTATAGCAAGAAACTTTAGGTCTTCATGTAAGACATGATGTATCAAATCCCATATGCTTCGTATATAGGAATGATTACATATGCTATAATATTCACTTGTTCTGATTTTCCGAATGCCTAGGGCATTGAGAGGGAAAAAGGACTAGAACAAGGTGTGCATAAAGTTGTTAAACAATTATGGAGAACACTATGAGGTTTATCAAAAATTGGTTTCTTCTGGACAGTTTGTAGTATAGTATTAATTTGGACGGACCATATTGACATAATTCTGAATGAAAGTGACTCTTGTTCGGAATTGATTGTCATATGAGAATATGGAGATGTTTCCATAATGGGAGTTGATAATCAGAATCTGCATGTGAGTTAGAAACCTTAACGCAACGAAGGTGTTGAAGGAGTTACCTTGAAATTGATACTTCATCACCATGAAATTGTTTTAGTAACAAAGTTTCAATGGACCATTTTGTAACATCGTTGGCTAAGTCTTGGTGACTTTGACGCCACGTCATCACAAAAGGATATTGCATGCAAGGTTAGACGATTACACTCTAACACATTTAGTGGTGAAAAGAAAATTGGAGTTCTTACACTTGTAATAAGGATTTGGAATTGTGATACATGAGCGTCATTAGAATAATATCCAATTGATCTATTCACAAAGGAAGGGCCATAGAGAGACAAAGTATGCATGGCATGACTGATGTTTAATTTAAGTGTTTAGTTGATTAATCGAAACATTATAAAATTAATAAAGTCTAATTAATATGGTGATTAAACAATAAGTTTTTTATTTATATTCAATAGTTTCGAGACCATAGTTAATTAGGTTATTATTGTGTTTCACTTTGCTAGTTTTACTTCCCGAATAATTGGATTATTCAAACATCCACAGTCGATCGTACTTTTAGAAGTAAGTAGCGAATTAAGACTGTCATGAATTGGATTGTAGATTGTCTAAGGGCTTGGACATAACAATAATTTTCCTGCAATATTCATGAGTACTTTTGAAATGGGAATTTAATTATTGTATTAACCCACGCTCAGAGAATTACTTCATGGATTTTATCACGAGTAATTTTGAGACGATAATATCTTATATTCTTGAACCAGAGAGATATGAATTGTTGTTTACCAATTTGTTGGGCATTGATAATATGTAAACGCATTAGTAAATTGATGTTATAAAACGTATTGTTGTGTGTGATTTGATGAGTGAATAGTGCAAGCATATAAGTCAAATTTTATCTGTTCCTTTTGCCCTAACAGGAAAAAGCGATATCTGTGGGCCCCTCGATGATTTGATGATGACATTTAAAGCGCTTGAGCCTGGACTGAATTGTTGTGTTCAATTGGTAGTCTGATTTCAGTCATCATAAATCAGAAATCAAGAAACAAATCTTGAACAGAGAGAATAATCATAACCCATGTCTCATGTCTATACGATATCTTGTAGAACCGATGAATATTTGATCACTTATCTAAGGACATGTTACTGACTAGGTCATAGTTCGACAGAGGCTTTTGGTAGCTACAATTTGCTGATCAATTTGGTAGTTATATTGCCAATTATAGTTATTAGACTTATCCAAGTGGGACACTATTGGATTAGGTGTTTAAGCCCGTAACTATAATTGGTATATACTTGAATTGACAGCAGCACAATCCTTTTGGGTTGCCCTCAAACCTGGCAATTGAATAGGATAACTATTAGAGAGAGAAGAATGATTTATTAATTTATTACTTGGATAATAAATTAATTAGAAATCAAAATAAATGATTTATTAATGTATTATGGGCATAATATATTAATTAGAAATCATATTGTTTAATTAATATTTAATCAAAAATTAATTTGGAGTTAATTTTGGGATTAAAGGAATTAATTAAAACTATAGGGACTAAAGGTGAAAATGTTCAATAGTTGAGCATTGACCAATACTAGAACCTCCATATAGTAGGAGGAAGGAATTATAGATGCTCCTAGGGTTTCCTTGTGCTCTAATGTCACATCCCAGAATCGAGAACGGCGGAAACGTTCCGGGGTGGAGGACGTCATGTGAATTATCATAACAGTGTAAAGTAGTAAACAAGCAACAACATCATCCATTGCATTAAAAGTAAATTTTTAATACATGTGTGTTCTTTCATTGTAATAAGACATGAAAATATGTAATCAAAATAAAAGACGAGTCTTGTCTGTGCTCCGTCTTCTCAAAACCTGGCCATCGTACCATTCTAACTGGTGACCTGAGAATACAAGTTATTTTGAATGCGAGTATCACCGTAAAGCTGGTGAATTCATAAGTATTAATGTGTCTTTGATTTGTAAAACTGTAGAGTAATGACTTGTAAATCTTTGGAAAAAGCTTGTATAAGTGTAAACTGTTTGAAACCAGTTGAAAGCGTTTGAATACTCTAGCAAATCCCTATGATTTCTATTAGTATAAAGAGTAGCCTTCAACCAAGACCTGAATGTTTTGAAGGTAGTCTTCTACCAAGACTCGTCTATTTTCTAAGTAGTCTTCTACCAAGACTCGTGTGTTTTGTAAGTAGTCTTTTACCTAGAATCGTGTGTTTTGTAAGTAGTCTTTTACCAAGACTCGTGTGTTTTGAAAGTAGTCTTCTACCAAGACTCGTGTGTATTGTAATTAGTCTTCTACCAAGACACATGTGTTTTGCTATAACAAAGATGGTTTTCGTTCTTTTTGACTATTACTAACAGTAGTTAGTCTAACTCATCGTTTATGTGAATGTATCACAAAATAAGGTAATAGGAAAAATATAACCATGTAAGTGTTATCCTTTTGTATTAGGATTAACACAACATCGCGAATAGCGACATGTATAACCTTTGAACATCCATAGATTGTTCAATTTTACTATGTAGCTACAGCAGGTTTAAGGAAGGGTTAGTCCCGTAAAGGTACTCCTAGTATAAGTATTAACCGTAGGCATCCGTAGATTGTCATTTACCTCTGTAGCGAACAGTAGGCCAAAGGAATGGTTAGTCCCGTAAAGGTACCCCTAATATACGTAATAACCGTAGGCATCCGTAGATGTTCATCTACCACTGTTGCTAACAGGTGGGTTTCGGAATGGTTAGTCCCGTCTAGATATCCCGTTGAACTGGGATAGGCAGGACAATCTACACATAATGTACTAGTAAATCATCCTAGTGAATCTAGGTACAAGTATCCATGTTAGTGTATACAGGTAAATGTATCTATATAAAGGTATTCATGTAAGGTATTCATGTAAGCGTATATATGTAGACGTATTCATGTAACATGTAATGTATAGTATAGACTCATGAATGAACTGCCTCTAGTGTAATTCCTTGTAATAGGAATATTGTTTTCTATCTGCTAATTGTCCCTATAATAGTTAACAGGAAGGTAATTGATTGTCCAAGCAGGTTTATACACCTTTGCTACACAAGAGTGTGGGAAAACTGAATGAAGGATGAAAACTATAATATCAATACATATATAATAACATAAGTATATAGATATAGTTTGGTTAAAGAAGGTAAAAGAAATGGTTTTGTATGACATCTAAGAGTTTTGAACAATAATTAACAATGACTTGATGTCATTTTTATAAACATTTCAAAACAAATACATTTGCTACCAAGGTATTTTAAGATAGAAAACCATTTCATGCATCACATTTTGAACTATGTGAAATCTGCTGGATGAAAACACAGTTATAAAATACATATGAGCGATTTAATAACATACTGTTTTCTACTTGTATTCCCCGCATTAAAGCATTTAAAATCATTTAAAACATTGATTAAGGGGTATGAACTCACTTTCAGCGAGTGGATTGGATTGAATTGTCGGATATGGTGCTAGGTGACAAATGGGGACTTGTACATGCGCACGAGCCTAGTTATCATATAATGAACACACACACACACACACACACACACATATATATATATATATATATATATATATATAACTATTTAGCCAATTTATAACTAATAAATTAAGTTGGGACACTCTAGAACAAAAAAACACTTTGTTTCAAGTGTTAACGATCACAAGGGTTGCACCCAAGTGTTTGTAGAGCAAAGCTATAGTGTTTGGAGTTCAAGGGTAAACTCCTTTGGAGTTTACAGTTTTAATGACCATTACCCAAGGAGTTTACGGCAGTAAACTCAAGGGTTTACGTTCCTAAACTCTAAACTTTATGACCATATATTGTTTTGAGGTTTTACAAGTCCTTTGAAGCATTTCTACTTGGTGGTTAGGCCTTAGGAAGGGACTAGGGCAACAAAACACTCCTTTGAGGAGTTTACGGCCTCATGGTCATTTCCCTTTGGGTTTACTACCTTAAACTCATGAGTTTACTACCTTAAAATCATGAGTTTATTACCTTAAACCCATAAGTTTGGTATTTCGGGGTTTTCAACTCCCTAGCTCAATCATGGCAATAGTCTAGGTTAGATTTAGACATAAGGAATAACCATTGGACTTTTATGGGAATTTTATGCACCTTTTGGGGTGTTTATGGTTTTGGGAGATCCCCAAACCGTAAACACATGAAAATGTAAGGTTTTGGTGCTTTTTGTGTGATAAACTCATTAAGGATGAATCTAGACAAGTCCCTAAGGCATGGTGAAGCATCTAGGCACCTTAAGGCACCACTTTGCACCATATTTGGTTTTTACGGTTTTGGGAGCCTCCCAAAACCGTGAACACCTTGATCTTGGTGTTCTTGGGACTTTTCTTTGATGTTAACATGTAATACAAGCTTATTAAGACTCAAGGATGGAAGTACTTACTATTAGGAAGCTTGAAATGAGCTAAAAGTCCAAGAACAGTTAGTGTGTGTTCTTGGTGTTTTTAGAAATCTAATCAAAACACAAAAATAGATGGATGAAAAGATGTACAATCACTAGATTAAGTGTTATACCAACTTGAAATGACTAGAATACTTACAAGTTTGAAGATCTTGAATTAAATATTGGATGATACTTGAGAGTGTTTTTGAGTTTACTCTTTTGGTAATTGGGGAGTAAACATAAAACGACTAGTTTGGGGAGTAAACTCATTCTTAAGGCATGAGTTTACATTTTTGGGGGTAGTTTACGGCCCAAACATAAAAGTTTGGCCGCGAACTTCTAAGCTACATGGTATTCGCGGTTTAGAATTTCGAGACCCGAGACGGCCCATCCGTTCACCCGTTCGTTTAAAGATTAATTATTAAAATAATCAAATGAAATTATTTTTCCCAAAAATAATTAAAAGTGAACTTCACTTATAATATGAAGAGATTGACTTTTAGGGTTTGACCGAATGAAAATTTCGGGTTGTCACATCATCCCCCCGTTAAAGGGAATTCCGTCCCGAAATTAGAATTTAGGTAAGGAAGTAGGTATGAATGATCGAGTCAAGAGGTGTGAACTTCCTAATCGATTGGTTCTCGTGCTCCTAAGTGAAATCGGGTCCTCGGTTGGTATCCCAACGAACCTTCACTATAGGGAGGCGGCGCTGCTTCGTCCGCTTGACCACTCGGTCGAGGGTCACTACGGTTCTAATACGAAGGCAAGGATCTCGTTAATCTCAATCTCGTCGAGTGGCTTACGAGAGTCCTAACATAAAGGTACGGTTTGAAAATTGAGATGCGAAGGGTAAAATGTATGTTACTGAGTTTGCGGAGTAGGTCTAGTTTGTGAGATACATGACCGATTCTGGTAAGAATCTCGGAGGTCCTAACTATATTGGATTTAGCTTTCCACGCTTTACGAAGCGTATTAAGCCATCCCCAGAGTGAGACTTCCTAAGTAATTTTGTCTCTCACTTGGAATTCCAAAGGTTCTTTCTCCTGCTTAACTTCCCAGTCAAGGGCCACCCCTTGCTAGGTCAAAGTCGAAAGGGTTTCTATAATTTTTGAGGAGTTCAGAATGGACTACGATGGTAGGTCTGCACGACCTAGAATTTGGCGAATTTCTATCGGCGTCTCTGGTGTTGGCAAATTCTCAACGGTTTTGACAAATTGCAAGAGTACTCAAAAATTCCCACATCACTAATAGTGTATCTTAGGAATCTGACTCCGCAATTTCAAAACTCATGTTTTGAGAACTTCGCGAAAGTTCCTCTGAAGGTAATGTTTCCGCGGGTTCATTCTTACTACGAAGGTAGAGAAGTAAGTCGTTACACCGAGAATGACAAACTAATCCAAGTAAGAAAGACGGACTCTATTCATTAAAGTCATGAATGCTTCGGGCGTATTGGTCCTATCCGAGGGGTATCACGACGGACTCGAAGTGTCCGCATCGAGTTCGGAATGTAGTCTTCCAGACATCCATCCCTCACACTCAAACTTGGTGATATTCAGATCTCAAGTCCATTTCTGAAAGTAATTCTTTCCTATGATTTCTAATGGAAATCTTGATGGAGTCCTCGATAGTCGAGGTACATATGATGCAATCCGTCGACTTCTAGAAAAATAAGACCGGAGCTCTCAAGGGTGAGAAGCCTGGTCTTCCAATTCTTTTGCTCAGTAGTTCACTGAGTTGTCCGGGCTATTCTTGTATCTCCGTAGGTGTTTAGACTGTAAGGCGATTTGGTTATAAGAATCATATTGCGGTCTAAGTTTGTTCACATGCCAATGCAATTACTCGTAGTCTTGGGCAGTCTCCGTCCTGAAGTTCATATTAGAATTCATACATGGTTCAATGATCACAATCTCATGTATACGAGTCGTATATAATTAAGATTGAAAAGGTAGTCGAATAACTGATTCTTCTTTAAGCTCACATCCCCTTGAGAGAAAAAAAGTTAAAATGGAATCAGCAATTCTAAACCCGTAGAACCTTGATTATATATCGCCCCTATGTATACATTCTTCAATGATACATCATCTGTATGAATCTTTGGATTGAACTTGACGTACTGCACGAGTGTTCTGATATAATGGCTTCGCTAGAAAAGCGATCTCGCAAAAAGAGATGTACGTATGAAGCTGGTATTGCGAGGATCGAATTTACTCGAGTCGTATGATACAGTCGGAATCATACGGAAACTAAAGACATTAGATTTGAACATAAGGCGTTACAGACAAAACAAAACAATGCAACCATTAACCGAGTTACTATACTTTTAGATTTACCACAAGACTATTGTTGCGAACAAGGTATACTACAAAAGACAATTATACGCAGCATGAGTATCCCTAAACGGACGGGATCTCGCAAAAGATAAGACTCTGGTTGCACTTGTTTTGGATGGTTCATAAGTCCGTTAAAACGAAACGCCTAAATTACATTAACGTGGGTCCAGAGTAGTCTCTCCTGCGGCGGTGGTTGGTAGCATACTTCCGTCTGTGCCAGCATTTGCTACCTCAGGGCAGTTCCTTTTGTAGTGACCCACCTTGCCACAACCGTAGCAAGCCTGGTTTACACCGGTGCTGGGCACTTGGTTGATCGACCTTGTTAGGCTTTTGCAGTAACGTATGGTGTGCCCCTTTCTGTTGCAGTTTTAAGCACTGCATCTCCCGAAAAGGTCCATGGTGGTGATAACTGCATTTGATGCATTTTGGGAGGTTTCCAGCACATTGTCTGGCTGGGTTAGGGACAATTGGGATACCCGAAGGGATGGTAGTAGGAGGTACCAATGTCGTGGCTGTGAAGGTTGTTATTGGTGGTTGTTTCCTGTTCTCCCTTCGAAGCGATTTGTCCTTAGATTTAGCCCAAGACTTTCGTTTGTTACTCTTGGTCTCGGGACTCGGGGTGTTGTGGTAGTTTGCTGGTTGTTGAGGTGCTTGATTGTTACCCGGATTAGAATTATTGTTAACAATCCCGCTAACATTTGCGTTGTTAGCATTCAGGTGGGTCATAATAGCTGACACGACAGCCGAGACTGTAGCTTGAAAGGTAGCTGCATCAATCTGAAGAGTTGGTGTTTGGTTGAGGGGTTGATCGTTTTTCTTTGGCGACATGATTCTGTTTCACGGAAAGAAAAATGAATTTGTGAGCGAGTATGGTTGAACATTGACGTAGTTAGACCGCTCATGTAAAGAATAGAAGTGTGTGCTCTAAGGTTTGTCCCACATCCCTATGATGCAGTCCTAGTACGGAACGGAAGTATGTTCACGAAGGTTTGACCTACATCCCTATGATGCAGTCCTAGCAAAGATTGGAAGTAAGTTCGTACGATGCTCTCAAGATGTTTGTCGTTCTAGCCGAGGTATAGTTGGTTGGTGAATAACATGATCCAACCATTGAAAGAGACTTGGAGATGTCTCCGGAGTTAAATTGCTATAGTCCAATGACTTGACTAAAGCATGTTTCATATAGACTTTAATGAAAGTATGATAAGAGTATTTTGAAGAAAATGACACAGAAGTTAGCCGACTGTCAATATCTTTGATATTCACGACGTATAAGTTCAGGAAAATGACCTTATCAAAGGTCTTACATCATATCCAGAGAAGATAGTTCTTGACAGCATAAAGACCTAACTAAAGTACTTACAGTACAAGATAGTTTCATACAAAATGCCACATCGGGCTTAGACAGAAAACGATTCCTTTCTAACAAGGAAAAACAAAGTAAAGCATATACTACTGGCGACGGTCATCCCTCTGGTGAACTCTCAGTTCTGTCAGTTGGCGTTCCACATCAAGTAGGTGTCTTTCGTACACCTTCTGGCATCCTCGAAGTTCTATGACTTCGGCTCGTGATTTAGCCGCTGCTTGCAGCAAGGTTTCATGGTTTCTCTCAGATCTCTCACGAGCATCTTCTAGACGAATGGTGCAGAGGGTATGCATTCTCGCATCAGCGACAACTTCAGTGATCTGATGTAGGACTGTCCTGCCTTTAATCTCATTTCGGGCCACTCTGCGGACCAAGATTGGCAAGATTCTGTCTGCTGAGCCCCCATTGCTCAGGTCATAGAAGCTTCAGTCACCATTAAATGGCATGGGCTGATCTTGTCCTTGGCTCCATGTTTCCAAGCATTCCACACACTCAGGCGTCGAACCATGAAAATACGGACGAGGGTTAGGAATTGGAAAGGGAGCTGCCTGGGATAGGATCTCAACCTCGGGTTCGGAGTTAGCACCGTCCGAAAGGTCTTCATCATGGTAATCATTCACAGAGATAGGATGATCATTCTATGGTTCTTCTTCAAACCATCCAACAATGACGTCATTCGGAAGGTACTTGTTGTCGTGGGGATGGAGTCCAGCCATGTTATCTACGCGAGAATTGGGGTAAGAAAATAATTATTAGATGAACTATCTAGATAATTATTAGAAAATCTTCATTAGTTATATCGCTATTTGTAAAGTGCATACCAGTTATATGTAATCAACATAGGATGGGCCTTTGAATAAGTGACCTTAAATCCATATTCACAAGGAATAGGGGTAAAGAAAAAATTTCACCGACTCTAAGTCTATAACATCCTAGTTACATATAGCCTTAGTGTATCCACTTAGCAACTATCAACTTAGTAATGATGACCCTTTTTAGTTTTCAAGTAAGTAATTATAGTAACGTGAAACACCTCTATTGTATTTTAGACTTAGGTTCTGTTATAATGTTCTAATTGTGGTAATGTTGGTAAGTTTTTAGACTTGCTGCCATATCACACCCATTCTTGGGCATATGCTAATCACTCCTCGGACCAGCATAGTTGATCATGCTATGCTACTCCCAAGACTGACCATACATCCCCAGGCTTACTTGTGATATTCAACAATCATAATACTTTTGTTCTTGTAATTGTGACATGGATTTTAGTATGAATGCTGGCACATATACATTGTTAAATATTTTATTATTTAAAAGTATATACTCTTAGACAGAGTGTTTTAATCCCAATGTATTTATAGTTAGTATATCTTTTATGGGTTGATATACTATATTCACTATAAACAATGCTCTGATACCAATCTGTCACACCTCACAACCGAGAACGACGGAAACGTTCCGGGGTGGAGGACATCATTTGAATTATCATAACAGTGTAAAGTAGTAAACAAGTAACAACATCATCCATTGCATTAAAACTAAAGTTTTAATACATGTGTGTTCTTTCATTGTAATAAGACATCAAAATATGTAATCAAAATAAAAGACGAGTCTTGTCTGTACTCCGTCTTCTCAAAACCTGGCCATCGTACCTGTCTAACTGGTGACCTGAGAATACATGTTATTTTGAAAATGAGTTTCAGCGTAAAGCTGGTGAACTCATAAGTATTAATGTGTCTTTGATTTGTAAAACTGTAAAGTAATGACTTGTAAATCTTTGGAAAAAGATTGTATAAGTGTGAACTGTTTGAAAGCAGTTGAAAGCGTTTGAATACTCTAGCAAATCCCTATGATTTCTATTAGTATAAAGAGTAGCCTTCTACCAAGACCTGAAAGTTTTGAAGGTAGTCTTCTACCAAGACTCGTATGTTTTGTAAGTAGTCTTCTACCAAGACTCGTTTGTTTTGTAAGTAGTATTCTACAAAGACTCGTGTGTTTTGTAAGTAGTCTTCTACCAAGACTCGTGCGTTTTGTAAGTACTCTTCTACCAAGACTTTGTAAGTAGTCTTCTACCAAGACTCTTTTGTTTTGCTATAACAAACATGGTTTTCCTTCTTTTTGACTATTAGTAACAATACTTAGTCTAACTCATCATTTATCGGAATGTATCACAAAATAAGGTAATAGGAAAAATATAACCATGTAAGTGTTATCCTTTTGTATTAGGATTAACATGAAATCGCAAATAGCGACATGTATAAACTTTGAACATCCGTAGATTGTTCACTTTTCCTCTGTAGCTACAACAGGTTTAAGGAAGGGTTAGTCCCGTAAAGGTACTCCTAGTATAAGTATTAACCGTAGGCATCCGTAGATGGTCATTTACCTCTGTAGCGAACAGTAGGCCAAAGGAATAGTTAGTCCCGTAAAGGTGCTGCTAATATAATTAATAACCGTAGGCATCCGTATATGTTCATCTACCACTGTTGCTAACAGGTGGGTTTCGGAATGGTTAGTCCCGTCTAGATATCCCATTGAACTGGGATAGGCCGGACAATCTACACATAATGTACTAGTAAGTCATTATAGTGAATCTAGGTACAAGTATCCATGTAAGTGTATACAGGTAAATGTATCTATGTAAAGGAATTCGTGTAAGCATATCTATGTAGACGTATTCATGTAACATGTAATGTATAGTATAGACTCATGAATGAACTGACTCTAGCGTAATTCCTTGTAATAGGAATATTGTTTTGTATATCCTAATTGTCCCTATAATAGTTAACAGGAAGGTAATTGATTGTCCAAGTAGGTTTATACACCCTTGCTACACAAGAGTGTGGAAAACTGAATGAAGGATGAAAACTATAATATCAATACATAGATAAGAACATAAGTATACAAATATAGTTTGGTTCAAGAAGGTAAAAGAAATGGTTTTGTATGACATCTAAGAGTTTTGAACAATAATTAACAATGACTTGATGTCATTTTAATAAACATTTCAAAACAAATAGTATTCCTTGGTTGCTTCAGTTTGTTTGTGAACCATTAGAGGTGCGACACTTGTGGAGGTTACTACTAAAGGTATTTCAAGCAAGGATTCAATATTGTTTACAATAACAATCTTAAAGGTATGTTCATCACCCATTAATATGTGAATTTTGATTATACACTAGGGATCTAGGGTTCAATATTGTTTACAATAACAATCTCTGTAAAACCTAGCAGCCGCCACCATCAGAAACATTGGCTTCGTTCTGTGTTGTAAGAACGCGAGTCTGATCCTTCATTAATATCTAAAGGGGGGAAATCCCCAAAATTTTGAGGAACCCCGCTCACTCTCTCCTTAGATCTCCACCCGACGGATCGACCTTCATTCTTCCCCCTCTCTGTAACACCCTCGCTTCCTTCAAGAAATCGAGGACCATTCTCTTTCGATCGTATCTTTATGGTGACGATTAGACACAATAATCTCAACATAAAATTGGTAACTGAACCCCTCTTCACCTCTACCCTACTCCATCTACAACGAATCCTCACATTTACAAACCCTAGTCCAGTTGCGCTTCTAGCCTTGGTGTTATTTCTTCATCTGTTCAGCAAATAAGGGGAACACAAATTCTCATTAATCCCTCAAATTCATCTTCTTAATCAAGCAAAAAGGATTCTGATTTTTTTTCGTGCATCTGCATCATCTCTGCTGCAATTTCACATGGTATTATCGCTTTCTCCTTTATGCCTCCCATTTTTCTTGCATCTACTTCTCAAACTTTTGATATTTTCCTGCATTCGCAAGTCAAACTTCTTATTTTTTGCTTGCATCTTCTTCTCAATTAAGCACAAAAGTGTCACATCGTTTTGCAATTTATGTGAGTTTATAGTTGCATCATTTTTTCTTTTTGTGCAGCGAGCTTTACTTGCTGAGCCAGCTGCTCGATTAGAAATGACACCAATGGTCTGCTCATTATTTATATCTCTCTCAACTCTCAACTCTCAAGCGTCTTTGATTTATTTTGCGATAATATTTACCATTTTGTCCTTGGCTCAGGCTGCTAATGCTGCTTGGAACATGGGGGAGTGGGATCAGATGTCTGAGTATGTATCTAAACTGGATGATGGTGATGAAAGTAAACTCAGGGTGTTTGGGAACAGTTCTGAATGCAATAAAAATTGCATCCAGATCATCTGCAACCCCAAAAAAGGCCTGAAGAGCAAGGAAGTGTTTGGCAACTGAGCTTGCTGCTCTGGTTAGTTTCCAAATTCCAACATCAAACCATAAACCTCAAACCCATGTGTGTACTGACTATGTTAAAATGTCTCTGAATTAGAAGAGGTATTCTTATTTCCTTTAATCATTTTGCTACTAATTTAATGAAATTTCTGTTCTAAAGGATCATCATAATTCATATTCATGTTATTCTTGTTTTTGACAGGTCATCGATTACTATACTCTTCTAGTTGGAAACTCTATTTCCTTAAACGCCATGTCATCATTAACTATTCTTAGTTGCTATTCCAGCACATTCGCAAGTATCTACGCGAGCTACTTTCTTTAATATCAGAATTATGGTCATCATTCAGTCTCCCAGCAGCTAATCGTCATGTTCATGGACCCCCGGAAAGTGTGCTTCTATTATCTATCTTTTGTACAATACACAGGTGTCAAAGGGCAATAATGTAATTTGACTTTCTGATCAGATCCTGCACCTAGTTGAACAACTTTGTCTGGCCCTAAATGATGAGTTCAGGAGATATCTTCCTATAATTCTTCTATCTGGAGATGGAAAGACTCCACATTATATGAAAGTTGATCGGGACAAATGAGCTGATGAAGATGATGATGCAGGTATGGTGATTGTTACTAATTTTGTCACCCACCATTTCTATATTTAATCATGTTATATGTATATTGTATTCAGAAGTTTAGTTAAATATGTTTTTTAGGTCCTACTGCTGACCTTGACATGGGAATAATGGATTTCTCAGTAAGAAAATAGTTTCTTAAAATATTATTACTGAAGTTTCTTTCTTTTTATATCACTAATGACTTATCCTCATACATAAATTTGGTGACGTGGGAGGCATGGGCATGCCTGACATGGGTGATTTCTCTATGGGTGATGACCTTGAAGACATATCTCATGTTTATTGTGTAGAGTGGCCCTGCCATTGACATGACAACAGAGGATACATGGGGTGTCAACTACCGAGCCCTACAAGATCTGTTTGAATTAACAGAGGCAAGGATAGATGTAATAAAGT
Organism: Lactuca sativa; assembly: GCF_002870075.4. Lineage (NCBI taxonomy): Eukaryota > Viridiplantae > Streptophyta > Magnoliopsida > Asterales > Asteraceae > Lactuca > Lactuca sativa. Next base: position 227,781,924 of record NC_056631.2, on the reverse strand, counting down.
ATGAGGTTGGAGTTCAAATGCTTGAAATATACAATGAACAAGTCAAAGATTTGTTGGTAATTGATGGCTCCAATAGAAGATATCCTTTCAATTCTCTACCCTTCCTTCTCATGTTTATTATTTTTTTAAATTTTTTTAAATCTTGACAACCTACACATTGGATATATGAAACAAGTCCCAACTTAATGATCTTAATGTTCTGGATGTGTCTTTGGTTTCTGTTAAATGTACACAAGATGTTCTTCATCTCATGAGAATTGGTCTTAATGTTCCGGATGCGTCTTTGGTTTCTGTTTATTGATTCTAATTTAAACAATTTTGTACTTCAATTTTGCTCCAACAACATCAGCCATTTCGTTTCTCTTTTCTCCCATTCCCATACCACCTCTAAAAAAATTATGTGCTTCATTTTTTTGGTAATCAGGTGAAGTAGAACCTGGGATTGTTAAAATTCTCTGTGATGAAAAGTTAATTTGTTTCTAAACTCCTGAATTGAATCATAATTTTTCCCCTCTTCCTTTATCATGTCGTATATCCTTCTCTTTGCATTCTTAGATAGTTACACATATCTGTTATAAGGGCACATAATTCTAATTTTCTATCCATAGGAAGGTTATTACATTTACATGTCATCTGTTAAAACGTGTTTGAGTGAGTGGTCCTGTGTTGTCCTATTTCTATCTGTACATTTCTTATCTTGTATAACAGGCTCTTGAGTTATTATTTACAGCTTGTCTCTAAGACTAAGATATTGTTCATCCTTTAGTGTTTTTTTTCATTTATTAATAAATTTCTCAGTTTATTCATTCCAGATAAAAGTCAGATTCGATTTCCAATTTGGTGTATCTCCCAAGATTTTGGACCCTGTATACGCAGTACACGAGTTTCCTCTTCCTCTACATTTAGCAGAATCAGGTCTCGGATAAGATGGCATTCATCAGGGAGCACTTCCCTATGGAGTTAAGCTTATAGCATATCCATTATTCTTTCTAATTAAAGCAAGACTGGACATTTGAGGTCATTTGTCTGCTACCCTTCTCTTCTAAGTAGTCATCCTTTTCGTTGTTGTGTGTTTGTGCATGATGTGTGTTGGCCTTCTGCTGGGGCTAGGAGAGTAAACAAGGGATCAAATTTATATATTCATGATGCTAATATTGCTGACAAGATAGAGAACCAGGATGGAACGAAGCTGAAAGAGAAGGATATGCTTATAAATATTGCTGGAGGAATTTCCTTTATGCTCAAACACTTCAAGCTATACATTCTTTAAGGAATCGTTTATCCATATTTTAAAAGATGCTCAATTACTTGAGACTAAATTGGGGATTAGCAACAGATTAAGTCATAATCAATCATCGGTTAGCGCCATTATATGCTCAGGCCTTTTTCCTGGCCTTGCATCTGTAGTGGTATGTATGCTTAATGCTTATTTATTTAATTTACAATTTACAATACAATTGATAGATATATGAATCCATATTTTACTTAATTTTGTTCTTTTTTATTTTTAATATGTGCAGCATAGGGAGACATCAATGTCCTTCAAAACTATAGATGATTTCCAAGTCTTACTCTATGCAATATGTATTAAAGAAATAGCAATGCACTTTCATTCATTTGTTTCATATTTTTTTCACATTTCTCTAATGATATTTTTCCTTGAGTCATAGAATGATTGGTTCATATCTTGTTTTTTGATATTTATACGCAGTTTTTTTCTTATGTCGGTGGTGGAGAAGTTCAAGATTAAGGGAGACTTGTAATCATGTTTGGCTTTCCTTTCCAGTAACAAACAGAGTTGTATGATTATTTGTTAGTTTTATAGGAATGTATAACACATGTTAGCAATGTATTATTTTTGTTTAACATTTGAATGATTTTTTGTATGACATTATAATTTGTGCAATTTATTTTATATTATGCAATGGATTGTATTTTTTGTATATGGTATTTTATTTCTGTTATAAGAAATTAAATGAAAATTTAATTTAAAAATTAATAAATATATAAATTTATTTTTTTTTAAACATTTAAATTTACGATACGCAAAAATGTATGTAATCTTCATTTATGACATGGCCTTTCTTGACAAGGGCTTTCTTGATACGCATTGCGTGTCACTAACACGCACGTCGTAAGGTTACGACACGCGAATGCGTGTCGTCTTCCTTTATGACAGGGCCTTCCTTGATACGCATTGCATGTCGTAACCGCGCGTCGTAAATGCGCGTCGTAAATGCGCGTCGTAAATGCATGTCGTCTATAGACGACGCGCAAAAGCGCGTCGTCTCTCTTTATGACAGGGCCTTCCTTGACATGCATTTGCGCGTCGTCTGAGCGTTTTACGACGCGCAATGAGCGTCGTAAAAGGCCTTTTTTCTTGTAGTGGTTAGGCTTGCTTGCACACATATGATTGTATTGTTTGCTCAATATCCATCATAACATACATCAAGTAATAATGTTATGTGGGATAATTTAAGGCAAACTCTAAGGTTTAGTTAAGCCAATGTGTTATAGTATATTTGTGGCTTCCCTCTCCTAGTGAACTCATGAGCCAAAAACATGAACTTGTGTAGTTTGAGGGACTTAAACAGTTTTGCTTTTTAAGTATCTATACATAATAAAAAGATTCTTTGTTAAAACAAAGCGAGTCAAGTTCCAAGTTTATCTGTTTAATTTATGTACTTTGAGTCCAATTATATATTCAATAAGGAGGTGAGTCAATCTGTGACATTTGGGACTCGATGAGTATTCCACCGAGATATATTTATATCTATCCACCTAATTATTAAAGCTTGGATGGATGGGAAGAAAAATCATTTAAAAAGGTTTCATAAAAAGTCGTGGACTCCATTAGTGACTCCATAAGGGAAGAAATATCATTTTAAAGTCATGTTACTTAGTATTTGGCAATACCTTTTGAAACGAAAAGGGTGAATAAAAGGTTGTACGTGGTAGGAATACTAAAAATGAATAGTGTTCAAAATATGTGGGGACCGTTTATGAGGATTTTCAGTATTTAAGGTTTGGGAAGTAAATAGGCCTTAGACACAAATATATGCGTTGTGGCGAGACATAATTGGTGAGTACAAATCGTGTTATTCTGTGCGATGTTAATGAGTTCAAAATTAATAATCAACAAAGCAAATTCGTTATAATGTGAAGTGAAGGATCATACAGATTATTTAGTTGGTTGATAAATTTGTAAGTGACAGCAAGGCAATCCACGGTGCTTTTAAATCCGTCATGCTTCTAAGTTTTAGTGTTTCCTTAACATTATTTATTCCACATGCACACACTTCACTGTATTTTACTATTTGCTTCTATGATTCTCTATTCACATGCACACACTTCATCGCATTTTACTATTTCCTTCTCAGATTCTCTTTTTACATGCACACACATCACCATAAAAGATAGATTACTTAGTGTTTGCATTTTCATACTCTCTGTTTAAATCATGTCTTAGAATCTAGTTAAGGTAGCTAAGTTAGAAAGAAAACGTCACTTACTTGATCATGTAACATCCGTAACAATATTTGGCATGTACTTGACCCGGTTGTGCATGACCATTTTGGGTTGCCTTCACCAAAGTAACTTGTTAGGATGATTTAAGGAGAGAAAGAGGTTATTATGATTTATTAATATATTGTATGATAATATATTAAAAGAGATATCATATAGTTTAATTAATATTAGACAAGAATTAATTAAGAATTAATTCTATGGCTAAAAGACATTTATTAAATATAGGGGACTTAGAGTATCAAATGTCTGATAGTTGAATATTTGACTGAGAAGCCTTATGGATTAGGGAATGGAAGAAATTAAGGACGAGTTCATCTTAATTTCGGCCATAGAGGCCTTATTCCAGAAGGTTCCTTGGACTGCTTATGGCCTAAGCTGTCCATTAGGGTTTCGACTGAAACCTAGCAGCACAAGTATAAATAGACCGCTAGGGCATCTGTTTTCGGCCACTGGAAACCCTAGAAGAGTTCATAGCCAAAATTGTGCCTCTTCCCCTCTCTCAAATATCATCATCTTGCTTGCGGTGTTTGTAAGCCATTAGAGGAGTGACATTCGTGACTCTAAGCTCCAAGAGAATAAGATTCAAGCCATTCTTGAAGAGTTAATCATCTAGATCTGATTTTATATGATAATTTCGAAATATGTATGCTAGATTTAAGGTTCATAACTCTTGGATGAATTGCATCTATAATAGAGAAACCTAGATCCAAACTTTAAGGTTTGAATGAGCATATATGATGTTCTTTTGGCTCAAACACATCAGTGGTATCAAAGCATTGACGGGTTTCTATTGTATTGATGCCTTGTATGTTCATCTTAATGATAATCATTTTTCTGCCCTCTACCTAACCTGACTCGATGAGTCACTTGCTGCACTCGGCGAGTCCAGTGAGCGACTCGACGAGCCGGGGAGTCAGACAGAGGTATACTCGGGATTTCTTGCTGTTTTCCTGAACGATAATTACCAAAACTAATTTTTACTAATAAATTCCGAATGTTATTATAATTATGTGATTATCGTTACCAAAACAAAAGATAAATACCAATTAATTGAATAATAAATTCCTTATATGATAAAATTTGATTATTTGAATTATTTGATGAATTATCGTGTGAATAAAATGGAAGAGGTCAAATTTAGATAATCGTTAAATTAAATGTTTAATTTAAATTATTTCCTATTTGATCCTATGTGTTTTTGAAAAGTTCAAAACTTGCCCTTAAGTTTTGGAATTAAAATTTTTTAATTAAAAGTTTAATTTGAAATTATTAAATTCCAAACCCCATAATTTTACAAGTTTAAAGTTCACCCTATACTATTATAATATTATATGAATAATTATTATATATGTATAAGTGAAATGATAGTCTTACTGTTAGTAGGCCTCATTCACGAAGCTGGTCTATAAGGGGGTATAGGGTTACGGCCTATAAAATGGTTGTTTAATGGGTGTCCACTCTAACCCACCGCTTCCTTAACTGGTGGAGGGTCATTAGCCGAATGGGTTGGATAGGGAATCCCTTTCCTCATTAAAAGTATAATCAATTTATAAAGTAACTGTGACAACCTGAAAATTTCTATCCGGTAAAGCCAATCAATCCAATCAAATATCAGACTTGTTTCTGCTACGTTTTAGCAATGTTAAGGGTCTATTTGAGTGTTCAAAGCCTAGCACATTCAAGGATTGTGTAACATCCTATTGAGGCCAAACATTTCATTTTTGAATTAATATTTTATAAAACATTTTAGCAAAACATTGTCAATATTACATCAAGTTATAAAAACAATAATGTCGTGTCCCAAACCATAACATCGGAAGTAATGAAAATCAGAGTACAATCCTCAAAAACGCAATGCAGAAACCACGTGTGTGTGTGACGCGCTGCTATACCGCCGGCTCCTTCCCCTTAGACGAAGAGGTACCTGAAACCGAAACTACAATTGTAAGCACGAAGCTTAGTGAGTCCCCTATCATACCCATACCAAATAATGCATAATCGTTGATATCTTTCAACCGGTAACTGGGAATACTCTCCCCTTCGGTATCTTTCGACCGGTAACTTGGAGCTACCCTCCCCTTCGGTATCGTTCAACCGGTAACTGGGAACTAGCCTCCCTTTCGGTATCTTTCAACCGATAACTGGGAACTAACCTCCCCTTCGATATCTTTCAACCGGTATCTGAGGAATATTCTGCCCCATGGTATTACACATCAAGCACAACAAGCATATACAATACGATAAAAAAATATAATCCTACGGTCAGACATATCTGGGGTACTGACCTACCTTTTCTTCCTAACGACTGATTCAAGGAAAAGATATTCCCTGCTACTACCACTAGCTCACATAGCATATCACATAAGCATATCTCATAAGCCTAACACATAAGAATATCTTATAAGCATACCAAGATAATTATCATGAAGATAATTATCTATCAATTACTCTTGTTGGTGGGCCGAAATTGTGGCCTTAAACCCACCCCTACTAGAAGCTAACTCACCTCGATGTCGTGTAGTGTCTGAAATGTTCTCGGCGTGAAAGTCGGATCTCCTTGACTCCTCAATCCCTACACGTCAACCTTGCTAAGTTATCAATTTGCACTCACAACCCCTACAAGGGTCAATCTTCAATCCAAGTCAAAGTCAAATTCAAACCCCGGTCCGGTCAACCCTTTGGTTGACCAGGCTCACCGAGTTGGCCCGCCAACTCGCCGAGCTCCTTCGTCCATGTAATAGTAAAAACCCGACCCCACTTGTTGAGCCTAGCAAGAGCTTGATGAGTTCGCCTTCAACAACACTTCAGTAAATCTTCAACCGATTCGGCGTGTTCTTCCTTGAACTCGTCGAGTTTATCTTCAGCATATGAATGCGTCCAGTCTATGACTCGCCGAGTTGTATGAACAAATTGTCGTGTTCATCTTCAAAGATTGGGAGATTGCCTTGGACTTGTCAAGTTCCATGACTTTCGAGTCCAAGGCAAACCCCTAGCAAGATGAGAGTTCCTTCCCCTCAACCAAAACCACTTCCAGAAGACGTTTTTTTGGGGAAAATAGTCTCGACTCGTCGAGTCACCCAAGTGACTCGCCGAGTCCCTCCTTGTCCAAAATTATATAGTCGATTTCAGTGGGACTTAATGCATCCAAATCGTAGATTTGACCTCCTAATGTCCATTTTACACGTAAAGTTCTAAGCTTGGTGCACGTACAAGAGGCCTTCGGCTCAAAAAGCCATTAAAGATGTTCTACAAAGTGCATGGGGATCTGATGGCAAGAGAGTTGGCACCTTTATGCCATAAGACCCGTCCAATGACCCAGATCTGAAGTCAAAACCCCAAATAAGCCTTCACAATTCCGAAAATGGCTTAGAAAGCCCTAAAGATACTCAAAATCCAAGCCCTGAGAATAAACAAACACATGGAAGTTCAAGACAGGGGCATTTTACCTTGAATGAGCTGGAAATGGAACAAAATCTTTGGATCTCCAAGCCCTAACTCGAACTCCCTAGCTTCCTTCCTCTTTTCAAGCTTCACAATCCACCAAAATGCACCAAACTGGCCTTAGGACACTCACACAAAGCTAGGGTTTCGAGATAATGCTTTCTAGGAGTAATAGGGATGATAGAGGCTGAGATAAGGTGTTTAAATAGGGTGTAAACCCTCAATTTTCGGTTTTACCAAAACAACACCTACTCGCCGAGTCAGTCTTCCGACTCGTCGAGTAGGTTACTTAAACTGTCCGCGGATCCCGACTCTACTCGACGAGTTCGGCCTCCAACTCATTGAGTCCCATAGAAAAACACAAGAAATGCTTGAATTAACTGCTTACCAGGAATCTAGTGTTACAAACTCCCTCACTTATCTTAGACTTTGTCATCGAAGTTTGCTGCTCTATCTAGAAAAAGCTCAGGGTAATGCTCCCTCATCTCGTCCTCCGGCTCCTAGGTCCATTCCGAGCCCTTTCGATGTTGCCACTGCACCTTTACCAGCTCCACTCTCTTGTTCCTTAGATGCATTGACTTCCTGTCAAGGATTGCCACTGGCCGCTCGATGTAGTTCAGGCTTTCATCAACCTGAATATCCTCCAAAGGCACCACTGCCGAGTCGTCTACCAAGCATTTCCGCAACTGGGAGAAATGAAAAGTGATATGAATCTAACTGAGTTCGCCTAGTAGATCCAGCCTATATGCCACCTTGCCCACCCAGGCCATAACCCTGAAGGGTCCAATGTACCTGGGGCCCAGCTATCCCCGCTTCCTGAATCGAATGACGCCCTTCCATGGTGACACCTTCAGGAGCACCATATCCCCGACCTGAAACTCCAGGTCTGACTGACGCTTGTCGACATCACTTTTCTACCAACTTTGAGCACTCTGACGCCTGCTCTGAACCTGTTGGATCCTCTCCGTAGTCTTGAGTAACACTTCGGTACTCCCCATGACTCTCTGCTCAACCTCTCCCCAGCATATCGGGGTCCTTCACTTCCTCCCACACAACATCTCGAAAGGAGGACGGTCGATACTCGCATGATAGCTATTGTTACAGGAGAACTCCGCCAACGGAAGGTAAGTATCCCAACTACCTTCGAAGTCTAAAACGCAAGATTGAAGCATATCCTCTAGTGTCTAGATGGTCCGCTCGCTCTGACCATGCTTCTGTGGGTGAAAGGTGGTGCTAAAATGCAGTCGGGTACCCAGCTCGTCATGAAACTTCTTCCAAAACCTGGAAGTGAACCGCACATCCCTGTCTGAAATCACTGGAACTAGTATGCCGTGCCACGCTACTACCTCCCGGATATAGATGTCGGCCAACTTTTTGGCCAAAATACTCTCTTGAATCAGAATAAATTGGGCGCTCTTGGTTAATCGATCAACCATGACCCATATCGAATCCGCTCCTCGGGCGGTCTTGGGAAGCTTCGTAAAGAAGTCCATAGTAATATCCTCCCACTTCCACAGTGGGATATCCAACGGCTGTACCTTGCCGTGTGGTCTCTGGTTCTCAACCTTGACCTTTCTACAGGTCAGGCACCTTTCCACAAATCCAGTTATGTCCCTCTTCATACAGGGCCACCAATAATCGAGATGAAGATCCCTGTACATCTTCATCGCCCCGGGATGGATAGACAACCTGGATTTGTGCGCCCCTACCATCAATACTTGACGCACACCCCCATGATAAGGGACCCACACCCTATGGTGAAGAGTCAACAATCCTGGGCTATCATAGTCGAAGGAGGAAACCTGGCCCACAATTCGCTCGCTCTTCCGATGTTCCTCCTTCATGGCCTCCTGCTGGGCCTCCCGAATCTACTCCAACAACGGAGTCACAACTGTCATCCTCATGAATATATCCTTGATCGGCGCTGCCTTGCGGCTAAGAGCGTCGGCCATGACATTGGCCTTCCCCGGATGGTAGAGGATCTTACAATCGTAATCCTTTACCACCTCTAGCCACCGACGCTGCCTCATATTCAGATTTAGTTGGTCCATGAGACACCTCAGGCTCTTATGGTCCGTGTAAATGGTACAACGAACCCCATAGAGGTAAAGACGCCAAATCTTGAGGGCGAAAACAACAGCCCCCAGCTCTAAATCATGCGTCAGACAATTCGCCTCGTGAGGCTTCAGCTGCGTCGAAGCGAAAGCAATAACATGCCCCCTCTTCATCAATACCACACCCAAGCCAGAGTTGGACGCATCGCAATATACCACAAAGTCCTCCATGCCCTCTGGCAGGGCTAAGATTGGCACCTCGCACAATCTCTGTCTCAACGTCTCAAATGCGGCCTGCTGCTTAGGCCCCCAGCGAAAGACCATGGCTTTCCTTGTCAATCGGGTCAGTGGCACGTCTATCTTGGAGAAGTCCTGAATGAATCTCCAATAGTAGCCTGCCATTCCCAGAAAGCTACAAATCTCGGATGTCGACCTCGAATCCTCCCATCTCATCACGACCTCAACTTTGGCCAGATCAACCGAAATCACGTCCTGGTTGACAAGGTTCCCAAGAAACTGCACCTCGTGCAACTAGAACTCACACTTGGAGAACTTAGCATACAAGATCTCCCTCCTCAAAGTATCCAACACCTCGCGTAAGTTCTCCTTGTGCTGCTCTTGCGTCTTAGAATAAACCAAGATGTCTTCGATGAAAACTATCACAGACCGATCCAACTTCGGTCTTTACACGTGGTTCATGAGGTGCATGAACACGGAAGGAGCATTGGTGAGCCCGAAGAGCATCACCACGAACTCATAGTAGCCATAACACGTCCGAAACGCAGACTTCTGCACATCCTCCTCTCTAACCCTCATCTGATGATATCCTGAATGCAGATCAATCTTGGAGAACCAAGACGCTCCCTGTAGCTGGTCAAAGAGGTCATCAATCCTCGAGAGAGGGTAATGGCTCTTTATCGTTACCTTATTCAGCTCCCTATAGTCTATACACAGCCGATGCGACCCGTCCTTCTTTTTCACGAACTGAATTGAGGTTCCCCAGGGTGAAATGCTCAGTCTAATTAATCCCTTGTCTAACAGCTCCTGTAGGTGTGTAGACAACTCCTGCATCTCAGGAGGAGCCAACCAATACTATGCCTTGGCTATCGGAGCCGCACCAGGGACTAGGTCGATCCTGAACTTTACCTGGCTCTCCGGAGGTATCCCACGCAACTCCTCGGGGAATACATTAGCAAACTCTCATACCACTGGCACATCGCCCACTGTCGCCCTTCCCGCCTCCCGGGTATCCATAACATAGGCGACAAATCCTACGCAACCCTGCTGAAGGTAGCGCCTAGCTCTTGCTGTTGAATATAAGGCTGGTCCTCGTTGTGGCCTCTTGCCCTAAATCACCAGCTCTTTCCTACTTGGGGTCCTAATCCTCACCAATTGCTGCGCGCAGTCGATCACTGCCCCATTGGGGCTTAGCCAATCCATACCAATAATAACCTTGTTCCCCCACAAAGGTATGGGCACCAAGTCTTCCAGGTAACGCTCCTCGAACAACCTTAAAATACAATCTAGGTTGACCTCTGATGTTCGCACTGACTGGTCGACTGCAATCTCGACTTCCAGAGGGCAATCCAACATGCCCGAACACTTAGGAAACTTCTTGCTAAGCGCAAGAGAGCAAAACGATCGAATAGAAACCGAGTCAAACAGTACCTGAAATGGGATACCGTTCACATGGAACAACCCTAAACCAAGCATACATATATCAAAATCACAGCGACATAACATAAAGAGTAAAGATAAGAAATCATACCCGTCACCACATTGGTTTAGCGTGTGCCTCCTCTGCTGCCAACTGAAATGCTCGGCTTCGCACTACCGGAGCCTCTGCCTTGACCTTCCGGCCATCCAGAACTCACGCTGTCATCGGAGTCGGCGCCACCACTGGCGCTGTTACTGTCGCTGCTATCAATCTAGGATAGTTGGCCTTTTGATGGCCACTCTGATTGCAATGAAAGCAAATCAGGTCTGATATCTAAACCCTGGGAGCAAGGGTAGTACATTCCCTACCAAAATGCCCAGTCTTGATGCGCTTATAGCAGTCGTAACCCGACCCAGTGCGGCAAACTCCCTTATGTGACCGACCGCACTTCCCACACTGGTCCCGTCCCTGCTGGCCCTTCGACCTCGAGTCGAATCCCTTGGGTTTCTTCCCTGAAACCACCGCAACTTGTGCAGTCTCTGACTTCCTCTTCCTGAGGTACTCCAAATGTATCTCCTTCTCCTGCGCCCTGGCAATCATGGAATCTAGGGTCGGGCAGGTCGAATAGTTGACATTCTCCTGAATGTCGGCTCTCAACATATCATGATAGCGGGTCTTACGCATCTCCTCATCCCCCGCATACTAGGGTATCAAAAAATCTCTATCCTGGAACTTGGCGGAGATCTCCGCCACAGTCTCCGTAGTCTATCTCATATCCAAAAACACTCTAGCCAGCGGCTGAAGCTCCACAGCTGGTGCATACTCATCCCTGAATTGGGTCACAAAATATGACCAAGTCATAGCCTCAATGGTTGGGGTTCCCAAAGAATCACTAAGTGACTCCCAACAGTCTCTAGCTCTATCCCTCAAACATCCCACAGCAAATCGGACATTCGACCCTTCCAGGCAGAAGCTCGTCAACTGCGCAACCTCAATGTCTAAGATCCATCTCCTGGCAGCAATAGGGTCCTTCGCCCCATGAAGGTACGATGCCCTACTCCCCCTGAAGTCCTTGAATGACAGTGTGTACATACCCGACTCGCTGGACGGCAGGTCACTCCTGAAGGCTCGGAAGGGATCCTTCATCAGCTCAACAATCCCTTCCTTGATCGACCCGATAATAACCTGGGTCGCCTCAAGGATACATCTCGTCATCTCAGACACGATGAACTCGCGTAGCCCGTCATTGACCTGCTTGGACTTGCACCCGAGCCTGATCCTGATCGTGATCTGGATCATGAGCCTCCTGCTCCATGTCTTGTGACCACCATACTGAAAATAAACACGTAAATATCAGGATTATCCATACCCCTAAGAGGTCTCACACACTTTCCCGATTTACTAGTTCCATCTCGACCCTCCTTGACTCGAGTATGGATCCTCTACTTTCAGTAGTACGGGCCCATACTACCTTCCACATTTATCCGTACTTTCCTCATGGATTGCCTTAACTTCACCAAGTCCCCTTAGCAAAATCCCTTTCCAACAGATCTCATCCTAGGCTTTCCTAGGGCACCCTCTGACATACTTTCTGCCATCAGTTGCACTAGGGATCCCTACCATCATTCCTTAACTAGCTTGCGAATACTATTACATATTCGCTCACTAGTTAGTTAAAGTTAGCCAGAACACCTATAGAACAAACCAAGCCACATTCGTGCATAGAGTAACCGAATCAAGCATAACCTAATCTGGATATCTCACTGCTAACTACATGTAACGACCCGTTCCCGGTATGATGATTCCTTGGTATTTATTTTGAATTTTGTAAAGGGACTCGGCGAGTTCATAGCCTGACTCGCCGAGTAGGGATGGGATTTCGAGTACGTGTGAGCTGGCGACTCGGCGAGTCCATATTATGGACTCGGCGAGTCTGTCCGTCTGGGAGAAACCCTAAATCCCCAGGTTGCCCACTATTTAAGCCACCATTTAGCCCCCAATATCGCCTCCTTCACCCTCTAAAGCTGTGAGAAAACCCTAATTCGTTCTTGTGTGGTTCTAAGTGATTTTGGTGTGCTATTGTGAAGGCTTGAAGAAGGAGAAGAAGAAAGGAGCAAAGAAGAGGATTGTAGAGCAGAAATTCAAGAGGAAGCAAGAGATCTTTGTGGTATTCTTCAGTTTCCTTCTCCTTTATGACTTAAACCCTTTTCGAGATCTTATTAATGCCTTCTTAAAGCCTTATATTGATATGGAAGCTCTCTTATGCCGAGATAACCTTAGATCTGTTCATCTAGGAGTTGTAGAGCCCAGATCTATTGCCTTTACGGAGTTATTCTGCATATTAACCCTAGATCTACCCTTTTAAGTGCCTTTCTAGCCTTTATTCCCTTGTTCATGTGTTTGTACACGTAAAGTTGGAAACTTTACGTGGTAAATCAGCTTATTGGACCCAGATCTATCAGTTGTATGTATTGGATTCGAGCAGAATCGAGTGTAGCTTAGTTGCATGGCGGTGACTCGGCGAGTCGGAAGAACGACTCGGCGAGTCGAGTCGCGAGTCCCCGATTTCTTCCTTTTGAGCGATGTCGAGTGGGCCTAGTGAGTTGTGGAGTGGACTCAGTGAGTTCGAGGGTAGACTCAGCGATGGAGGGACTCGGCGAGTTGTTCATACAACTCGGCGAGTCCAAGGCAATCTTCTTAAACTCAAGAACAACTCGTCGAGTTGTTCATATGACTCGGCGAGTCGGATGAAGATTGTCTGAGTTTTTGGATCGAATGAGTACTCGTCGAGTCGATGCCATACTCGACGAGTAGCAGCGAGTAGGGTCGAGGAGTGAGAGTAGGGACTCGGCGAGTTGGCGGCCCAACTCGGCGAGTCAGGTCAACTGTGGGTTGACTTTGTCCGAGAGTTGACTGGATCCGAGGGTTGACTTTGACCAAGGGTAAAAGAGTCATTTTACCCAATGCAGTGTTTAGTATTTGATTCAGTGTGTTTATGGACTTGTAGCCGGGGAGATACCGGAGCAGCAGCAGTTAGCCCTCAGAGATATTCACTCAGCAGCCAGTTCACGAGGTGAGTTTCCTTTCAGTAGGAACGGGTCTAAGGCCACAATGCCGGGCCGTTTAGCTAGCAGTAGTGTCCGGATTTTATCCGATGCAGTAGTTAGCATGTTTGATGCCTTCGTGGCTCAGATAGGATTATGTGTGTTCATGTTAGTGATATGTTATGCTATGATCAGTCAGCTTCGGGCTCCGGTCCGATGTCAGCTTCGGACTTCGGTTCGATGTAGGGGACAAGGTCCCAGTTAGCTTCGGACTTCGGTCCGATGTCAGCTTCGGACTTCGGTTCGATGTAGGGGACAAGGTCCCAGTTAGCTTCGGTCTTAGGTCCGATGTCGGCTTCGGACTTCGGTTCGATGTAGGGGATAAGGTCCCAGTTAGCTTCGGACTTCGGTCTGATGTGAGCTTCGGACTTCGGTCCGATGTAAGGGACAAGGTCCCAGTCAGTCAGCTTCGGACTTCGGTCCGATGGAGGGGGCAAGGCCCCGTATGTGCTTGATATATTATTGTATGGTATGTGGTAATTCGGGGGGAGCTCACTAAGCTTCGTGCTTATAGTTTCAGTTTGGGTTTCAAGTACTTCCGCTTGTAGAGGGAAGAGCTCGGGATGATGGCATCGCACACACCACAGCTTCAGCTTTTATCCTGGGAGTTGATTTGGTTCTTGATTTCTATATGACATGGATATGATACAGTTTTCCGCACAGTGTTTTTATTATTATTTTGAGATACATCATGTATGGTTTATGATATGACACTCAGATTATGGTTTTTGGTTATGTTGAAAACGAAATTTTTGGGTCGTATTTTTGGGTCGTTTCACTACAACTCTACATACGACTCGATGAGCTCTTATAGCAGGCATACAAGGCATCCTTCTTAGATCCTTAGCCCTACTCTAGCATGCAGTTCTCATAAACACATAACAGGCGTACAAGGCATCCTCCTAGATCCTTAGCCCCAATCTAGCATGCAGTTCTCATAGTCACATCATATAACATAACAAGTATGGGTATCTTGGGGAAAACTTACTTGAGCATGGCCGGTCGCACGCATCACACACCTCATTCTTTCTCAAAACTCTTTATTTTAGATTTTAGAAAAACCATTTCCTTTGTAAAAATATTTCAAGCCCTCGATTTGAGTTCAGACACCCTCGAGGGTGTGTCCGAATCCCTCAAACCAAGGCTCTGATACCAACTTGTAACATCCCAAATATCGAGGCCAAAAATTTCATTTTTGAATTAATATTTTATAAAAAAATTTAGCAAAACATTGTCAATATTACATCAAGTTATAAAAACCACAATGTCGTGTCCCAAACCATAACATCAGAAGTAATGAAAATCAGAGTACAAACCTCGAAACTCAATGCGGAAACCATGTGTGTGTGACGTGCAGCTACACCGCCGGCTCCTTCCCCTTAGACGAAGTGGTACCTGAAACCAAAACTACTACTGTAAGCACGAAGCTTAGTGAGTCCCCCATCATACCCATACCAAATAATGCATAATCGTCGGTATCTTTCAATGAGTAACTGGGAACTATCCTCCCCTTCAGTATCTTTCAACCGGTAACTGGGAGCTACCCTCCCTTTCGGTATATTTCAACCGGTAACTTGGAACTAGCCTCCTCTTCGGTATCTTTCAACCGGTAATTGGGAGCTAACCTCCCCTTTGATATCTTTCAACCGGTATTCGGGGACTATTCCGCCCCATGCTAATACACATCAAGCACAACAAGCATATCATATATGATAACAAAAGATAATCATACGGTCAGGCAGGTATGGGGTACTGGCCTACCCTTTCGTTCTAACGACCGATTCAGGGAAAAGGTATTCCCTGCTACTACCACTAACTCACATAGCATATCACATAAGCATATCTCAGAAGCCTAACACATAAGCGTATCTCATAAGCATACCAAGATAATTATCACGAAGATAATTATCTATCAATTACTCTTGTTGGTGGGTCGACATTGTGGCCTTAGACCCACCCCTACTGGAAGGTAACTCACCTCGATGTCGTGTAGTGTCTGAACTGTCCTCGGTGTGAAAGTCAGCTCTCCTCGACTCCTCAATCCCTACACGCCAACCTTGCTAAAGTTATCAATTTACACTCACAACCCCTACAAGGGTTAATCTTGAATCCAAGTCAAAGTCAAACTCAAACCCCGGTTAGGTCAACCCTTTGGTTGACTAGGCTCGCTGAGTTGGCCTGCCAACTCGCCAAGCCCCTTCATCCATATAATACTACAAACCCGACCCCACTTGTCGAGTCTAGCAAGAGCTCGACGAGTTCGCCTTCAACAACACTTCAGTAAATCTTCAACCGACTCGGCGAGTTCTTCCTTGAACTCGTCGAGTTTATCTTCAACATATGAATGCGTCCAGTGTTTGACTCGCCGAGTTGTATGAATAACTTGTCGAGTTCATCTTCAAGGATTGGGAGATTGCCTTGGACCCACTGAGTGTGTTCTAGAACTCGTCGAGTTCCATGACTTTTAGGTCCAAGGCAAACCCCTAGCATGCTGAACGTTCCTTCCCCTGAACCAAAACGACTTCCAGAAAACATTTTTGGGGAAAAGCGTCTCGACTTGCAGAGTCACCCAAGTGACTCGCCGAGTCCCTCCTTGTCCAAAACTATACAGTCGATTTCTGTGGGACTTAATGCATCCAAATCATAGATTTGACCTCCTAATGTCCATTTTACATGTAAAGTTCCAAGCTTGGTGCACATGCACGGGGTCTTTGGCTTGAAAATCCATAAAAGATGTTCTACAAAGTGCATGGGGATCTCATGGCCATAGAGTTGGCACCTTTATACCATAACACCCCTCCAATGACCCAGATCTGAAGTCAAAACCCCAAATAACCCTTCACAATTCCGAAAATGGCTTAGAAAGCCCAAATGATACTCAAAATACAAGCCCTAAGGATAAATAAACACATGGAAGACCTAGACAGGGGCATTTTGCCTTGAATGAGCTGGAAATGGAACAAAATGTATGGATCTCCAAGCCCCAACTCCAACACCCAAGCTTCCTTCCTATTTTCAACCTTCATGATCCTCCAAAATGACCCAAAATGGCCTTAGGACACTCACACAAGGCTAGGGCTTCGAGATAATGCTTCCTGGGAGTAATAGGGTGATGGAGGCTAAGATAAGGTGTTTAAATAGGGTGCAAAACCTTAATTTAGGGTTTTACCCAAACAGGACCTACTAGCCGAGTCAGTCTTCCGAGTCGTTGAGTAGGTCACTTAAACTGTTCGCAGATCTCGACACTACTCGACGAGTTGGGCCTGCAACTCGTCGAGTCCCTGAGAAAAACAAAATAAATCCTTGAATTAACTACATACCGGGAATCGGGTGTTACAGATTGGGTGTTAGGAAGTACATACTATAGTTCATTGTGCAACATTCAAGCCGAAAATCTCCATCATATGGAGTTTACGACTGTAAACTAGAGCTTACGGTCGTAAGCTCTTGTTTGGCCGTGATTGTCATGTTAATTATAGATATCCATCATTTTTTCTTCATTTCTCACTTCTTTTAGTCAGCAACACTCACACTCTCTCATGTATCATCATGGGAATCTATCATTTCGGTTCAAAAACGTAAGTAATCCGTCCATTTTGCTAGTTAATCTTCTTGATCATATGAATCCTATCAATCACATCCTTGAATTCATCACTTTTCCTTCAGGATCTTCAAGTCTACATCTTTTTACCAAGAACATCAAGAACACCCACTTGTTCTTGGGCCGTAAACACCCTAAAGTCATCCAATGTGTGAGTATCTCTTCTATCATCTTGTTATACATGAGAAACTGTTCTATCCTCATGAGACAAACAACCTATAAGTGTGAATAAAGATCCAAAGTGCATCATCTTCAATGGTTTACGACCGTAAGAACTTCTTGAGGCTGTAAACTCAAGTGTGTGCCCGTAAACACACTTATGTGGCTGTAAACTCCCTTTCATACAATCACATGTGATTGTAACACTTCATTTCAAGTGTTTCCTAGTCCCTACGGTTGTTTCCTTGCATGTTAGTTGTTTTAAACACTAATTACATGAATATATATGCCATTATATGTCATTTAGAAATCATTTGTATCTCGGGAATTCATTCGTGGAACTTCTCATCCATACACGAATCTTAAATTGAATCACCCACATAAGGTGAGTTCATAACCCAATAATCAATCTTTTAAATGTTTTAAATGCTTTTAGGGGGGGGGGGGGGGGATACAAGTTAAACACAATGATAATTGTGTAAATATTTATCTGTGGTAATCATCACATCAAAGGATTTCTTATGCTTTTATAAGTGATCAAATCAATTCAAAACTCTTTTAGTTTATGTTACATAGTTGGTTATAAAACTCTGTTCTAAAGTACAATCATAACTCAGTAGATAATGAAGTCTTTATTACAAATCAGAGACAGTTCAAAACAAACATACTAGTAAACTATATCAGGTATAGTTTAGGGGTTCAGAACATACAATAACAAGAATAGAAAAAAACATACGATAACAAGAACAAGGTAACAATAATGTGAAATCACTACTTCACGACTTAGCAATATACTTGTTATGCCGTGTTTTGTAACCAGAATCTCCTGGAAGGAGAACGGACATTCTGTGTATAGATCTATATGGGACTCACAAGCCCGCATCCCGAATGTTCGCTAGAGTTTGGCCGACAGGCCAAGGGATGACAAATATCACATCAGTTTCAACGCCAGCACGTCGTCATGTTAAACACTTGTCGATCTGTATGGTTATAACCTCATCACATTTTAACCTTAATTAAACAAACTGAATTTAAGGTAGCAAGCGCTTTAGTAATTACTTTTTACAATATTACTGAATACTTTCATTTTCCCATTACATTCATATAGTTATCTTCTCACATAAAAGGTAATGGAAACTCTTTTCTAGTAAAGATAGTCTTAAACTTAGGAAAACTTACATCATTACCAAAAGACAATAGAACAGTTGAGTCTTCGTACATTGAATTAGAAGGGGTCCCATAACGCTAACTTTATGATTCCTTAGTAGATACATCAGGGATATATATTAATCGGGTTTGGTAGATAGTAGAATGTGTGCTTTCTGCTTCATTTCCTGTTCCTTGTTTTGTTGTGGGCTTAGAGTAGATTCACCCGGTCTACTATGTATTCGATCTTAGTTATATATATATTCCGTATACAGCAAGTAATCATAAGGAATACCAGGTATGGGTCAGGTCATAGTATACAAATTCAATATACCATTGTCTAGTACAAAAACATACTTTTCAGATAGAACGTTTAGTAGGCTAAACTAAAAACTTATCAGTAAAAGGGTTTAGTTCATTTTATTAAACCAGTATAACTTAAAGGACCTTTAGTGGTTAATTCTATGATACCTTAGTTTATACATCAATGTTATATATAATTAATATCCGATAGGCAGTTGGATGTGTGCTTTCCGCCTTACTTCCTGTTGCTTGTTTGGTTGTGGGCTTAGGGAAGATTCACCCATTTAACTGTCCGTTCGATATTACATTATATAGAGCTTGTATAAACTAAGGGATTATAGAAGGAACTATTGTGGCTACCATTTTTACTAAAGGAAAAATATGATTTTATTAAAGAATGTTTTCATAAAATATAAAGAACTATTACAGTTAACTCCGTAAGTACCAAATGAATACACCAAGGTTATATACAGTGTAGATCTAACAAACCATGGGATGTTTGACTTCCGCCTCATTCCCTGTTCATTGTTTGGTTGTGCGCTTAGGGCAGATTCACACAATCTATTGTCTGTTGACTATAAAATGTATATAACTTGTATCCATTTAGTATTAATAGAAGGAATTGTAGAGTCATTTTCACATTCATTCATCATATCAGAAAATATATGATTTTATAGAGTAACATGCAAACTTTTCTAAAAGGAACTTACAACTTACTTTCATTACCTAAATACTTATGAACTCACCAACTTAAATGTTGATCTAATCTTCCAAAATAACTTGTATTCTCAGGAGACTAGTAGACAAGCATGCGCACTGGGATTCAAAAGATGGAGTTTAGTAGCTTCATGTCTTGTTTTGTTATTTACTTTTGGAATTTATCTTTTGTGATTCACATACTTTGTAAACACTTTAATATTAATATAATGGTTGTTTGCTACTTTGAGTACAATGATGTATGAGTTGTGATACTACATATGAAATCCTCCGCCCACGAACGTTTCCATCATTCCGGTTTGGGGGAATGACAGATTGGTATCAGAGCATTGTTTATAGTGAACTAAGTATATCAACCTATAAAGATATAGAACTATAAATGCAATGGGAGCGAAGTGCTCCGAATAAAAGTATATTATAAAAATATAACAATACTTTTTAAAAGTATACATACATGCTTATAACATAAATACATACTAGAACAAAGTATCACAAGAAGAACAGAACGAAAGTATTTAAAGTTTGAACTTTGCGGTCAAACCTGGACAGTTATGTAATCATATATGGGATCAATATAGCCTGATCAACTATATTCATTTGAGATGTGACCGACATGTGTTTGGAAGTGATGTGGTGTTGCAATAGTCTTAAAACTTAACAAATTCTATTCAAGGGTTTTGTAGATCAGAACATAAAGTTAAAATACTATAGGAGTATTTTATTATACTATAAGACAACAACAAGTTTAAAACATACCAACTTCATTACATTAAAATACTATAGGAGTATTTTAGGCACTATAAATAACTTATGTGAGAACTTAAAAGACCCTTATGGTAGGTCTATGATTCTGAAGTGTATACTTCCAAGGTTTTATATAATTGATATTTTATAGACTTAGAATTTGTGATTTATGCTTTACTTCTTGTTCCTTATTTGGTTGTGGTTTTGGAGTAGGATCACTTATTCGAAGGTCTATTTAATCTTAAATTATATACAACTTATATACATTGCACAATTATAAGAGGACCCGGTAAGCATCACCCCATAATGTTTCACTTAATCTCATAGATTCTTTAGACACTTCCATTCTTGCACGACAAACCTAGATAGATGTAACCACTCCATTATAGCAGTCAACAGAGGAGTCAAGCAGAAAAAGAAGATATTCAAAAAGAGTTTCCAAGGAAGTGATCAGCCGGAGAAACTAAAGTGTCTTATGCGTCACACTGATAAATAGTAACCTTAATTGACTTAGTGAGCTAGTGATTTCACTACTCACACTATGTGTTAGGATTATTCCTTTTCATGCAACCAATATCAATTATTCAATTCACATAAATTCGTTCAACGATAGCCATTTTGGATTGATAAAGTTTATTTTATATAGACTCCCTTTATGAATTGTTTCCAGAACCCTACGAAAGTCAGAACCAGATACATTCAGAACTACGGTAACTTAGTTATTCACCTTTCAATTTATAACCTCTGCTATAGGCTTATTCCCACCTCATCTTTGTATCTTTTTTAGCAAAAGATGCCTCGTAGAAGACCTGTAAGGCGTGTGGTCAATAACACAACATAGGATCCACCACCGCAGTTCGATCATGCTGCTCTCCAAGCAGCGATAACGAACGCAGTAACGGTTGCTCTAACTCACATTCGTGAAAGTGGTACCGATGGAAATGGTAGCGGTACCTGTGACAACCCGAAACTTCTATCTTGTTCATTTAGTCAAATTCAATCAATGTTAAACTTGTTTTGTTGACTTCTTGTGCTGTTTAAGGGTTCATTTAAGTGTTATAAGCTTGATTATGTCCAAGGTTGAGGTTAGGAAGGAGTCAACAAGTCGTGTAGTGTCAAAATCAGGCCATACACCCCTTTTGGAGGAGTGTGCGGCCGCACACATGGGTATACGACCGTACAGACCCCTCATGGCAACACATTCACTCTTATATAGAGGGTAGACCCCTTTCCTTGCATTCCTTTCACTCCTTGGCCGCACACAACACCATTTCTCTCAAGCTTCTTCAACCACAAACCCTCCAAAGGTTCAAGAACATGAGTAATTTATCCTCTGACTTGATATCCATGAAAGACCACTCTGTCTAAGCCTTAAGTGTGCAATATTCGTCATGTTCTTCATGTTTGGATGTGAGTGTGGCCTCACACCCCCTATAAGTTTGCTGCACACTCTTAAAACACCGTCTAAAGTAAGGGTTTGACTTCCATACTCGAGATAGACATGACAAAAGCCTTATTGCACCATGGAATTGACATTTTAGACATCTTTACATGGGGTGTACGACCGCACACACCTGTGTATGGCAGCACACACCCTTATGCAGCAGCACACTCCTTGTGTGCGGCAGAACACTCTCGTGTGCGACCACACACACACCCTAGGACCACAAACCCACTTCTAGGACCCTTAACTTGCACTATAATCGAGTATAGACCGAGGAAACATCATGGATGTAAGTATGGACCTTGAAAACACCACAAAGGCACCTCTCATCATGAGTGGACGGCTGCACACCCCTTGGGCCACACA
The DNA here is from genome assembly GCF_002870075.4 of Lactuca sativa. Taxonomy (NCBI): domain Eukaryota; kingdom Viridiplantae; phylum Streptophyta; class Magnoliopsida; order Asterales; family Asteraceae; genus Lactuca; species Lactuca sativa. Next base: position 227,759,660 of record NC_056631.2, on the reverse strand, counting down.
CACCTTTAAGTTGGCCATATACCTACCTCATCCAATCCTTTATGGTTCTAACACTTAGTAGAAATCATTCCAAGTCCCTAGAGTGGTTCTTTATCGTATCTAGTAGTGAAATACCTTCATTTGACTCCTATATGTGTCATTACATGTTAATTAGGATCAAATTGTGTTCGAGGCTTCACTTGACACTCGACATCTCATACTGATCTTTCATACAAACTACTCGCTCGAGGTGAGTACATACCCCTAGATTTTCCCGAGTTTTTAATGTTTTCAGCAGGGGGGGGGGGAGGGGGGAATACAAGCCAAACAAAACTGATTTTATGAAGTTATACAAATGGACTTCAGTAAACTGAGCATAAGGGACATTTTCAACGTACGAACATAACCACACAGTCTTTAGAACAATACATGATTTACACTTACAAACATACAAACTATAATGGGTATAGTTTGGGAGTTCATATCAGGTTATACATATACGTACACACAAACTATAATAGGTATAGTTTGGGAATTCATACCACAATTTACAAACTCACACTTTATAAATCTTTCAGTTATTTTACAAAAAGGGTTTTCGGCATTATTACTCGTAAGTTTGTTAGTCTCCTTGGAGGCACGTCCATGGTAACACTCACAAACTTAACTGAGTGAAGGACTAGCACCTGTGATCAGAATCTCTTGTAGGGAGAGCATGATTGTAAGACAACAACAAGTTTAAAACATACCAACTTCATTACATTAAAATACTATAGGAGTATTTTAGGCACTATAAATAACTTATGTGAGAACTTAAAAGACCCTTATGGTAGGTCTATGATTCTGAAGTGTATACTTCCAAGGTTTTATATAATTGATATTTTATAGACTTAGAATTTGTGATTTATGCTTTACTTCTTGTTCCTTATTTGGTTGTGGTTTTGGAGTAGGATCACTTATTCGAAGGTCTATTTAATCTTAAATTATATACAACTTATATACATTCCACAATTATAAGAGGACCCGGTAAGCATCACCCCATAATGTTTCACTTAATCTCATAGATTCTTTAGACACTTCCATTCTTGCACGAAAAACCTAGATAGATGTAACCACTCCATTATAGCAGTCAACAGAGGAGTCAAGCAGAAAAAGAAGATATTCAAAAAGAGTTTCCAAGGAAGTGATCAGCCGGAGAAACTAAAGTGTCTTATGCGTCACACTGATAAATAGTTTGGGAGTTCATATCAGGTTATACATATACGTACACACAAACTATAATAGGTATAGTTTGGGAATTCATACCACAATTTACAAACTCACACTTTATAAATCTTTCAGTTATTTTACAAAAAGGGTTTTCGGCATTATTACTCGTAAGTTTGTTAGTCTCCTTGGAGGCACGTCCATGGTAACACTCACAAACTTAACTGAGTGAAGGACTAGCACCTGTGATCAGAATCTCTTGTAGGGAGAGCATGATTGTTCTGTATAGATCTATACGGGACTGACTATCCCGCACCTTGATGGTAGCTACAGTAGGACCGACAGGTCTACGGGTGACAAAGTCCTAAAATATATTGGTGCCCGATTCGCTCCATATCAAGTCAAAGTATGGTCATTACACTCACAATGTAGATAACATCGATTTACTTACGTAATAATAACACTAAAAAAATACTTGTTACTACAAGTACGAATAGAAACATGGTTTCTCAAGGAAAACTAACACAACTATACGTACTGGTAGTAACCAAGGTTTTCAAACAGAACATGTCATACAACGGTTTTTCTTACAATGTTCATCCTACAATATGTCTAGGGGTAGTCCAATCATACAAAATTTTACAAAATTCTCTCACTTTTACTAAAGAAAATATTGGATTTTCTTGGAGTCATGCAAACATTTTAAGAGTTAACAACCATTTTTCAATATACAAACAATGATTATGAACTCACCAGATTTTTGCTGATACTCTTTTAAAACTGCTTGTATTCTCTGTAAATCAATAGACAGGTACTCCTGGAGTCTGAGAAGTCGGAGCAACAAAGTCATGTCTTTATATTAACATACAGTTATGATGTATTTGAACTAGACCTAGACATATGTAAACTTTTCTTTTCACACATGTATTCAATGTTTGGTTGTGTTTACTATGATTGCTATGATACAATTGTTGTGATACTACGCATAACGTCCTCCACCCGAGAATGTTTCCGCCGTTCCAGTTTTGGGTGTGACAGATTGGTATCAGAGCCCTTGTTTGTAGCGAATTAAGTATACCGAACCTTACATGGTATACAACTATAAACATTAAGGGGAATAAGTGCTCTAAACTAAAAGTTTACAAGTACACCTGCGTACCAAAATCTGTGTCATAGGAAGAACAAAACAAAAGTAATCGGATGTTGGGACACTGCGGTTAAACTTGGGCAGTTATGTAATCATGTCTAGGGTCAATATAGCCTGATCAACTATATTTACACGAGACATGACGAACATGTGCTTGGGAGTGATTGAGTTGTTACAGCAAGCCTAAAACTTACCAAGAACAAAAATTTCTAACATAAAATACTAGAGGAGTATTTTAGCTAGAGCTAAATTCAGTATACAGATTCATTCCAAGTGTTGCTACCTCTTCTTTCTTAAGTAATAACTTACTTGCCTTAGTAACCTTTCTGTGCTTACTGCTTGGTAGAATATTTTTATTATCAGAATGAGATATATCTTGTTTCAGATATCTCAAGGACTTACCATCCTCTTCTTCCTGATTGTTTCTAGAACAAGATGCCTCCCCAACCAAGACCCATCAGAAGAAACGACGACACACCACCACCACGACCACCCCCTCAGTTCGACCCCGTCGTGTTCTAGGCAGCAGTTATAGCCGCCGTGAGTGCATCAATGGCACAAGTGAATTCTGGTGGGGCTGGAGGTGGAACTGACCCACAATGGCAAGACAGAAGTTAGGGACATCAAAAGGAGTGTTCCTACAAGGACTTCATGACAGCAAAACCCAAGTCCTTCGATGAAAATGGAGGTGTTATCGCTCTGACTCGATGGTCCGAAAAGATCGAATCGATCTTCGAAATGTGCGCCTGTTCCGAACCAAATAAGTTGAAGTTTGCCACCTGCACTTTCATCGACAGAGCTTTGACCTGGTGGAATGGTCAAGTCAAATCCCTGACTCTGCCAGTGGCTAATTCCATGGGTTGGGAAAGACTGAAGGAACTCATGCTTGCGAAATATTTCCCGAGGAGCGAGGTGCAAAATTTTGAGCACGAACTCTGGAACTTGATGATGAAGGGTTCCGACATTGCAACCTACCCCGCTAGATTTTGTGATCTAGCCCTACTCTATCCGGAAATGGTCACCCTGGAAATCAAGAAAATTTAGAGGTACATCTGGGGACTGATGCCCCCAACCAAAGGAAATATCTTCGCTACTAGGCCGACTATATTTGATAGCGCCAAGTGTTTGGCGCAGACTCTAATCTATCATGGAGTCAATATTGATGAGGTGGCAGCCGTCCCCAAGCCACAAAAGAAGAGTGGTGGGAAGAAGAAGAAGTTCGGGAACAAACGGAGGGGCTAGTCTTCGCAGGAGCCCTCTAAGAAACAACAAATAGTGGCAGTCCATGCTGCTACTACTTCTGCTGCAGCCCTCGTTACTCCAACAACCCCCAGTAGCTATGCTGGAAACCTACCACTGTGCAACAAGTGCAACTACCATCATCACGGGCAATGCCGAGAAATGTTGTGCACCAGCTGTGGTAAAAAGGGACACACAGCTCGAGTCTGCAAGGCACCAGTTCAACCTACCAAACAAGCTCCTGGAGCGGGTGCTGGTCAAGCCTATTATGGTTGCGGAGAGGTTGGTCACTTCAAAAGGAATTGCCCCAGGGCAACAACAATTGGCAACATAGGGAGGGTGCTAGCTATGGGCAAGGAGGAAGCAGTCGTTGATCCTATCGTTGTTACAGGTATGTTCCTCCTTGACAACTCTATGCATGCATTCTTTTCCATTCTGGTTTGGAGAGAAGTTTTGTCGGCCATGCATTCAAACATCTAGTCAAATGTAAATCCTAATCTTTAACCGAAACATTCACCGTCGAGACGGCTAACATAAAGAAAGAGGGCACTAACAACATATTCGTAGGTTGTACTCTTACCGTTGACAATCATTCCTTTCCCATCGATCTTATGCCAGTCTCCAAAAAAAGCTTTGATGTCATAATAGACATGGATTGATTGAGCCCCAATCATGTTGATATCCTTTGCTACGAGAAAGTTATACGTCTCAATCTTCCCACTGGTGAAGCCCTCATGGTTTATGAGGATAAACTCAGTTCGAACCTTCGTATCATTTCATGCATCAAGGATTAGAAGTATCTGCAGAAGGAATGTCATGCATCCCTAGCTCATGTTGTTGATGAAGCACAAAAAGTTAAAGACCTCGGGAGTATCCCCGAAGTCTGCAACTTTCCTGATGTCTCCCAGAAGACCTTCCATGAATTCCTCCCGAGTGTCAAGTCGAGTTTCGTATCGACTTAATCCCCGGAGCTACTCCTGTAGCTAAATCTCCATACGGCCTAGCACAGGCAGAAATGCAAGAGCTATCCAGTCAGCTCATTAAGCTGATCAACAAAGGATTCATAAGACCGAGTTCCTCACCCTGGGGAGCCCTGGTTTTATTCATAAAGAAGAAAGATGGATCCTTCCGGATGTGCATTGACTATCGAGAGTTGAACAGGCTTACCATCAGGAACCGTTATCCCCTACCCAGAATCGACGACCTCTTCGATCAAATTTAGGGAGCCAGTTACTTTTCGAAGATAGATCTAAGATTGGGGTATCATCAGTTGCGGATTCACGAGAATGATGTGCCCAAGACAGCATTCCGAACTCGCTATGGACACTACGAATTTGTAGTATGCCCTTTGGTCTATCCAACGCACCGGAGGTATTCCAGGATCTGATGAATCGGGTGTGCCGCCCTGTCCTAGACAAGTTTGTGATCATGTTCATTGACGACATACTTGTCTATTCACGGAGCGAAGATGATCATAAACAACACTTGATACTAGTGCTAGAAACCCTAAGGGCGGAGAAACTATATGCAAAATTCTCAAAGTGTGAGTTTTGGATCAGGAAGGTAACTTGCCTTGGTCATGTGATTAGAGAGGAAAACATACACGTGGACCCTTCCAAAATCAAAGCGATTGACAATTGGTCAGCACCAAAGACACCCACAGAAATCCGCCAATTCATGGGTCTTACTGGCTATTATCGCAAGCTTATCCAAAAAATTTCCAAAATCGCTAAACCTTTAACTACCCTGACACAAAAGGTGAAACCTTTAGTTTGGGAGAGAAGCAAGACATTGCATTTGAAACATTGAAGTTGGCCCTATGCAGCGTACCTATATGGTCCCTGCCTGAAGGGACGAAAGACTTCGTTGTCTACTGTGATGCATCCAATCAGAGCCTTGGTTGTGTGCTAATGCAACGAGGAAAGGTTATCGCATATGCCTCGAGGCAATTGAATACACACGAACTTAATTACACAACTCACGATATAGAGTTGGCAGCAGTGGTCTTCGCATTAAAGATTTAGAGACATTATCTCTATGGAACCAAGTGCACTGTATTCACGGACCATAAAAGCCTACAACATATCTTTGATCAGAAAGAGTTAAACATGAGACAGCGGCGATGGCTAGAACTACTCAGTGATTACGAGTGCGAAATACGATACCATCCCGGCAAGGCCAATGTGGTAGCAGATGCCCTCAGCCGCAAGGAGTTTTCAGGTCGTAAAGTGAAGGCATTGACTATGACCATCCATTCCCGATTATCCACACAAATCCAAGAGGCTCATCTAGAAGCCTGAAAATCAAAGAACATCTCAGATGAAGCCTTGTGTGGAATGGATAAAAACTTAGAGGTCAAGGGAGACAGAGTTTACTATTTCATGAACTGGATCAAGAACCCGAAGTACGGCAGGTACAGGGAGGTTGTCATGCACAAGGCTCACAAAACTAGATACTCCGTTCACCCAGGTTCAGATAAAATGTATCTGGATCTCAAACAACTTTATTGGTGGCCGAACATGAAAGCAGAAATTGCTACCTTCGTGGGCAAGTGTTTGACTTGCGCCAAAGTGATGGTAGAATATCAAAAGCCCTCAGGTTTACTTCAGCAGCCAGAAATACCTGAGTGGAAATGAGAAAGGATTACAATGGATTTTATCACTAAGTCACCCAGATCTCTGAGTGGGCACGACACCATCTGGGTAATTGTCGATCGACTGACTAAATCCGCCCATTTCCTGCCAATCAAAGAAAACTTCAAAATGCAGAGACATACACGAATATACCTTCGAGAAAAAGTTCCCCTTCATGGGGTACCTATATCCATTATCTCCGGCCGAGATAGTAGGTTTACCTCGAGATTCTGGCAATCACTACAAAAGGCTCTCGGAACTCAGTTGGATATGAGTACAACTTATAATCCACAGACAGACGGACAAAGTGAGAGGAAAATCCTGACATTGGAAGATATGTTGAGAGCCTACGTCATCGATTTCGGCATGTCGTGGGACACTCAACTACCCTTGTTCGAATTTCCTATAACAAGAGCTACCATACCAGCGTTAATGTTGCGCCGTTTGAAGCTCCTATGGCCGTAAGTGTAGATCCCCTCTATGCTGGACTGAAGTGGGTAACACGCAGCTAGTCAAGGGTCAAGTCCCCGACAGCACTCACGTTAGTCATGAAATCATCTGAGAGACAACTGAAAAGATCTTACAAATCCGGGAACGACAGAAAGCCGCGCGAGATAGACAAAATAGCTATGCCAATAAGAGATAAAAACCCTTGGAATTCCAGGTTGGTGACCGTGTACTTCTGAAGGTCTCACCCTGGAAAGGCATGATACATTTCGGAAAGCGTGGAAAGGTAAATCCAAGGTACAATGGACCATTCAAGATCCTTGCTAGGATCGGTCCTATGGCATACAGACTCCAGTTACCCCGGGAACTTAGCAACGTTCATCCCATCTTCCACATGTCGAACATAAAGATGTGTTTGTCTGATGAGACACTTGTGATTCCTCTCAATGATATCGAGCTAGACGAAAGTCTACGTTTCGTGGAAGAACCCGTCGAGATCATGGACCGAGAGGTCAAACACACGAAGCAGAGCCGCATCCCGATAGTGAAGGTTCGCTGGAATGCCAAGAGGGGACCTAAATTCACTTGGGAGTGCTAGGATTCGATGAAGCATAAGTATCCTCAGCTCTTTCCAAGTTCATGATTGTGCTCTATTTTTGAATTTCGGAACGAAATTTCCTCTAACGTGGGAATGATGTGACAACCCAAAACTTCTATCATGTACATTTAGTTAAATTCAATCAATGTTAAACTTGTTTTGTTGACTTCTTGTGCCGTATAAGGGTTCAGTTAAGTGTTCTAAGCTTGAGTATGTCGAAGGATGAGGTTAGGAATGAGTCGACTGTTGGATTAATGTCTAAGTCCATAACTATAATTGGTAAGACTTGACCCGACCCGGCATGGTCCATTTGGGTTGCATGGCATCATGCACTTGGATATACTAAATGAGAGAAATAAGACACTTATGGTTATTAATATATTATAAGTTGTAGTATATTAATAATAAGAATAATAATATTTAATTAGTATTGATCAAGAATTAATTTAGAAATAATTATGCGATCAAAAGAAGACTAATTAAATATATGGGTTGATTGTGCAAATCATCCATAACTTATATAGTGGGCCAAAGCTCCATGGATAATCAAGTTAGGTTAAACCCATAGGATGCTCCATGGAGGTGACATAACCCATGCGTCATGGAAATGAAAGGTCATGACAATTAGGGTTTACATGGTGTAACCCTAATTGTAACAGACTATATAAGCATCATATTATTCACCAAAATCGGCACTAGGGTGTGTAAAAGAAGGGCTAGCTGATTTCTTGAGTTGTGGATTTCTCTCAAGTTATTCCAAGTGTATTTGGTGTTGTGTGAACCATTTGAGGTGTCACACTTGAGGCACTAGGCACTCAAGCTTCATGAAGACATTCTACATTAAAGAGGTATGTATTCTAACTTGTTATATTCATGATTTTGTATGCTAGATTAGGATAATACCCTGGATGTTCATAATTGCATGTATAATAGAGAAAACATAGATCCAAGGTATTTAGGGTTGCATGTTCACTTAGGAGTGTTAGAATGCTCAAAACCCAACAGTGGTATCAAAGCCTAGGCTTGTTTTCAATTATACTTGATGCAAATTGGTGAAAAATGCTGAAAAACTCGATTTTCTTGCTTTCTAGGCACTGGACTCGCCGAGTCCACTGATCAACTCGTCGAGTCCATGAGTAAAATCATCCTACTCGTCAAGTAGGTTCATGCACTCGACGAGTAGGAGCCCCAGACAGCATATTTTCGAGTTTTTTGGCTGGAATTGGACTAGGAACATTACTATAAGATGTTTGTGGACTTATAAACTTGTTTTTGATGTGGTAATGTTCATGCTAATCCAATTTCAAAGATAATTGTCAATAGATTCATGTTTTGAATTAATTTAGTGATTAGGCTAATTACATGAAAATGTTTGATTTGAATTATCTTGTTCTTATGAGTTGCTTAGATTAATAGAAAAGTTAATTGATTATGTGTTTTCAATCCATTTTAATCTAAGAGTTGATTCTAAAATGTGTTTTTGTAACTTGTCCTCAATTTATATGAAAAGTCACATTTAAGTTTCATAAAACTCATAAAAGTTGGCAAAGGTTACAAAAAATGAAGAGTCTTGTCTCATTGAATGGTTTTATGACTCCATAACTTGTCCTCAAGTTATGGAAGTTCAAGAGTCACTTCATTAAGTAATAAAATGTGTAACCTTAATTAATTCCATAAGTTATAAAATAAAGATAAGTTAATTCTTTTATTAGTTTAAAGTCTTCCATAACTTGTCCTCAAGTTATGGAACTTGAAGAGTTTTTAATTAAAACTACTTTAAACTCATAAGTTATGGAATTAATTACTTTTGAATAGTTTTCAAAACTTGCCCTCAAGTTTTGGAATTTGAAAAATTTTCATTTATGAATACTTTAATTCCAAGTTAGCCCTTAGAATTTTAAAAGTTAAAATTCAACCCTTATACTTTATAATATTATAAGTTAAAAATATTTATATATATATATATATATATATATATATATATATATATATATGTATAAGAGCAAGTCAGTCTTACAGTTAGTAGGCCTCATTCACGAAGTCAGTCTATAAGGAGGGGTATAAGGTTACTGCCTATAAAATGGCAGTTTAATGAGTGTCCACTATCATCCACCGCTTCCTTGACTGGTGGAGGGTCGTTAGCCGAACGGGTAGGACAAGGACTATAATTCTCCCTTCATTAAAAGTATTAATGATAAATACTATGTAACTAAACGTTTTATAAATACCCAATCTTAGTTACTTAGGAAAATGTGAATAAGGTGCTAATCCATGAAATTACACTTTGCACTTTGTTTAAGTCGATTAGTGGAGCGTGTGTGGTTAACCGGCACACTAACTCGTATTTAACAAGGTAGGCAAAGGGTAATTTAATGTTTATCATAGTATCGATGGAGCGTGTGTGGTTAACCGGCACATAGTTTGAGGGGTAAACACTTAAGGGTACCAAGTAATTTGCATGGTTACTTCACACCTTGTTTTGTGATCCTCGACATCCCAGTCACGAAACCTGAAGGGCACACTCGAGATTGAAGCATGCCATTGAAAAGTTCAATGAATCTCAAAGATCTAGGAGTTTCAAAACCAATTAAAACCTAATAATACACTTCGTTTATCTTGGTGGAAATTGGTGAATCGTCATTCACCTACCTTCAAATATTTTATAGCTTGGATTACGACATCCCTCTTCTAAGTTATAAAATAGTTTGTTGGCTCCTAGCCTTAATATTTCATATTGGGTGTTATATTAAGGACTTTAAATCAACTATCTTGAATATCTCCCAAAAGATGTCGGGTTTAGACATCTATGATCTTCCCAAATCTCTTGAAACAAGCTTTCCTAAATGAAGATGATGTCCCATGGAAATCATACTTCTTTCACCACCTCCAATTATTCTCCCTAACCCACAAGTTCTTGAAAAGTTTAAGGTCACTCAAGCCCTATTGGCAAGCAAAGGTCTATGTGTGATCACATCTTGGAGATGTAGTCACATATTGACAAGCCGGGAGTGTTGGGTGTCAAATTCTTGAGAAAGTTAATGGCTCAACTACTTTCTAAGTCACATAGTGAGTTCCTTTGGGACTCCTATGAAACAGACTAAGACAAGACCCTTAATGATCTTATCTATTTGCTAAGATCAACTTCCTAAAACTTTATGGACATTGACAATGATGACATTGGATATCCAGTAAATATCTCTCTTTCCAATGGAAAAGGATCGACCATAGTCAACTCTGTTGTCCAAATAGTAAAGAGAAAAGCTAATTTGTGATAGTCCCGCGTACCATTACCAAAGGGTCCATATGTTCATATTTCCAAAGGAAGGGGCATTGGTTGCGAAGCTGCCAATTTACCTAAGGATGTTAAAGTCAATCAGTTTGACTCTACTTCAGGTAAAATCCACTATCTAACTCTGCTAAGTTTCTATTCTGAGATTCTTGATACACGATGTGACTGGGTCACATTTTGATGTTTTAATAATCAAAGAAAAGTAATGTCTCTTAAAGAAAGAATAATCTGATCGCGTAGATGGATCTCTATCGCGTAGTTTGAAGATCGGATTCTTGAGCTACTTCTTAGGAATTATGAGATATTGCTAAGGAATAGATAACAATAAGTTTTCATATGGATTGTAAGGATAAGTTTTTCCGCAAAGTTTTAATATAAAAAAAAAAAGAATTTTGATTTTATTTATTTTAAAATATCCTTACAATGGCGTTTGTGGAAATTTTTGTTGCTTATAAAGAATCCATTAAGAGAAAGAATGGAAATATTAATTTGATTCTTTTCATTTGTGGTAATGTCTAAATTTACCAAATAAGGAAAGATCCTCATTCCCCAAGTTTCAATTGGACCGAAACTTGGAATCATGCAAGTAGTATAGCATGATGAATGAGAACTTTCAAGCATTTGAAAAATTAAGACTAACTACTTGTTCACATGGATGTGTGAGTTAAGTGAAGGACTAAGGGATCGAGTACACATTCTTGTGCACTAGTCAAGTCCACCATAAAAGATCGATAAGACTATTCTTCATAGTTTACTAAAGCTCAGTAAATATGATTATACTTACAAGCTTAAGTGTAGCTCTGAGACATTGGAAAAGGTTCCAATGTATGACAGAGCGAATAAGAAGAATTAACTTAGGCAGAAGGATAAAAGTTTCTCAAATCTGAAAAGATGGGAGAGTACTTTAGTATCAGTTTTTATGATCATCTTAATGATTAAGAAACCATAGCACAATTAGTTCTCTAAGGGAATCTTAGTGCATTCTTATGACTAAGAAGAGGAATCTTGAAGTGTTGAAATGGTTAAATCAAGAAAATGAATCATACTTTGTTACAATATAAGTCTTAGAGTCATACTCCAAGATTGTAACTTGAGTGACATGTCTTAAAGAAGGTTTAAAACACTTGTCAAATGTAAGAGTAAAAGTTTTCTACTCTTATACATTTGAAATTTGTAACTTGTGATGTTTTGGATAAAACAAAGACCAACTAAGGCCAATTGTGTGAAGTGTTTGTCTTGATTAGAATCCACACTATCTCTTGAATATCTGACAAGAAAGTTTATATGTCAAGAGGACAGTGGGAGTCTTAAAGGTCTTGAAAGTCTCAAGAACTAATCAAGAATAAAACCTAAAGTTCTTCACTAGCACACGACTTGAGTTTTATAACCTATCGTGTTGACATATTCTATGCCCATTCCAGTTAAAGTTTGCTTTGCGTATGAGTTCTTAGAGTTCTCAATTGGTTGCACAACAACTTGGAAGCAATGGCAGGCCCTTGAGCTGCCAGGTGGCAATAAATTAAGATTGAGTTCAGTCCATATGAGCTTGGATTTGTCATTATCCTTGTCACGTGACTATGTTTTTTACAATTCACATGGATAAGAACACATACACCATTAAATCTAAGGGTCATAAGGTTTCTCGTCGATTCATGAAAATGATGGTGAGGAAACACTTCCACCAAGTAGATTTGAAGTACATAGCAATTGTGATATTTGCATTCTCAAAGTTGTTAGTGGAGCTGTGTGGTTAACTAGCACACTAACATGGACTTGTGAGAAGTGGCAAAGGTCTAAACAATTGAGACTATGATTACGGTATCCCTTTTCATAGTTCTAAAATTGTTTAGACACACCTGTGAGCTATCTAAAAGAGGTGTATGATTTTGATAAAGTTTTATCAAAACAATCTAGTATCAGAAATCTGAACTTTGGTAAGAAAGTCAGCTAATTTCTGAGTACATGTCAAAGCTAGTGGGAGCATAACTATTATGCTAATAATCATCATGTTAGTGGGACCATGATAATTATGATAAGTATTGCAAGTTAGAAATGTTAATTATAGAAAACAAAAAAGTTTAAATTGGGAAATAGTTGTTTTGCTATAATTAAGGGAGAGGAAATTATACTTCATCTCAAATCTATAAGCTTAGATCATGAGGTTTTAATCATACTTAGTTAAGGATGTATATGTATATATATATGTATATATATATATATATATATATATATATGAATTTCATGTTGGAATAGATCAACATAAGGAAATTCTATATATGGGTCCATTATTTGCGTTCTAAAATTCGATTATGATTACGGCATCCCTTTTCATAATCTGAATTATGAGATCTTGGCAAATAGAAATGGAAATGTTATAAAAAAAGACTGGTTTAGTCTATATGTGGGACATCATGAATCGTGTCCCATATGCTTCGAATATAGGATCGATTACATGTGCTATATTCATCCGTTCTAAAATTTTCCAAATGCCTGGGGCATTAAGAAGGGAAAAGGTCTAGAATTGGATATGACTAAAAGGATTAAACAATTGTCAAGGATAATCTAAGGTTTACCAAAGATTGGTTGCTCAAGGACAGTTGGAAGTATAGTGATAATTCTGGAAGGACCATACTGACATAATTTGTAAGGAGGCAACTCTTGTTCAGAAGTGATAGTCAAAATGGATTATGGAAATGTTTCAAGGTTAGAAATTATTCAATCTATGTATGATTAGGAAACTTAATGCAAGAAGGATGTTTCCAAGGAGCTGATCTCCTTTAGAATGCTCTTTAATGGTTGTTGTCAAGTCTTTCTGACTTTGTGTGTCACACCCCAAAACCATGAACGGCGGAAACATTCTGGGGCGGAGGACGTCATGTACAGTATCACAACACAGTAAATGTAAATAAGAAAACAACATCATCCATTGCATTAAATATATAATTTTAATACAAGCGTGTTCTGTACAGTTATAGACACCAAAAACATAATGTAAATCAAAATAATGAGATGAGTCTTGGATGCGCTCCATCTTCTCAAAAGTTGGCCTCGGTACCTGTCTACTGATGACCTGAGAATACAAGTTATTTTGAAAGAGTTTATCAGCATTAAGCTGGTGAGTTCATAAGTATTTTAGTGTCGATGTTTGTTATCAAAACGTTAGAACGTGTCTCAAGTATAAGTTTGTAAAATGTATGTAAGTGTTTGTAAAAGTTTGAATCTCTCAGAAAAACCTATATTTTCTATTAAAGTAGCCTTCTACCAAGGCTTAACTGTTTTGTATGTTCGTTTGTTGTAAAAGTGTGTAGTATCCCAAGTGTAACTATCATTTATCAAATATAGTTTGTACATTAATGTTTAACTGAGGTTATCACTAAAAATATGTAATGGGTAAATCATTGTAGTACTGTAGTTTTGTATTATAGGAACTACTGCTGTACTAACTACCTTAAACTGGATTTATATTAAGGTATAATGTGATAATTGCACCATACTATCGACTGGTAACAACGACATACGAATGGTCGTAACAACGAAATGACGTTTGGCACCCGCAGACCTGCAGGTCCGGCTGTAGCTAGCAGCAAGGTGTAGGATAGTCAATCCAGTATAGATCTATACGAAAACTCACGTTCTCCCTCCAAGAGAATTTTGGGTACAACTCGGATCATGACATTTAAGGCATGCTCTGATTCAGTGGATCACAATTGTTATCGTATTCTTGTATATGTACTGTTTCTCATTCTAGTATAGTTGTATATGTTCTCCTCCTAGTATAGTTGCATATGTTCTCTTTCTAGTATAGTTGTATATGTTCTCCTCCTAGTATAGTTGTATATGTTCTCATAGTAATGTAAGGTATAGACTCATGAAAGAACTGACTCATTGATCTAACAGTTGTAGTAGTATGATCCTGTGTTACCCCGATGGTAACTTACTAGTAATGTGTATAGTACACATGAATATGGAAGTACTTTTATGTCTATATATGTATAATTGATATATAACTAATATTGAAACGACCTTTGGATGGTCACCTGAAATCCCACCAGACCACATCCAAATCGAGAAAAAGGAAATAGGGCGGATGGCCTTCCTAAGCCCTTTAAACATTGCTCATATATCTATACATATATGGGCATGCAATTTATAAGAAGTATAACAATGTTTAAATAAAAGTATTTGGTAAGTAAAAGAGTTTGTAAAACATTTCAAAGTAAAGCAGTTTGATAAGCAGTTTGAACAGTGATAAAATCATTGGTTTTCTAGTTATTAATCACATGTGATTGGTTTCAATAACAATAAGCATTAAACTTGTATCCCCCCATAAAGTATTTAAAACATTTAAAGTATTTCAAAGGTTAATTTAAAGGGGTATGAACTCACATGTGGTGAGTGGTTTGGATTGTAGTGTCGGATACCGTGCTAGGTGGCAAACGGAGACTTGTTCACACGCACGAGCCTAGTTATCATATAATAAGCATATATATAACTAATTAGCCAAATAATAACTTAGTTAAATAAGTTGGGACACTTAGGAACATGTAAACACTATGTATAAGTGTTATAGGTCCTAATGGTTGCATCTAAGTTGCTACGGGACAAGGCTAAAGGGGTTTAATGTACCAAATGACCTTGTATATGAGCATACCACTCAACAAACCCCACCTTTGGAGTTTACGGTCGTGACCCCTTGAGTTTATGGCCATGAACTCTTGACTTGTTGGTTTTGGGTATTTTAAAGTGTTAAATGACTTCTAGAATAAGCCTAGTATTGGTGGTTTAATCCTTTAGGTAGTTTAGGGCCTTAGAATGCTCCTTTGAGGAGTTTACGGCCTAAAGACCATATCCCCTAGAGTTTACGGCCGTAAACTACTATGGGGTGGGTGTTTTAATTCTTTTAAGCCTCTTGCACACAAAGGATAAATTCTAGACTTTTGGTTAAGGCTAAAGGGGACTTTAGGCACACTTTGGTGCCTTCACTTGGAGTTTACGGCCCAAGAGTATTTCTTGGCTGTAAACTTCATTTTAGGGATGATTTTGATGTGATTTACTCCCCATTCAAGCTACAAGTAATAGAGGGTTATTGTCTAAAGCCTTATGGGGTGTTTAGGGCACTTTAAGCCCTTGAAAAATGGTGTTTACGGTCCAAGAAACTCTTGGGCCGTAAACTCCAAAAGCTAGAGTGTTCTTGATTGTGTTCTAGCCTTAAAAGATCATACATAATGTCCTTAACTAGTTACCTAACAAGGAAATGGGACTAGGTAGCTTTTAGGCTTCGTTTTGGAGTTTACTCCCCAAGAACGTTCTTGGGTGGTAAACTCCCGGATCTTACAAATTTGACATGTAAACTATGTTATTAAGCATATAACATGCATTAAAACACAACTAGGAAAGTAGACTCACGATTTGGGATGAAAACCCGAAGATCCGTGAGAGAGAAATTGGCTTTTCTCTATTTGGAAATGTGAATAATGAATAATTTAGTTCAGAAATCTATTTATAGTCCTGAAATATTTTGGCAGAAAATATTTGATTCTGGAATTGGACTCTAACATGATAAAGTGTTGAAATGCTCAAGTTTCACAAACCCATGAGCATCCACTCTCCTGATATCTCCTTAAATGTAAACCCTAATGTACACAAACTTATTCGGAAAAGTCTGAAGTTCATTGAAACTGGACTAGCTTCTATTGAATAGTTAGTGTTCGTACAAAATGGAAATTTCGGGTTGTCACATCATCCCCCCGTTAGAAGGAATTTTGTCCCGAAATTAGAATTTAAGCAAACAAGAAGTTACAAACAATTAAGCGAAAAGATGAGGGTATTTCAGTTTCATCTGATCCTCGCGTTCCCAAGTGAATTCCGGTCCTCGCTTGGCGTCCCAGCGAACCTTCACGATAGGGATACGGCTTTGCTTTGTCTGCTTGACCTCACGGTCCATGATCTCTACAGGTTCTTCCACGAAGTTGAGGCTCTCGTTGATCTCGATCTCGTCGAGTGGGATTACAAGAGTCTCGTCGGATAGACAGTTTTTCAAGTTAGATACGTGGAATGTAGAATGTACGTTACAAAGTGCGTCAGGTAGGTCGAGTTTGTAAGCTACGGGGCCGACTCTTGCAAGAATCTCGAAAGGCCCTATGTACCTCGGATTAAGCTTCCCACGCTTTCCAAAGCGTATCAAGCCCTTCCAGGGTGAGACTTTGAGAAGGACTCTGTCTCCCACCTGAAACTCCAAAGGTTTTCTTCGTTTATCAGCGTAGCTCTTCTGTCGGTCTCTAGAGTCTTTTAATCGTTCACGGATCTGAACGATTTTCTCTATCGTTTCCCGAATGATTTTCGGACCGGTGAGAGTACTGTCGGAAGCTTGCCCTGGCTAATTGGGTATTACCCACCTCAGCCCAGCACAGAGGAGATCTGCACTTTCGGCCGTAGGTAGCTTCAAATGGAGCAACCTTGATGCTCGTGTGATAACTGTTATTATAGGAAAACTCGACAAGGGGTAAATGAGTATCCCATGCCTTCCCAAAGTCAATCACGCAGGCTCACAACATATCTTCCAGTGTTTGGATGGTCCTCTCACTATGTACGTCGGTCTGTGGATGGTAGGCTGTGCTCATGTCCAGCCTTGTTCCTAAGGAATGTTGTAGTGATTGCCAGAATCTTGAGGTGAACCTACTATCTCTATCGGATATAATGGACATAGGTACACCATGAAGCCGTACGATTTCTCTAATGTATGTTCTCGTAAGCTTCTCCATCTTGTCAGTTTCTTTGATAGGCAGAAAGTGTGCAGACTTGGTCAATCTATCGACGATGACCCATATGGTATCAAGTCCACCCATTGTCTTGGGAAACTTGGTTATGAAATCCATAGTGATCCGCTCCCACTTCCATTCTGGAATCTCTGGTTGTTGCAGTAGACCAGAGGGCTTCTGGTACTTGACCTTAACCTTTGCGCAAGTAAGGCATTTACTTACGAAGGTAGCAATCTCTGCTTTCATATTAGGCCACCCGTATAGCTTTTTAAGATCCAGATACATCTTATCAGAACCTGGGTGGACGGAATACCGAGTGTTGTGCGCCTCCGTCATGACCAAATCTTGGAAACCATCGTTTTTCGGTGTCTAGATTTGGTTCATGAAATATAAGGCTCCGTCACCCTTGGCTTCTAAATTCTTGTGCATTCCTCTAAGGGATTCACCCGTCACATTTTTAGGTTTCATGGCTTCAAGTTGGGTCGCCTGAATTTGCTTAGACAAGTGTGAATGGATGGTTATTGATAATGACTTGACTTTGCCACCAGAATATTCCTTCCGACTTAGGGCGTCTGCTACTACGTTGGCTTTACCCAGATGATAACGAATATCGCATTCGTAGTCACTGAGTAGCTCGACCCACCGTCGTTGTCTCATGTTGAGCTCCTTCAGATCGAAAATGTGTTGTAAACTCTTGTGGTCAGTAAAGATAGTGCTTTTCGTTCCGTACAAGTAATGTCTCCAGATCTTCAGAGCAAACACCATTGCTCCTAGTTCAAGATCGTGGGTCGTGTAGTTAACCTCGTGTGTCTTCAACTGTCTCCAGGCGTAGGCGATGACCTTACCTCGCTGCATCAGAACACACCCGAGCCCTTAATTGGATGCATCGCAATAGACTACAAAGTCTTCTATCCCTTCGGGGAGGGATAGTATTGGCGCGGTGCGCCAGGCTCGTTTGAGCATTTGGGATGCTCTCTCTTGTTTCTCTTCCCAGTCAAAGGCCACGCCCTTCTGGATCAAGGTTGTAAGGGGCTTCGCTATTCGGGAGAAGTTCTGAATGAATCTGCGGTAGTAGCCAGCGAGACCTAGAAATTGACGAATTTCAGTAGGCGTCTTCGGTGCTGACCAGTTCTCAATGGCTTTAATTTTAGATGGGTCCACGTGGATTCCCTCTTCGCTTACCACGTGTCCTAAGAATTCGACTCTTCGGATCCAAAATTCACATTTCAAGAACTTCGCATAAAGTTTCGCCTTTCGTAATGTCCCTAGGACTTGTCGCAGGTGATCGCCATGTTCTTCCTTACTTCAGGAGTAGATCAGGATGTCGTCAATGAAAACGGTGACGAACATATCCAAGTATGGTCGGCATACTCTATTTATCAGATCCATGAAGACTACAGGCGCATTGGTCAATCCGAATGGCATCACCACGAACTGGTAATGTCCGTAACGAGTTCAGAAGGCTGTCTTCGGCACATCCTCCTCTAGTACTCGTAACTGGTGATATCCGGACATCATATCAATTTTGGAAAAATAATTCGCCCCTTGCAGTTGGTCAAAAAGATCGTCTATGCGAGGCAGAGGGTAACGATTTTTGACCGTCAGTTTTTTGAGTTCTCTGTAGTCAATACACATACGGAATGATCCGTCTTTCTTCTTAACGAACAAAACCGGTGCTCCCCAAGGTGAGAAGCTCGGCCTTATAAAGCCCTTGCTGAGCAGTTCGTTAAGTTGACCAGAGTGTTCCTGCATCTCAACTGGTGCTAAGCGGTAGGGCGACTTGGCTACTGGGGTAGCTCCTGGGACTAAGTCGATTCGAAACTCGACCTGCCGTTGCGGAGGTAATCTAGGTAGCTCTTCTGGGAAAATGTCGGGGAAGTCGCTCACTACTGGGATGTTCTTTAGTTCTTTCGTTTCGAGGCTCGTGTCGACGACGTGAGCAAGGAATGCATGGTATTCTTTACGCAGATACTTCTGTGCTTGAATACTTGATATAATGCGAAGATTCGCACTAGGTTTGTCGCCGTAGACTATAAGACTTTCGTTAGACGGAAGGTTTAGATGGACTGCTTTCTCGAAGCACATGATGTCGGCGCGATGGAGACTTAACCAATCCATGACAATGATAACGTCGAAGCTTTTTATTGAGACCGACATGAGGTCGATTGGGAAAGAATGGTTATCTAGAGTTAGGGTACAACCTAAGTATATGCTATTTGTACTTTCAGTTTTTCCATTAGCCATTTCTACTGTGAATTGTTCTTTGAGTGCGTGTGGTGGTTGTTTAAGCATGCGAGCAAATTTATGGTTTACGAAGCTTCGCTCCGCTCCACTATCGAACATAATGCATGCATAGGAGTTATCGAGGAGGAATGTACCAGTCACCACTGTCGGGTCAGCAACTGCTTCCCCGTGGCCTATAGCTAGTACCCTGCCTGCTCCACCAGCATTCTTTGCTTTGGGGCAGTCCCTCTTATAGTGGCCTGCTTCGCCACATCCATAGCAGGTCGGGCTCGCGCCAGAGCCAGGGACTTGGTTGATCGGTTGTGCCGGGAACTTACAGAAACAAACTGTGTGTCCTTTCCTGTTGCAGTTAGAGCACTGCATTTCACGGCAGGGGCCATTGTGGTGGTAGTTGCATTTGTTGCACTTTGGCAAACTTCCAGCATACTGACCCACCGGAGCAGTAGCAGCAGCAGGGGTTATTGCGGCATGCATTGCCACAATTTGCTGCTTTTTGGCAGCCCGTTGCTTCTTCTTTTCATCCCAGAATTTCCGCTTAGTGTCAGCGGGTTTGGAGGGTTCTGGGATGGCTAGGGTGGTTGTGGTTGTAGGGGTTTTGACTCCATGGTCAATGAGTCGCTGTGCCAGTCGCTTGGCACTGTCGAAGGTAGCGGGGTTTGATGCTAGAACATTCCCCTGATAAGGAGGCACTAGCCCCCATATGTACCTTTCGATCTTTTTCCCTTCAGTGGGAACCATATTGGGGCAGAGGGCCACCAGCTCGCTGAAACGGGCAGTATAAGCGACCACGTTGGTGCCCTTCATACTCAGGTTCCAAAGTTCCTGCTCCAGTTTCTAGACTTCGCCCCTCGGGCAGTATTCCTCAATCATGAGGTCTTTCATTGTTTCCCAGCCTATGTCGTTGGCTACGACGAGGGTTAGTGCCTTAACATGGTCGTTCCACCATGTCAGGGCCTTTCCTTCAAAGGTGCATGTGGCATACTTGACTTTACTCGCCGCAGGGAATGAATAGATTTCGAAGAGTGATTCAGTCTTCTCGAACCATTGCGAGAGGGCAATGACTCCGCCGGTGCCATAGAAAGGCTTCGGCTTGCAATTGGTTAAATCCTTGTAGGAGCACTCTCTCGAGCGCACAGGGGTTTCAACCGGAATTCATTCCACAGCGGTTCCACCTCTGTTGGCATCAGATGGGTGATACTGAGCCATGGCAGTTGCCACTGCTACAGCTACGGCAGCATTCAGGGCTGCAGTATCGATCACCGAAGGCAGAGGAGGTGCAGGGTTATTCCTGGGAGATTTGCGAGGAGGCATCTTTCAGCTATAAGTTTATAAAGATAAGAAAGATGTTAAGAATCAGTTTGTAAGCAACGTGAAAGTGACACACGGACTAACTAACCATAGCCCAACAGTTGAATGAGTGTTTGAGATCGCAACAAAGAATATTAGTAGGAAACACAAATGTATAGATTTTTCCCACAGATTCGATAGATGTCAATAATATTGGTATTACCGATTTAATAAGTTCAGGGAAAATCAACCTATCAGTAGGTCTTACATCATACCATACAGAAAAGTTTGACAGTTCTTAGATTCCTAATCAGAGTACTGAAAGTTAGGAATATTTTACAGATAAGTGCTACATAGAGCACATATGTTAAAGGCTATTCCTTAACCAAAAGACAGAGATGTACTAGACATCATCTAACGGCGATGGGAATTCCTCGGGCGAGTCCTGAGGTCTGACACTTGACGAAACACCTCTTGAAGATGTCGCTCTTGAGCCCTCTGACGGGCTCGAAGTTCCAAGACTTCAGCTCGGGAGGCAGCCAGCTGTTGCTGCAGGGTTTCATTGGTCCTCCGGGTCCGTTCCATGTCTTCTTCAAGACGGCGGATGCGGACTGTGTTGACACCAGAGTTGGCATCAATCTCCATGACCCGGTCGATGGCTGCTCCACCTTGCTCAACAAGGGAGTAGGACCTGGAAAAGCTGGTCGGGGGTTGTTGTTCGGGGCTTGACCTACTAGCGGTAGGTTGTTGACATTAGGCTCGGAGTCGGATCCATCAGAAAAACCTTCTGCGAGGTGATCATCCAAAGGGATTAGATGCTCATCTTCGGGCTCTTCTTCGATTCACCCGGCATTGCCTTCATTTGGAAAGTACGGGTCACCGTGATGGAATCCATCCATTTAAAGCTACGCGAGAAGAGAGGTATAAGAATATAGTATACATGTAACTCGTAGTACAAAATACACCTATAGTATTTTAAGTTTAAGTTCTACTAATCTTCTTGAGGTATTGTTGGTAAGTTTTTAGACATGTTAACACATCACAACCATTCTAGGGTATATGCTAATCACTCCTAGGACCAGCATAGTTGATCAGGCTATGCCATTCCCAGAGCTGACCATACATCCCCGAGCTCACTTGTGATATTTAACAATCGTAATACTTTTGTTCTTGTCATTGTGACACTGATTTTAGTATGAATGCAGACTAGTATACTTAATAAAAAATTTTAATATTTAAAGTATAGACTCTGGGTCAGAGTGTTTTTAATACATAATGGGTTTATAGTTTAGTATATCTTTTATGGGTTGATATACTTGATTCACTATAAACAATGCTCTGATACCAATCTGTCACACCCTAAAACCAAGAACGGCGGAAACGTTCTGGGGCGGAGGACGTCATGTACAGTATCACAACACAGTAAATGTAAATAAGCAAACAACATCATCCATTGCATTAAATATATAATTTTAATACAAGCGTGTTCTGTACAGTTATATACACCAAAAACATAATGTAAATCAAAATAATGAGATGAGTCTTGGATGCGCTCCATCTTCTCAAAAGCTGGCCTCGGTACTTGTCTACTGATGACCTGAGAATACAAGTTATTTTGAAAGAGTTTATCAGCATTAAGCTGGTGAGTTCATAAGTATTTTAGTGTCGATGTTTGTTATCAAAACGTTTGAACGTGTCTCAAGTATAAGTTTGTAAAATGTATGTAAGTGTTTGTAAAAGTTTGAATCTCTCAGAAAAACCTATATTTTCTATTAAAGTAGCCTTCTACCAAGGCTTAACTGTTTTGTATGTTCGTTTGTTGTAAAAGTGTGTAGTTTCCCAAGTGTAACTATCATTTATCAAATATAGTTTGTACATTAATGTTTAACTGAGGTTATCACTAAAAATATGTAATGGGTAAATCATTGTAGTACTGTAGTTTTGTATTATAGGAACTACTGCTGTACTAACTACCTTAAACCGGATTTATATTAAGGTATAATGTGATAATTGCACCATACTATCGACTGGTAACAACGACATACGAATGGTCGTAACAACGAAATGACGTTTGGCACCCGCAGACCTGCAGGTCCGGCTGTAGCTAGCAGCAAGGTGTAGGATAGTCAATCCAGTATAGATCTATACGAAAACTAACGTTCTCCCTCCAAGAGAATTTTGGGTACAACTCGGATCATGACATTTAAGGCATGCTCTGATTCAGTGGATCACAATTGTTATCGTATTCTTGTATATGTACTGTTTCTCATTCTAGTATAGTTGTATATGTTCTCCTCCTAGTATAGTTGCATATGTTCTCTTTCTAGTATAGTTGTATATGTTATCCTCCTAGTATAGTTGTATATGTTCTCATAGTAATGTAAGGTATAGACTCATGAATGAACTGACTAATTGATCTAACAGTTGTAGTAGTATGATCCTGTGTTACCCCGATGGTAACTTACTAGTAATGTGTATAGTACACATGAATATGGAAGTACTTTTATGTCTATATATGTATAATTGATATATAACTAATATTGAAATGACCTTCGGATGGTCACCTGAAATCCCACCAGACCACATCCAAATCGAGAAAAAGGAAATAGGGCGGATGGCCTTCCTAAGCCCTTTAAACATTGCTTATATATCTATACATATATGGGCATGCAATTTATAAGAAGTATAACAAAGTTTAAATAAAAGTATTTGGTAAGTAAAAGAGTTTGTAAAACATTTCAAAGTAAAGGAGTTTGATAAGCAGTTTGAACAGTGATAAAATCATTGGTTTTCTAGTTATTAATCACATGTGATTAATGCAATCACATGTGATTGGTTTCAATAACTATAAGCATTGAACTTGTATCCCCCCATAAATTATTTAAAACATTTAAAGTATTTCAAAGGTTAATTTAAAGAGGTATGAACTCACATGTGGTGAGTGGTTTGGATTGTAGTGTCGGATACCGTGCTAGGTGGCAAACGGAGACTTGTTCACACGCACGAGCCTAGTTATCATATAATAAGCATATATATAACTAATTAGCCAAATAATAACTTAGTGAAATAAGTTGGGACACTTAGGAACATATAAACACTATGTATAAGTGTTATAGGTCCTAATGGTTGCATCTAAGTTGCTACGGGACAAGGCTAAAGGGGTTTAATGTACCAAATGACCTTGTATATGAGCTTACCACCCAACAAACCCCACCTTTGGAGTTTACGGTCGTAAACCCTTGAGTTTACGGTCGTGAACTCTTGACTTGGTGGTTTTGGGTGTTTTAAAGTTTTAAATGACTTCTAGAATAAGCCTAGTATTGGTGGTTTAATCCTTTAGGTAGTTTAGGGCCTTAGAATGCTCCTTTGAGGAGTTTACGGCCTAAAGACCATATCCCCTAGAGTTTACAGCTGTAAACTCCTATGGGGTGGGTGCTTTAATTCTTTTAAGCCTCTTGCACACAAAGGATAAATTCTAGACTTTTCGTTAAGGCTAAAGGGGACTTTAGGCACACTTTGGTGCCTTCACTTGGAGTTTACGGCCCAAGAGTATTTCTTGGCCGTAAACTCCCTTTTAGGGATGATTTTGATGTGATTTACTCCCTATTCAAGCTACAAGTAATAGAGGGTTATTGTCTAAAGCCTTAAGGGGTGTTTAGGGCACTTTAAGCCCTTGAAAAATGGTGTTTACGGTCCAAGAAACACTTGGGCCGTAAACTCCAAAAGCTAAGTGTTCTTGATTGTGTTCTAGCCTTAAAAGATCATACATAATGTCCTTAACTAGTTACCTAACAAGGAAATGGGACTAGGTAGCTTTTAGGCTTCGTTTTGGAGTTTACTCCCCAAGAACGTTCTTGGGCGGTAAACTCCCGGATCTTACAAATTTGACATGTAAACTATGTTATTAAGCATATAACATGCATTAAAACACAACTAGGAAAGTAGGCTCACGATTTGGGATGAAAACCCGAAGATCCATGAGAGAGAAATTGGCTTTTCTCTATTTATAAATGTGAATAAT
The DNA here is from genome assembly GCF_002870075.4 of Lactuca sativa. Taxonomy (NCBI): domain Eukaryota; kingdom Viridiplantae; phylum Streptophyta; class Magnoliopsida; order Asterales; family Asteraceae; genus Lactuca; species Lactuca sativa. The sequence goes on along the minus strand of NC_056631.2, from coordinate 227,734,812 downwards.
GAATAATTTAGTTCAGAAATCTATTTATAGTCCTGAAATATTTTGGCAGAAAATATTTTATTCTGGTATTGGACTCTAACATGATGAAGTGTTGAAATGATCAAGTTTCACAAACCCATGAGCATCCACTCTCTTGATATCTCCTTAAATGTAAACCCTAATGTACACAAACTTATTCGGAAAAGTCTGAAGTTCATTGAAACTGGACTAGCTTCTATTGAATAGTTAGTGTTCGTACAAAATGGAAATTTTGGGTTGTCACATTGTGCATAATCATTAGAAGAGGATCAATGCATATAAGTTTAGAATCTACAGATTTCAGTAAACGACATGAATTTGCAGTTCTTGCATTTGCAGTAAGGATTTGGGACTGTGAAAAGAGGATCATTGGAGTTATGTTCAATTGATCTATTTCACAAAGTAACGATCATAGACAAACATAGTATGCAAACTTGGTGTGTGGCATGACTAGTGTTTACAAAAACATAGTGTACATGCTTGGAGCATGGGACAACTATTGTTTTAAATCAAGAATAAAGTTGATACTTGAAACAGTATATAATGAATAATGTGTAATCATATGGTGATAAATAAAAGGTGTTTTATTTATATTCATAGGTTTTGAGATCATATTGGATTCGATTATTATTGTGTTTCACTTTGCATGTTTTGACTTCCAGAATAACTAGGTCATTGTTCTGATTGACAAAGTTATTCAAACCATCCACAGTCGGTCAGATGTTGGAAGTAGATATGAATCAAGACTGTCATGGGTTGGGCTTGTAGAGGTCTAAGATGTTGGACAAGGTGATGCTACAACACTCATGAGTGCTCATAAGTTCTGAGTATTGGATTCAACCAGCGCTCATTGGAATCACTTCATGGATTTTATCACGAGTGATCATGAGATGATAATATCTTATATTCTTCAAACCTACAGATATGAGTTGTTACTATGAGTTGGTTGTACAATGATTGCACGAAAACACATTCGGTAACTCGGTGTTATAAAATGTCCCTTTGTGTATGATTCAACAAGTAGTAGAACAGGCCATATAAGTCGAAGTTTATCCATTCGTTTTACCTTCGGGATAAAAGCAATATCTGTGGGCCCCTCGATGATTTGATGATGAAAAATGGAAGTGCTCAGCCGGGCCAGGACATATTTGATTTGTTCAATTACTCAGTCGTCATAAATCGGAAATCGAGAAACAACAAATGGACAGAGAGAATGATTATAATACATGTCTCAGTCCATATGATATCTAGAATGGAGGAATATATGATCCCTTATCTGATGGAAAAGTCATTGGCAAAGGTCAGAGTTCATCGGCAAGGTCAGAGTTCGACAGAAGCTTTTGAGATCTATGATTTCCAGTCGGTTCTTGAAGTCATACTTGGAATAATAGTTTTAGACTTATCCAAGTGGGAGACTATTGGATTAATGTTTAAGTCCATAACTATAATTGGTAAGACTTGACCCGACCCGGCATGGTCCATTTGGGTTGCATGGCATCATGCACTTGGATAGACTAAATGAGAGAAATAAGACACTTATGGTTATTAATATATTATAAGTTCTAGTATATTAATAATAAGAATAATAATATTTAATTAGTATTGATCAAGAATTAATTTAGAATTAATTATGTGATCAAAAGAAGACTAATTAAATATATGGGTTGATTGTGCAAATCATCCATAACTTATATAGTGGGCCAAAGCTCCATGGATAATCAACTTAGGTTAAACCCATAGGATGCTCCATGGAGGTTACATAACCCATGGGTCATGGAAATGAAAGGTCATGACAATTAGGGTTTACATGGTGTAACTCTAATTGTAACACACTATATAAGCATCATATTATTCACCAAAATCGGCACTAGGGTGTGTAAAAGAAGGGCTAGACGATTTCATGAGTTGTGGATTTCTCTCAAGTTATTCCAAGTGTATTTGATGTTGTGTCAACCATTTGAGGTGTCACACTTGAGGCACTAGGCACTCAAGCTTCATGAAGACATTCTACATCAAAGAGGTATGTATTCTATCTTGTTATATTCATGATTTTGTATGCTAGATTAGGATAATACCTTGGATGTTCATTATTGCATGTATAATAAAGAAAACATAGATCTAAGGTATTTAAGGTTGCATGTACACTTAGGAGTGTTAGAATGCTCAAAACCCAACATCAACATGTCGTGTAGTGTCAAAATCAGGCCATACACCCCTTTTGTAGGAGTGTACGGCCGCACACATGGGTGTACGGCCGTACACACCCCTCATGGCCATACACTCACTTTTATATAAAGGGTAGACCCCTTTCCTTTCACTCCTTAGCTTCTTCAACCATAAAGCCTCCAATGCTTCAAGAACGTGAGAAATGTTTTATTAGTGTCTAATTCCACAACTATTTTGGTATGTACTTAACCGGATAGTGCATGGTCCTTTTGGGTTGCCTTCACCAAAGCAACTTGATAGGATGAATTATGGAGAGAGAGGATTAATTATGATTTATTAATATATTATGAGAATAATATATTAAAGGAGAAATCATATTGTTTAATTAATATTAGTCAATAATTACTTAAGAATTAATTTTGTAGCTAAAAGACATTAATTAAATAAAGGGGACTAGAACTGTCGATTGTGTGATAGTTGAATATTGGGCTAATGGACTCCATAGTGGATGGAGTGGATGAATTCTATGGGGAAACCCATTAGAAATCATGCTAGGCCTCTAAGGAGGGAGTGCATGGGCTGCTTAGGGCCTAAGCAGTCAAATTAGGGTTTCCTTGTTAGATAACCCTAATAGCCTTACTATTTAAGGACCCCTAGGGCACCAAAAACGTGGCTAACTAACTCCTTAGGGTTTCCAGACGTCTTTTTGGGTGCCTCTCGTCTTCTCCTTCTTCATCCTCTTGCTCTTGGTATTTATAAGCCATTAGAGGAGTGACACTTGTGACTCTAAGCTTTCTGAAGCCATTACAAGGACGACTTGAGATTGTTATTACTACATAAAAATGAAGGTAAGATCTAAACCCATTCTTATGTTAATATTGATTATCACATGCTAGATATAGGGTTTAAAGTCTTGGATGAATGCATGTACAATAGCAAAACCTAGATCCAAGCATTAGGGTTTGCATGAGTACATAGGATGTTCATATGGCCAAAACCCAACAGTGGTATCAGTGCCATGATTGGTGTGTATTATATTGATGCTTAGTGTTTCATCCTTGATTGCAAAGTCAAGTTTTTGGCCATGTGCCTGACAAACTCGTTGAGCCCCAATGTGGACTTGTCGAGTAGGATGAACTCGACGAGTCCATATGTTGACTCGGCGAGTTTAGCTATCTGACAGACAGATTTTCGGGATTTCTGCCTATTTTGACTTAGGATTAATGTCGTAATTGTTTCAATTTAATAAAATACGATTTTTATTGATTCCTTATGATTATCTTTGTCCAAATTAAAGATTTTTGTCATCTAATTAGATAATTGTTACCTTATTTGATAAATGTTAAATCATTTGAATTATTTGGTCAATTATTTTTCATGAAATTGGATTAGGTCAAAGCTAGATAATCACCAATTAATTGTTTAATTGCCTTATTTGTTTTTTGATCTAGATAGTTTTGAAAAGTTTCAAAACTTGTCCTCAAGTTTTGGAATTTAAATTTTTATTAAAAAGTTTAATTTTGAAATATTTCAATTCTAATACCCTAATTTTTTAAAAAGTTCAAATTGTGCGTTTATGGTATTATTAAATTAATTAAGTGTATAACTAAAAGAGAGTTAATAAATCCATAGTGATATGGTTTACATTTACTAAAATTAAAAGTATAATTTATTAAATTAGACCACCTAGTATTTTAAAAGTGTAAAATACACCCTTATACTATATATAATATTAAAAGTCTAATATTGTATATGTATAACTTAAACTGCTAGTCTTACCGTTAGTAGGCCTCATTCACGAAGCCGATCTATAAGGGGGTATAAGGTTATCGCCTATAAAATGGTCGTTTAATGGGTGTCCACTCTCACCCACCGTTTCCTTGATTAGTGTAGGGTCGTTAGCCAAATGGGTAGGATAGGGCAAACCCTTTCCATTAAAAGTATAATGAATTATAAAGTAAGTAAATGTTTTTACAAAATTCCCAATCTTAGTTACTGTAGGCAAAAATGAATTTGATGCAATTCCATGAAATTACACTTTGTACCCTTGCGAAGACGTTAGTGGAGTGTGTGTGGTTAACCGGCACACTAAATGGTTCTAAGCAAAGGTAGCAAAGGGTTACTCAGTGTTTGTCATAGTTCGGTGGAGCATGTGTGGTTAACCGACACATCGTATAGGTGACTGTAACATTGGGGGTACCATGTATATTTTCATGGTTGTTCGCACCCTGTTTTGTGATCCTCGGCATCCCAGTCACAAATCGACGGGCATATCGAGATTTAAACATGTCATTGAAAGGTTCAATGAATCTCAAAGGATCTAGGAGTTTTCAATACAGTTAAAACTTAATCTCCTTTTCGTTTTTCATGGTGGAAAATTAGTGAATCGTCATTCACTTACCTTCAAATGTTCTGCAGTTTTGGTTACAACATCCCTCTCCCAAGTTGTGGAATATTGTGTTGTGTCCTAGCCTTAATATCTCATTTGGGTGATTTATTAAGGACTCAATCAATCAAGTAACTTGAATTTTTTCTCCCGTTTTGTAGATGTCAAAGTATAACAACTATGGTTTTCCCAAATCCCATGGAACAAGCCTTCCATATGAAGATGATATTCCATGATTCGATCAAGGAACAAGAGATCATGCTTCACTTCCTCCACATCCTCCTATTGTTCTCCCTAACCTACAAGTTCAAAGGCTTGAAAAGTTCAAGCTCACTTAAGCCCTTTTGGCAAGTAAACATGAAGAAGGAAAGTCAGTGTGTGCACACGTCTTAGAGATGAAGTCACACATTTATAGGTTATGAATGTTAGGAGTCGTTGTCTGTGAGGAGCTGGCTATTGATTGGGTTCTTTAGTCGCTTCCTGACTCATATCGTGAGTTCATAAGAGAGTACTATATGATAGACGACAATGTGACCCTCATTGATTTCACCTATTTGCTTATTCTTGTTGAATCAGCGATGATTTGGCGCACTGGAAAAACAAAGTTAATTGGTGGATCTGCTTTCCAGACCTCTATGGACATAGCCAATGGCAACGAAAGGCATGCCATGTGTAACAACTCAAATTTTTCAAACAAATTTTTTTTTCATTTTTAAAACATAATATTCTCCATTAAAAACAAGGCATAAATAGTTTAATTATTCGGTCAATACAATTATTCAAACTCCCAAGATCCTAAAACAATCTCCAGTGTGTATCGATCATGCCGGCGCCTTCCCACGGTCCTCGCTAGTGCCTGAAATACATACATACACAACAACTGTAAGCATAAATGCTTAGTGAGTTCCCCAATATACACTTACACACATACGCCTTCCCAGGCCCTGACCTTCTGGTCCTCATTACAACGCCTTCCGGCCCGTAACATAATCGCCTTCCGGCCCACATATCATACATAGCACATATAACACTTAACTTACCACATATAGCATACATATCCATATAACCCTTAACTTACCACATATAGCATACATATCACATAACATATTCGACCTTCCGGTCACACAGTCAAACCCTTCCGGGTGCAGTATAGTGAGAAAACTCACCTCGTAAGTGCTGAAAGCTAGCAACTCCTGAAATCACTCGCGCACAAACCAACGAGCTACAACCCTCCTATAACATTACATAACTCATTAACACTCATATCATCTAAGTGTGACTATCCCTAAGAAGTCAGACTTAGGTCAACTCTGGTCAACGGTCAACTCGACTGGACTCGGCGAGTACCATGGCGACTCGGCGAGTCTAGTCGTCCTCACAGATTCCTGAATATTCCCCTTTCTACTCGTCGAGTATTCCTTTTGACTCGACGAGGTCATCGTGGAAGAATCGCGGGGCCACCCCGACTCCACTCGCCGAGTCTGAAGAACGACTCGGCGAGTCCCAGTACATCTTCAAGCTACTCGCCGAGTCTGAAGAACAACTCGGCGAGTCCATGCCATGCAGACGAGTAACTGCTTCCTGAGATAGGTCTCGTCCCGAAGTACACATGCATGGGACCTTCTGGACCTCTAAAGGTCCTAATACAAGACTATAATCGTGGGGTAACAAGGCATTACTTCATCAAATCACTAAATGGGTTCTATAAACCCTAATTTCATAAATACATCAAAATAACAGATTTGGTCCGAGTATTACCTGAAAACGCACTCTCTGTGTCCCCCAAATCTCAGGACTCAATCCTCCTTGATTTTCCTTTAGCCAAATCCCTCTTCTTCTTGCCTAACCAATTCTTCCAAGTTCCAAAGCTCTCTCCCTTGCTCTAGGCGTCCACAGCGATTAGGGTTCCTCTCAATTGACCAAAAGACTGAAAATGACGGCCTAAGAGGCGTTAAATACGATCCAAACTGAACGGTTAGGGTTTCTGCTGAACAGCGTCGACTCGCCGAGTCCATATCTGGACTCGTCGAGTCCAGTCGCGGACTCGCGACCAAGTCCGCGATCCTACTCGGCGAGTCTAGGCTCCAACTCGCCGAGTCCCCTCTTAAATCACCCCAAAAACATAATTTTAATAATACCTGAGATTCTGGGCTGTCACAATTCTCCCCCACTTGGATTAGACTTCGCCCTCGAAGTCTCATTCTGCAAATAGTTCCGGATGTTGCTCCCGCATTTCGCGCTCCGGTTCCCAAGTCATTTCTGATCCCTTACGGTGTTGCCATTGAACCAACACCAGAGGTACTTCCTTGTTCCTCAGAACCTTGATCTTCCGATCTCTGATAGCCACTGGTCTCTCCGCGTAATTCAGGCTCGCATCCACCTGAATATCCTCCAATGGAACCACTGCCGACTCATCGGCTATGCACTTCCTCAACTGCGATACATGAAAAGTGTCATGGATCTGACCCAACTCCGCTGGCAACTCCAACCGGTAGGCTACCCGACCTATCCTTGCATTCACACGAAATGGCCCAATATACCGGGGCCCCAACTTGCCTCTCTTCCTGAACCGAATCACTCCTTTCCAAGGAGAGACCTTCAGGAGAACGAAGTCGCCGACCTGAAATTCAAGCTCGGATCGGCGCCTGTCTGCATAACTCTTCTGTCGGCTCTGGGCAGTCAATAACCTTTGTCTCACTCGCTGAATCTGCTCTGTCGTCTGGAGCACGATCTCCGTGCTGCCCATCACTCTCTGTCCCACCTCTCCCCAGCAAATGGGGGTCCGACACCTCCTACCATACAACAGCTCGAAAGGCGGCATACCAATGCTCGAATGATGGCTGTTGTTGTAGGAAAACTCCGCCAATGGTAAATACGCATCCCAACTACCTCCGAAGTCTAACACACATGCTCGGAGCATGTCTTCCAGTGTCTGAATTGTCCGCTCGCTCTGACCGTCTGTCTGGGGATGGTATGCGGTACTAAAATGCAACTTAGTACCCAGCTCCTCATGGAATTTCTTCCAGAACCTGGAAGTGAAGCGCACATCGCGGTCTGACACAATCGAGATCGGCACTCCGTGCCGAGACACCACCTCTCTCACGTATATCTCCGCCAATTTCTCCGCCGAAGAACTTTCACTGATGGCAAGGAAGTGTGCACTCTTTGTCAACCTATCCACGATCACCCAAATTGCGTCTACTCCCCTAGCAGTCCTTGGCAATTTGGTGATAAAATCCATAGTGATCTGTTCCCACTTCCACTCGGGGATCTCCAATGGCTGTAACTTGCCATGCGGTCTCTGGTGCTCAGCCTTAACCCTACGGCAGGTCAAGCACCTCTCAACGAACCATGCCACGTCCCTCTTCATACAGGGCCACCAATATTCCTTCCTTAGATCCAAATACATCTTTGTAGCACCGGGATGGATCGAGAATTTCGATTTATGAGCCTCTTCCATCAACGTAATACGCGTACCGCCCACGAACGGCACCCAAATTCGACCCTGAAACGTCATAAGGCCTCGACTATCCTTGACAAACTCTGCGATTAATCCCACAACCCGCTCTCTCTTCTGCATTTCTGGTCGCACAGCCTCAGCCTGTGCCCTACGAATATCATCCAATACAGAAGTCATCACAGTCAGTCTCAAGCACACATCTCGCAATGGAGTGCTCTCCGCCCTGCGGCTCAGTGCATCGGCTACCACATTAGCCTTGCCTGGGTGGTACAGGATCTCACAATCATAATCCTTGACCACATCCAACCACCTCCTCTGACGCATATTTAGGTTGGGTTGATCCATCAAATACTTCAAACTCTTATGGTCCGTGTATATCGTACATCGAACCCCATACAAGTAGTGGCGCCAAATCTTGAGAGCGAACACTACTGCCCCCAGCTCTAAATCATGCGTGGGATATCTCGCCTCATGAGGCTTCAGCTGCCTCGATGCATAAGCTATCACATGACCCCTCTGCATCAACACTGCACCCAATCCCGAAATCGATGCGTCGCAATATACCACGAAATCTTCCATCCCTTCCGGGAGAGCTAATACCGGGGCTTCGCACAATCTCTGGCGAAGTGTCTCAAAGGAGGTCTGCTGCTCGGGCCCCCATGAGAATGTAACACCCTTCCGGGTCAATCTGGTGAGTGGCACAGCGATCTTGGAGAAATCCTGGATAAATCTCCGATAATACCCTGCCAACCCAAGGAAACTTCTGATCTCCGAGGGTGACTTCGGCACCTCCCAACTCATCACCGCCTCAACCTTGGCCGGATCGACCAATATCCCTTTCTGATTAACCACATGTCCTAGAAACTGGACCTCCCGCAACCAGAATTCACATTTGGAGAACTTTGCATAAAGTTTCTCCGACCTCAATACCTCAAGGACCTCCCTCAAATGCTCCTCATGCTGCTCTCTCGATCTCGAATACACCAGAATGTCGTCGATAAATACGATCACTGACCGATCCAACATCGGCCTGCATACCCTGTTCATGAGATCCATGAACACAGCCGGGGCATTGGTGAGTCCAAAAGGCATCACCACAAACTCATAATGCCCATATCGCGTCCTAAACGCTGTCTTCTGGGCGTCTTCATCCCGTACTCTCACCTGATGGTAACCTGATCTCAGATCGATCTTGGAAAACCAAGATGCTCCCTGCAACTGATCGAATAAATCATCGATCCTCGGCAACGGGTAACGGTTCTTGACCGTTAGCTTGTTCAACTCCCGGTAATCAATGCACATCCGGTGTGAACCATCCTTCTTCTTGACGAACAGAATAGGTGCTCCCCATGGCGAGCTGCTCGGCCGAATGAATCCCTTTCCCAGCAACTCCTGGAGTTGCGAAGATAACTCTTGCATCTCTGGAGGTGCAAGACGATAGGGCACTTTAGCAATAGGCGCTGCCCCCGGCACCAGATCGATATTAAACTCCACTTGCCTCACAGGCGGTACTCCCGGCAACTCCTCGGGAAAGACATCTGAAAATTCGCGCACCACCGGTACTTCCTCAACTGACTTCGGTTTCTCGGAAACCTCCCGCGTATCCATCACATACGCCACAAAACCTTTACAGCCCTGCCGTAGACACTGCCTCGCCCTAGCGGCCGAACAAAAAGCTGATCTCGAACGGGTACCCTCGCCGTACACCGAAAGAACTCCCCCTCCAGGGTCTCGTATAGTCACCAACTGACGCTCACAGTCGATGACAGCGCCGAACCGGCTCAGCCAGTCCATGCCCACGATGACACAGACATCCCCCATCGCGATAGGAATCAGATCAATTGGGAATCCAATCCCGAAAATCTCTAGTACACATCCCCGAAGAACCTCCGTAGCGCAAATCACCTTCTCGTCAGCTATAGAGACTCTCAAAGGTCGACTCAACGACTCACGACTAACGCCAATATGCTGACTAAAGGCCAAGGACACAAAGGACCTACTCGCACCCGAGTCAAATAACACTAAGGCAGGCACAGAGTTCACAAGGAAAGTACCTACGCGCATAATAACATAAGCATAACATATCGACATTAAAATAAATACATGAATTACAACATACCTGCCACAACATCGGGCGCAGCGCGGACCTCCTCCGCAGTCAGCTGAAAGGCTCTCCCACGAGCCCTCGGGGCCTCGACCTTCACCGGTCGAGTCTCAGTAGTCCTGGCAACAGGTGCAGATCCCTGACGAAGCTGGGGGCACTCGGCCTTCCGATGGCCGGTCTGGTTGCAATGAAAGCAAACCATAAATCCCTTGGGACACTCCCTAGCAATGTGTCCCTCCTTGCCACACTTGTAGCAAGCACCGGCTCGACACGCCCCATCGTGACCCTTACCGCACTTTACGCAAGTGCGGTTCTTCGAACCTCCCGTCCTTGAATCGGCGGACTTGATCCGCTTGGCTGCCGGCTGAGACTGAGCCGGTCGCCGGTCTGCCTGCTGAGACTCGGCCTCCTCCCTGGCCTGAGTCTCTAACTCGATCTCACGCTTTCTGGCATTCGCCTGAAGCTCAGTAAAAGTATGGTAAGTGGAGTTTGACACAAACTCCCGGATCTCCTCCTCAGAACACCCAAGTACCGGCTCATCCGAGCCTGCTCTGTGGCCACTAGCTCGGGGCAAAACATCGCCCTCTCGTGGAACTTCCGCGTGATCGCCGCCACCGAATCAGTACCCTGCTTGAGGGTTAAGAACTCCTGAACCAATCGTTCCCGCTCCACCGGGGGAACGTACTCATCCCTGAACATGGTAGTGAACCCCTCCCATGTCACTGCCGCAGTCTCTGCTAAAGTGAAGTTCGCCGTCACGACCTTCCACCAGTCCTTGGCTCCCAAACGGAGCTGGTTCAAAGCGAACCGTACCCTCAGGTGCTCCGGGCATGAACAAGTGTAGAAGCACCCCTCTATATCTGCGATCCACCTCATCGCAGCAATCGGATCCTGCGTCCCATCGAACTCTGGTGGCTTCGTGTTGCTGAACTCTCGGAACAGCAATGAATCACCCCCCTGTGGCCTAGCAGCGGCCACAGCTGCGGTAGCTGCAGCGGTTGCAGCCTCAGTCAATGCGGCGTACCGCTCGTCGAACGTCTCCATCAGAGTGGTCTTGATAGACCCAAACATCTCCGGGATCTCGGCCCGGATCGCCGCCGCCACCTCCTCGTGGATCATCTGACGAATATCCTCGTCACTCACACCGCTCGTACTCGCCCCGTGCCGCGGTCTAACCATGATATCTCTGAAATACAACATAAAACTATCAGAGATTCTACCGAGTATAATCGTACTCGACACGCAACCCTACTCAGTCCCAGATATCCAGGGATTTTTTTACTTGGGTCTCCCACTGACCCGGTGTCCTCGGTAGTACGGGCCCAATACTACCGACCACACCGCATCAACGTTCATCCCAAGTCCTCCTCCCCAAACTCCAGATAGTGAGTACTCTATTTCTGATACGCTCTATCTACCCGCATACTAGCAAGGCATCTCATATAAGCAACTTCCCTAGACTAAGGCATCACAAATCAGGCCACTCTAGTCCTATCATGAATACCTAGTCTTCTAGCATGCATAACAATTCATATCATATAAAATTGTAAGGTATTTTGGGGATCCTTACCGTTCGGGCGCTGACTGATCGTACACACTGCTTCTTTCTTGCTTACCACAAAACCATTTACAAAAGTTTATGCCTTTATTTGAAAAGTTTCCTCAAATCCTCGGTTTGAGTTCAGTTACCCCCGAAGGTGCACCCGAATCCCTCAAACCAAGGCTCTGATACCAATTGTAACAACTCAAATTTTTCAAACAAATTTTTTTTTCATTTTTAAAACATAATATTCTCCATTAAAAACAAGGCATAAATAGTTTAATTATTCGGTCAATACAATTATTCAAACTCCCAAGATCCTAAAACAATCTCCAGTGTGTATCGATCATGCCGGCGCCTTCCCACGGTCCTCGCTAGTGCCTGAAATACATACATACACAACAACTGTAAGCATAAATGCTTAGTGAGTTCCCCAATATACACTTACACACATACGCCTTCCCAGGCCCTGACCTTCTGGTCCTCATTACAACGCCTTCCGGCCCGTAACATAATCGCCTTCCGGCCCATAACATATTGCCTTCCGGCCCACATATCATACATAGCACATATAACACTTAACTTACCACATATAGCATACATATCCATATAACCCTTAACTTACCACATATAGCATACATATCACATAACATATTCGACCTTCCGGTCACACAGTCAAACCCTTCCGGGTGCAGTATAGTGAGAAAACTCACCTCGTAAGTGCTGAAAGCTAGCAACTCCTGAAATCACTCGCACACAAACCAACGAGCTACAACCCTCCTATAACATTACATAACTCATTAACACTCATATCATCTAAGTGTGACTATCCCTAAGAAGTCAGACTTAGGTCAACTCTGGTCAACGGTCAACTCGACTGGACGCGGCGAGTACCATGGCGACTCGGCGAGTCTAGTCGTCCTCACAGATTCCTGAATATTCCCCTTTCTACTCGTCGAGTATTCCTTTTGACTCGACGAGGTCATCGTGGAAGAATCGCGGGGCCACCCCGACTCCACTCGCCGAGTCTGAAGAACGACTCGGCGAGTCCCAGTACATCTTCAAGCTACTCGCCGAGTCTGAAGAACAACTCGGCGAGTCCATGCCATGCAGACGAGTAACTGCTTCCTGAGATAGGTCTCGTCCCGAAGTACACATGCATGGGACCTTCTGGACCTCTAAAGGTCCTAATACAAGACTATAATCGTGGGGTAACAAGGCATTACTTCATCAAATCACTAAATGGGTTCTATAAACCCTAATTTCATAAATACATCAAAATAACAGATTTGGTCCGAGTATTACCTGAAAACGCACTCTCTGTGTCCCCCAAATCTCAGGACTCAATCCTCCTTGATTTTCCTTTAGCCAAATCCCTCTTCTTCTTGCCTAACCAATTCTTCCAAGTTCCAAAGCTCTCTCCCTTGCTCTAGGCGTCCACAGCGATTAGGGTTCCTCTCAATTGACCAAAATACTGAAAATGACGGCCTAAGAGGCGTTAAATACGATCCAAACTGAACGGTTAGGGTTTCTGCTGAACAGCGTCGACTCGCCGAGTCCATATCTGGACTCGTCGAGTCCAGTCGCGGACCCGCGACCAAGTCCGCGATCCTACTCGGCGAGTCTAGGCTCCAACTCGCCGAGTCCCCTCTTAAATCACCCCAAAAACATAATTTTAATAATACCTGAGATTCTGGGCTGTCACAATTCTCCCCCACTTGGATTAGACTTCGCCCTCGAAGTCTCATTCTGCAAATAGTTCCGGATGTTGCTCCCGCATTTCGCGCTCCGGTTCCCAAGTCATTTCTGATCCCTTACGGTGTTGCCATTGAACCAACACCAGAGGTACTTCCTTGTTCCTCAGAACCTTGATCTTCCGATCCCTGATAGCCACTGGTCTCTCCGCGTAATTCAGGCTCGCATCCACCTGAATATCCTCCAATGGAACCACTGCCGACTCATCGGCTATGCACTTCCTCAACTGCGATACATGAAAAGTGTCATGGATCTGACCCAACTCCGCTGGCAACTCCAACCGGTAGGCTACCCGACCTATCCTTGCATTCACACGAAATGGCCCAATATACCGGGGCCCCAACTTGCCTCTCTTCCTGAACCGAATCACTGCTTTCCAAGGAGAGACCTTCAGGAGAACGAAGTCGCCGACCTGAAATTCAAGCTCGGATCGGCGCCTGTCTGCATAACTCTTCTGTCGGCTCTGGGCAGTCAATAACCTTTGTCTCACTCGCTGAATCTGCTCTGTCGTCTGGAGCACGATCTCCGTGCTGCCCATCACTCTCTGTCCCACCTCTCCCCAGCAAATGGGGGTCCGACACCTCCTACCATACAACAGCTCGAAAGGCGGCATACCAATGCTCGAATGATGGCTGTTGTTGTAGGAAAACTCCGCCAATGGTAAATACGCATCCCAACTACCTCCGAAGTCTAACACACATGCTCGGAGCATGTCTTCCAGTGTCTGAATTGTCCGCTCGCTCTGACCGTCTGTCTGGGGATGGTATGCGGTACTAAAATGCAACTTAGTACCCAGCTCCTCATGGAATTTCTTCCAGAACCTGGAAGTGAAGCGCACATCGCGGTCTGACACAATCGAGATCGGCACTCCGTGCCGAGACACCACCTCTCTCACGTATATCTCCGCCAATTTCTCCGCCGAAGAACTTTCACTGATGGCAAGGAAGTGTGCACTCTTTGTCAACCTATCCACGATCACCCAAATTGCGTCTACTCCCCTAGCAGTCCTTGGCAATTTGGTGATAAAATCCATAGTGATCTGTTCCCACTTCCACTCGGGGATCTCCAATGGCTGTAACTTGCCATGCGGTCTCTGGTGCTCAGCCTTAACCCTACGGCAGGTCAAGCACCTCTCAACGAACCATGCCACGTCCCTCTTCATACAGGGCCACCAATATTCCTTCCTTAGATCCAAATACATCTTTGTAGCACCGGGATGGATCGAGAATTTCGATTTATGAGCCTCTTCCATCAACGTAATACGCGTACCGCCCACGAACGGCACCCAAATTCGACCCTGAAACGTCATAAGGCCTCGACTATCCTTGACAAACTCTGCGATTAATCCCACAACCCGCTCTCTCTTCTGCATTTCTGGTCGCACAGCCTCAGCCTGTGCCCTACGAATATCATCCAATACAGAAGTCATCACAGTCAGTCTCAAGCACACATCTCGCAATGGAGTGCTCTCCGCCCTGCGGCTCAGTGCATCGGCTACCACATTAGCCTTGCCTGGGTGGTACAGGATCTCACAATCATAATCCTTGACCACATCCAACCACCTCCTCTGACGCATATTTAGGTTGGGTTGATCCATCAAATACTTCAAACTCTTATGGTCCGTGTATATCGTACATCGAACCCCATACAAGTAGTGGCGCCAAATCTTGAGAGCGAACACTACTGCCCCCAGCTCTAAATCATGCGTGGGATATCTCGCCTCATGAGGCTTCAGCTGCCTCGATGCATAAGCTATCACATGACCCCTCTGCATCAACACTGCACCCAATCCCGAAATCGATGCGTCGCAATATACCACGAAATCTTCCATCCCTTCCGGGAGAGCTAATACCGGGGCTTCGCACAATCTCTGGCGAAGTGTCTCAAAGGAGGTCTGCTGCTCGGGCCCCCATGAGAATGTAACACCCTTCCGGGTCAATCTGGTGAGTGGCACAGCGATCTTGGAGAAATCCTGGATAAATCTCCGATAATACCCTGCCAACCCAAGGAAACTTCTGATCTCCGAGGGTGACTTCGGCACCTCCCAACTCATCACCGCCTCAACCTTGGCCGGATCGACCAATATCCCTTTCTGATTAACCACATGTCCTAGAAACTGGACCTCCCGCAACCAGAATTCACATTTGGAGAACTTTGCATAAAGTTTCTCCGACCTCAATACCTCAAGGACCTATCTAACTCCATTAAGTTCATGTTCATTGATTCTTAATACATAATATGATAAGATTACATTTGAATGTTTTGCAGAATCAGTGAATAGAGAGGAAACTTGATGGAAGAGAAAGATGAGTCTGATCACGAAGAAATTGATCACGATCGCATGGATTCGAAGATCGGATTTTGAGCTTAGAAACTATTGATAGATTTGTTAGGAATATTTGATTACATAGTTTTTTCAGTTGATTTTTCATTGTAAGGACATGTTTTCCTCTGCTTTTATGAATAAAATATTTTTTTTTTCTTATTTATATATATCTTTGCAATGAAATCGTTGTGAAAAATTAATGTTTGTGTATTCCTATAAATGGATGTGATTCTTAAGTATGTTATTTATGGTAGTGACAAAATTTTTCTAAAGAAAGATTCCCATCACCCAAATTTCAATTGGATAGAAACTTGGAATCATATGATTTGAATCATGTGATATATGGAAATCTTGGTACTTATGAAATTAAGACTAATTCCTTGATCACACAATTATGTGAGTCAAGTGAAGGACTAAAGGAATAGAACACAATGTTGTGCACTAGTCAAGTGCACCACAAATAATAATAAGACTATTTGTCATAATTTACTAAAAGTCTAGTAAATGTAGTTATGCTAACAAGATTAAGTGGAATTTTCAATCATTGAAAAGTTTCATTGAATGACAGAACGAATAAGAAGAATCTATTAGGCAGAAAGATAAAAGTTTCTCTAATCTAAGAAGAAGGGAGAGTACTTTTGTATCGGATTTTATGATCATCTTAATGATTAAGAACCATATCATAATTGATCATCTGAGGACATCTTAGTGCACTAGTATGGCTAAGAAGAAGAATCGAAAATTGCTGAAATGGTTAAATCAAAAGGATGAGTCATACTTCGTTCCAAAATCAATTCTTAGAATCGTACTCCAAGATTGTGAATTGAGTGACACACACACACACACATCAAATGTGAAGTAGAAAATTGTTTTTCTTACTCTTGCACGTTTGAAATTGGTAAGTTGAGATGTCTTGGAGAAGACAAAGACCAACTAAGATCAAATGTGTGTAGTGTTTTTGTCTTGATATAAACACACACTAACTCTTGGATATGTGTTTATCAATAAATGTTTCTTGATAAGAGAATATAATATGTCAAGAGGTCACTGGGAGTCTGAAAATCATGAAAAGATTCAAGAACTAATCAATAGTAAACCTATTAAACACTAGCACACGACTTGAGGTTTGTAACCTATCGTGTTGACAAAATTCTTTATCTGTGCCAATCCTTTTGAGTGATTATGCATATGAGCTCTACGAGTTCTCAATAGAATGCATAAGGCAAGCACCTTATTCAATGAAAGTACATTGGCAGGAATAGGTGAGCTGCTACATAACTTGGAAGCAATGGTGGGACCCTTGATGGCATGAAATTAAGAATGAACAAGTTTTGTCCATAAGAGTTTGAATTTGTCACAAACATTATCTTTCGATTATGGTTATGGCAAATTCACATGGATGGGAACACATACACCATAAAATATAAGTTTCATAAGGTTTCTCTCCTTCATGAAAATGATTGTGAGGAAACACTTTCACTAAGAGAGATTTTAAGGAGATAGCGATTATGTAAATTGTATTCTCAAATTCGATTATGATTACGACATCCCTCTTCATAGTTCGAATTGTGAGATTTGACAATTAATCTGAACATTTGGGACTTAGTAATATAAGTTCTAAATTTGTTTGGACCACATGTGAGCTATCCAAGGGAAGGTGTATAAGGTTGAGAAGCTTAGATAAAGGTTTGTCAAATCATATCGTATTAGAAACAATGAACTTTGGAATTCAATAAATATTGTTTTCTAGAAGTTTAGCTAGTTTCTAAATATGTGTCAAAGCTAGTGGGAGCATAAACGTTATGCTGGAATGGATATAATCATGATGTTAGTGGGAGCATGATTATTATTTAAGTATTGCAAGTTGGCAATATTAATTATAGGAAAAACAAAAGTTTCACTTTGCAATGTTGCAGGGTTAGAAAAGTTGTTTTTGCTATAATTAAGGGAGAGAATCTTATACTTCGTTTCCAAGCTAAAAGCTTAGATCGATAAATTTTAATTGAATTTAGTCAAGGGTATATTTAATATTTGCATTCTCAATGTTCGATTTTGATTACGACATCCCTTTTCATAGTTCGAATTTTGAGAACATGGCAAATAGAAATATTGTGACGATATTATACTAAGAAATTGGTAGAAATAGCAGGTATGAATGAAGACGATCCACAGACGTTCATATGTTGGAAGTAGGTATGAATGAAGACTGTCATGAATTGGTGTGTAGATTGTCTAAAATGTGTTAGACATAGCAAAGGTTTGGTGCAACGTTCATGAGTGCTTATGAATATGATTTGAGCATTGGATTTAACCCATGCTCACTTGGATCGCTTCATGGATTTTATTACGAGTGATTGGTGAGATGATAATATCTTATATTATTGAAACTAAGATGTGTGAGTTGTATCTTGCGAGTCGGTTGCACATTGATAATATGTAAACGCACCAGTAAGTTGGTGTTACAATATATATTATTGTGTGTGATTCGGTGAGTGAGTGCAAGCGAGCATTGAGTCGAAGTTAATCTGTTCCTTTTACCCAAAGTGGGATAAAAACGATATCTGTGGGCCCCTCGATGATTTAGTGATGACACCTAAGCCCTTGGCCAAGTCGGGACTAAGTTGATGTGTTCAACTGTAGTCTGTTGTCAGTCGTCGTAAATCGGAAATCGGGAAACAACACATAGATTGAGAGAATGATTTCAATCCATTTCTCATGTCTATAAGATATCTAGAATGGAGGAATCTATGATCCCTTATCTAAAGGACAAGCTATCTGATAATATCAAAGTTGACATCGGCTTTTGAAAGCTACGATTGCGGAATAAGATCTGATGTCATATGTAGAATAGTTATTAGGCTTATCCAAGTGGGAGACTGTTGGATTAGTGTCTAAGTCCATAACTATTTCGGTATGTACTTGACTCGATGGTGCATGGTCCTTTTGGGTTTCCTTCACCAAAGCAACTTGATAGGATGAATTATGGAGAGAGAGGATTAATTAAGATATATTAATATATTATGAGAATAATATATTAATGGAGAAATCATATTGTTTAATTAATATTAGTCAATAATTAATTAAGATTTAATTTTGTGGCTAAAAGACATTAATTAAATAGAGGGGACTAGAATTGTCAACTGTGTGATAGTTGAATATTGGGCTAATGGACTCCATAGAGGATGGAATGGACAAATTCTATGGGGAAACCCATTAGAAATCGTCCAAGGCCTCTAAGGAGGGAGTCCATGGGCTGCTTAGGGCCTAAGCAGCCAAATTACGGTTTCCTAGTTAGATAACCCTAATAGCCCCACTATTTAAGGACCCCTAGGGCACCAAAAACGTGGCTAACTAACTCCTTAGTGTATCTAGAAGTTTTTTTTTGGGTGCCTCTCCTCTTCTCCTTCTTCATCCTCTTGCTGTTGGTGTTTGTGAGCCATTAGATGAGTGACACTTGTGACTTTAAGCTTTCTGAAGCCATTACAACGAGGATTTAAGATTGTTATTAATACAAAACAATCAAGGTAAGATCTGAACCCCATTCTTATGTTAATATTGATTATCACATGCTAGATCTATGGTTTAATGTCTTGGATGAATGCATGTACAATAGAGAAACCTAGATCCAAGCATTAGGGTTTGCATGAGTACATAGGATGTTCTTATGGCCAAAACCCATCTAGTAATTCAACCTCTAACTTGATATCCATTAAAGACCACTCTATCTAATCCTTAAGTGTTCAATATTCATCACGTTCTTCGTGTTTGGAAGTGAGTGCGGCCGTACACCCTATTTAAGTGGCCGCACACTCTTAAAACACCCTCTAAAGTGACAGTTTGACTTCCATACTCGAGAAATACGTGACCTTAGCCTTATTGCACCTTCAAATTGACATTTTGGACATCTTTACATGGGGTGTACGACTGCACACACTTGTGTACGGCCGCACACACTTGTGTACGGCCGCACACACCCTTGTGCGGCAGCACACTCCTGGTGTGCGGCAACACACTCCCGTGTGCGACCACACACACACCCTAGGACCATAAAACCCACTTCTAGGACCCTTAACTTGCACTACAATAGAGTATAGACCTAGGACACTTCATGGATGAAAGTATGGACCTTGAAAACACCACAAAGGCACCTCTCATCATGAGTCTACGTCTGCACACCCATGGCCGCACACATCTTTAAGTTGGCCATACACCTCCCTCATGTAATCCTTTAAGGTTCTAACACTCAGTGCAAAGGATTCCAGGTCCCTAGAGTGGTTCTATATCGTATATAGTAGTGAAATACCTTCATTTGACTCCTATATGTGTCATTACATGTTAATTAGGATCAACTTGTGTTCGAGGCTTCACTTGACACTCGACATCTCATACTGATCTTACATACAAACCACTCGCTCAAGGTGAGTTCATACCCCTACATTTTTCTGATTTTAGTAAACTTAACACGGACAAAATGAGTACAAACGAATTTTAGTAAACTTAACACAGACAAAATGAGTACAAACACACAGTTTCTACAGTTTTACTAAATATTTCAGATATTTTATCCCTTCTGTATTATGCTGAGCATAAGGGACGTTTTCAACGTACGAACTTAACCACATAGTCTTCAGAACAATACATGATTTACACTTACAAACATACAAACTATAACGGGTATAGTTTAGGAATTCATATCAGGTTATACATATATGTACACACAAACTATATTAGGTATAGTTTGGGAATTCATCCCACAGTTTACAAACTCACACTTTATAAACCTTTTAGTTATTTTACAAAAAAGGTTTTCATCATTATTACTTGTAAGTTTCTTAGTCTAGTTGGAGACACGTCCTTGGTAACACTCACAAACTTAATAGAGTGAAGGACTAGCACTTGTGATCAGAATCTCTTGTAGGGAGAGCGTGACTGTTGTGTATAGATCTATACGAGACTGACTATCCCGCACCTTTCTCCTAGCTACAATAGGACCGGCAGGTCTACGGGTGACAAAGTCATAAAAGATACTAGTGCCCGATTCGCGCCATATCAAGTCAAAGTATGGTCATGACACTCACAATGTAGATAACATCGATACTTGTTAGTATAAGTACGGACAGATACATGGTTTCTCAAGGAAAACTAATACTACAATACATACTGGTAGTAACCAAGGTTTTCAAACAGAACACTTCATTCAACGTTTTTTCTTACAATGTTCATCCTACAATACGTCTTCGGGTAGTCCAATCATGCAACATTTTAAAAAAATTTCTCACTTTTACTAAATAAAATATTGAATTTTCTTGGGGTCATACAACCATTTTCAGAGTTAACAACTGGTTTTCAATATAGAAACAACGCTTATAAACTCACCAGCTTTATGGTGATACTCTTTCAAAACTGCTTGTATTCCTAGGAAATAAGTAGACAGGTACTCATGGAGTCCGAGAAGTCGGAGCAACAAAGTCATGTCTTTATATTTACTTACAGTTATTATGTATTTGAACAAGACTTAAACATATGTTAACTTTTCTTTTCACACATGTATTCAATGTTTGGTTGTGTTTACTATGATTGCTTTGATACAATTGTTGTGATACTATGCATGACATCCTCCACCCTAGAACATTTCTGCCGTTCCGATTTTGGGGTGTGACACTACCCACTTAACTAACCAGGAGTTACCCTCGGACACCCAAAGGAGTGTTAGTATAAGGCCTTCTTCAACTGCAAACCTAAATCCTTTAATGGAAATGGGGGAGTCATTGCTCTGATGCGATGGTTCGATAAAACAGATTCGGTCTTCGTAATCTGTCTGTTCCCAGAAAGGAGCGAAGTTAAGTTTGTTGCCTGCACCTTCTCCGAGAAAGCCCTAACATGGTGGAATAGCCATGTTAAGTTACTGACCCTATCAGTAGCTAACTCGATAGGTTGGGAAAACCTAAAGTAGATGATGTTGGAAGAATAATGATCAAGAGGAGAAGTCCAAAAGCAGGAACAAGAGTTATGGGAGCGTACCATGGTCGGCTTAGACATAGTGACCTACACTGACAGGTTTAGCGATCTCGCAGCACTATGCCATGAGATGGTTACCCTGGAGAGTAAGAAGAGAGAAAGGTACATCTGGGCTTTATCTACCTCGATTCAAGTGGATGTACTATCTTCTAATCCAACTACATTCAATAGCGCCAAACACCTGGCCCAAAGACTCATTGACCATAGAGTCGGCCATGGCGTGGTGGTCCCTATTCCCGAGCCATCAAAGGGAGGGGACTATAAACCAAAGTCTGGGAAAAAGAGGAAGTAGAGAACAACACATAAACCTACACAGGAACAACAAATGGTTACTTTATATGCCGCTACAACACCTGCTACTCCAACACCCGCCAGTCGATATGCTGGAACTCTCTCGAAGTGTGATGGGTGTAACTACCACCACACCGGAGTATGTAGGGAAATGCAATGCTTGAATTGCCACAGGAAGGGGAACACCATCAAGTTCTGTAGGGCACCGGCACAACCGATCTCCCAAGTCCGCAGAGTAGAAGTAAATCAGGCCTGCTATGGCAGTGGTGAGAGAAGACACTACAAGAGGGACTGCTCGATAACGAAGAACTCAGGAGCGGATGGACGAATTCTAATGATCACCGCAGGAGAAACTACGCTGGAGTCACTAGCGACCAGCGGTACATCTTCGAAATAAGAATTGCTTTAAAAATTAATTTATATTTATATAAGATTAAAACTTAGGGAAAATTTTAAAAGTAAATATAATAACTCACTCATTTGAAAAAGTCACATTATACAATCACATGTGATTATAACACTTCATTTCAAGTGTTTACTAGTCCCTAAGGTTGTTTATTTGCATGTTAGTTGTTTTGAACACTAATTAGATGCATATATATGCCATTATACGTCATTTAGGACTCGTTTGTATCTCGGGAATTCATTCGTGGAACTTCTCATCCTTACGCGAATCTTCAATTGAATCACGCTCATAAGATGAGTTCATAACCCTATAATCAATCTTTTAAATGTTTTAAATGCTTTTAAGGGGAGGGGGGATACAAGTTGAACACAATGATAATTGCGTAAATATTTATCTGTGATAACCATCACATCAAAGGATATCTGATGCTTTTATAAGTAATCAAATCAATTCAAAACTCTTTTAAGTTATGTTGCATAGTTGTTTTTGAAAATATGTTTTAAAGTACAATCATAACTCAGTAGATAATCGAGTCTTTTATACAAATCAGAGATAGTGCAAAACAAACATACTAGTAAACTATAATATCTATAGTTTAGGGGTTCAAAACATACAATAACAAGAATAGAAAGGAACATATGATAACAAGAACAGAAGGAACATACGATAACAAGAACAAGATAACAATAATGTGAAACCACTACTTCACGACTTAGCAATATACTTGTTTTTCCGTGTTTTGTAATCAGAGTCTCCTGGAGGGACAACGAACATTGTGTGTGTAGATCTATAGGGGATTGAGAAGCCCGCATCCCGGCAGGCAAAGGGATGACAAATGTCACATCAGTTTCGATGCCAGTAGGTTAAACACTTGTCGATCAGTATGGTTATTACCTCATTACATTTTAACCTTAATTAAACAAACTGGTTTTAAGGTAGTAAGTGCTTCAGTAATTACTTTATACAATATTACTAAATATTTTCATCTTCCCATTACATTCATATAATGATCTTCTCACATAAAAGGTATTGGAAACTATTTTCTATTAAAGATAGTCTTAAACTTAGGAAAACTTACATCATTATAAAAGACAACAAAACAGTTGAGTCTTCATACATTCACAACTCTTTATTTTCCGCATTACATGCCACTTAACGATTCTGAAACTTTGTTTAAGTATTTTCAACACTTGCACTCTTCTAGTCTAGGTTTACTGAATTTTTCTCATATTTTCAATAAGTTTCCAATCCCACTATGTTATTGTAATAATAACCCATAATTTATAATCATGCAAAACCAACTATTACCAAAAAATACAACATAAATATCTATAACATGGATAACTCTAAGACAATATACCCTTAGTTACCCATCCCATCGATTCTCACATAATGATCCTTTAATAGTAATCTTATAAGATATATCCTAAAGGATCATTGTAAGCAAAGAGTTGACTATATTCCTTTGGGGATTCCTTGGTAGCAGAAGTCAATAAAGATAACCATGGGGGATAAAGTGCATCAAATGAACATATAATCCTTTCCATGGATAAATATAATTTATTAACACTTACATACTATAATCATAATAGCATTTCGACAAGACAGTTAGTCTGTGGTTTTCATCCCGCTCTAGCAGATGACCAGACACCTAATGGCTGCCTGATATAGACCTACAATTTATGGTTGTCAAATCTAGACACACCATTTCTGGTTATCTAAAGCAGAGGGAAAAATACTAGTGCAGTACTCCGGTACATAACACGTACCTGGACACACAACATTTTCCTAAAACAGAGCTCTGTTATCCATTCAAACCTTTTACACACCACCATATAAAACTGCCCAAAGTCAAGCTTAATTGAACTAAGAACTCCTTTCAAGTATGATTTTATAACTACACGAGACTACTAAACCTATAATCAATCCCCAACACAAATGTCCTACTTATGCAATATCATTACAACACAAGGTATAACTAAACACTCATTCAACTTACTTTTGATCTAAACATCATTGATAAACCTTATTTTATAACTAGACCAAATATAATACTTGTAATTCCTTTTTAATCCAGTGTTCCTTATCATGCAATACTATAGCGTATGATTATAGCCTTATTCAACTTACTTGGGACTAAATATCCTTTATATGTCTTAGTTTAAAACTTAGACAAGACTACAATCCGTGAAATCAACTTTCGATACTAACCGTGTTTAGCCAACACTATCATAATTTAGTGTATATATTTAGCATAGAGTATCAGGTATTTAATATACATTAATATTTTTAAGTACTAATACTTCTATTAAGATTATCATGTAATAATAACAGATATACACTTTAACATATATATAACCATATTTGGTTCGCACATTATGTAACCCCCTGATTCTCATATATTGATTTTTATAAGATTTTTTTTTATTTCAAGGTCTACTTGACGAGTTGGTTGCCCTACTCGTCGAGTAGCAGTGGGTTGTTCCACGTGTTTTATTGACCTACTCGCCAAGTCCAAGAAGGGACTCGACGAGTAGAAGCTGGCAAATTAAACCCTAAATTTCGGGGCTTTTCACCCTATTTAAAGGATCATTGGCCTCCCCTAGCTTCTCCTTTATAGCCCCTTAACATTCTTAAACCCTAATTGGTGTGTGTATGCTTCATCGGTGTGTTTAAGCTTCGAAGAAGGATCTTGGTGAGGAAAGACTTGGGTAAACAAGTGGATTGAGGCAAGGAATTCATGGGAATCAGATATCTACTTTAGCTGACACCATTTGGAAGTTATTAAGTTGTTACCTTGGCTCATTTCTTCATATATCTCTTTTGGGTGGGTTTTTGGGAAACCTTTATTGTGTTTAGCTAAGATCTGAAGTTGCAACCTTAGATCTAAGCTCTTTTTGGCCTCTAGCTCCATAAAATTATCGGCTTTGACAAGTATGAGCCTTCCCTCAAGTGTGAGACTTCTTTACAAGCTTGGTTTTGTCATTTTAAGACTTTAGAGTAATGCATGCACGTAAATATTGCAACTATACGTGATAAACATGCCTTAGGAAGCTGGATCTACAATTTGGAGCCTTAGCATGGCTTAAAAAGCCTCTGTATGGATGATGGACTGAAGGGACTCGGTGAGTCGTATGGTCGACTCGGCGAGTCCGATGAAGATTGCCATGGGCTCGGCGAGTAAGATGAGTGACTCGGAGAGTTTGCTAGGGATTTCCCAACCATTGGACACGTATCAACTCAGCAAGTTGTAGAGAAACTCGACGTGCTGGCCAAGAGGTTTGCAGCCATTGACACTAGGAAGTTGACGAGTCACTCAAGTGACTCGGAAAGTTGGCGAGTTATGCAAGGAAATCAGCGGGTGGGTGGTTGTACTCGACGAGTTGAGGTCAACAAGGAATGTTGAATTTGACAGTTGACTGTGACTTTGACCAATGGTTGACTATTGGGCTTCTGGGATATTTTGGGAAATTGAGAATTTACAAGCATGGTTCTATGGTGAATTTAGGTGGTGGAGTTTTTACCGGCAATCCGAGAGCTTGAGTTTATCTTCGAGTCGAAAGTGCGAGGTGAGTTATCCTCACTATACTCAAGGGTCTACGACACCATAGTTGGCCCTTTGGATTGTTATCTAGTTATGTTATGCTAGTATGATCTGTTAAATCGGTATCCTAGAAGGTAGGATGATATTATGTGATATGTGGTATGAATTGTTAGTTCGGTATCCTAGAGGGTAGGATAATATTATGTAGTATGTGGTATGATCTGTTAGTTCAGTTGTTGTCTATAGACTGTTACGTGATTATCCACTATATGTGCACATGTTTGTTGGGCGGTTGAGGCTTATCTGCTTTGTGCGAAAGCCAATAGACTTGGGCATTCCAACCTGTTGGTTGTTGGCCATGAGTATTCCATATTGAGGATGACTAGACTCGTAGTACGTGGGCATTCCAACCTTTTGGTTGTGGGCCTTGGGTATTCCATCCCGAGGATGATTGGACCCATAGCATATTGGCATTCCAACTAGATGGTTGAGGGCCTAGGGTATTCCAACGCGATGGTTGATTGGACCCATAGTATGTTGTTTATAATTCTCTATGTATTGTTGTAGGTATGAGTATTTTTGGGGGGAGGGATAGGGGGACTCACTAAGTTGTAACTGGTACGTATGAACACGGATGTATACCCTTGCTACCCAAGGGCATTGGATGAACTGGAAGGACCTTTATCACTATATATGTACATATGATAATTAACTAGTATTTAAACAACCTTCGGACGGATACACAATGTCCCACTAGACCAAATCTCAAGCGCGAAAAGTAAATAGGGTGGATAGCCTTCCTAAGTCTTTTAAACATTTCATATATATCTATACATATATAGGCATGCAATTGATAATATAAAACTATAAAATAAGTTTTGTAAAACCTTTGAACATAATTATTATCTAAGAAAAGATCGACTTGATGTCAATTTATAAACCGATTTGAAGGCATCGGTTTGATAAAACAGTTTAAGTATAAAGAAACATTTGTTTGAAACACAATTGTAAATGAGTTTGAAATGAAACATACAGAGTATAATGTACAGTTTAATAAGGAGTTTTAAACATATAAAGTGTTTATGAAAAACCTTTGAAGGAAACTGTTTGGTAAAACGGCTAATGGGTAGCCAATCATTTGAATGCTGCTTATTAATCACATACGATTATTATAATAACTAGCATGATTCTACTTGTATCCCCCCCATAAAGTATTTAAAAACATTTAAAATATTGATTAAGGGGTATGAACTCACCTGTTGCGAGTGGATCGGAAGAAAGTGTCGGATAAGTGCTTGGTGTCAAGTGAAGACTTAGACAAGCACAAAGATCCTAATTACATATGAGGACATATGTATATAAACAATTAGTCTTTAAACAACTAATGAACAAGTCAAGACACTCAAGGACGTGACAAACACTTTCTACAAGTGTTATAAGTGCTAAGGAGTGCATCTAAGGGTTGTAGGGAAAGGCTAGTGTGTTTGGGGTTCAAGGAACACTCCTAAAATGAGTTTACTCCCTAAAGTCCAACACCCCTTGAGTTTATGGTCATAAACTCTTGAGTTTACAGTCGTAAACTCCTAACCTTTTGACCATTTGTTGATTTGAAGTCTTGTAAGCTATTCCACGCATTCCTACTTCATGATTTAGCCTTAGGAGGTGTTGTGTGGCATCAAAAGACTCCTAAATGGGGTTTACGGTCTAAGGACCATTTCTTCATGAGTTTACTACCTTAAACTCCTAATTTTATGGTATTTGGGGTTTTCAAGTCCTTAGCTCAATCATGGCACTAGTCTAGGTTAGATTTAGACATAAGAAGTAACCATGTGACTTTTATGGGACATTTACACACTTTTTGGGGTGTTTACAGTTTTGAGACATCCCCAAAGCGTAAACACATAAAAATGGAAATTTTTTGGGCTTTTTGTGTGATAAAATCTTCAAGGATGAATCTAGACAAGTCCCTAAGGCATTGTGAAGCATCTAGGCACCTTAACACACCATTTTGGCCCTATTCTTGGTCTTTATGGTTTTGGGACCTCCCAAAATAGTGAACACCTTTATCTTGGTGTTCTTGGGACTTTTCTTTGGTATAAACATGTATAGCAAGCTTTAAATGACTCTAGGATAGAAGTACATAAATTGTGGAAGCTTGAAATGAACTTAAAGTCCAAGAACACTAGTGTGTGTTCTTGGTGTTCTTGGTGTTTTGGAAAAACTAGTCAAAACACAAAAATGGATGGATTAAAGGATGTACAATCACTAGATTAAGTGATATACTAACTTGAAAGGGCTAGAAACACTTACTAGATTGAATATTTTGAATAAAAACTTGGATGATACTTGAGAGAGTTTTTGGAGTTTCCTCTTTTGGTAAATGGGGAGTAAAAACAAAATGACTTGTTTTTGGGGAGTAAACTCATGCTTATGCATGAGTTCACGGTTTTTGGGTGATTTTCTGACCCAAACATAAAAGTTTGGTCGTGAACTTCTAAGACACGAGGTGTTTGCGGTTTTTAAATTTCAAAACCCGAGACGACACTTTCTTTCACCCGTTCGTTTAAAGAATAATATTAAAATAATCAAACGAACTTTAAATTTGCCAAAAATTAGTAATAATGTAATTGGCCTATAAATCGAAGTGATTGACTGTTAGGGTTCGGCCGAATGAAAATTTCGAGTTATCACATCATCCCCCTGTTAAAGGGAATTTCGTCCCGAAAAAAGAATTATGTAAGGAAGTAGGCACAAATGATCGAGTCGAGAGGTGGAAAATTCCTAATCAATTGGTTCTCACGCTCATAAGTGAATTGGGGTCCTCGGTTGGTATCCCAACGAACCTTCACTAAATGGCGACGGTGTTGCTTCGTCCGCTTGACCACTCGGTCGAGGGTCACTACGGTTCTCATACATAGGCGAGGATCTCGACGAGTGGACTTACAAGAGTCCTAACGGAAAGGTATGCTTTCAAAATCGAGACGCGAAGGGTATAATGTACGTTACTGAGTTCGCGGAGTAGGTTTAGTCTGTGAGATATACGACCGATTCTGGTAAGAATCTCGGAGGTCCTAACTATCTTGGATTTAGCTTTCCACGCTTTACAAAGCGCATTAAGCATTCCTAGCGTGAGTTTTCCTAAATAATTTGGTCTCTCACTTGGAATTTCCAAGGTTTCTTTTTCTTGTTTAACTTCCCAGTCAAGGGCCACCCCCTGCTGGGTGAAAGTCGTAAAGGTTTCTGTGACTTGCGAGGAGTTCTGGAGGAACTATGACATTAGGTCTGTAAGACCTAGAATTTGGCGGATTCCTGTCGTCGTCCCTGATGTCGACAAATTCTCAATGATTTTGATAAATTGACAGAGTACTCAAGAATTTCCTCTTCACTAATAGTGTGTCTTAGGAAATTTTGACTCTTCAATTCCAAAACTCATGTTCAGAGAACTTTGCGAAAAGTATCTCCGAGGGTTTCCGCAGGTTCCTTCTTATTACCAGGGCAGATAAGTAAGTTGTTACATGGAGAATGACGAACTGGTCCAATTAAGAAAGACGGACTCTATTCATTAAACTCATGAATGCTTCAGGCGTATTGGTCCTATCCGAGGGGTATCACTACGGACTCGAAGTGTCCGCATCGATTTTGGAAGGTAGTCTTCCGGACATCCTTGCCTCACACTCAAACTAGTGATATTCAGATCTCAGGTCCATTTCTGAAAGTAATTCTTTCCTTACATTTGCTCAACCAATTAATCTATGCGAGATAGAGGCAAAGATTTCTAATGGAAAAAATTTGGACGGGGTCTTCGATAGCCGAGGTACATACGATGCAATCCGTCGACCTCTGGAAGAATAATACCGGAGTTCTCCAAGGTGAGAAGCCTAGTTTTCTAATTCTATTTTTGTGTAGTTCGCTAAGTTGTTTGGCTGTTCTTGTATCTCCGTAGGTGTTTAGAGTATAGGGCGATCTGTTTACAGGAGTCATACTGGGATCTAAGTTTGTTCACATGACGATACGATTACTCGTAGTCTTGGGCAGTATCCGTCCTGAAGTTCATATTAGAATTCATACTTAGTTCAACAATCACAATGTCGTGTATATGAGTCGTATATAATTAAGATTGAAAAGGTTGTCGAATAAATGATTCATCTTTAAGCTCATATCCCATCGAGGAAAAATAAGTTAAAGTGGAATCATTAATTCTAAACATGTAGAACCTTGATTATATATCACCCCTATGTATACATTCTTCAGTGACAGATCAACCATATGGATCTTTGGATTTGAACTTGACGTACTGTACGAGTGGTACTTCGGGGATTTCTTCGGAAAGGAAAAGAACTATGGGGTATTCCATGCATGAGTACTTCGGTGTTCTGATACGACGGCTTCGCTGGAAAGGCGATTTCGAAGAAATAGATGCATGTATGAAGCTGGTTTAGGTGCGGATCAAATCGAATCTAGATGTAAGAAAATGTCGAAATCATAAGGAAAATTGAAAACATTAGATTTGAACATAAGGCGTTACAGACAAACACAACCGAGCAACCATCAACAGAGTTACAATACTTTAGACTTACTACAAGACCATTGCTGCAAATGAGGTATACTACAAAAGACAAGTATACGCAGCACGAGCATCCCTATACCGACAGGATCTCGCAAAAGGTAAGACTCTAGTTGCATTAGTTTTGGATGGAAACGCCTTAATGACATTAACGAGGGTTCGACGTAGTTTCTCTTGCAGCTGTGATCCTGAAAATCTTCCCATCAGCACCCGAGTTCTTCTCTATTGGGCAATCCTTCTTGAGGTGTCCAATTTCACCGCATTAGTGACATATCTGGACAGCACCAACATTGGTGGTGGAAGTGAGGTGTTTAGCCAGTGTTATGTGGACACGAGTGCCTTCCTCATTACTCCACCTAGGAAATTGCTTCCTAAAGCGTTCGGCTTTATCACTACTTTTGTGTGTAGGGTTGGTCCCGATGACAGGGACTTGAGCGATAGGTCGTGCCGGTGCTCCACAGCTACGAGCATGGTTCCCTATGTTTAGGCAATTGCAACATTGCATCTCATAGCAAGCCCCATGATGATGGAAACTACACTTATCACACTTCGGGAGTTTTCCCTCGTATGGCCTGCTAGGTACGGGGAAGGTAGGGGTTTCCACTTGTTGTTGTTCCATGGCATGTTTTTTGGATTTCTTGCGTTTTTCTGGGCTTGGCGCTTTCGCTTCTTGTTCTCTGATTTTCGGCTTTGCGAGCCTGTGACTGTTACCGATTGACAACTTCCTAGATGGATACCATGATTGGAAACTTAAACCCCATCATCAACATTGATTGTGTTGATAGTGTTACGGTGTGCAAGGACTACTATCACGGCAGCGTCCATAGGGAAAGCGGAGGTTTCGTTGTTCGACTGGTTGCTTCCTGATGACGACATGAGTCTGTAACATGAAAGATAAGGATTTTGTGAGCGATTCTGGTTGACCTTAGATGTACTTCGATTGCTCAATCAAAGAGTAAGAGTATGTTCTCGAAAGGTTGACCTACATCCCTATGATGCAGTCCTAGTACGGATTAGAAGTATGTTCGCAAAGGTTCGACCTACATCCCCATGATGCAGTCCTAGCACTGAGTGAAGGGGAGTTTGTGAAGCGTTGACCTACATCCCTATGATGCAGTCCTAGTAATGAGTGGAAGTAAGTTTGTAGAATGGTCTCCAGCCGTTTGTCGTTCAAGCCGAGGTATCGTTGGTTGGTGAATTACATGATCCAACAACTGAAAGAGACTTAGAAATGTCTCTGGAGTTAAATTACTATAGTCCAATGACTTGACTAAAGCATGTTTCAGATAGACTCTAATGAAAGTATGATAAGAGTACTTGAATATAGAATGACACAGAAGTTAGCCGACTGTCAATATCTTCGATATTCATGATGTACAAGTTCAGGAGAATGACCTTGTAAAAGGTCTTACATCATATCCAGATAAGATAGTTCTTGACAGCATAAGTACCTAACCAAAAGTACTTATAGTACAAGATAGTTTCATAGAAAATGCCACATCGGGCATAGACAGAAAAACCATTCCTTTTAACAAGGAAATAAAGTAAAACATCTATTACTGGCAACGCTCATCCCTCTAGTGAACTCTCAGTTCAGCCAGTTGACATTCTGCATCTAGTAGGTGTCTTTCGTACACTCTCTGGCGTGCTCGGAGCTCTATGACTTTGGCTCGTGATACAGCCGGTGCTTGCAGCAGGGTTTCATGGTTTCTCTCTGATCTCTCGCGAGCATCTTCTAGACGAATGGTGGCGGAGGGTATGAATTCTCATATCAGCGACAACTTCTGTGATCTAATGTAGGGTTGTCCTGCCTTGAATCTCATTTCGGGCCACTCTACGGACCAAGATTGGCAAGATTTTGTCTGCTGAGCCCCCATTGCTTAATTCATAAAAGCTTCGATTACCATTAAATGGCATGGGCTGATCTTGTCCCTGGATCCATGTTTACAAGCATTCCACCCATTCAGGCGTCGGACCATGAAAAGTCGGACGAGGGTTAGGAATTGGAACGAGAGCTGCCTGGGGTAGGTTCTCAACCTCGGGTTCGGAGTTAGCACCATCCGAAAGGTCTTCATCATGGTGAACATTCAAAGGGATAGGATGGTCATTCTCGGGTTCTTCTTCAAACCATCCAGCAATGACCTCATTCGAAAGGTACTGGATGCCGTGGGGATGGAGTCCAGCCATGTTATCTTCGCGAGAATTGGGGTAAGAAAACAATTATTAGACGAACTATCTAGATAATTATTTAGAAAATCTTCATTAGTTACATCGCTATTTGTGAAGTGCATACCAGTTATATGTAAACGAAACAGGATATGCCTTCGAATAAGTGACCTTAACTCCAAATTCACACAGACTAGGGGTAAAGTAAAATTTTCACATATTCTAAGTCTATAACATCCTAATTACATATATCCTTAGTGTATCCGCTTAGCAACTATCAACTTAGTAATGAAGATCCCGATTTAGTTCTCAAGTATAAAGTACTTATAGTAACACCAAATACTCCTATAGTGTTTTAAGTTTAATGTTATTTTTTACTGTTCTCATTGTGGTAGGGTTGGTAAGATTTTTGACTTGTTGCAACCACACAACTACACTTAGGCACATGCTATTCAACCCTCGGATAATATAGTTGATCAAGCTATATCTTCCCAGTTTTGACCATATGTCTCTAAGTCCACATGTGTTGCCAAACAATCGTAATTCTTTTGTACTGTCCTAGTGACACTGATTTAAGTATGAATGCATGCACGTATACTAAATTAAATATTTTACTATTTAAAGTATATACTCTTGGTCAGAGTATTTTTAATCCCTATGTATTTATGGTTAGTATATATTTTATGGGTTGATATACTTAATTCACTATAAGCAATGTTCTGATACCAATCTGTCGCACCCCAAAACCAAGAACGGCGGAAACGTTCTGGGGCGGAGGACGTCATGTATAGTATCACAACAATGAAAAGTAGTAAACAAGCAACAACATCATCCATTGCATTTATAATATAATTTTAATACAAGTGTTCTGTCAAATTAGAATAGACACTAAAGTATAAACAAAATGAAAGATGAGTCTTGATCGAGCTCCATCTTCTCTAAACCTTACATCGGTACATGTCTATCGTTGACCTGAGGATACAAGTTATTTTGAAAGAGAGTATCACCTTTAAAGCTGGTGAGATCATAAGTATTAGTGCATCTTAATTTGTAAAACTTGTAAAGAAAGACTTGAAATTGTTTTGAAAGGAAACTCGTATAAGTATGAAAATATTTGTAGAACAAATGTAAACATTTGAAAAACCCTAGAAATCCCTATGATTCCTACTACTATAAAAGGGAGTCTTCTACCAAGACCTAACTATTCTGAATGTAGCATTCTACCAAGACCTAACTGCTCTGAATGTATCCTTCCACCAAGACCTAACTGCTCTGAATGTAGCCTTCTACCAAGACCCGACTGTTCTGAATGTAGTCTTCTACCAAGACCCGACTGTTCTGAATGTAGCCTTCTACCAAGACCCGACTGTTCTGAATGTAGCCTTAGTATTACCCTTTGGTACTAGGGTAAATAGCAATGTTAACTGAAGACATACGTAGATGTACATTTACCTCTGTTGCTAATTTTCCCGTCTGCGCCAGAGTTCTGCGTTATCGGGCAATCCTTCTTGAGGTGTCCAATTTCACCGCATTGGTGGCATGACTGGCTAGTACTAGCTTTGGTGACGGGATTTCGGTGTTTAGCCAGTGTTATGTGGACACGAGTGCCTTCCTCGTTGCTCCACTTTGAAAATTGCTTCTTAAATTGTTCAGCGTTATAACTAATCTTGTGTGTAGGGTCAGTCCCGATGAAAGGGACTTGAGTGATGGGTTGTGCCGGTGCTCCACAGCCACGAGCATGGTGCCCTATGTTTAGGCAATTACAACATTGCATCTCATGGCAAGCCCCATGATGATGGAAACTACACTTATCACACTTCGGGAGTTTTTGCCTCGTATAGCCTGCACGGTACGGGATCGCCAGGGGTTTTCACTTGCTGCTGTTGTATAGCCAACTTTTGGGATCTCTTGCGTTCTTTCCGGACTTGACGCTTTCGTTTCTTGTTCTCTTCTTTTCGGTTTTGCGAGCCTATGACTGTTACTATTTGGCGACTTCCTGGATGGATACCACGATTGGAAACTTCATTCCTATCAGTAGAATTGATTGTGCTGATAGTGCTACGGTGTGCAAGGACCACGGTTACGGCAGCCACCACGGCAGTTGTAACTGTTGTTTGAAAGGTAGCGGCGTCCATAGGAAAATCGGAGGTTTCGCTGTTCAACTGATTGCTTTCGGATGACGACATCATTCTGTAACACGAAAGATAAGGATTTTGTGAGCAATTCTGGTTGACCCTTGATGTACTTAGATTGTTCATGAAAAGAGTAAGACTATGTTCTCGAATATTTGACCTATATCCCTATGATGCATTCCTAGTACGGAATGGAAGTATGATCGTGAAGGTTTGACCTACATCCCTATGATGCAGTCCTAGTAATGAGTAGAAGTAAGTTCGTAGAATGGTCTCAGGACGTTTGTCATTCAAGCCGAGATATCGTGGGTTGGTGAATAACAAGGTCCAACCACTGAAAGAGACTTGTAAATGTCTCCGGAGCTAAATTACTATAGTCCAATGACTTAACTAAAGCATGTTTCAGATAGACCCCAATGAAAGTATGATAAGAGTACTAGAATAAAGAATGACACAGAAGTTAGCCGGCTGTCAATATCTTTGATATTTACGATGTAAAGATTCGGGAAAATGACCTTGTAAAGGTCTTACATCATATCCAGCGAAGATAGATCTTGACAGCATAAAGACCTAACTAATGTACTTACGGTACAAGATAATTTCATAGAAAATGCCACATCGGGCATAGACAGAAAAACAAGATCCCTTTTTATAAGGAAAATAAAGTAAAGCGTCTACTACCGGCGACGGTCATCCTTTTGGTGAACTCTCAGTTCAGCCAGTACTTGCAGCAGGGTTTCATGGTTTCTCTCTGATCTCTCGCGAGTATCTTCTAGACGAATGGTGCGGAGGGTATGCATTCTCGCATCGGCGACAACTTCGGTAATCTGATGTAGGGCTGTCCTGCCTTGAATCTCATTTCGAGCCACTCTGCGGACCAAGATTGGCAAGATTCTGCATGCTGAGCCCCCATTGTTCAGGTCGTCAAAGCTTCGGTCGCCATTAAATGGCATGGGCTGATCTTGTCCTTGGCTCCTTGTTTCCAAGCATTCCACCCACTCAGGGGTTGGGCCATGAAAAGTCGGACGAGGGTTAGGAATTGGAAAGGGAGCTGCTCGGGGTAGGTTCTCAACCTCTGGTTCGGAGTTAGCATCGTCCGAAAGGTTTTCATCATGGTGATCATTCAAGGGGATAGGATGATCATTATCTGGTTCTTCTCCAAACCAACCAGCTACGACTTCATTCGGAAGATACTGGTTACCGAGGGGATGGAGTCCAGCTATGTTTTCTATGCGAGAATTTAGGGTAAGAGAATAATTATTAGACGAACTATCTAGATAATTATTTAGAAAACCTTCATTAGTTACATCGCTATTTGTGAAGTGCATACCAGCTATGTGTAATCTAAACAGGATAGACTTTCGAATAAGTGACCTTAAATCCGTATTCATACAGAATAGGGGTGAAGTAAAATTTCCACAGATTCTAAGTCTATAACATCCTAATTACATATAGCCTTAGTGTATCCACTTAGCAACTATCAACTTAGTAATGAAGATCCCGTTTTAGTTCTCAAGTATAACGTACTTATAGTAACACCAAATACTCCTATAGTATTTTAATTTTAATGTTATGTTCTATTGTTCTCATTGTGGTAGGGTTGGTAAGATTTTAGCATTGTTGCAACCACACAATTAAACTTAGGCACATGCTAGTCAACCCTCAGATAATATAGGTGATCAGGCTATATCTTCCCAGTTTTGACCATATGTCTCTAAGTCCACCTGTGTTGCCCAACAATCGTAATTCTTTTGTACTGTCCTAGTGACACTGATTTTAGTATGAATGCAGGCACATATACTTTATTAAATATTTTATTATTTAAAGTATAAACTCTTGATCAGAGTATTTTTAATCCCTTATGTATTTATAGTTAGTATATCTTTTATGGGTTGATATACTTAATTCACTATAAACAATGCTCTGATACCAATCTGTCACACCCCAAAACCAAGAACGGCGGAAACATTCTGGGGCGGAGGACGTCATGTACAGTATCACAACAATGTAAAGTAGTAAACAAGCAACAACATCATCCATTGCATTAATAATATAATTATTATACAAGTGTGTTTTGTCAAATTCTGATAAATACTAAAGCATAAATCAAAATGAAAGATGAGTCTTCAACGAGCACCATCTTCCCTAATTCTTGCATCGGTACCTGTCTATGATGACCTGAGGATACAAGTAATTTTGAAAGCGAGTATCAGTTATAAAGCTGGTGAGATCATAAGTATTTTAGTGTCTTAATTTGTATGTCAGAATTTGTAAGTAAAGGAATTGTAAGTATTGTAAATGTATATGAAGTGTAAGTATGAAAATGTTTGTAAAACAACTGTAAACGTTTGAAAAACTCTAGAAATCCCTATGATTCCTATTATTATATAAGGGTGTCTTCTGCCAAGACCTAACTGTTCTCAATGTAGTCTGCTACCAAGACTTAACTGTTCTAAATGTTCGTGTCATGTAAAAGTGTGTAATTTTCCCAAGTGTAACTATTATTAATAAAATATAGTTTTTACATTTATAGTTTAAGTGAAAAGATCACTAAATATGTGTACAGGGAAAATTAATGTAGTACTAAAATGTAGCGTTATAAGAACTACTGTTGTACTGACTACCTTAAACCGAATTTATATTAAGGCATCATGTGATTAATTATACCATACTATCGACTGGTAACAACGACATAAGAATGATTGTAAAACGGAATGACGTTTGGCACCCGCACACCTGCAGGTCCGGCTATAGCTAGCAGGAAGGTGTAGGATAGTCGATCCAGTATAGATCTATATGCAAACTCACGCTCTCCCTTCAAGAGAATTATGGCTATAACTCGGGCCATGACATTTAAGGCATGCTCCGATACAGTGGATCATAATTATTAACGTATTCATGTATATGTAATGTAATGAACTGTTCTAGTTGTAATGTACGTGCTCTCTACCTAGCAAGTATAGTAATGTAATCATTCTAGTACCGTTGTATATGTTCTTCTCTAGTATAGTTGTATATGTTCTTCTCTAGTATAGTTGTATATGTTCTTCTCTAGTATAGTTGTATATGTTCTCTCAGTAGTAAGTATTGACTCATGAATGAACTGACTCATAGTATGATATTGTGTTCTAGTAGTAGTTCTAGTATCTTCCTAAACTACCCATATGGTAGTTTACTAGTAGTCTAACTGGTACGTCTGGACATGGATGTATACCCTTGCTACCCAAGGGCATGGTATGAACTGGAAGGGCCTTTATGACTATATATGTACATATGTTATATAACTAATATTTAAACGACCTTCGGACGAGTACCCGATATCCCACCAGACCACATCTCAAGCGCGAAAAGGAAATAGGGTGGATAACCTTCCTAAGTCTTTTAAACATTTCTTATATAACTATACATATAGAGGCATGCAATTTATAATATAAAAGCATAAAATAAGATTTGTAAAACCTTTGAACATAAATATTTTCTAAGAAAAGATCGACTTGATGTCGATCTATAAAATGGTTTTGAAGGCATGGGTTTGATAAAGCAGTTTAGTATAAAGAACATTTGTTTGAAAACACAATTGTAAATAAGTTTGAAATGTAATATACAGGGTAAAAATATACAGTGTAATAAGGAGTTTTAAAAACACATAAAATTTTTATGAAAAACATTTGAAGGAAACTGTTTGGTAAAACGGCTAATGAGTAACCAATCATTTGAATGTTGCTTATTAATCACATGTGATTGATATAATAATTAGCATAATTCTACTTGTATCCCCCCCCCATAAAACATTTAAAAACAGTTTAAAACATTGATTAAGGGGTATGAACTCACCTGCAGTAGGTGACTGGAATTGAATGGACTGTTATCGTAAGGAAGGATCGGACAAGTGCTTGGTGTCAAGCGAAGACTTTAGACACACACAATGATCCTAATTACATATGAAGACATATGTATATAAATAATTAGTGATAAAAACACTAATTATACAAGTATAAACATTTAAATGCGAGGAAAACACTTTTGGTCAAGTGCTAGGAGGCGAATGGTTTGCAACAAAGGAGTGCAATACCCCTAATGGGAGTTTATGGTCTAATGGCCATATGTTTTGGAGTTTACGGCCTAGGGGAGTAAACTCCTGGCCGTAAACTCTCCATAGGGTCACTAAATGAAGCTTAGAATTACTACAACTCTAGTGGTGAATTAGTTCAAGGCTAAATCAAGTGTTTGGGCTTCCTATTAACTCCTTTAAGGAGCTTACAGCCCTGGGACCATATTCCCTTGGAGTTTACGGCCGTAAACTCCCTTAGGAGGGTGTTTATGGTGTTTTCAAGTCTCTAACATTTCAAGGTTATGATCTATGTTGGGTTCTAGGCATAAGGAAGGAGTTAGGGTTTCATTTGACCCCTTTATAGGGGTTTACGGCCCAAGAACTTGTCTTGGCTATAAACTCCTTAATACTTGTGATTCCTTATGTTTTCTAGGCTTTAAACACTTTAGGGTACATGTCTAAAATGAAGTCTAAGCTCTAGGTGCCTTAAAAGCACCATTTTGAGCATTCTTTTTGGAGTTTACGGCCTAAGATACTCTTGGGCCATGAACTCCCAAATATGGGTGATTTTTGCTTGATTTCATGTCCCTAATACACTCCTATACAAGTCCAAGGCAGTAGTATATCACGGGGGACAATCTAGGCTTGGTTTCGGGAGTTTATCGCCCAATAACACCTTGGGGAGTAAACTCCTAAATCGAATGATTTAGCTATGTAATCTATGTTATGAACACATTTAAAGCTTTCTAACACTACCGGAAAGAGTTACTCACAATTTGGGATAAAAACCCGAAGATCCGTGAGAGAGAATTTTGACTTTTCTCTAAATGGATTTCAACTAATGAACCAATTTGGTTCAGAATTCTATTTATAGTCCTGAGATATTTTTGGCAGAAAATATTTTTATTCCTGAAACGAATTCTAATGTCCTAGAGTATTGGTGTCACAACTAGAAATTTTGTGTCATGTAATCTCTACACTCAAGTAAAATGTAGAATCAAAAACTTAAAGAGTATGTAAGATGCTTACTCTATGACATCTAATTTTCAAACAAATACACCATACAAGTGCTACAAATAGTCAATAAGCAACTGGAAACCCTAGAGGTTCTTATTAAGTCCATTTTGGACTTGGACTTCCTTATTGGACCCATTGGGCCAATAAGCCTCCAATTTGACTATCATGAGATTAGAACCTTTAAATGGGCTCTAATTAGACCCACATCCATTTATTTCAACATTTTGGGCCATATTGGGCCTAGAATGAAATAAATTAAAAACTATGAACCATGAATAACCTAAACTAGCCCAACAAAGTGTAAAAAAAAAATCATATTATATTTTTTTTGGGTCAAAAATCATCCAACTTAACTTCTATATGGGCTTAGGGGCAATAAATCCCAAAAACCTTTTTCCTTTCCAAATTCTCGGCCCAAGGCTCAAATCCAAGAAGAAAGGGGTTGACTTCTTCATGCCACCTCACTTATGTCCCACATGTTTCCATGCATGGACCAACATGCATCTATGTATGTCAACTCAACCCTTTTCTCTCCTCTTTCTTCTTGTCTCGGCCGATTCCAACACACACACATACACTTTCATGACCTCTCACATATCAAACACTCTCCAAAAACACCTTCACCCTCTTCACTAAATTTCGAAGATTCAAGGGCATTCAAGGTGGTTTTCCACAAAAATCACCATCCAAGGTAAGGTTATACTTAAAACTATGACCTAGGTTCTTTGATCTATCAAACATCTCCTCTAAACTCATAAGAAATCACGATCTTGCATCCTAGAACCACCTCAAGGCCGAGATCTTCATCAAAGTGTGCTAGGACCGAAAATCACCTCATTCTTCCTCCATCTTTTTCTCCAAAACCGAAACCACACCCAAGGTGAGCTTCATACCCCCTTATTTATGGTTTTTATAAGTTTTGTGGGGGAGAATACAAGCAAATGTGTAGATCTATGATTATGTGTATGCTTTGTATGATTTCTATGTTTATTTTCATATTATTATGTGTTAATGGTGTTGAAACTAGTCACAAGCACATTAAAATCGAGATTTGCAATATGAAGTATGAAACAAGTGCTAAACATATCATTACACATAAGTAATTACTAGAAAAATAACCAAGTGGTTTAGATGAACTCCTTGGGCTAAAAATCACATTTTTGGACTCAAAATGTAAAAATATGAAATTAAAGGGGCCAAAATGTCAAAATACAAATTATGGGGGTTAATATGTGTCAAAACAGTTTCATAAAAGAATTTTCCAGAAATTGACACTTTAGAATGATTAAAATGTAAATTTTTAAACTTAATGGGCTAAAAGTGAACTTTTCGGCCCAATAAGGCCCAATATGCGAAAATTGTGAAGTTG
Organism: Lactuca sativa; assembly: GCF_002870075.4. Taxonomy (NCBI): domain Eukaryota; kingdom Viridiplantae; phylum Streptophyta; class Magnoliopsida; order Asterales; family Asteraceae; genus Lactuca; species Lactuca sativa. Next base: position 227,693,499 of record NC_056631.2, on the reverse strand, counting down.
AGGGGCTGGAAATGCATTTTTCTGTAAAACAGGGGACTACTAGTGTCCTAAGTCCATTTCAAAGGTTAAAAATGCTTTTCATATTTAAAAGGGACCAAAAATGCAAAAATTCTCTATTTTGGACCAAAAGTGTAAATTCAAAAAAAAAAAAAGAAGGGTCTGAAAAATGTAAAAGACTAATGTCTTAAACAATGAACCCAACACGATGAAACACTAGTACCTCGGCTATCGGCGAAACACAATTCACCTTCAACACCAAAAATCGTTATCAAACGAATTGATTCGGTCTCGAATCAATAACAATCCGAAACTACTAACACGACGATAATTTAATACACACATGGAAATCTCGGGAACTCAATACATACGCGGGAATACACCAGACGTCGATACACCGTCGTTGGGCCCAAATGTTTCAAATCATGCTTGTTGAGCCTAGCTAGCCCGATGACATGATCTTTAGGCCCGAAGGAAACTCGCTTACATGTAGTTGGGTCTTATATGACCTAATTTCGTGTAAAATGACTTTTACAGGCTTTGTGTTGTTGGACCTCAAGGGCCTTGTGGTGCTGCTAGTAAAGTCGAGAATTCACCAAATGCGAGTCGGACTAAGGGTCCTTCGCATTCACGATAGCCTTGAACGACGTAGGGAAATACCGGGGTTTCGCACCCTCCTCTTTTCCCCTCGGTTGTGGGGCCACATGAGTCCGGGTGGTTGGGTTAAGTGAATAGTGCAAACGACGCCTAAGGGATCGTTTGTACGGTTGTCAACTGGTCGTTTTCATTAATGCACGTTTACAACAATTCACAATCCGAAATTAATCCAACGTCTCCGGAGCTCAACGAATACACCTGTCGTAACGAAGAAACAAAACATAAATTATTTAATGCAAAGTATTAGGAAAACGTCGGGTTTTCCTAGGGTTTTCAATTCATACACCTACGAATTACATACCGAGTTTTACAAATCGTACTCTTACATTTATAGAAACAAACAAGCATACTTACGGATCTTCACACTTTTTATACTAAGTTCTTTTCAGAAAATATCGGATTTTCTGGTGATTTTCAAAACAATACAAACCACTATATTTCAAACATTACTTATGAACTCACCAACATTTCATATGTTGACGTTTTTCAAAATACTTGTATTCTCAGGTAACAGGTAAACCGAAGTGAAAAATATACTCAGTGATGTCTTATTGTTTGTTTAACTAGTATTGAACAATCTACTTTTGGGAATGTAGTATTTTGAACCAATGTACTGAATGAAAATGCTACCAGTTGTAATATTCCAATGCTTGGTGTTGTATGATGTTATGTTTCATGTATATTCATTTTGATGGTATTCAATTGAGTCACCACAGCCCCCGGACATTTCCGCCGTCTGGTTCGGGGGTGTGACAATTGGAATAACAGTGTTGCACAAAACCCTAGTGCATCTACTCTCCTAACATCTCCTTAAGTGTAAAATCCTGAAAACTGCCAAACTTATACTCGAAATCTGAGTTTTCACTGTAACTGTTCTACTTCTATTGGCTTCAAATGGTTTGTTCAGAATGGAAATTTCGGGTTGTCATAGTATCAACCGTTGACATCCGTGGATGTGCTTTTACCTCTGTAGCTAACAGAGATTCTAGGAATGGTTAATCCCGCAACGTATCCTTTGGTACTAGGGTATTAAATCCAATCTATCTCGTCGATTATGTGATTGAATCACAGGGTAAAGATAAGAATGAGGATTATATAATAGAATATATACATATAAAATGTACTAGTAATTCATGTAAGTGTACTCATGTAAATGTATCTATGTAAATGTAGTCATGTAAGCATATATATGTAAACGTATTCATGTAAATATACTCATGTAGATGTATCTATGTAAATGTACTGTAATGTTCTGCGTGTACTAGCTGTAACGTGTGTTCTCTCTCTATCTAGCATGTATAGTAATGTATTGTGTGTACTAGCTGTAATGTGTGTTCTCTCTCCATCTAGCAAGTAATGACTCATGAATGAACTGACTCATTGTATGATATCGTCTTTTAGTAATAGTCCTAGTATCTTCCTAAACTACCCATATGGTAGCTTACTTGTAATGTAACTGGTACGTATGAACATGGATGTATACCCTTGCTACCCAAGGGCATTGGATGAACTGGCAGGACCTTTATGACTATATATGTACATATGATATATAACTAATATTTAAACAGCCTTCGGACGGATACCCGATGTCCCACCAGCCCACATCTCAAGCATGAAAAGGAAATAGGGTGGATAGCCTTCCTAAGTCTTTTAAACTTTTCTTATATATCTATACATATATAGGCATGCAAATGATACTATAAAAGCATAAAATATGCTTTGTAAAACCTTTGAACATAATTATTATCTAAGAAAGGATCGACTTGATGTCAATTTATAAACCGGTTTGAAGGCATGGGTTTGATAAAACAGTTTAAGTATAAAGAAACATTTGTTAGAAACACAATTGTAAATGAGTTTGAAATGAAACAGATTGAGTAAAATGTACAGTTTAATAAGGAGTTTTAAACATATAAAGTGTTTATGAAAAACATTTAAAGGAAACTATTTGGTAAAACGGCTAATGAGTAGCCAATCATTTGAATGTTGCATATTAATCACATATGATTCATATAATAACTAGCTTGATTCTACTTGTAGCCCCCCCATAAAGTATTTAAAAACAGTTAAAACATTGATTAAGGGGTATGAACTCACCTGTTGCGAGTGGATCGGAAGGAAGTGTCGGATAAGTGCTTGGTGTCAAGTGAAGACGTAGACACGCACAAAGATCCTAATTACATATAAGGACATATGTATATAAAAAATTAGTCTTTAAACAACTAATAAACAAGTAAAGACACTCAAGGACATGACAAACACTTTGTACAAGTGTTATAAGTGCTAATGAGTGCATCTAAGTGTTGTAGGGAAAGGCTAGTGTGTTTGGGGTTCAAGGAACACTCCTAAAATGAGTTTACTCCCTAAAGACCAACACCCCTTGAGTGTACAGTCATAAACTCTTGATTTTACAGTCGTAAACTCCTAACCTTTTGACCATTTGTTGATTTGAAGTCTTCTAAGCTATTCCAAGCATTCCTACTTCATGATTTAGCCTTAGGAAGTGTTGTGTGGCATCAAAACACTCCTAAATGGGGTTTATGGTCTAAGGACCATTTCTTCATGAGTTTACTACCTTAAACTCATGAGTTTAATACCTTAAACTCCTAATTTTATGGTATTTGGGCTTTTCAAGTCCTTAGCTCAATCATGGCACTAGTCTAGGTTAGATTTAGACATAAGAAGTAACCATGGGACTTTTATCAGACATTTACACACTTTTTTGGGTGTTTACGGTTTTGGGACATCCCCAACCCGTAAATATATAAAAATGAAAAGTTTTGGTGCTTTTTGTGTAATAAACTCTTCAAGGATGAATCAAGACAATTCCCTAAGCCATTGTGAAGCATCTAGGCACCTTAACACACCATTTTGGCCCTATTCTTGGTGTTTACGGTTTTGGGACCTCCCAAAACCGTGAACACCTTCATCTTGGTGTTCTTGGGACTTTTCTTTGGTATAAACATGTATAGCAAGCTTTAAATGACTCTAGGATAGAAGTACTTACATTGTGGAAGCTTGAAATGAACTTAAAGTCCAAGAACACTAGTGTTTGTTCTTGGTGTTCTTGGTGTTTTGGAAAAACTAGTCAAAACACAAAAAGGGATGGATTAAAGGATGTACAATCACTAGATTAAGTGATATACTAACTTGAAAGGGCTATAAACACTTACTAGATTGAAGATTTTGAATAAAAACTTGGATGATACTTAAGAGAGTTTTTGGAGTTTACTCTTTTGGTAAATGGGGAGTAAACACAAAATGACTAGTTGATGGGGAGTAAACTCATGCTTATGCATGAGTTCACGGTTTTTGGGTGATTTTCCGACCCAAACATAAAAGTTTGGTCGTGAACTTCTAAGTCACGAGGTGTTTGTGGTTTTTAAATTTCAAAAACCGAGACGGCACTTTCTTTCACCGTTCGTTTAAAGAATAATATTAAAATAATCAAACGAACTTTAAATTTGTCGAACATAAGTAATAATGTAATTGACCTATAAACCGAAGTGATTGACTGTTAGGGTTTGACCGAATGAAAATTTCGAGTTATCACATAAGCTTTCGGGCTTACAGTTTAGTTTATCATTTCAGGTACATCGGGGAATCGCGACAAGGCGAAGGCATAATCATACAGCTCCTCATCTTTTGTTTATGTTTCTGGGAAAACTCTGATATTATACATTTTGAAAACAAAGTTGTAGTGATTGTAATGGTTTGAAATGTTTTTAAAATTTCAAATTTGGCATGAGTTTTATGGGTGTTACACATTATATATTATCATATATACATTTAACACATATTCCAAATATGAAGCACTTAATTCACATATATTTAATATTTATACTTTTAATAAATACTTGAATTAAAATTATGTTCATGAAAGTAACTACGAACTCACCTGATTATAGGTGGAAGATTCGCGAGAAAGTTAGCTTCTCGACCAACAATTCAACTTTCCCTTTCTAAACCACGTAAATACTAATATTGCTATGTCTCATTATTCGTTTGTGTTTTTCAGGTTAAGTCAATTCTTTTGGATTCTTCATTAATCCCAAGAAATATTATGTTCTATCAAATAAGTAATAACCATGTAATATCATATCATAGGTAAGATCCATTTAGTATACATAGTATATTGTTTGCAAATTCCACTTTAAACAACTCACTAGATCTATGTGACAACCCAGAATTTCTACCTTGTATAAACGTTCAAATCTATCAAAGTTAGACTCGTGTTGCTATCTTTTAGCACTCTTTGGGGTCTATTCTGAGTATTCTGAGACTAATGCATCAAAGGAATCAGTGTTTGGATGTGTCAGTTTAAGTTCTAAACTACCTAGCAACCGTAAACCTCCTCAAAAAGGAGTTTACGGTCGAGACCTTGAGTTTACGGTCAAGGTGGCCATAAACTCCATGCTATATATTCAAACCTTAGTCGTTTTCAATCACTTTTACCATATCAAGCCAAAGAACTCATTCTCTCTCAAGTATCATCCGACTTTTCTCTTAGATCTTCAAGATTGTAAGTATTTCTTCCCTAGATTGGTGGATATCCTTCTATATCTAGTGATTATACATGATTTCATCCATGAAATCTCTTCATTTGATATATCTTCAAGTGTTCTTCATTTCACTAAGAACACACACTAGTGTTCTTGAAACACTAGTACCTCGGCTATCGGCGAAACACAATTCACCTTCAACACCAAAAATCGTTATCAAACGAATTGATTCGGTCTCGAATCAATAACAATCCGAAACTACTAACACGACGATAATTTAATACACACATGGAAATCTCGGGAACTCAATACATACACGGGAATACACCAGACGTCGATACACCGTCCTTGGGCCCAAATGTTTCAAATCATGCTTGTTGGGCCTAGCTAGCCCGATGACATGATCTTTAGGCCCGAAGGAAACTCGCTTACATGTAGTTGGGTCTTATATGACCTAATTTCGTGTAAAATGACTTTTACAGGCTTTGTGTTGTTGGACCTCAAGGGCCTTGTGGTGCTGCTAGTAAAGTCGAGAATTCACCAAATGCGAGTCGGACTAAGGGTCCTTCGCATTCACGATAGCCTTGAACGACGTAGGGAAATACCGGGGTTTCGCACCCTCCTCTTTTCCCCTCGGTTGTGGGGCCACATGAGTCCGGGTGGTTGGGTTAAGTGAATAGTGCAAACGACGCCTAAGGGATCGTTTGTACGGTTGTCAATTGGTCGTTTTCATTAATGCACGTTTACAACAATTCACAATCCGAAATTAATCCAACGTCTCCGGAGCTCAACGAATACACCTGTCGTAACGAAGAAACAAAACATAAATTATTTAATGCAAAGTATTAGGAAAACGTCGGGTTTTCCTAGGGTTTTCAATTCATATACCTACGAATTACATACCGAGTTTTACAAATCGTACTCTTACATTTATAGAAACAAACAAGCATACTTACGGATCTTCACACTTTTTATACTAAGTTCTTTTCAGAAAATATCGGATTTTCTGGTGATTTTCAAAACAATACAAACCACTATATTTCAAACATTACTTATGAACTCACAAACATTTCATATGTTGACGTTTTTCAAAATACTTGTATTCTCAGGTAACAGGTAAACCGAAGTGAAAAATGTACTCAGTGATGTCTTATTGTTTGTTTAACTAGTATTGAACAATCTACTTTTGGGAATGTAATATTTTGAACCAATGTACTGAATGAAAACGCTACCAGTTGTAATATTCCAATGGTTGGTGTTGTATGATGTTATGTTTCATGTATATTCATTGTGATGGTATTCAATTGAGTCACCACAGCCCCCGGACGTTTCCGCCGTCTGGTTCGGGGGTGTGACAGGTTGGTATCAGAGCTCTGTTTATAGTGAACTAGCATATCTAACCATACATTGGTATGCAACTATAAACCAAAAGAGGGACTAACATAACTCTGAACAAAACAAGTAAAATACAATGATAAAACACCTTTGCTTGCATTAGGAACAAAGAACATAACGCTGAACCAAACAAAATAATGCTAGTATCTCGGTTAATTCAGGACTGTTCTTAGTAGTACCAAGGAGTGGATGTAGCCTGATCAACTACATTCTCTCCAAAGTATAACTAACACACGTTCCGATGAGATCGTGATAGCTAGGGAACCTAAAACTATACCCCTTTATCACCAAAAAGATAACGTCTGTTTAGTATATACCATAGCCATGGGAGTGACGATAGTTTATACTTTCCCCCAGTCGTCATGGAGGGAGATCAGCCGGGTATCCAGTTCCATCAAGTCCTAGTGGCTGACGGGATGCTTGAAGATGAACCAGAAGGGAATCTAGAGGAAGCACACGACGTCGGACCTGACGAATACATAGACACCGACTACGAATTTGGAGAGACCGACGACGACGTCGAGGAAGGTCAAGACGGGGACAAGGACCAGATCCCGCCGTGTGAGAACGAGGCGCAACCAGACCACCCCGCTCCACCAGTGAACCCCCCAAGGGAGAACCGTTCCCCCGAAGCTGAGATCGCCGCACTGCGACAACAGCTGTATGCTATGGAGGCTCGGGCAGTGTGAGCTGAGCATGAGAAGGATGAGGTTATTGGAGACATGACGGAGATGGCTCAGTTACTGGCGCAACATTTCGGCATATGACCCCGCCACTACGTAGGACGCGGATCGTCGCGGTTAGGGATAGACTTATCTTAGTAGATCATTAGGAACTATGCTATGTACCCCGACTCTATGTTTAGGTGACTACACTACTCATAGAGCCGTTATGCTGTCGAACTAGTGTCACTCATGTATGCTCTTACGAGCAAATTTTTCATATATCAAATGCGGATAATATTAGTAAACTTTTACGTGCTTTGTTATGATATTACAAATTGCTATGTGTTGAGAATCTATGATTGTATGTTGAATGGTAGGAATGTTTTAGTACGTACATTACACCTAGTCAGTAGGGTCACAACCTTCTAGAAACCCCAAACACTCAACATCTTTCCGTTTCATGACAGAAAGAAGCCTCGCCGACCTACTCGCGGAAACCCTGGACCAACCCCACCCAAAGTTGACTCCACTACATTCCAGGAAGCCATGTCTGCTGCGGTCACCGCAGCTATGGCACAACTCCACCAGGGGAATAACAGAGCAGGCAACGGGCAAGCGGCAGGGAGTTCGAACAACGGGATGAATCAAGGACCTACTAAAACATGTACCTACAAGGTCTTTACAAATGCCAAACCACGGACTTTTAACGGCACTGGAGGAGTGATCACTCTGAAGCGATGGATCGAGAAGGTGGAATCGGTATTCGAGATATGCGATTGTCCTGAGCAGATGAAAGTGAAGTTCGCGGCCTGCACTTTTGTCGATCAAGCGCTCACCTGGTGGAACGGACCTGTGGAGGCCATGACACTTCCTGTAGCCAACTCTATGCCGTGGGCGGAGATGAAAGAAATGTTGATGGTTGAATACTGCCCACGAGGTGAGATTCAGAAAATGGAGCAAAAGTTGTGGAACCTCACTGTGCAGAATGCGAATATCGATGCCTACATATCGAGATTTAGTGAACTGTCTTTGTTGTGCCCGGGTATGATCACCTCGGAAGGAAAGAAGATTGAGTGATTCATCTGGGGACTAACATCACCAATTCAAGGAAATGTGATAGCTGCAAACCCCGAAACATTTGACAGTGCAAAAAGATTGGCAAAGAAGTTGTATGACCATAACAACAAGAAGGGTGAGAAGCCAGCGGAGGCTGAAGGAAAGAAGGAAGGTGATGGCAAGAAGGGGAAGAACAATATGAGGAAGGGGCGTCAGGGCCCCGAGACCTCTAAAAAGCAGCAGACAGTGGCAGATAACGCTGTCACCGCACCGGTTCCAGCCACAACACATGCTCCAGCCTCAGCTGCTTCAAATGCTTCAAGACCTTATTCCGGTAATCTTCCCAAGTGCAACAAGTGCGGTTTCCATCACAATGGAGAATGCAAGGAGTTACAGTGCACCAGTTGCAACCGAAGGGGACACACGGCAAAGTACTACAGGACTTACCCTCCCCAGAACCAACAACAGGGAAACAACAACCACAACAACAATCGCAACAACAACGTCACCACCGGCGGCAACAATGCAGGGCCTAGCCACACCTGCTACGGGTGTGGGAGGACTGGGCATTTCCGCCGAGACTGCCCTAACAACAACAATCCAGGAAACGGAGGAACAGGAAGGATGTTGACCATGGGTCAGGGAGAGGCGATTCAGGACCCCGCTGTTGTTACCGGTACGTTTCCCCTAAATCACACTTATGCATGCATCCTATTTGACACCGAAGCGGAGCAAACTTTCGTAAGCAATAAGTTTAAACATTTATTAAAACAACAGCCCCAGAAGCTAACTGAAACCTTTATGGTGGAAATGGCCAATGGGAAAACCGAATCTACCAGGGAAATCTACATCGGATGTACCCTAACCCTCAATCAACACGTCTTTCGAATAGACTTGATGCCTGTATCAATTAGGAGTTTCGATATGATTATTGGCATGGACTGGTTAAGCCCCCACCATGCTGAAATCATGTGTCATGAGAAAGTCGTTCGCCTTCACCTTCCCAATCACGAAACCCTAGTAATTTACGGAGACAAACCTAGCATGAACCTTCGCCTCATCTCGTGCATCAAGGCACAAAAATAACTACGAAAGAACAACTTGGCGTTCCTGGCTCACATAGTGGTCAAAATCAAGGAAGAGGTTAACGTTCAAGACATTCCCGTAGCATGTGAGATCCCAGACGTGTTTCCTGAAGATCTTCCAGGAGTACCCCCAGAGAGACAAGTGGAGTTCCGAATTGACCTCGTTCCAGGAGCAACTCCTCTCGCTAAGTCACCCTATCGGCTAGCTCCTGCTGAAATGCAGGAATTGTCCAGCCAACTCAGTGAACTCTTGGACAAGGGATTCATCCGCCCTAGTTACTCGCCATGGGGAGCTCCAGTCCTCTTTGTCAAAAAGAATGACGAATCTTTTAGAATGTGCATCGATTACAGAGAGTTAAATAAACTCACTGTTAAAAATCGCTACCCACTCCCATAAATCGATGATCTATTTAACCAGCTCCAAGTAGCTAGTTATTTTTCTAAGATAGATCTACGGTCCGGATACCACCAACTCAAAGTCCGGGAAGAGGATATTCCAAAAACCGCTTTCCGAACTTGCTACGGACATTATGAATTTGTCGTAATGCCCTTCGGTCTAACAAATGCCCCTGCTGCATTTATGGACCTAATGAACCGAATCTGTCGACCATTCCTCGACAACTTTGTCATTGTTTTCATCGACGACATCCTCGTCTATTCTCGAAGTAAAGAAGAGCATGGCCAACATCTCCGACAAGTCCTAGAAACTCTGCGATCGGAAAAGCTATACGCAAAGCTCTCCAAGTGTGAGTTCTGGCTCCGGAGTGTGAACTTCCTAGGTCATGTAGTTAGCGAAGATGGAATTCATGTGGATCCCTCTAAAGTCAAAGCTGTTGAAGGATGGGCAATCCCGACAACACCCACGGAAATCCATCAATTCTTGGGTCTAGCAGGCTATTATAGGAGATTCATTCAAAATTCTCAAAGATCGCCAAGCCACTTACCTCGCTTACACAAAAGGGTGTACCATTCAAATGGACGGACAAACAAGAAGCCGCATTCCGAACCCTGAAACAAGCTCTCTGTAGCGCCCCGGTACTATCACTACCGGAGGGAACGGAAGATTTCGTGGTCTACTGTGACGCGTCAAATCAGGGCTTAGGTTGCATACTCATGCAGCGTGGAAGGGTGATAGCTTATGCATCTCGCCAACTAAAGACGCACGAAGTAAATTATAAGACCCATGACCTGGAATTGGGAGCCGTGGTCTTCGCTCTGAAAATTTGGAGGCACTACCTGTATGGTACGAAGTGCACCATCTTCACAGACCACAAAAGTCTCCAGCACATCTTGAACCAGAAAGAGTTGAACATGAGGCAACGAAGATGGGTTGAATTGTTAAACGATTACGAGTGTGAAATCAAGTACCACCCGGGCAAGGCCAACGTGGTAGCCGACGCATTAAGTTGGAAGGAGTACTCAAATCGTCGTACAAAAACTCTCTCTATAACCATTCAATCTCACCTAGTCACTCAAATTGCGGTAGCCCAGTCGGAGGCCATGAAAGCGGAAAACAGGGCAAGCGAAGCATTGCGCGGGATGGAGAAGAACCTAGAGGCAAAGGAGAATGGAGTATACTATTTCATGAACCGTATTTGGGTCCCTAAACTCGGAGGATTTAGGGAGGTAGTTATGAAGGAGGCCCACAAGACGCGATACTCCGTTCATCCTGGCTCAGACAAGATGTATTTGGATATTAAACAACACTACTTGTGGCCTAACATGAAGGCAGAAATTGCTACCTATGTTAGTAAGTGCCTTACGTGTGCCAAGGTAAAGGTGGAGTACCAGAAGCCCTCAGGGTTTTTACAGCAACCGGTAATTCCTGAGTGGAAATGGGAGGGGATTTCTATCGATTTCATGACCAAGCTACCCAAAACGTCGGATGGACTAGACACCATATGGGTAATAATCGACCGACTGACGAAATCTGCCCATTTCCTGCCAATAAAAGAATCCTACAAGATGGAGAGATTGACACGTTTATACATTCGAGAAATCGTGAGACTCCACGGAGTGCTAATATCTATTATCTCGGATAGGGACAGTAGGTTCACTTCACGTTTTTGGCAATCACTCCATAAGGCATGGGAACTCATCTCGACATGAGCACCTATTATCATCCACACACGGTCGGTCAAAGCGAACGAACCATTCAAACGCTCGAAGACATGCTCCGCGCATGCGTGATAGACTTTGGGAAGTCTTGGGATACCCACTTACCTTTTAGTCGAATTCTCGTATAACAATAGTTATCATTCGAGCATCAAGGTCGCTCCTTTCGAAGCACTGTACGGACGTAAGTGTAGATCACCGTTATGTTGGGCTGAGGTGGGCGATACTCAACTAGCAAAAACACATACGTCGGACAAGGCGCTAACAGGACCCGAGATCATTCGTGAAACCACGGAAAAGATCGTCCAAATCAGAGCTTGATTACAAGCATCGCGCGACCGACAAAAGAGCTACGCCGATAAACGGCGAAAGCCCTTAGAATTTCAAGCCGGTGATCGAGTACTGTTGAAAGTCTCACCCTGGAAAGGGGTTATTCGTTTCAGAAAACGGGGAAAACTGAACCCACGATACATCGGGCCTTTCGATATCGCCGCCCGAATAGGTCCAGTGGCGTATAAGCTGCAGCTACCCGCAGAGCTAAACAGTGTTCACCCCGTGTTCCATGTCTCTAATCTAAAGTAGTGCCTATCGGATGAAACACTCGTCATTCCCCTTAACGAAATCGAAATCAACGAGAATCTCCTGTTCGTGGAAGAACCGGTTGAAATCATGGACAGGGAGGTGAAGCGTACTAAGCAAAGCCGCATCCCAAACGTGAAGGTATGGTGGAACACGAAACGTGGGCCAGAATTCACATGGGAGCGCGAAGACCAAATGAAGCAGAAGTACCCTCACCTATTCTAGCATTCTCAAATCTAGCTTTCGAACAGAATTTCGAGACGAAATTCCCTCTAACGGGGGGATGATGTCACAACTAGAAATTTTGTGTCATGTAATCTCTACACTCAAGTAAAATGTAGAATAAAAAACTTAAAGAGCATGTAAGATGCTTACTCTATGACATCTAATTTTCAAACAAATACACCATACAAGTGCTACAAATAGTCAATAAGCAATTGGAAACCCTAGAGGTTCTTGTTAAGTCCATTTTGGACTAGGACTTCCTTATTGGACCCATTGGGCCAATAAGCCTCCAATTTGACTATCATGAGATTAGAACCTTTAAATGGGCTCTAATTAGACCCACATCCATTTATTTCAACATTTTGGGCCATATAGGGCCTAGAATGAAATAAATTAAAAACTATGAACCATGAATAACATAAACTAGCCCAACAAAGTGTAAAAAAAAAAATCATATTATATTTTTTTTGGGTCAAAAATCATCCAACTTAACGTCTATATGGGCTTAGGGGCAATAAATCCCAAAAACCTTTTTCCTTTCCAAATTCTCGGCCCAAGGCCCAAATCCAAGAAGAAAGGGGGTTGACTTCTTCATGCCACCTCACTTATGTCCCACATGTTTCCATGCATGGACCAACATGCATCTATGTATGTCAACTCAACCCTTTTCTCTCCTCTTTCTTCTTGTCTCGGCCGATTCCAACACACACACATACACTTTCATCACCTCTCACATATCAAACACTCTCCAAAAACACCTTCACCCTCTTCACTAAATTTCGAAGATTCAAGGGCATTCAAGGTGGTTTTCCACAAAAATCACCATCCAAGGTAAGGTTATACTTAAAACTATGACCTAGGTTCTTTGATCTATCAAACATCTCCTCTAAACTCATAAGAAATCACGATCTTGCATCCTAGAACCACCTCAAGGCCGAGATCTTCATCAAAGTGTGCTAGGACCGAAAATCACCTCATTCTTCCTCCATCTTTTTCTCCAAAACCGAAACCACACCCAAGGTGAGCTTCATACCCCCTTATTTTCGGTTTTTATAAGTTTTGTGGGGGGAGAATACAAGCAAATGTGTAGATCTATGATTATGTGTATGCTTTGTATGATTTCTATGTTTATTTTCATATTATTATGTGTTAATGGTGTTGAAACTAGTCACAAGGACATTAAAATTGAGATTTGCAATATGAAGTATGAAACAAGTGCTAAACATATCATTACACATAAGTAATTACTAGAAAAATAACCAAGTGGTTTAGATGAACTCCTTGGGATGAAAATCACATTTTTGGACTCAAAATGTAAAAATATGAAATTAAAGGAGCCAAAATGTCAAAATACAAATTCTGGGGGTTAATATGTGTCAAAACAGTTTCATAAAAGAATTTTCCAGAAATTGACACTTTAGAATGATTAAAATGTAAATTTTTAAACTTAATGGGCTAAAAGTGAACTTTTCGGCCCAATAAGGCCCAATATGCGAAAATTGTGAAGTTGAGGGGCTAGAAATGCATTTTTCTGTAAAACAGGGGACTACTAGTGTCCTAAGTCCATTTCAAAGGTTAAAAATGCTTTTCATATTTAAAAGGGACCAAAAATGCAAAAATTCTCTATTTTGGACCAAAAGTGTAAATTCAAAAAAAAAAAAGAAGGGTCTGAAAAATGTAAAAGACTAATGTCTTAAACAATGAACCCACCACGATGAAACACTAGTACCTCGGCTATCGGCGAAACACAATTCACCTTCAACACCAAAAATCGTTATCAAACGAATTGATTCGGTCTCGAATCAATAACAATCTGAAACTACTAACACGACGATAATTTAATACACACATGGAAATCTCGGGAACTCAATACATACGCGGGAATACACCAGACGTCGATACACCGTCCTTGGGCCCAAATGTTTCAAATCATGCTTGTTGGGCCTAGCTAGCCCGATGACATGATCTTTAGGCCCGAAGGAAACTCGCTTACATGTAGTTGGGTCTTATATGACCTAATTTCGTGTAAAATGACTTTTACAGGCTTTGTGTTGTTGGACCTCAAGGGCCTTGTGGTGCTGCTAGTAAAGTCGAGAATTCACCAAATGCGAGTCGGACTAAGGGTCCTTCGCATTCACGATAGCCTTGAACGACGTAGGGAAATACCGGGGTTTCGCACCCTCCTCTTTTCCCCTCGGTTGTGGGGCCACATGAGTCCGGGTGGTTGGGTTAAGTGAATAGTGCAAACGACGCCTAAGGGATCGTTTGTACGGTTGTCAACTGGTCGTTTTCATTAATGCACGTTTACAACAATTCACAATCCGAAATTAATCCAACGTCTCCGGAGCTCAACGAATACACCTGTCGTAACGAAGAAACAAAACATAAATTATTTAATGCAAAGTATTAGGAAAACGTCGGGTTTTCCTAGGGTTTTCAATTCATACACCTACGAATTACATACCGAGTTTTACAAATCGTACTCTTACATTTATAGAAACAAACAAGCATACTTACGGATCTTCACACTTTTTATACTAAGTTCTTTTCAGAAAATATCGGATTTTCTGGTGATTTTCAAAACAATACAAACCACTATATTTCAAACATTACTTATGAACTCACCAACATTTCATATGTTGACGTTTTTCAAAATACTTGTATTCTCAGGTAACAGGTAAACCGAAGTGAAAAATATACTCAGTGATGTCTTATTGTTTGTTTAACTAGTATTGAACAATCTACTTTTGGGAATGTAGTATTTTGAACCAATGTACTGAATGAAAATGCTACCAGTTGTAATATTCCAATGCTTGGTGTTGTATGATGTTATGTTTCATGTATATTCATTTTGATGGTATTCAATTGAGTCACCACAGCCCCCGGACATTTCCGCCGTCTGGTTCGGGGGTGTGACAATTGGAATAACAGTGTTGCACAAAACCTTAGTGCATCTACTCTCCTAACATCTCCTTAAGTGTAAAATCCTGAAAACTGCCAAACTTATACTCGAAATCTGAGTTTTCACTGTAACTGTTCTACTTCTATTGGCTTCAAATGGTTTGTTCAGAATGGAAATTTCGGGTTGTCATAGTATCAACCGTTGACATCCGTGGATGTGCTTTTACCTCTGTAGCTAACAGAGATTCTAGGAATGGTTAATCCCGCAACGTATCCTTTGGTACTAGGGTATTAAATCCAATCTATCTCGTCGATTATGTGATTGAATCACAGGGTAAAGATAAGAATGAGGATTATATAATAGAATCTATACATATAAAATGTACTAGTAATTCATGTAAGTGTACTCATGTAAATGTATCTATGTAAATGTAGTCATGTAAGCATATATATGTAAACGTATTCATGTAAATATACTCATGTAGATGTATCTATGTAAATGTACTGTAATGTTCTGCGTGTACTAGCTGTAACGTGTGTTCTCTCTCTATCTAGCATGTATAGTAATGTATTGTGTGTACTAGCTGTAATGTGTGTTCTCTCTCCATCTAGCAAGTAATGACTCATGAATGAACTGACTCATTGTATGATATCGTCTTTTAGTAATAGTCCTAGTATCTTCCTAAACTACCCATATGGTAGCTTACTTGTAATGTAACTGGTACGTATGAACATGGATGTATACCCTTGCTACCCAAGGGCATTGGATGAACTGGCAGGACCTTTATGACTATATATGTACATATGATATATAACTAATATTTAAACAGCCTTCGGACGGATACCCGATGTCCCACCAGCCCACATCTCAAGCATGAAAAGGAAATAGGGTGGATAGCCTTCCTAAGTCTTTTAAACTTTTCTTATATATCTATACATATATAGGCATGCAAATGATACTATAAAAGCATAAAATATGCTTTGTAAAACCTTTGAACATAATTATTATCTAAGAAAGGATCGACTTGATGTCAATTTATAAACCGGTTTGAAGGCATGGGTTTGATAAAACAGTTTAAGTATAAAGAAACATTTGTTAGAAACACAATTGTAAATGAGTTTGAAATGAAACAGATTGAGTAAAATGTACAGTTTAATAAGGAGTTTTAAACATATAAAGTGTTTATGAAAAACATTTGAAGGAAACTATTTGGTAAAACGGCTAATGAGTAGCCAATCATTTGAATGTTGCATATTAATCACATATGATTCATATAATAACTAGCTTGATTCTACTTGTAGCCCCCCCATAAAGTATTTAAAAACAGTTAAAACATTGATTAAGGGGTATGAACTCACCTGTTGCGAGTGGATCGGAAGGAAGTGTCGGATAAGTGCTTGGTGTCAAGTGAAGACGTAGACACGCACAAAGATCCTAATTACATATAAGGACATATGTATATAAAAAATTAGTCTTTAAACAACTAATAAACAAGTAAAGACACTCAAGGACATGACAAACACTTTGTACAAGTGTTATAAGTGCTAATGAGTGCATCTAAGTGTTGTAGGGAAAGGCTAGTGTGTTTGGGGTTCAAGGAACACTCCTAAAATGAGTTTACTCCCTAAAGACCAACACCCCTTGAGTGTACAGTCATAAACTCTTGATTTTACAGTCGTAAACTCCTAACCTTTTGACCATTTGTTGATTTGAAGTCTTCTAAGCTATTCCAAGCATTCCTACTTCATGATTTAGCCTTAGGAAGTGTTGTGTGGCATCAAAACACTCCTAAATGGGGTTTATGGTCTAAGGACCATTTCTTCATGAGTTTACTACCTTAAACTCATGAGTTTAATACCTTAAACTCCTAATTTTATGGTATTTGGGCTTTTCAAGTCCTTAGCTCAATCATGGCACTAGTCTAGGTTAGATTTAGACATAAGAAGTAACCATGGGACTTTTATCGGACATTTACACACTTTTTTGGGTGTTTACGGTTTTGGGACATCCCCAACCCGTAAATATATAAAAATGAAAAGTTTTGGTGCTTTTTGTGTAATAAACTCTTCAAGGATGAATCAAGACAATTCCCTAAGCCATTGTGAAGCATCTAGGCACCTTAACACACCATTTTGGCCCTATTCTTGGTGTTTACGGTTTTGGGACCTCCCAAAACCGTGAACACCTTCATCTTGGTGTTCTTGGGACTTTTCTTTGGTATAAACATGTATAGCAAGCTTTAAATGACTCTAGGATAGAAGTACTTACATTGTGGAAGCTTGAAATGAACTTAAAGTCCAAGAACACTAGTGTTTGTTCTTGGTGTTCTTGGTGTTTTGGAAAAACTAGTCAAAACACAAAAAGGGATGGATTAAAGGATGTACAATCACTAGATTAAGTGATATACTAACTTGAAAGGGCTAGAAACACTTACTAGATTGAAGATTTTGAATAAAAACTTGGATGATACTTAAGAGAGTTTTTGGAGTTTACTCTTTTGGTAAATGGGGAGTAAACACAAAATGACTAGTTGATGGGGAGTAAACTCATGCTTATGCATGAGTTCACGGTTTTTGGGTGATTTTCCGACCCAAACATAAAAGTTTGGTCGTGAACTTCTAAGTCACGAGGTGTTTGTGGTTTTTAAATTTCAAAAACCGAGACGGCACTTTCTTTCACCGTTCGTTTAAAGAATAATATTAAAATAATCAAACGAACTTTAAATTTGTCGAACATAAGTAATAATGTAATTGACCTATAAACCGAAGTGATTGACTGTTAGGGTTTGACCGAATGAAAATTTCGAGTTATCACATAAGCTTTCGGGCTTACAGTTTAGTTTATCATTTCAGGTACATCGGGGAATCGCGACAAGGCGAAGGCATAATCATACAGCTCCTCATCTTTTGTTTATGTTTCTGGGAAAACTCTGATATTATACATTTTGAAAACAAAGTTGTAGTGATTGTAATGGTTTGAAATGTTTTTAAAATTTCAAATTTGGCATGAGTTTTATGGGTGTTACACATTATATATTATCATATATACATTTAACACATATTCCAAATATGAAGCACTTAATTCACATATATTTAATATTTATACTTTTAATAAATACTTGAATTAAAATTATGTTCATGAAAGTAACTACGAACTCACCTGATTATAGGTGGAAGATTCGCGAGAAAGTTAGCTTCTCGACCAACAATTCAACTTTCCCTTTCTAAACCACGTAAATACTAATATTGCTATGTCTCATTATTCGTTTGTGTTTTTCAGGTTAAGTCAATTCTTTTGGATTCTTCATTAATCCCAAGAAATATTATGTTCTATCAAATAAGTAATAACCATGTAATATCATATCATAGGTAAGATCCATTTAGTATACATAGTATATTGTTTGCAAATTCCACTTTAAACAACTCACTAGATCTATGTGACAACCCAGAATTTCTACCTTGTATAAACGTTCAAATCTATCAAAGTTAGACTCGTGTTGCTATCTTTTAGCACTCTTTGGGGTCTATTCTGAGTATTCTGAGACTAATGCATCAAAGGAATCAGTGTTTGGATGTGTCAGTTTAAGTTCTAAACTACCTAGCAACCGTAAACCTCCTCAAAAAGGAGTTTACGGTCGAGACCTTGAGTTTACGGTCAAGGTGGCCATAAACTCCATGCTATATATTCAAACCTTAGTCGTTTTCAATCACTTTTACCATATCAAGCCAAAGAACTCATTCTCTCTCAAGTATCATCCGACTTTTCTCTTAGATCTTCAAGATTGTAAGTATTTCTTCCCTAGATTGGTGGATATCCTTCTATATCTAGTGATTATACATGATTTCATCCATGAAATCTCTTCATTTGATATATCTTCAAGTGTTCTTCATTTCACTAAGAACACACACTAGTGTTCTTGGATCCTAATCACCCTTACAAGCTTCTAATAAGTAAGTACACTACCCTTAACTTGTTATATACTTGAATCACATGTTAAACACCTAGAAAACATCAAGAAACTCAAGAACAAAAGGTGTTTACAGTCTAGTGCATCTTCATAGACCGTAAACCCTTATAAAGCGATTTCTTATAGCCTTTACCCTTCCTAAGGCTAAGCATGATCCCTACAATCTGATGCCTTTGATTGAAGCCCTTGAAAACCATCATTTGTGAAAGATTTGGTGATTTTGCGGTTGAATCTCCTTAGACCGTGAACTCCATGACTGTAAGGTCATTAGACCGTGAACCCAAGAACCGTAAACTCCAAGGACCGTGAACACTTGGACCTTGAACTCCCTTTGGTCATGCGTCTTTTACTGTAAACTCTATAGGGTGGCCATCTACCCTTGTTATGCACTCATATGTGATTGTATCCCATGAATCTAAGAGTTTCCTAGCCTATTATGGTGTTATCCCTTATAATTAGTTGATTATACACTAATCAAATACACATACATGTCATTATATGTTTATTAGGAACTATGTGTGCTCAAGGTTTCACCTGACACTCTACATCTTTTTTCCTAACATACTTCCGTATCACTCACTACAAGTGAGTTCATACCCCTTAATGTATCTTTTAAATGATTTTAAATGTTTTTATGGGGAGATACAAGTTGAAACATTATAGTTATTATATCAATCACATGTGATTAATAACTACAAAACAAATGGATTTACTATACTTTTAACTGTTTTATCAAACAAACTACTTCAAAATGTATATCAAACTCTTTTACATATTAAACTCTTTATCAAACTTGTTCTTACATGTCAAACCTTTCTTTTAACTCTTTAAAACTTATATATCGTCAAAACCATGTCTAATGCATATATCGTTATATAAGTAAGGTTGGAAGGACTTAGGACTGATAACTTACTTTATTTTCCTGTTCCTCGTTTGGTTGTGGACTTAGAGTACCCCGTTATTTGTCCGAGTTTCGTTTGATCCTTAGTTATATATTATGTATATATGTATAAGACATAAAAGCTTTTATCTCATTTCAATACACTCAGTTATACAAACAACTCTAATAGTAAAGTATAATAGGTATAGTTTAGGAAGATACTACTCATTACTTCTAGAACAAAGAAACATACAAAGAGTCAGTTCATACTGTTGGATAAGGTGTCTAAGTCCATAACTATTTCTGGTATGTACTTGACCCTACCCGGCATGGTCCAATTGGGTTGCATGGCACCATGCAATTGGATAGACTAAATGAGAAGAATTAACACTTGTGGTTTATTAATATACTATAAGTTCTAATATATTAATAATATTATTCAATTAGTTTGATCAAGAATTAATTTAGAATTAATTATGTGATCAAAAGATAACTAATTAAATATATGGGTTGATTATGTAAATCATCCATAACTTGTATAGTGGGCTAAGAGGCTCCATGGATTATCAAGTCGGGTTCCACCCATAGGATGCTCCATGGGAGTTACAAACCCATGGGTCGTGGAAATTAAAAGTCATGACACATTAGGGTTTACATGGTGTAACCCTAGATGTGTCAACACTATATAAAGAACATATTCTCCACCAAAATCGGTTACACACAAGAAACAAGAGGGCTAGGCCGATTTTAGAAGTGTGTATTCTCTCTAAAGTCATTCCAAAAGCATTTGGTGTTGTGTGAAGCATTTGAGGCATCACACTTGGGGTGCTAGGCTCACAAGGTTTCTAGGATCATAATCAACAACAAGGTATGTTATTCTATCTTTCATTCAAGTTAAAAATTGTTCCCCATGTATGCAAGGTAGGAATATAACCTTGAAATTCAACTTTGCATGATTATTAGAAAAACATAGATCCAAGGTTATTAGGGTTGCTTGTACACTTAGGAAGTGTTAGAATGCTCAAAACCCATCAGTGGTATCAGAGCCTAGGCTTGTTTGTTGATTCTTTGTGCAAACTGTTGAAAAAAATCATTTTTCTGTTTTCTGCTCGTATGAACTCGCCGATTCCATGGGGGGACTCGACGAGTCCATGAACATACGCAAGCTACTCGTCGAGTTTGTTCTTGCACTCGACGAGTAGAGGCTGCAGTTTTTCAGAAATTCGACTTTTGTTGCTGGAAATGGAGTAGAAACATTACCGTAAACAGTTTTGGTACTTGAAAACTTGTTTTAGATGGTGTAATGTTTATGCTAATCCATTTGCAATGGCAATTGTCAAAATTACAAGTTTTAAGTGTAATTTTTGATTCTTGAAATGTTCATATTCATGTTCTTGAACTTATGAAGATTAGATGATCATAGGAATTGCTTGTAACCTTCATGGTAGTTTAATTAATGATCATAAAGTGTTTTAATGGAGTCCATAACTTGCCCACAAGCTATGGAAAACCAAAAGACTTGAGAGTAGTAGGGTATAGTGATTCTAGCTTTCAGACTAATAGGGATAATTTCCACTCTCAGTCAGGCTGGTTATTTACCCTAAACGGAGGAGCAATTTCTTGGAAGAGTTCCAAGCAAGAGACAGTGTTCGATTCAACTTGCGAATCAGAGTATATAGCAGCTAGCGAAGCAGTAGAGGAGGTGATATGGCTGAAGAACTTCATTGGAGACCTTGGAGTTGTACCAATTATTAAGGAGCCAATGGAAATTTTCTGTGATAGTGAAAGTGATGTTCCCTTAGCCAAGGAACCAAGGGATCACGGGAGATCCAGACACATCGACAGACAATACGATTTCATCAGGCATCGAATAGAAGAAGGACTACTCGTGGAGAAGAGGGTATCATCGGATGAGAATCTAGCAGATCCCCTCAAGAAGGGACTGACTCCGGTCATGCATCTCTAGCATGCTCGGAGCATAGGGCTGAAGGATGATATTGGATTTAGTAGTTAGATAATCCTGAAATTTGTAAAGTGTAATTGACATTAGATGATGAATAAAAGGTGTTTTATTTATGAGTAAAGTGTTTCTATCTCTTGTCGATCGTTTACTATATTTCTTTTGCATGTTTTGACTTCCAGAATAATTATGTTTGGTATATCATATTATTCGAACCTCCACAGTCGGTCATATGTCGTAAGTAGTTATGAATCAAGACTGTCATGATTGGTTGCAGAGGTCTAAGGTGTTGGACATGGATACAACAATCATGAGTGCTTATAAATTCTGACCATTGGATGAAACTCATGCTCACTGGAATCACTTCATGGAATTTATCTCAAGTGATGAGACGGTAATATCATATAAGTCTTGAAACTTAGAAATATGATTCGTTACAACGCATTGGTAACTCGATGTTACAAAACGTGCTCTTGTGTATAATTCAATCAGTGGTAGAACAAACATATGAGTCGAAGTTTATCTGTTCCTTCTTGGATTAGAAGCTAATATCTGGGCCCCTCGATGATTTTGTTTTGACCTATGTATCGGGCCTGGTCAGAACTAAGTTGATGTGTTCAATTAAGTTCTTTGTCAAACAAATCGGAAATCGGGAAACAAACTGATGGACAATAAGTAAGACATTGTTCCATGTATTTGTCTGGCTGATATCTTGAACAGAGGATTATATGATCGCTTATCTTAAATGGCATATCATCATCTTCTCAGTTCCGAGATACCTTGAAAGAGCTACAATTTCCGTTCGGTTCCTGAAGTGTTACAATTATAGTTATTAGACTTATCCAAGTAGGAGATTGTTTGATAAGGTGTCTAAGTCCATAACTATTTCTGGTATGTACTTGACCCGACCCGGCATGGTCCATTTGGGTTGCATGGCACCATGCAATTGGATAGACTAAATGAGAGAATTAACACTCGTGGTTTATTAATATATTATAAGTTTCAATATATTAATAGTATTATTTAACTAGTTTGATCAAGAATTAATTTAGAATTAATTAAGTGATCAAAAGATAACTAATTAAATATATGGGTTTATGATGTAAATCATCCATAACTTGTGTAGTGGGCTAAGAGGCTCCATGGATTATCAAGTTGGGTTCCACCCATAGGATGCTCCATGGGAACTACAAACCCATGGGTCATGGAAATGAAAAGTCGTGACACATTAGGGTTTACATGGTGTAACCCTAGATGTGTCAACACTATATAAAGAACATATTCTCCACCAAAATCGGTTACACACAAGAAACAAGAGGGCTAGGCCGATTTTAGAAGTGTGTATTCTCTCTAAAGTCATTCCAAAAGCATTTGGTGTTGTGTGAAGCATTTGAGGCATCACACTTGGGGTGCTAGGCTCACAAGTTTTCTAGGATCATAATCAACAACAAGGTATGTTATTTTATCTTTCATTCAAGTTAAAAAATTATTCCCCATGTATGCTAGATAAGAATATAACCTTGGAATTCAACTTTGCATGATTATCAGACAAACATAGATCCAAGGTTATTAGGGTTGCATGTACTCTTAGGAAGTGTTAGAATGCTCAAAACCCATCACATACATGAGTTAATACTTAATATATGAGAAACAAAACAAATATACTGTATGAGAAACAGAAAAAACTAACTATATGAGAAACAAAACAAACTCACTATATGAGAAAACAGAACAAACTCACTATATGAGAAACAGAACGAACATACTATATGAGAAACAGAATGAACACACTATATGAGAAACAGAACGAACATACTATATGAGAAACAAAGAGAACATACTACATACTAAATAGAGAGAAAATACATTATACTAGTACATACTTTAACATAAATGTGAGCCACAGTTTCAGGGCATACTTTAACATATATGCGGGATTGACTATCCTACACCTTGGTGTTCGCTATAGTGGGACTTGAAAGTCTACGGGTGTCAAATGTCATTTCTTCTGACGTTTGTCATCGTCTAGTTTTTAGTCGATAGTACGGTGCAATCATATCACATTATACCTTAAATAACAATTGGCTTAAGATAGTTGGTACAACAGTAGTTACCATAATACAACACTACAATACTTTATTATTTTCCCATTGCATTCACATTGTGACCTTCTCACATAAACGGTAATGTAAAAACTATATTTTTGGTTAATGATAGTCAAACTTGGGAAAATACACACTTTTACAAGAAACAAACATACAGAACATTTGATGCATTGGTAGAAGGCTACGTTTAGTAGAAAATATAGGATTTTCTAGGAGATACAAACAGTTATTACAACATTTACAAACTTATACATCAAACGCTTACAAACATTTTCATACAAACAATGACACTAAAATTCTTATGAACTCACCAGCTTTAATGTTGATAAACTCTTTCAAAATAACTTGTATTCTCAGGTCATCAGTAGATAGGTACTGATGCCAGGTTTTGAGAACAGGGAGCACGTTCAAGACTCATCTCTTATTTTGATTTACATTTTTAGTGTCTTATAAACTTCACAGAACACTCATGTATTAAATTATATTATTAATGCAATGGATGATGGTGTTGCTTGTTTACTACTATTCTTTGTTGTGATACTGTACATGACTTCCTCCGCCCCCGAACGTTTCCGCCATTCCGGTTTTGGGATGTGACAGATTGGTATCAGAGAATTGTTTATAGTGAATCGAGTGTATCAACCCATAAAAGATATACAAACTATAAACACAGCACGATTAAAATACTCTGATCAACAGTTTATATTTTAAATACTAAAATATTTAACCATGTATACATACCCACATCCATACTAAAATCAGTGTCACTAGGACAGAACAAAAGTATTACGATTGTTGAACATCACAAGTAGACTCGAGGATGTATAGTCAGTCTTGTGAATGACATAGCCTGATCAACTATGTTGGTCCGAGAAGTGATTAGCATATGCCCGAGAATGGTTGTGATGTGTCAACAAGTCTAAAAGCTTACCAACACTACTACAATGAAAACGTTAGAACAGAACATAAACATAAAATACTATAGGAGCATTTTGTGTTACTATAATTCTTATCTGAGAACTAAAAAGGTCTTTATTAGTAGGTGAGTAGTTGCTAAATGGATACACTAAGGTTATACGTGACTAGGATATCATAGACTTAGAATCTGTGATCTTTGCTTTACCTCATGTTCCTTGTTTGGTTGTGGAGTTGGAGTTAGGGTCACTTATTCGAAGGTCTATCCTGGTTTGATTGCATGTAACTGGTATGCACTATGCAAGTATTGAAGTAATTGATAAAGATCATCTTATAATAATCTTAAGTAGTACGTCTATTTATATTAGATTCTTATACCCCTTTTCCCGCGTAGATATCATGGCTGGATTCCATCCTCCCGGTGACCCGTATTTCCCAAATGAAGGCAATGCCGGATGGCTTGAAGAAGATCCAGAAGATGATCATTCAATCCCTTTAGATGATCACCACGCCAAAGGCTTTTCTAATGGTTCTGACTCTGAGCTAGAAGTCAACAACCTACCACAAGAGGCTCCAATCCCAAACCTTAACCCCGCCCAGCATTTCAAGGTCCCACACCCTTGTGGGTGAAAAACGTGAACCTTTGGACTGATGACCAGGATCAGCCCTTACCCTTTAATGGAAACCGAAGCTTTTACAATCTAAGCGAGGGAGGATCAGCTGACTGAGTCCTGCCCATCATGGTCCGTAAGATTGCTTGGAATGTCAAACAAGGTCAGGCAGCCATCGACCGAGTCATGGAAATTGACGCCAACTCTGGCGTTAACACGGTCCACATTTGCCATCTCGAAGAGGCTATGGAAAGGACTAGGAGAAGCAATGAGACTCTGCAGCAACAACTAGCTTCATCCTAAGCTGAAGTCAGGGAACTTCGAGCTCGGCAGGAAATGGCAGAAAGACGCATGAGAGACATGGAGCACCGTCTGTCAGGGTCAACGACTCATTCTAGTGGTTCTCGTCATATATAAGGCCTACTCAACTTTCTCTTTTGGATATAACTTAGTTTATGCAAAAACTCTAATTTAATTTCCTATCTATGTGAAGACTTTGGATCTGTTAAGTCTTGATTAGGTCATAGTTCTGTCAAAATTTTCCCATCTTGGTTTGATGTAAGACCTACTTCTAGGACATTTTTCCCAAACTTGTTACATCTGTAATACCAGTGTTATTGACAAATATCTAATCTCATGGAAATTATTATCCAAATGCTATCATCTTTTTAGTACAAGATCCACATTCAATCATACTATTCAATTGCGTTGTTGGGCTATGGAGAGTTAGTCCATGAGTCACTCTCATCATTTCTCACTATTAAATTCTTACCAGTATCTTCATCTTTGTAAACTTTTAGTTTAAAAGATGCCTCCGTGCTGATAAACGAGACGCGATCCTCGGGTAACTCCAATACCACCACCACCTCCTTCACAAATCGATACGGCAGCTCTAAATGTGGCAGTAGTTGCGGCTGTGGCAACAGCCATGGCTCAATATCACTAAACCAGTACCATCGGAGGTGGAACACCTGTTCATTCTACTGAAGGTGAAGTCCCAGTGCGCTCGAGAGAGTGCTCCTAAAAGGACTTCACCAATTGCAAGCCAATGTCCTTTAAAGGGATTAGTTGAGTCATTGCCCTCTCACAATGGTTCGAGATGACAGATTCGATTTTCGAGATCTGCTCATGCCCAGAACTGAGTAAAGTCAAATTTCCTGCTTGCACCTTCGAGGAAAAAGCCCTGACATGGTGGAATAGCCATGTCAAGTCACTAACTCTAATAGTGAAAAATTATATGGGTTGGGAAGCTCTGAGAGAGCTCATGATTGAAGAATACTGCCCGAGGGGCGAAATCCAGAAACTAGAACAAGAATTATGGAGCCTAACCATGAAGGGATCCGATATAGTTTCCTACACTGCCAGATTTAGCGAGCTGGTGGCCCTACGTCCCAACATGGTTCACACTGAGGGAAAGAAAATAGAGAGGTACATCTGGGGACTGGTGCCTCCATTCCAAGGGAATGTCTTGGCTTCAAACCCCACTACATACGATAGTGCAAGGCGGTTGGCACAACAGCTCATTGACCATGGGGTCCGTACCCCATCAACAATAACAATCCTAGCCATCTCAGAATCCTCAAAAGCCGCTGCCAACAAGTGGAAATTCTGGGATGATAAGAAGAAGCAAAAAACTGCCAAAAGCAGCAGGTCGTGGCGATTCATGCTGAGATAGCACCTGCCGTTGCTGCTCTGGTAAAGCAGTACACAGGGAGTTTGCCAAAGTGCAACAAATGCAACTTCCACCGCACTGGAGCCTGCCGGGAAATGTAGTGTTCTAACTACAACATCAAGGGGCACACTGCATGTTTCTGCAAATCTCTGGCAAGGCCAATCAACCATGTCCCCGATGCTGGTATGGGCCAGGCTTTCTACGGTTGTGGCGAAGTGGGCCACTACAAAAGGAACTTCCCAAAGGCAGGGAATGTTGGTGGAGTAGGAAGAGTTTTGCCTATAGGCCACGAGGAAGCAGTTGCCAACCCCACAATGGTCACTGGTATGTTTCTCCTTGATAACTCTTATGCATGCATTCTGTTTAATAGTGGAGAGGAGAGAAGTTTCGTGAATCAGAAATTTGCTTACTTACTTAAGCAAAAAATCACGAGCACTAAAGGAACCGTTCACTTTAGAAATGGCTAACGGAAAGACTGAGAGCACTAGCAGTATATACATAGGATGTACTCTAACTCTAGATAGCCATTCATTTTCAATCGACCATATAGCCTATAGGGTGGCCATATACCCTTTTTATGCAATCATATGTGATTGTATCCCATGAATCTAAGAGTTTCCTAGTCTATTAGGGTGTTATCCCTTATAATTAGTTGTTTATACACTAATCAAATACACATACATGTCATTATATGTTTATTTGGATCTATGTGTGCTCAAGGTTTCACCTGACACTCTACATCCTTTTTCCAAACATACTTCCGTATCACTCACTACAGGTGAGTTCATACCCCTTAATCTATCTTTTAAATGATTTTAAATGCTTTTATGGGGGGATACAAGTTGAAACATTATAGTTATTATATCAATCACATGTAATTAATAACTACCAAACAAATGGATTTACTATACTTTTAACGGTTTTATCAAACAAACTACTTCAAAATGTTTATCAAACTCTTTTACATGTCAAACTTGTTCTTACATGTCAAACCTTTCTTTTAACACTTTTAAACTTATATATTGTCAAAACCATGTCTTATGCATATATAGTTATATAAGTAAGGTTGGAAGGACTTAGGACTAATAACTTACTTTATTTTCCTGTTCCTCATTTGGTTGTGGACTTAGAGTACCATGTTATTTGTCCAAGTGTCGTTTGATCCTTAGTTATATATTATGTATATATGTATAAGACATAAAAGCTTTTATCTCAGTTCAATATACTCAGTCATACAAACAACTCTACTAGTAAACTATAATAGGTATAATTTAGGAAGATACTACTCATTACTTCTAGTACAATGAAAAATACAAAGTGCCAGTTCATACATTAGTCAATACATACCATATGAGAAACAGAATGAATATACTATATGAGAAATAGAACAAACTCACTATATGAGAAACAGAACAAACTCACTATATGAGAAATAAAGCAAACTCAATATATGAGAAACCGAACGAACATATTATATGAGAAACAGAACGAACATACTATATGAGAAACAGAACGAACATACTATATGAGAAACAAAGAGAACATACTACATACTAGACAGAGAGAACATACATTACAGTAGTACATACAATACATATACAAGAATACTATAGCATAAATGTGAGTCATAGTTTCGGGGCATGGCATCACCTGCCATGGCTCGTTTTGTATCCAAAGTCTCCTGGAGAGAGAGCGTGAATTTGTGCATAGATCTATACTGGATTGACTATCCTACACCTTGATGTTCGCTACAGTGGGACTTGCAAGTCCACGGGTGCCAAATGTCATTTCTTCCGACATCTTTCATCGTCGTGTTATTAGTCGATAGTATGGTGCAATCATATCACATTACACCTTAAATAACAATTGGTTTAGGGTAGTTGGTACAACAGTAGTTACCATAATACAACACTATAGTTCTTTATTATTTTCCCGTTGCATTCACATTGTGGTCTTCTCATAGAAACGGTAATGTAAAAACTATATTTTTGGTCAATGATAGTCACACTTGGGAAAATACACACTTTTACAAGAAAAAAACATACACAACATTTGATGCCTTGGTAGAAGGCTACGTTTAGTAGAAAATATAGGATTTTCTAGGAGATACAAACATTTATTACAATATTTACAAACTGATACATCAAAAACTTACAAG
The DNA here is from genome assembly GCF_002870075.4 of Lactuca sativa. Lineage (NCBI taxonomy): Eukaryota > Viridiplantae > Streptophyta > Magnoliopsida > Asterales > Asteraceae > Lactuca > Lactuca sativa. The sequence goes on along the minus strand of NC_056631.2, from coordinate 227,664,053 downwards.
CATTTTCATACAAACAATGACACTAAAATGCTTATGAACTCACCAAATTTAAAGCTGATAAATTGTTACAAAATAACTTGTATTCTCAGATTATTAGTAGACAGGTATCGATGCTAGGTTTTGAGAACAGGGAGCTTGTTCAAGACTCATATCTTATTTTGATTTACATTTTTTTTGTCTTATAAACTTCACAGAACACACTTGTATTAAATTATATTATTAATGCAATGGATGATGTTGTTGCTTGTTTACTACTATGCTTTGTTGTGATATTGTACATGACGTCCTCCACCACCGAACATTTCTGCCATTCCGGTTTGGGGTGTGACAATCTAGCTAGACATCACTCCCATAAGTAGATCGACCAACATTATGACTGAAATTACTGATAAATCTTGTTTGTAGGTTCATAATAACGACTATGAATATAAATATAAGTTACACTTAAAACATAGTAAGTGTAGCTTAGCATATAGAAATTTCTAGCAAAAGTTCAGAAAATCGCGGACAAAACTTTAATATCAAAAACTTATTTATATTGGGCTCTCTGTATATACAACGCCTCGTTGCAAACACTTCGAGACTTAAAAAGTCTAGTTTTTAGAGATAAAGGGCTTTCAGATAGAAAAACCCAAAATGGAAAGTTACAAAGAAAAATAGAGGAGTTACATGCTATTTATAGGAGTATGATGGGAGGGAATGTCATGCCCCTGTCATACGTGCAATGCGCCTCATCGTGGTTAACAACAAATGCTTAATTGTCATACTCTGGGTAGGGTTACATCACTTGTGCCGGGTAAATTCTCAAATCTTAAGAAAATCATACTTTTTGAATACAAGCTTTGTTTTTGATGTTCTCTATATCCCCGATTTCATATCGATGAGTAATAAACCTTTCATTTAGACTTCGTAGGCTAATTCTGTAACATCCTAAAAATACGACTCAAAATTTTTCATTTTAAGTTTACCAAATCACAAATATAAAAGAAGATTGATTCCAAGATTACAAAAACATAAAATACTTATAGTGTATAATCAAGACTACTCCTGGAAAAGCATTATCATAGCATAAGTCCCAAATCCCTACTCCAAAAAATCATAGAATGATGTATCGCGATCAAGTCGGCCCCTTCCCCTTTGAGATGGAAGTACCTGAAACACAAACAAAAACAGTAAGCACAAGGCTTAGTGAGTTTCCCCCACCATACGACATACAACATAACATACTGTCAGGCATATCCGGGTGCCCGACCTACCCTGTTGAGCATATTTGGGTGCTCAACCTACCTTGCTAGGCATATTTGGGTGCCCAACCTACCCTTATCAGGCATATCTGGGTGTCCACCCTATCCTTCGGTCTTATTCCAACCGAGTACAGGGTCTATCTCACCCTTACCACTACCATATAAAATCATGCATATCACACATAACATCAAACAATACATACCTCCTTCATAATGATCACAAAGACAATCATTAATCTATATCAATACTAGTAGGCCAACCTTGGTGCCTTTGACCCATAGATTTTACAAAGGGAGACTCACCTCAACTATGAATGCCGAGTTGTACTCTACGGATGACTTGGGGCTCCTCTCCCTAAACCACAATAACTTCCTAATTAGTTATTGGATCCAAATATAACTCCAAAGTCCCAATTGTACCACATAAGGCAAGGTTCCTTAGTCTTTGTCCTATTGGGCCTCTTCCTCCTAAGACCCAACTTTCATAATGAAATATCCAAGTCCAGCTAATTAGGCTTTAAGGCCTAACAGGCTCAATACAATAATCCCAATTCTAGGCCCAAGGGTTTCAGTCCACATGTGGGTTTCAGGCCCACCAATTCTAAGTCCAACACTCACGGCCCATAAACAAACCTTGGCTCACTGTATGAGTACGCACGACGTACGCAACATGTACACCCAGCGTACGTCGACCATGACTAGAGGCAAGAAGCTGACTAGGTATGCGTAGCGTACTATGGGGTACACCCAGTGTTCTTGCCAGTCACCCTAAGATCCTTCTTTTGACTTAATCCTTTAAGTCCTAACGTCCAGAACATAGATCTAGGCTCCTAACAACACCCTAAACCATAAAGTTATGAACTTTATGCTTTTGCATGCATGGACGGGGATTAAGACACACATTAAGTTCATAAGCTCACTTATTGTCCATCTAGTACTTGCATGGTAGAGGCTAAACCATCAAGATCTGATTTTTATGGTTCTAAACACCTCCAAGAGCCAAAAAGGACATCTCATTTGGACTGCATCTTTTAAGACTCAAAGGACCTCAAGTATGGGACCAAAATGTGACATAAACACCCAAAACTAGATCTACACATGCAATGATCAAGTTTAAGGCTTTATACCTCAAATGGGTCAGAAATGTTGCCAAACTTTTGGATCTACAAGCCCTCTTTAAGTCCTTGCTCCTTCTTCTTCTTCAAAACCACCAAAATACACAAAGTAAGCTCAAGATACATGCAAGGGGGTTAGGGTTCGAGTTGGACACTTTGAGGACAATGGAAGATGAGAGGGTAAGGGTTTGGAGGGATATAATATGCTTAAATAGGGTACAAACCCTAAAAATTAGCGTTTACATCTAACCAGTCTACACCCAGCGTACGCATGGGTACGCCCAATGTACACATGGGGATTTCCCTCTTTGCACCTCACTTGTGTACGCCATGCATACACCTTGTACGCCCATCATACACTCCACCCCATAAAATCCAAATATATGCTTAAATATAACTTAAAGAGGAAACAACATAAATACATGACAATCTCGGGCATTACAAATTCACATTCTATTTTTATTTTACAGTCTGTAAGAAATACATCAACCAATCTCGAGCCTTTGAGCTCTATTTAAAGGCTGCAACTTTAGAGTTGCCTTATTTGGCAGCCCCTATCCTCAGAAAATGTTACCCTCATAAACCCTAGCCTCCATACTTGAGCTTAGAGTATATTTTCTTGGTTTTGTGAAGCTTGAGGAAGAAGGAACTTTATTGTGGTACAAGGAAGCAAAAAGACTTTGTGAAAATCATAACTCCTTCATATAAACTCTGTTCTCGATGTTCCTTATATCAACGACTCGTATTTTTGGTACATAAACTCTCTTTTACATTGTATTGGCTAAAAAGAAACCGTGCTCCATTTCACTTTGACACACATTGTTGTGTTGGGTTGAACACAAAAGTTTGAAAAATAATTACTTCTACAAACGAAGTCAGATTTAGGCGTTCTTTATATCCACATGCTCGTGAAAATGACTACTACGACTTTAGTCAAGACTATTTATCCTAAATAATCTTTTGTTTTTAAACTTTTATTTAACGTAATTCATTAAATTTATTATAAGGTTTATATAAATATTATAAGCCTATAATATTGATCCATAAAACTTGTACGCAACATATAAATATCATCGCGTATGAAGGATTATTATTTATTTACGATTATCCTATTTGAGGATTTAATTGTTCCACAAAATGAATATTTATAACTTAGAATCTTTAAAACATCTACCCAGAATTCACGAGCATTATAGAAAACATGAACTGTTTCTTGTCGGTGATGGATACGTTGCTTTTTGGGCTTTCTTCTTTATCCATCTTCGAGTCATTTGCATGTCTTTTTTATAGCGGAGTAGGTTATGCAACAAATGTTCAATCATCATGAAATGAAGTTTATTCTTTTGGGATCTTGGGGAGATGAGGTAGCTTTCTGCGGAATCTTGATAGGATCTTGGCCTAAATCCTTGGGTTTTATATTTTTTCTTCCAAATAATTCTTTTAAGTGTCCCTTAATAAATAGGTAGCTTATTTCTTTCATAAGAGCAATGCAATATTTCGTTTTGTGGCCGGAATCTTCATGGTAAGTGCAACACTTGAACTTGTCTTTCCAAGTATTTATTGTTTCATTCTTCTTTATCTATCTTGCTTTCTCACCTAAATCTTGCATGGAAAAAATTAGTGTTGTAGTGTCAACATAAAAATAGTAATCAGAAATCTTAGAATATTCTTAATTATCTTCTTCATCTTCTAGTGCATTGACTGTATGGTTCTTCGATTTGTTGTAAGGTCTTGGTTTATGGAATCTTTGTGAAGATGACCCAGATTTCCTGTTAGGATTCTCGTAGGTATCTTCAGGACTAATCTTCTTCTGCTTTAATTTTTCCTCTTCTAGCCTTATTAATCTTAAGGCCCTATTTTTGACTTAATCAAGTTTCCTGCATGGGGTCATCATGAGATCCTCGTAGAATGGGGAGTCCTTCTTTGGTCCCATATTTAAGACCCCCACAACAGTTTCCACCTCTAGATAAGGAATGTTCAATGCCTCATTTTTGAACCTACTTAGATATTCTCTCAAAGATTCATCCGATTCTTGTGAAATCCTATAAAGATCACTAGTAAGTTTATTAAATGATTTGTTGCAAGAAAATAGATTGTAAAAGATATTAACGAGTTGATAATGATGTGATGGAGTATGGAGGAACATTTAAGATCCATTTCAATGCTACACCGATAAGTGTTGATCTGAATCCTTAGCATAAGCAGACTTCCCTAAGCTCTATCAGAATAGGAATGATCTCCATTCTGTCTCGGTAGTGGGTGACATGCTCCTCAAGATCTGTAGACCAATCACACATCTTCCTATTTAATGTCTAAAATCTCTTAGGGATTTCCACATCACTGATGTTAGGATCAGATCTCGACATCTGGTGGCTCGCTATGGGTACTTTAGGAATCAGGGGAACTACTCTGGGAATGGTGGAAATAACTTGTTTTAGTTTCCTAATTTATCATTCAACTAGATGGATAATACGTGCATTTTGGTTAGTATTATATGTCACACCCCAAAACCGAGAACGGCGGAAACGTTCTGGGGCGGAGGACGTCATGTATGCATCACAACAAATGTAAAGTAGTAAACAAGCAACAACATCATCCATTTCATTAATAGTATAATTTTAGTTACAAGTATTTTCTTTCATCGTACAAGACAACATGATAACGGATCAAAATAAAAGACGAGTCTTGACTGCTCCATCTACTTTAAACCTTGCATCGGCACCTGTCTATTTGTAACTTGAGAATACAAGTTATTTTGAAAGTGTAGGTCAGCATTTAAGCTGGTGAGTTCATAAGTATTTAATGTCATTGCTTTGATTAGTTGTTATGAAAGACTGGTGAATGATTAATGAAACATTTAGTATAAGTATGAAAACTCTAGAAAATCCTATATTTCCTACGCGTATAAAAGTAGTCTTCTACCAAGACCCGAATATTTTGAAAGTAGTCTTTTACTAAGACCTGACTGTTTTGAAAGTAAGCATCACTTGAAAATGTGACGGTTCTGTTTAACTATTTTTATAAAACTATAAAAGTAATAATATAATAGCTTATGTTATATCCTTTGGTACTAAGATACACACGGCGTGGAAACACGCCGTAAACAGATCAACCGTAGACATCCGTAGATGTGCATTTACCTCTGTTGCTAACAGCTGGGTTTAGGAATAGTTAGTCCCTTATGTAATGATACACACGGTGTGGAAACTCGCCGTAAACAGATCAGCCGTAGACACCCGTAGATGTCCATTTACCTCTGTTGCTAACAGTTGGTTTAGGAATAGTTAGTCCCTTAAGTATACTTGTAATGGTATCAACCGTAGACATCCGTAGATGTGTCATTTATCCTCTGTAGCTAACAATGGCTATAGGAATGGTTAGTCCCTCAAAGTATCCTTTGGTACTAGGATATAAAGTCCAATTCATCTCGTCGATTATGTGATTGTATCACAAGGTAAAGATAAGAAGGTGATCTATATAACAGTATCTACACATATCATATGTAGTAGTAACTCATCATATATGATCTATGTAAATGTACTCATCTAAGTGCATCTATGTAAACGTATTCATGTAAGCGGAATCTCTGTAAGAGTATCCCTTCATATAGCATGTAGTGTAGACTCACAAATGAACTGACTATGGTGCAATTTCTTGTAATAGGGATAATGTTTTGTATACCCTAAACTATTCCTATAATAGTTTACTAGAATGTAATTGATGAGTGTCCAAGTAGGTTTATACACCCTTGCTACCCAAGAGTATCGGAACTGAATTAACCGATGGAACATTTATGACTATATATGTACACATGATATATAACAAATACTTAAACGACCTTCAGAAGAGTACCCGATATCCCACCAGACCACACCCAAATCGAGGAAAAGGAAACAGGGTGGATAGCCTTCCTAAGTATTTTAAACATTTCTTATATAACTATACATAAAGAGGCATGCAATTTATAATATAAAAGCATAAAAGAAGTTTTGTAAAACTTTTGAAAAGTTTAGTAAATAAGAATTTATGACTTGATGTCAGTTTATAAATCGGTTAGAAAGACCGTTTGACAAGACAGTTTAAGTGTGAGAAGACCTTTGTTTGAAGCACAAATATAACAGACTCAAAAAGGAAACCTACAGTTTGTAAGACAGTTTCTAAAAGTGTTTCAACATGTAAAAACGTTTGTATAGTAATCCCTAGTGAAATGCTCACTTGTTATGAATGATATAATTTTTGTAGTGCCTAAGATGGACACATATACATACAGTATAAGCAGTGTGTTTGATTTATACGTAAATAACAACACTTTTCATTTCAAAAGATATGATGTTATCGTGATACATTTTGCATACGAAAGTTTCCTTATAATAGTTATAAATCACATGTGATTCCGTTGATAAAAAGTGTATAATGAAACTTTATATAACATACGATTATTATCGTGTGTTTTACTTGTATTCCCCCCTTAAAAGCATGTAAAAACATTTATAAAACATTTAAAAGTGTGGATTGTAGGGGTATGAACTCACTTGATAGATTGAAGAAGCTGAGACGAAAGACGAGCAGAACTTTGATTGGAAAGAAGTCGATTTCTCGGAAAACTCGGGACTTGCATCGTGTGTTGGAGGTGTTACCGGGGCTTCGGGGTAGTTTAGAGGGGCTTAATAGGGTGTAGAAGTAGGAGAAATGATAGAAATGAACAACCAAAGCCGGCTGCCCTCGATTCCTATTTATAGGGTGAATTTTGGGTCTCACGTCGTGAGTTTTTCATAATTCAGGTCGTGAGTTTCGTCCCAAATCGTCATGGCATGCGTCACATGTCAAGTGGCTCTGGAAGGGTCATTCAAGGGGCTCACATCGTGAGTTTTACAGAACTCACTTCATGAGTTCTGACACAGATTCGGGATTCGTGCCCGAACTTCAGAAATTCATAACTTTCGCATCCGAGCTCCGTTTTCGATGTTCTTTATATGCACGCGTAGGTGAGATTATGCTCTACAACTCTCGTTTAGACTCCGTTGGCTAATTTTGACTTTATTTTTAGCATATTATTGATATATTATCTTTATATTATTTTTAGTAGGCCGGGACACGAAAACTCCGTCATAAATCCATAACTTCTTCATCCGACGTCCGTTTTCGTCAGACTTTTTACCGTTGCGCTACTATTGTTGAGACCTTCGACTCTCATTTAGTTTTTGTCGGCAAAAAGTCTCTCGATCTCTATTTCGAGTTTTTAGCTGTCTACTGCTATATTCGTAACTTAGAAAAATCATAACTTCCTCATACGAAGTCAGATTTGGATGTTCTTTTTATGTACATTTACGGTTTAATGTTATCTACAACTTTCATTTAGATACTTAAGGCTAAAAACTATTGTATTGAAACTTCGCGTTTTTCGTTTAATCGGTGTTGCCGGTTTTGCCGAGAATCTTCGGTTGGTCATAACTTCTTCGTTATAACTCGGATTTTAGGGTTCTTTATATGTATGAAAACCTTGATATGATTCCTACTACTTTATTTAACCCCAAATAATATTTTAGGAAAGTCAAATTTTGACATAAATTTGACTTGTGATCCATCATATTGCCTCGAAATATCGGGTTGTCACATCATCCCCCTGTTAGAGGGAATTTCGTCTCGAAATTAGAGTTTATGCAGAATTGATAACTTGGCTACAGGTAGGAGTTCATTTGATGCTCGCGTTCCTAGGTGAACTTAGTTCCTCGGTTGGCATTCCAGCGAACCTTTCACTATCGGGATACAACTTTGTTTCATTTGTTTGACTTCACTGGCATGACAACTCTTCTTGGTCGAACGTATGTTGAATGTTTATGTGGACTGTGAGAATAGTACATCTTGTATCCTACAAGTAGTGCCTCCAGATCTTCCAAGCAATTACCGCTGCCCCTGACTCAAGATTATGTGTTGTATAGTTAACTTCCTGCGTCTTAAGCTGTCTTGAGGTATAGGCATTGACCTTTACTCTTGTATAAGAACAAAACCAATTCATACTGATTATGAAGTCAGAACCTTGTGGTTGATTAGATGTGGTGAAGATCTAAAATAAAGTATGATTACTCATGAATTAAGGAAAAAGGATAGGTACTTTCGTTCTATCTGACTTTCTTGTCCCAATCGACAGAAAGGGCACGTGTTGGGCTTCTAAGTTTATTCACATGGCAGCATGATCACTCGTAGTCTTGGGCAGTCTCTGTCCTGAAGTTCATGGTAGAACCCATACCAGGTTCATCAATCACAGTCTCGGGTATACGAGTCCTATATAAATAAGCTTGAAGCTGTGGGTCTTTGGATTGAACTTGACGTACTGCACAAGTGGTACTTCGGGGCGGTTTGCTGAGTTTTTCTTCGGAAAGGATGAGAAACATGAGGTGCTCTATGTACGAGTGCTTTGTTGTTCTGGAATGACGGTTTTGCTAGAAAGATGATTTCGGAGGAAGAGATGTACGTATGAAACTGTTTTTATGAGGATAAAATTGAATCAAGTCGTATGATAATGTCGGAATCATAAGGAAACTTAAAGACATTAGATTTGAACATAAGATGTTTACAGACAAAACACAACCGTGCAACCATCAACAGAGTTACGGTACTTTAGACTTCTACAAGACTATTGCTGCGAATAAGGTATGCTTCGAAAGGCAAGTATACGTAGCACAATCATCCCTATACCGATGGGATCCCGCAAAAGATAAGACTCTGGTTGCACTAGTTTTGGATGGTTTATAAGTCTGTTACAACGACACGCCTAAGTTACATTAACGAGGGTTCCAAAGTAGGCTCTCCTGAAGCTGTGATCCTGAGAATCTTCCCATCTGCGCCAGAGTTCTTTGCTATAGGGAAATTCTTCTTGAAGTGCCCTATTTCACCGCATTGGTGGCATGACTGGATAATACTTGCATTGGTGACGGGATTGTGGTGCTTAGCTAGTGTTATGTGGACACGAGTGCCTTCCTCATTACTCCACCTTGGAAATTGCTTCCTAAAGCGTTCTGCCGGAGTTGCCACTAGTGGTTGTGGCATGGCAAGTCATTGGGCTCTCTTGCGCCCCCTTAGGACTTTACGATATCGTCTCTTCCTTTCGGTCTTTAGGCTTCAGAATTCCATGACTGTTGCCATTTGTTGGTTTCCCGATTTGGTACTACCATCGGAACTCACGGTTCCTTTTTCAGCCTTGATTGTGTTGCCTGAGTTGATGTGTGTAAGGAAAGTTGTCACAGCAGCTGCTACTGCAGCTAGTAATGTAGCGGCGTCGATATGGAGGATAGGGGTTTCGGTGCTCGGCTGATCGTTTCTGGGTGACGACATGATTCTGTTTCACAAAGAGAAAATAAATTTGTGAGCGATTCTGGTTGACCCTAGGTGTACTTCGATTGTTCAAGTAAATAGTAAAATTATGTTCTCGAAAGTTTGACCTACATCCCTACGATGCAGTCCTAGTACAGATTGGAAGTATGTTTGCGGAAGTTTGACCTACATCCCTATGATGCAGTCCTAGTACTGAGTGGAAGTGTGTTTATGAAGGGTTGACCTACATCCCTAGGATGTAGTCCTAGAATGAGTGGAAGTAAGTTTCATAGAATGGTCTCAAGACGCTTGTCGTTCAAGCGGAGGTATCGTTGGTTGGTGAATAACATGATCCAACCACTAAAAGAGACTTGGAAATGTTTCCGAAGTTAAATTACTATGGTCAAATGAATTGACTAAAGCATGATTCAGATAAATTCCAATGAAAGTATGATAAGAGTACTTGAATAAAGAATGACACAGAAATTAGCCGACTGTCAATACCTTTGATATTTATGACGTAAAAGTTTGGGAAAATGACCTTGTAAAAGGCCTTACATCATATTCATAGGAGATAGTTCTTGACATCATAAAGACCTAACCAAAAGTACTTATAGTACAAGGTAGTCACATAGAAAGTACTACACAGAACATAGACAGGAACACAGTTCTTTAAAACAAAGAAGGAAGTAAGGTATCTCTTACTGGCGACAGTCACCCCCATGGTGAACCCTTAGTTTAGTTAGTTGACGTTCCATATCAAGCAAGTATCTCTCGTACACTCTCTGGCGTACTTGCAGCTCTAAGACTTTGGCTCAGGTTTTCAGCTAGTGCTTGCAGCAGGGTATGCATTCTGGCATTCGCATTAACCTCTTAGATACGTTGGAGAGCCGTCCTGCCGTGAATTTCGTTTCAGGCAACTCTACGGATCAGGATTGGTAGAACTTTTTCTGTTGAGCTTCCTTCTCTTAAGCTGTGGAAGCTTCGGTCTCCATTAAACGGAATAGGTTGATCTTGATCTTCGCTCCATGTTTCCAAGCATTCTACCTAAAGAGGTGTCGTGCCATGAAAATCCGGACGAGGGTTAGGAATTGGAAAGGAAGTTGCTCGGGGTAGGTTCTCCACCTCTGGTTCAGAATTAGCATCGTCTAAAAGGTTTTCATCGCGGTGATCATTCAAAGGGATAGGATGATCATTCTCTGGTTCTTATCCAAACCAACCAACTATGACTTCGTTCGGAAGATACTGGTTGCCGTGGGGATGGAGTCCAGCTATGTTTTCTATGCGAGAATTTAAGGGTAAGAAAATAATTATTAGACGAACTATCTAGATAATTATTTAGAAAACCATCATTAGTTACATCACTATTTGTGAAGTGCATACCAGCTATGTGAAATTTAACAGGATAGACCTTCGAATAAGTGACCTTAACTCCGTATTCACACAGAATAGGGGTGAAGTAAAATTTTCACAGATTCTAAGTCTATAACATCCTAATTACATATAGCCTTAGTGTATCCACTTAGCAACTATCAACTTAGTGATGAAGATCCCGTTTTAGTTCTCAAGTATAAAGTACTTATAGTAACCCCAAATACTCCTATAGTTTTTTAATTTTAATGTTATGTTATATTGCTATCATTGTGGTAGGGTTGGTAAGATTTTAGTATTGTTGCAACCACCCAATTTAAACTTAGGCACATGCTAGTCAACCCTCGGATAATATAGGTAATCAGGCTATATCTTCCCAGTTTTGAACATATGTCTCTAAGCCAACTTGTGTTGTCCAACAATCGTAATTCTTTTCTATTGTCCTAGTGACACTGATTTTAGTATGAATGCAGGCACGTACACTTACTTAAATATTTTATTATTTAAAGTATAAACCCTAATTCAGAGTATTTTTAATCCCATTGTATTTATAGTTAGTATATCTTTTATGGGTTGATATACTCAATTCACTATAAACAATGCTCTGATACCAATCTGTCACACCCCAAAACCGAGAACGGCGGAAACGTTCTGGGGCGGAGGACGTCATGTATGCATCACAACAAATGTAAAGTAGTAAACAAGCAACAACATCATCCATTTCATTAATAGTATAATTTTAGTTACAAGTATTTTCTTTCATCGTACAAGACAACATGATAACGGATCAAAATAAAAGACGAGTCTTGACTGCTCCATCTTCTCTAAACCTTGCATCGGCACCTGTCTATTTGTAACCTGAGAATACAAGTTATTTTGAAGGTGTAGGTCAGCATTTAAGCAGGTGAGTTCATAAGTATTTAATGTCATTGCTTTGATTAGTTGTTATGAAAGACTAGTGAATGATTGATGAAACATTTAGTATAAGTATAAAAACTCTAGAAAATCCCATATTTCCTACCAGTATAAAAGTAGTCTTCTACCAAGACCCGAATATTTTGAAAGTAGTCTTCTACTAAGACCTGACTGTTTTGAAAGTACGCATCACTTGAAAATGTGACGGTTCTGTTTAACTATTTTTATAAAACTATAAAAGTAATAATATAATAGCTTATGTTGTATCCTTTGGTACTAAGATACACACGGCGTGGAAACTCGCCGTAAACAGATCAACCGTAGGCATCCGTAGATGTGCATTTACCTCTGTTGCTAACAGCTGGGTTTAGGAATAGTTAGTCCCTTAAGTAATGATACACACGGTGTGGAAACTCACCATAAACAGATCAACCGTAGACATCCATAGATGTCCATTCACCTCTGTTGCTAACAGTTGGTTTAGGAATAGTTAGTCTCTTAAGTATACCTGTAATGGTATCGACCGTAGACATCCGTAGATGTGTCATTTATCCTCTGTAGCTAACAGTGGCTATAGGAATGGTTAGCCCCTCAAAGTATCCTTTGGTACTAGGATATAAAGTCCAATTCATCTCGTCGATTATGTGATTGTATCACAAGGTAATGATAAGAAGGTGATCTATATAACAGTATCTACACATATCATATGTAGTAGTAACTCATCATATATGATCTATGTAAATGTACTCATCTAAGTGCATCTATGTAAACGTATTCATGTAAGCGGAATCTCTGTAAGAGTATCCCTTCATATAGCATGTAGTCTAGACTCATGAATGAACTGACTCTGGTGTAATTTCTTGTAATAGGGATAATGTTTTGTATACCCTAAACTATTACTATAATAGTTTACTAGAATGTAATTAATGAGTGTCCAAGTAGGTTTATACACCCTTGCTACCCAAGAGTATCGGAACTGAATTAACTGATGGAACATTTATGACTATATATGTACACATGATATATAACTAATATTTAAACGACCTTCGGAAGAGTACCCGATATCCCACCAGACCACACCCAAATCGAGGAAAAGGAAACAGGGTGGATAGCCTTCCTAAGTATTTTAAACATTTCTTATATAACTATACATATAGACGCATGCAATTTATAATATAAAAGCATAAAAGAAGTTTTGTAAAACTTTTGAAAAGTTTAGTAAATAAGAATTTATGACTTGATGTGAGTTTATAAATCGGTTAGAAAGGCCGTTTGACAAGACAGTTTAAGTGTGAGAAGACCTTTGTTTGAAGCACAAATATAACAGACTCAAAAAGGAAACCTACAGTTTGTAAGACAGTTTCTAAAAGTGTTTCAACATGTAAAAACGTTTGTATAGTAATCCCTAGTGAAATGCTCACTTGTTATGAAAGATATAATTTTTGTAGTGCCTAAGATGGACACATATCCATACAGTATAAGCAGTGTGTTTGATTTATACGTAAATAACAACACTTTTCATTTCAAAAGATATGATGTTATCGTGATACATTTTGCATACGAAAGTTTCCTTATAATAGTTATAAATCACATGTGATTCCGTTGATAAAAAGTGTATAATGAAACTTTATATAACATACGATTATTATCGTGTGTTTTACTTGTATTCCCCCCCCTTAAAATCATATAAAAACATTTATAAAACATTTAAAAGTGTGGATTGTAGGGGTATGAACTCACTTGATAGATTGAAGAAGCTGAGACGAAAGTCGAGCAGAACTTCGATTGGAAAGAAGTCGATTTCTCGGAAAACTCGGGACTTGCATCGTGTGTTGGAGTTGTTACTGGGGCTTCGGGGTAGTTTAGAGGGGCTTAATAGGGTGTAGAAGTAGGAGAAATGATAGAAATGAACAACCAAAGCCGGCTGCCCTCGATTCCTATTTATAGGGTGAATTTTGGGTCTCACGTCGTGAGTTTTTCATAATTCAGGTCGTGAGTTTCGTCCCAAATCATCATGGCATGCGTCACATGTCAAGTGGCTCTGGAAGGGTCATTCAAGGGGCTCACATCGTGAGTTTTACAAAACTCACTTCGTGTGTTTTGACACAGATTCGGGATTCGTGCCCGAACTTCAGAAATTCATAACTTTCGCATCCGAGCTCCGTTTTCTACGTTCTTTATATGCACGCGTAGGTGAGATTATGCTCTACAACTCTCGTTTAGACTCCGTTGGCTAATTTTGACTTTATTTTTAGCATATTATTGATATATTATCTTTATATTATTTTTAGTAGGCCGGGACACGAAAACTCCGTCATAAATCCATAACTTCTTCATCCGACGTCCGTTTTCGTCTGACTTTTTACCGTTGCGCTACTATTGTTGAGACCTTCGATTCTCATTTAGTTTGTGTCGGCAAAAAGTCTCTCGATCTCTATTTCGAGTTTTTAGCTGTCTACTGCTATATTCGTAACTTAGAAAAATCATAACTTCCTCATACGAAGTCAGATTTGGATGTTCTTTTTATGTACATTTACGGTTTAATGTTATCTACAACTTTCATTTAGATACTTAAGGCTAAAAACTATTGTATTGAAACTTCGCGTTTTTCGTTTAATCGGTGTTGCCGGTTTTGCCGAGAATCTTTGGTTGGTCATAACTTCTTCGTTATAACTCGGATTTTAGGGTTCTTTATATGTATGAAAACCTTGATATGATTCCTACTACTTTATTTAACCCAAATAATGTTTTAGGAAAGTTAAATTTTGACGTAAATTTGACTTGTGATCCATCATATTGCCTCAAAATATCGGCTTGTCACATTATAAGAAATTGTTGGATTAATGTCTAAGTCCATAACTATATTTGGTATGTACTTGACCCGACCTGGCATGGTCCATTTGGGTTGCACTTCACCGACACAGTTTATATGGATAATCTTTTGAGAATATTATGTTTATCATTAATATTAATATATTATAAGTTCTAATATATTAATATGGAATCATATTATTTAATTAGTATTGATCAAGAATTAATTTATAATTAATTAAGTGATCAAAAGGAACTAATTAAATATGGACTCTTATATATATGGAATGGGCCAAGTTTATTTAGGTTGGGCTAAGCTTTCATGGATAGTCCATGGAGTGTTTAACCCATGGATCCTAGGAAATGAAAGGCCATGGGTATTAGGGTTTAACCCTAATCCTCCACACTATATAAAGATGTCCTTGGTTGGTGAAATTGGCACTAGTGTGGTACACTAAGAAGGGCTAGCAAATTTCACTAGAGAGAACCAAGTATCCATATTCTCTAAAGTATTCCAAGGTGTCTTGGTGATTTGTGATTCCACTTGAGGCTTCCACACTATTGGGGCTAAGCTCTTAAAGCTTCATGAAGACTTTCTACACCAAAGAGGTATGTATTCTATCTTGCTATAGTCATTGTTTTGTATGCTAGATTAGGATAATACCTTGGAAGTTCTTATTTGCATGTATAATAGAGAAAACATAGATCCAAGGTATTTAGGGTTGCATGTACACTTAGGAGTGTTAGAATGCTCAAAACCCAACAGTGGTATCAGAGCCTAGGCTTGTTTTCTATTATACTTGATGCAAATTGCTGAAAAATGCTGAAAAACTCGATTTTCTGGCTTTCTGGGCATTGGACTCGCCGAGTCCACTGATGAACTCGCCGAGTCCATGAGTAAAATCATCCTACTCGCCAAGTAGGTTCATGCACTCGCCGAGTAGGAGCCCCAGACAGCATATTTTCGAGGTTTATGGCTAGAAATGGACTAGGAACATTACCCTAAGCTGTTTTTGAACTTATAAACTTGTTTTTGATGTCGTAATGTTCATGCTAATCCATTTTCAAAGATAATTGTCAATAGATTCATGTTTTGTATTAGTTTAAAGTGATACTCTAATTACATGGAAAAGTTTGATTTGAATTATCTTGTTCTTATGAGTTGCTTAGATTAATAGAAAAGTTAATTGATTATGTGTTTTCAATCCAAATTAATCTAAGAGTTGATTCTAAAATGTGGTTTTGTAACTTGTCCTCAAATTATATGAAAAGTCACATTTCAGTTTCATAAAACTCATAAAAGTTGGCAATGGTTACAAAAGGTGAAGAGTCTTGTCCTTAAGTTATGGAGGTTCAAGAGTCACTTCATTAATAAATAAATAAATAAAGTGTAACCTTAAATTAATTCCTTAAGTTATAAAATAAAGAAAAGTTAATTCTTTTAATTAGTTTAAAGTCTTCCATAACTTGTCCTCAAGTTATGAAACTTGAAAAGTTTTTGGATTAAAACTACTTTAAACACATAAGTTATGGAATTAATTAGTTTTGAATAGTTTTAAAACTTGCCCTCAAGTTTTGGAATTTGAAAAGTTTTCCTTATGAATACTTTAATTCCAAGTTAGCCCTTAGAATTTTAAAAGTTAAAATTCAACCCTTATACTTTATAATATTATAAGTTAATTATATATATATATATATATATATATATATCATATATATATATATATATATATATATATATATATATATATATATATATATATATGTATAAGAGTAAAGTCAGTCTTACTGCTACTACGCCTCATTCACGAAGCCGGTCTATAAGGTGGGTATAAGGTTGTTGCCTGTAAAATGGCAACTTAATGGGTGTCCACTCTCACCCACCGCTTGCTTGACCGGTGGAGGGTCGTTAGCCGAACGGGTTTGACAAGACTATATTTCTCCCTTCATTAAAAGTATTAATGATAAATACTAAGTAACTAAACTCTTAATAATACCCAATCTTAGTTACTTAGGAAAAATGTGAATAAGGTGCTAATCCATTAAATTACACTTTGCACTTTGTAAAAGTCGGTTAGTGGAGCGTGTGTGGTTAACCGGCACACTAACGCGTATTTAACAAGGTAGGCAAAGGGTAACTTAATGTTTATCATAGTATCGATGGAGCGTGTGTGGTTAACCGGCACATCGATTAAGGGGTAAACACTTAAGGGTACCATGTAATTTGCATGGTTACTTCACACCTTGTTTTGTGATCCTCGGCATCCCAGTCACAAAACCTGAAGAGCACACTCGAGATTGAAACATGCCTTTGAACAGTTCAATGAATCTCAAAGATCTAGGAGTTTCAAAACCAATTAAAACCTAATAATACATTTCGTTTATCTTGGTGGAAATTGGTGAATCATCATTCACCTACCTTCAAATATTTTATAGCTTGGATTACGGCATACCTCTTCTAAGTTATAAAATAGTTTGTTGGGTCCTAGCCTTAATATTTCATATTGGGTGTCATATTAAGGACTTTAAAATTCAACTATCTTGAATGTCTCCCAAAAGATGTCTGGTTTAGACATTTATGATCTTCCCAAATCTCTTGAAACAAGCTTTCCTAAATGAAGATGACGTCCCTTGGAAATCATACTTCATTCACCTCCTCCAATTATTCTCCCTAACCCACAAGTCCTTGAAAAAGTTTAAGGTCACTCAGGCCCTATTGGCAAGGAAAGGTCTAGGTGTGGTCACGTCTTGGAGATGTAGTCACATATTGACAAGCCGGGAGAGTTGGGTGTCAAAGTCTTGAAAAAGTCGGTCGGATATGATATGTGATATGTATGCTATGTGTGGTAAGTTATTTGTTATATGTGCTATGTATGTTATGTGGGCCGGAAGGCAATATGTTATGGGCCGGAAGGCGATTATGTTATGGGCCGGAAGGCGTTGTATTGAGGACCGGAAGGTCAGGGCCTGGAAAGGCGTATGTGCGTAAGTGTATATTGGGGAACTCACTAAGCATTTATGCTTACAGTTGTTGTGCATGTATTTCAGGTACCAGCGAGGACCGTGGGAAGGCGCCGGCATGATCGATACACACTGAAGATTGTCTTTATGATCTTGGGATTTTGAATATATGTATTTGACAGAATACTTAAACTATTTATGCCTTGTCTTAAATGGAATTAATCATGTTTTAAAAATGAAAAATTTGTTTGAAAAATTTGAGTTGTTACAATTGGTATCAGAGCCTTGGTTTGAGGGATTCGGGTGCACCTTCGGGGGTAACTGAACTCAAACCGAGGATTTGAGGAAACTTTTCGAATAAAAGCATAAACTTTTGTAAATGGTTTTGTGGTAAGCAAGAAAGAAGCAGTGTGTACGATCAGTCAGCGCCCGAACGGTAAAGATCCCCAAAAATACCTTACAATATTATATGATATGAATTGTTATGCATGCTAGAAGACTAGGTATTCATGATAGGACTAGAGTGGCCTGATTTGTGATGCCTTAGTCTAGGGAAGTTTGCCTATACGAGATGCTTTGCTAGTATGCGGGTAGATAGTGCATATCAGAAGTAGAGTACTCACTATCCGAAGTTTGGGGAGGAGGACTTGGGATGAACACTGATGCGGTGTGGTCGGTAGTATTGGGCCCGTACTACCGAGGACACCGGGTCAGTGGGAGACCCAAGTAAGAATCTCTGGATATCGGGGACGGGGTAGGGTTGCGTTATCGAGTGCGATTACACTTGATGGAGTCTCTGATAGTTTTATGTTGTATTTCAGAGACATCATGGTTAGACCACGCCACGGAGCGAGTACGAGCGGTGTGAGTGACGAGGATATTCGTCAAATGATTCACGAGGAGGTGGCGGCGGCGATCCGGGCTGAGATTCCGGAGATGTTTGGGTCTATCAAGACCACCCTGATGGAGACATTCGATGAGCGGTACGCCGCGTTGACTGAGGCTGCAACCGCTGCAGCTACCGCAGCTGTGGCCGCTGCTAGGCCACAAGGGGGTGACTCGTTGCTATTTCGAGAGTTCAGCAACACGAAGCCACCAGAGTTCGATGGGACGCAGGATCCGATTGCTGCGATGAGGTGGATCGCAGATATAGAGGGGTGCTTCTACACTTGTTCATGCCCGGAGCACCTGAGGGTACGGTTCGCTTTGAACCAGCTCCGTCTGGGAGCGAAGGACTGGTGGAAGTTCGTGACGGCGAACTTCACTTTGGCAGAGACGGCGGCGGTGACATGGGAGGGATTCACTACCATGTTCAGGGATGAGTACGTTCCCCCGGTGGAGCGGGAATGATTGGTTCAGGAGTTCTTAACCCTCAAGCAGGGTACTGATTCGGTGGCGGCGATCACACGGAAGTTCCATGAGAGGGCGATGTTTTGCCCCGAGCTGGTGGCCACAGAGCAGGCTCGGATGAGCCGGTACTTGGGTGTTCTGAGGAGGGAGATTCGGGAGTTTGTGTCAAACTCCACTTACCATACTTTTACTGAGCTTCAGGCGAATGCCAGGAAGCGTGAGATCGAGTTAGAGACTCAGGCCAGGGAGGAGGCCGAGTCTCAGCAGACAGACCGGCGGCCGGCTCAGTCTCAGCCGGCAGCCAAGCGGATCAAGTCCGCCGATTCGAGGACGGGAGGTTCGAAGAACCGCACTTGCGGGAAGTGCGGCAAGGGTCACGATGGGGCGTGTCGAGTCGGTGCTTGCTACAAGTGTGGCAAGGAGGGACACATTGCTAGGGAGTGTCCCAAGGGATTTACGGTTTGCTTTCATTGCAACCAGACCGGCCATCGGAAGGCCGAGTGCCCCCAGCTTCGTCAGGGATCTGTACCTGCTGCCAGGACTACTGAGACTCGACCGGTGAAGGTCGAGGCCCCGAGGGCTCGTGGGAGAGCCTTTCAGTTGACTGCGGAGGAGGTCCGCGCTGCGCCCGATGTTGTGGCAGGTATGTTGTAATTCATGTATTTATTTTAATGTCAAGATGTTATGCTTATGTTATTATATGCGTAGGTACTTTCCTTGTGAACTCTGTGCCTGCCTTAGTGTTATTTGACTCGGGTGCGAGTAGGTCCTTTGTGTCTTTAGCTTTTAGTCAGCATATCGGCGTTAGTCGTGAGTCGTTGAATCGACCTTTGAGAGTTTCTATAGCTGACGAGAAAGTGATTTGTGCTACGGAGGTTCTTCGGGGATGTGTACTAGAGATTTTCGGGGTTGAATTCCCGATTGACCTGATTCCTATTGCGATGGGGGATGTCTGTGTCATCGTGGGCATGGACTGGCTGAGCCGATTCGGCGCTGTCATCGACTGTGAGCGTCAGTTGGTGACCATACGAGACCCTAGAGGGGGAGTCCTTTCGGTGTACGGCGAGGGTACCCGTTCGGGATCAGCTTTTTGTTCGGCAGCTAGGGCGAGGCAGTGTCTACAGCAGGGCTGTAAGGGTTTTGTGGCGTATGTGTTGGATACGCGGGAGATCGCCGAGAGACCGAAATCAGTTGAGGAAGTTCCTGTGGTGTGCGAGTTTTCAGATGTTTTTCCCGAGGAGTTGCCGGGAGTACCTCCTGTGAGGCAAATAGAGTTTAGTATCGATCTGGTTCCGGGGGCCGCGCCTATTGCTAAAGTGCCCTATCGTCTTGCACCTCCAGAGATGCAAGAGTTGTCCTCGCAACTCCAGGAGTTGCTGGGGAAGGGATTCATTCGGCCGAGCAGCTCGCCATGGGGAGCACCTATTCTGTTCGTCAAGAAGAAGGATGGTTCACACCGGATGTGCATTGATTACCGGGAGTTGAACAAGCTAACGGTCAAGAACCGTTACCCGTTGCCGAGGATCGATGATTTATTCGATCAGTTGCAGGGAGCATCTTGGTTTTCCAAGATCGATCTGAGGTCTGGATACCATCAGGTGAGAGTACGGGATGAGGACGTCCAGAAGACAGCGTTCAGGACACGATATGGGCATTATGAGTTTGTGGTGATGCCTTTTGGACTCACCAATGCCCCGGCTGTGTTCATGGATCTCATGAACAGGGTATGCAGGCCGATGTTGGATCGGTCAGTGATTGTATTTATCGACGACATTCTGGTGTATTCGAGATCTAGAGAGCAGCATGAGGAGCATCTGAGGGAGGTCCTTGAGGTATTGAGGTCGGAGAAGCTTTATGCAAAGTTCTCCAAATGTGACTTCTGGTTGCGGGAGGTCCAATTTCTAGGACATGTGGTTAATCAGAAAGGGATATTGGTCGATCCGGCCAAGGTTGAAGCGGTGATGAGTTGGGAGGTGCCGAAGTCACCCTCTGAGATCAGAAGTTTCCTTGGGTTGGCAGGGTATTATCGGAGATTTATCAAGGATTTCTCCACGATCGCAGTGCCACTCACCAAATTGACCCGGAAGGGTGTTGCATTCTCATGGGGGCCCGAGCAGCAGACCTCCTTTGAGACACTTCGCCAGAGATTGTGCGAAGCCCCGGTATTAGCTCTCCCAGAAGGAATGGAAGATTTTGTGGTATATTGCGACGCATCGATTTCGGGATTGGGTGCAGTGTTGATGCAGAGGGGTCATGTGATAGCTTATGCGTCGAGGCAGCTGAAGCCTCATGAGGCGAGATACCCTATGCATGATTTAGAGTTGGGAGCAGTAGTGTTCGCTCTCAAAATTTGGCGTCACTACTTGTATGGGGTTCGATGTACGATATACACGGACCATAAGAGTTTGAAGTATTTGATGGATCAACCCAACCTAAACATGCGTCAGAGGAGGTGGTTGGATGTGGTCAAGGATTATGATTGTGAGATCCTGTACCACCCAGGCAAGGCTAATGTGGTAGCCGATGCATTGAGCCGCAGGGCGGAGAGCACTCCATTGCGAGACGTATGCTTGAGACTGACTGTGATGACTCCAGTATTGGACGCTATTCGTGGGGCCCAGGCAGAGGCTGTGCGACCAGAAATGCAGAAGAAAGAGCGGGTTGTGGGGTTAATTTCGGAGTTCGTTAAGGATGGGCGAGAGCTTATGACATTTCAGGGTCGGATTTGGGTACCGTTCATGGGCGGTACGCGTACTACTTTGATGGAAGAGGCTCATAGATCGAAATTCTCGATCCATCCCGGTGCTACAAAGATGTATTTGGATTTAAGGAAGGAATATTGGTGGCCCTGTATGAAGAGGGACGTAGCATGGTTCGTTGAGAGGTGCTTGACCTGCCGTAGGGTAAAGGCCGAACACCAGAGACCGCATGGCAAGTTGCAGCCATTGGAGATCCCCGAGTGGAAGTGGGAACAGATCGCTATGGATTTTATCACCAAATTGCCAAGGACTGCTAGGGGAGTTGATGCAATTTGGGTGATTGTGGATAGGTTGACGAAGAGTGCACACTTCCTTGCCATCAGTGAGAGTTCTTCAGCGGAAAAGTTGGCGGAGATATATGTGAAAGAGGTGGTATCTCGGCACGGGGTGCCGATCTCGATTGTGTCAGACCGTGACGTGCGCTTCACTTCCAGGTTCTGGAAGAAATTCCATGAGGAGTTGGGTACTAAATTGCATTTTAGTACCGCATACCATCCCCAGACAGATGGTCAGAGCGAGCGGACAATTCAGACGCTGGAGGACATGCTCTGAGCGTGTGTGTTAGGCTTCGGGGGTAGTTGGGATGCGTATTTGCCATTGGCAGAGTTCTCCTACAACAACAGCCATCATTCGAGCATTGGTATGCCACCTTTTGAGCTGTTGTATGGTAGGAGGTGTCGGACCCCCATTTGCTGGGGAGAGGTGGGACAGAGAGTGATGGGCAGCACGGAGATCGTGCTCCAGACGACAGAGCAGATTCAGCAAGTGAGACAAAGGTTATTGACTGCCCAGAGCCGACAGAAGAGTTATGCAGACAGGCGCCGATCCGAGCTTGAATTTCAGGTCGGCGACTTCGTTCTCCTGAAGGTCTCTCCTTGGAAAGGAGTGATTCGATTCAGGAAGAGGGGCAAGTTGGGGCCCCGGTATATTGGACCATTTTGTATAATTGCGAGGATAGGCCGGGTAGCCTATCGGTTGGAGTTACCAGCGGAGTTGGGTCAGATCCATGACACTTTTCATGTGTCGCAGTTGAGGAAGTGCATAGCCGATGAGTCGGCAGTGGTTCCATTGGAGGATATTCAGGTGGATGCGAGCCTGAATTACGCGGAGAGACCAGTGGCTATCAGAGATCGGAAGATCAAGGTTCTGAGGAACAAGGAGGTACCCCTGGTGTTGGTTCAATGGCAACACCGTAAGGGATCGGAAATGACTTGGGAACCGGAACGCGAGATGCGGGAGCAGCATCCGGAACTATTTGCGGAGTGAGACTTCGAGGGCGAAGTCTAATCCAAGTGGGGGAGAGTTGTAACAGCCCGAAATCTCAGGTATTGTTTAATTATGTTTTTGGGGTGAGTTGAGAGGGGACTCGGCGAGTTGGAGCCTAGACTCGCCGAGTAGGATCGCAGACTTGGTCGCGGGTCCGCGACTGGACTCGACGAGTCCAGATATGGACTCGGCGAGTCGACGCTGTTCAGCAGAAACCCTAACCGTTCAGTTTTGGATCGTATTTAATGCTCTTATAGGCCGTCATTGTCCGTCTTTAGTCGATTGAGAGGAACCCTAAACGGCTGTGGGCATCTAGAGCAAGATTGGAGGATATTAGGGCTTGAAGAAATTGTTGGGCAAGGAGGAGAAGGGTTTAGGCTAAAGGAACAGCAAGGGATTCGAGTTCTGCGGTTTGGAGACACAGAGAGGACATATTCCAGGTAATATTTCGGATTCCCTTCTGTTGTTTGATGTTTTTATGAATTTAGGGTTTATAGAACCCATTTGGTGATTAAATGAATTAGTGCCTTGTTACCCAACGACTATAATCTTGTAGTAGGACCTTTAGAGGTCCAGAAGGTCCCATGCATGTGTATTTCGGGACGAGACCTATCTCAGGAAGCAGTTTGATAGACTGCATGGCGTGGACTCGCCGAGTCCGATGAACAGACTCGGCAAGTAGCTTGAAGATTCACTGGGACTCGCCGAGTTGTTCTTCAGACTCGGCGAGTGGAGTCGGGGTGGCCCCGCGATTCTTTCAAGGGTAACTCGTCGGGTCGAGGAGGGTACTCGACGAGTAGATAAGGAATCTCAGAAAGTTGGAGGACGTCTAGACTCGCCGAGTCGCCATGGTACTCGCCGAGTCCGGTCGAGCTGACCGTTGACCGTTGACCAGAGTTGACCTAAGTCTGACTTCTTAGGGATAGTCACACTTAGAAGCTATGAGTGTTAATGAGATATGTGATGTTATAGGAAAGTTGTAGCTCGTCGGATTGTGCACGAGTGATTTCAGGAGTTGCTAGCTTCCAGCGTTTACGAGGTGAGTCTTCTCACTATACTGTACCCGGAAGGGTTTGACTGTGTGACCGGAAGGTCGGATATGATATGTGATATGTATGCTATGTGTGGTAAGTTATTTGTTATATGTGCTATGTATGTTATGTGGGCCGGAAGGCAATATGTTATGGGCCGGAAGGCAATATGTTATGGGCCGGAAGGCGTTGTATTGAGGACCGGAAGGTCAGGGCCTGGAAAGGCGTATGTGCGTAAGTGTATATTGGGGAACTCACTAAGCATTTATGCTTACAGTTGTTGTGCATGTATTTCAGGTACCAGCGAGGACCGTGGGAAGGCGCCGGCATGATCGATACACACTGAAGATTGTCTTTATGATCTTGGGATTTTGAATATATGTATTTGACAGAATACTTAAACTATTTATGCCTTGTCTTAAATGGAATTAATCATGTTTTAAAAATGAAAAATTTGTTTGAAAAATTTGAGTTGTTACATAACAACAAGTTTTCATATGGATTGTAAGGATAAGTTTTTCCGCAAAGTTCTTTAAAATAAAAGGAAAATTTTGATTTATTTATTTTAAAAATATCCTTACAATGGCATCTGTGGAAATTTTTGTTGCTTATAAGATTCCATTCATAGCAAGAGTGGTAATATGAAATTGATTCTTTCATTTCTGGTAATGTCTTAATTTACCAAATAAGGAAAGATTCTCATCACCCGAGTCTCAATTGGACCGGAACTTGGAATCATGCAAGTTGTATAGCATGATGAATGAGAACTTTCAAGTATTGGAAAAACTAAGACTAATTACTCGGTGACATGGATGTGTGATTCAAGTAATGGACTATGGGATCGAGTACACACTCTTGTGCACTGGTCAAGTCCACCACAAAAGATTGATAAGACTATTCGTCATAGTCTACTAAAGCTTAGTAAATATGGTTATACTTACAAGATTAAGTGTAATTCTGAGACAGTGGAAAAAGGTTGCAATGTATGGCAGAGCGAATAAGAAGAATCAACTTAGGCAGAAGGATAAAAGTTTCTCAAATCTGAAAAGATGGGAGAGTACTTTAGTATCAGTTTTGTGATCATCTTAATGATTCAGAAACCATATCAAAATTATTTCACTAAGGAAATCTTAGTGCATTCTTATGACTAAGAAGGGGGATCTTGAATTGTTGAAATGATTAAATCAAGAAGATGAGTCATACTTCATTCCAATACAAGTCTTAGAGTCATACTCCAAGATTGTAATTTGAGTGACATGTCTTAACAGAAGGCTTAAAACACTTGTCAAATGTAAGAGTAAAAGTTTTGTACTCTTGTACATTTGAAATTGGTAAGTTGTGATGTTTTGGATAAAACAAAGACCAACTAAGGCCAATTTTGTGAAGTGTTTGTCTTGATTAGAGTCCACACTATCTCTTGGATGTTTGACAAGGGAGTCTTATAGGTCAAGAGGACAGTGGGAGTCTTAAAGGTCTTGAAAGTCTCAAGAACTAATCAAGAATAGAACCTGAAGTTCTTCACTAACACACGACTTAAGGTTTATAACTTATCGTGGTGACATATTCTGTGCCCATTCCAGTTAAAGTTGGCTTTGCATATGAGTTCTTAGAGTTCTCAATGTGTTGCACAACAACTTGGAAGCAATGGCAGGCCCTTGAGCTGCCAGGTGGCAAGAAGTTAAGATTGAGTTCAATCCATATGAGTTTGGATTTGTCATTACCCTTGTCCTGTGACTAAGGTTTTGACAATTCACATGGATAAGAACACATACACCAGTAAATCTAAGTGTCATAAGGTTTCTCTCCGATTCATGAAAATGATGGTGAGGAAACACTTTCACTAAGTAGATTTTATCTAGATAGCAATTGTGATATTTGCATTCTCAAAGTCGTTAGTGGAGCGTGTGTGGTTTATCGGCACACTAACCTGGACTTGTGAGAAATGGCAAAAAGGTCTAACCATTATGATTACGACATACCTCTTCATAATTGTTTAGACACACAAGTGTGCTATCTAAGGGAAGGTGTATGATTTTGATAAAGTCTTATCAAAACAATCTAGTATCAGAAATCTGAACTTTGGTAAGAAAGTCAATGAAGTATTGATTTCTAGAAGTCCAGCTGATTTCTGAGTACATGTCAAAGCTAGTGGGAGCATAAGTGTTATGCTCATAATCATCATGTTAGTGGGAGCATGATAATTATGATAAGTATTGCAAGCTAGCAATGTTAATTATAGAAAACAAAAGGTTCCAATTCGGAAAAGTTGTTTTGCTATAATTAAGGGAGAGGAAATTATACTTCATCTCAAATCTATAAGCTTAGATCATGAGGTTTTAATCATTTAGTCAAGGATATATATGAATTTCATGTTGGAATGGCTCAACATAAGGAAATTTTGTATATGAGTCCATTATTTGCGTTCTAAAATTCGATTTTGATTACGGCATCCCTTTTCATAATCTGAATTATGAGAACTTGGCAAATTGAAATGGAAATGTTATAGCAAAAGACCGGTTTAGTCTTTATGTGAGACATCATGAATCGATTCCCATATGCTTCGGATATAGGATCGATTACATGTGCTACATTCATCCTTTCTAAAATTTTCCAAATGCCTAGGGCATTAAGAAGGGAAAAGGTTTAGAACTGGATATGACTAAAACGATTAAACAATTATTGAGGACAATCTAAGGTTTACCAATGATTGGTTGCTCAAGGACAGTTGGAAGTATAGTGATAATTCTGGAAGGACCATATTGACATAATTTGTAAGGAGGCAACTCTTGTTCAGAACAGATAGTCAAAAATGGAATCTGGAAATGTTTCAAAGTTAGATTTTTCAATCTGTGTAAGATTAAGGAAACTTAATGCAAGAAGGATGTTTCCAAGGAACTGATCTCCTTTGGAATGCTCTGTAATGTTTGTTGTCAAGTCTTTATGTGACATCCCCAAAATCACGGCCAGAAAAGACCGATTTTGTTTATGCTTTATAAAAATCAGAGTACTTCATTTTATAAAAAGGTTGCGGAATTTGTTCCCAGAAAAACATGGTAAATACGTTATTAAAACATTTTCGAAGAAACGTATTTATTTCATTTTAAAATGTTTGGGATGTCATCGTTAATACCGAAACATAAGCATAAACAGAACTTACAATGATTTACACTAGTGATCTACATCTCTTTTAAATCTCTTAGTGTAATGTCACTTCACTTCGTCACCTGTGATATATATAAACTGAGTGGGTCAGGTTGGGAAACCTGGTGAGTACATAGGGTTTTCAACCCACAATAATATAATTATTATGTTCAATCAAGCAATCAACCCAATTACCCATCCCCATTATCTTCTTTACTCTTTAAGGATTTAACCTAAGAGTCATCTATCCTGCATTCGTTTATTCCGAAGTCCCTTACTTCCAGGGTTATGGGACTGGCACTAAATCCATAGCTGCCAATGTTCGTTCATAAAGCACTAATTCCATAGCTGCTATAGTCTATTCATCGGGTACTAAATCCATAGCTACCAGTCTTTATCTAATAGGTACTAAGTCCATAGCTACCAATGTTCAACAGGTACTAAGTCCATAGCTACCAATTCCTACAGGTACTAAATCCTTAGCTACCAGCGTCTAACTAATAGGTACTAAGTCCATAGCTACCAATTCCCAACAGGTACTAAATCCATAACTACCAACGTCTAAAAGGTACTAAGTCCATAGCTACCGGTGTTCGTCTCATAGGCACTAAGTCTATAGCTGCCAATATATACTCACGTCATCTTCTATCTCTCATCATTCATCTACCCATCTCATACCCAACATATTCGTATATATAAAATACGTATACAGTTTAAATCCTTTAAAACATGTATAAAACGTTCATCCAACATAGACAGCAAGTATTCAGATAATATGCACACATAGCACGTAAAATACTTCATATCTATGTGTAAGATGAAAGGGACCATGCACTCACTTGAAAGATGGTGAGTCGGCACTCGGACAGCACTTCGTTACTCTTAAAACAATTATCCCTTGACGAAACCTAGTATCATTACCACTAGAGTTTAGTCTAACGCTTGACGAGACTAATTTAATAGTCTAGCTATTATTACTATTATATAAGCGTTAAATAACACTCAATATAACTCATAATAATAGCCTAAATAATTATTTTAAGGTCCTAACAATGTTACTATAATTAAATAAAATCTATATTAAATATACTATAGGCGTAGCTCACTTACAGCGGGTTTTTATTAAAAACCGGGCTTCGCTGGAGCAGCGTTTCCGAGCCGAAAGCTTTTTTTCTCGGATCCGTCGGGCGCTCCGGGGCTTTCTTCTCGTGATAGGGAGGTTCCCTAGACTTGGGAGGGGTTTAGGGAGGCTAGAGAGAAGTTAGAGAGAGAAAGAAAGGCTTATGGTGTGAAGAAAATATGAGGAGTTCACCCTTGTATTTATAGGAAGTGTATAGTAAAGTAGTCTCCAAGCTTCGTCCGTAACTTTTGCATACGAGCTCCGTTTTTGTCTGTCTTTTTACTGTTGAGTTCCAATTAATGAGATCTTCAACTTTCATTTAGACCTCGTTGGCTAATTCTCATTCTATCTCGGATTTACAAAACTGTATCAAATTCGTCGCGCTCGAAAAGTAGGGACTAAGCTTCGTCCATAACTTTTGCATATGAGCTCCATTTTTGTCTGTCTTTTTACCATTAAGTTCCTGTTAATGAGATCTTCAACTCTCATTTAGACCTCGTTGGCTAATTCTCATTCTATCTCGTATTTACAAAACTGTATCAAATTCGCCGCGCTCGAAAAGTAGGGACTAAGCTTCGTCCATAACTTTTGCATACGAGCTCTATTATTGACGTTCTTTATATCCACGTGTTGGTATTTACGAGTACTACAACTTTCATTTAGATCCCGTCGGCTAAAAATCGACCGATCTAAAATTCAGATTTCTGGCTGTGCACTGCTATGCTAAATCTTAGAAAAATCATAACTTCCTCATACGAAGTCAGATTTGGGCGTTCTTTTTATCGATGTTCTTAGTTTAACATATTCTACGACTTTCGTTTAGATCGCTAAGGCTAAATCTCGCTCTATCGTAAATTCACTATTTACGCTTCCCGGTATCATGTCGGTTCCGTCGCGAAACTTCAACGGGTCATAACTTCTTCGTTATAACTCGGTTTTCGGCGTTCTTTATATGTACGAAAACCTTGTAACATACTCTACAACTTGATTAAGATTATTTATTCTAAATAATCTTTTGTCGAAAAGTCGTTTTCGACCCCTATTGCCTCTAATTTGACTAGCCCATATTTGCGGGCGTTACACTTTATGACTTTGTGCATAATCATTACAAGACGATCAATGCATAGAAGTTTAGAATCTAACAGATTTCAGTAAATGGCATGAATTTGGAATTCTTGCATTTGCGGTAAGGATTTGGGAGTGTGAAAAGAGAATCATTGAAATTATGTTCAATTGATCTAGTTCACAAAGTAAAGATCATAGACAAACATAGTATGTACACTTGGTGTATGGCATGACTAGTGTTTAGAAAAACATAGTGTACATGCTTGGAGCATGGGAAAACTATTGTTTTAAATTCAAGAATAAAGTTGATAGCTGAAACTGTATACAATGAATAATGTGTAATCATATGGTGATAAATAAAAAGTGTTTTATTTATGTTCAAAGGGTTGATACCATATTGGATTCAATTATTATTGTGTTTCACTTTGCATGTTTTGACTTCCCGAATAAGCTGGGTTATTCTTCCGGAATGACTAAGTTATTCAAACCATGCACGGTCGGTCATATGTTGGAAGTAGATATGAATTAAGACTGTCATGGGTTGGCTTGTAGAGGTCTAAGGTGTTGGACAAAGGGCTACAACACTCATGAGTGCTCATAAGTTCTGAGTATTGGATTCAACCCGCGCTCATTGGAATCACTTCATGGATTTTATCACGAGTGATCATGAGACGATAATATCTTATATTTTTCAAACCTAGACATATGAGTTGTTACTATGAGTTGATAGTACATTTATTGCACGAAAACGCATTTGGTAACTCGGTGCTATAAAACGTGCCTTTGTGTATGATTCAACAAGTAGTAGAACAAGTAAGGAAAGATTCTCATCACCCAAGTTTCAGTTGGACCGGAACTTGGAATCATGCAAGTTGTATAGCATGATGAATGAGAACTTTCAAGTATTGGAAAAAATTAAGACTAATTACTTATTCACATGGATGTGTGAGTCAAGTAATGGACTAAGGGGTCGAGTACACATTCTTGTGCACTGATTAAGTCCACCACAAAAGATTGATAAAATTATTCGTCATAGTTTACTAAAGCTCAGTAAATATGGTTATACTTACAAGATTAAGTGTAATTCTGAGACATTGGAAAAGGTTTCAATGTAAGGCAGAGCGAATAAGAAGAATCAACTTAGGCAGAAGGATAAAAGTTTCTCAAATCTGAAAAGATGGGAGAGTACTTTAGTATCAGTTTTGTGATCATCTTAATGATTAAGAAACCGTATCAAAATTAGTTCTCTAAGGGAAAATCTTAGTGCATTTTTATGACTAAGAAAAGGAACTTGAATTGTTGAAATGGTTAAATCAAGAAGATGAGTCATACTTCGTACCAATACAAGTCTTAGAGTCATACTCCAAGATTGTAACTTGAGTGACATGTCTTAAAGAAGGTTTAAAAACACTTGTCAAATGTAAGAGTAAAAGTTTTCTACTCTAGTACATTTGAATTTGGTAAGTTGTGATGTTTTGGATAAAACAAAGACCAACTAAGGCCAATTGTGTGAAGTGTTTGTCTTGGTTAGAATCCACACTATCTCTTGGATGTTTGACAAGGGAGTCTTATAGGTCAAGAGGACAGTGGGAGTCTATAAAGTCTTGAAAGTCTCAAGAACTAATCAAGAATAGAACCTAAAGTTCTTCACTAGCACACGACTTGAGGTTTATAACCTATCGTGTTGACATAGACTATGCCCATTCCAGTTAAAGTTGGCTTTGCATATGAGTTCTTAGAGTTCTCAATGTGTTGCACAACAACTTGGAAGCAATGGCAGACCCTTGAGCTGCCAGGTGGCAAGAAATTAAGATTGAGTTCAGTCCATATGTGTTTGGATTTGTCATTATCCCTGTCTTGTGACTATGGTTTTGATAATTCACATGGATAAGAACACATACACCATTAAATCTAAGTGTCATAAGGTTTCTCTCCGATTCATGAAAATGATGGTGAGGAAACACTTTCACTAAGTAGAATTTAGCTAGATAGCAATTGTGATATTTGCATTCTCAAAGTCGTTAGTGGAGCATGTGTGGTTTACCGGCACACTAACCTGGACTTGTGAGAAGTGGCAAAAAGGTCTAACCATTATGATTACGGCATACCTCTTCATAATTGTTTAGACTCACAAGTGTGCTATATAAGGGAAGGTGTATGATTTTTGATAAAGTTTTATCAAAACAATCTAGTATCAGAAATCTGAACTTTGGTAAGAAAGTCAATGAAGTATTGATTTCTAGAAGTCCAGCTGATTTCTGAGTACATGTCAAAGCTAGTGGGAGCATAAGTGTTATGCTAATAATCATCATGTTAGTGGGAGCATGATAATAAGTATTGCAAATTAGCAATGTTAATTATAGAAAACAAAAGCTTTCAATTGGGAACAAGTTGTTTTGCTATAATTAAGGGAGAGGAAATTATACTTCATCTCAAATCTATAAGCTTAGATCGTGAGGTTTTAATCATTTAGTCAAGGATATATATATATATATATATATATATATATATATATATATATATATATATATATATATATATATATATATATATATATATATATATATATATATATGAATTTCATGTTGGAATGGCTCAACATAAGGAAATTATGTATATGGGTCCATTATTTGCGTTCTAAAATTCGGTTATGATTACGGCATCCCTTTTCATAATCTGAATTATGAGAACTTGGCAAATTGAAATGGAAATATTATAGCAAAAGACTGGTTTAGTCTTTATGTGAGACATCATGAATCGATTCCCATATGCTTCGGATATAGAATCGATTACATGTTCTATATTCATCCTTTCTAAAATTTCCAAATGCCTGGGGCATTAAGAAGGGAAAAGATTTAGAACTGGATATGACTAAAAGGATTAAACAATTGTCGAGGACAATCTAAGGTTTTCCAAATATTGGTTGCTCAAGGACAGTTGGAAGTATAGTGATAATTTTGGAAGGACCATATTGACATAATCTGTAAGGAGGCAACTCTTGTTCAGAAGTGATAGTCAAAAATGGAATCTGGAAATGTTTCAAAGTTCAAATTTTTCAATCTGTTTAAGATTAGGAAACTTAATGCAAGAAGGATGTTTCTAAGGAGCTGATCTCCTTTGGAATGCTCTGTAATGATTGTTGTCAAGTTTTTCTGACTTTGTGCATAATCATTACAAGAAGATCAATCCATATAAGTTTAGAATCTAACAGATTTCAGTAAATGACATGAATTTGGAATTCTTGCATTTGCAGTAAGGATTTGGGAGTGTGAAAATAGAATCATTGAAGTTATGTTCAATTGATCTAGTTCACAAAGTAAAGATCATAGACAAACATAGTATGCATACTTGGTGTATGGCATGACTAGTGTTTAGAAAAACATAGTGTACATGCTTGGAGCATGGGACAACTATTGTTTTAAATTCAAGAATAAAGTTGATAGCTGAAACAGTATACAATGAATAATGTGTAATCATATGGTGATAAATAAAAGGTGTTTTATTTATGTTCAAAGGGTTGATACCATATTGGATTCAATTATTATTGTGTTTCACTTTGCATGTTTTGACTTCCCGAATAAACTAGGTTATTCTTCCAGAATGACTAAGTTATTCAAACCATCCACAGTCGGTCATATGTTGGAAGTAGATATGAATTAAGACTGTCATGGGTTGGCTTGTAGAGGTCTAAGGTGTTGGACAAAGGGCTACAACACTCATGAGTGTTCATAAGTTCTGAGTATTGGATTCAACGCGCGCTCATTGGAATCACTTCATGGATTTTATTACGAGTGATCATGAGACGATAATATCTTATATTCTTCAAACCTAGAGATATGAGTTGTTACTATGAGTTGATAGTACATTGATTGCACGAAAACACATTTGGTAACTCGGTGCTATAAAACGTGCCTTTGTGTATGATTCAACAAGTAGTAGAACAAGCCATATGAGTCGAAGTTTATCCGTTCCTTTTACCTTCGGGATAAAAGAGATATCTGTGGGCCCCTCGATGATTTGATGATGACAAATGGAAGTGCTCGGCCGGGCCAGGACTGATTTGATTTGTTCAATTAGTCAGTCGTCATAAATCGAAAATCGGGAAACAAAAATGGACAGAGAGAATGATTTTAATCCATGTCTCAGTCCATATGATATCTAGAATGGATGAATATATGATCCCTTATCTAATGGACAAGTCACTGACAAAGGTCAGAGTTCATCTACAAGGTCAGAGTTCGACAGAAGCTTTTGAGAGCTACGATTGCCAGTTGGTTCTTGAAGTCATACGCAATAATAGTTTTAGACTTATCCAAGTGGGAGACTGTTGGATTAATGTCTAAGTCCATAACTATAATTGGTAAGACTTGACCCGACCCGGCATGGTCCATTTGGGTTGCATACCATCATGCACTTGGATAGACTATAATGAGAGAAATAAGACACTTATGGTTATTAATATATTATAAGTTCTAGTATATTAATAATAAGAATAATAAGATTATTTAATTAGTATTGATCAAGAATTAATCTAGGATTAATTAAGTGATCAAAAGAAGACTAATTAAATATATGGGTTGATTGTGTAAATCATCCATACTTGTATAGTCGGCTAATGCTCCATGGATAATCAAGTTGGGCTAAAACCCATAGGATGGTCCATGGATGCTCCATGGTGTATTTGTACCCATGGTTCATGGAAATGAAAGGCCATGTCAATTAGGGTTTACATGGTGTAACCCTAACTATATAAGCATCTTATTCTTGACCAAATCGGCCACTAGTGTGTGAAGAAAGGGCTAGCTGATTTCATGAGTTGTAGAATTCTCTCAAGTTATTCTAAAGTGTTTTGGTGATTGTGATTCCATTTGAGGCTTCCACACTATTGGGGCTAGGCACTATTGGGGTTACACTCATTGTTTTGTATGCTAGATTAGGATAATACCTTGGATGTTCTTACTTGCATGTATAATAGAGAAAACATAGATCCAAGGTATTTAGGGTTGCATGTACACCTAGGAGTGTTAGAATGCTCAAAACCCAACACATACATCTGGGACAAACCCTAATTTCTAGGGTTTGTGTCCTATTTAAACACCTTGAGTTGCTCTTAGACATTCTTATGACCAGCCTCGAACTCTCCAAACCCTGAGAATGAAACCCTAATTGCCTTTCGAGGGTTTTGAGCTTGGAAATGATCTTTGAGAGGGTTTTTTGGTGATCTTGAAGGAAGAAGAACTCTTTAAAGTTGCATTGGTGTGGTTGGATCTTGTGGATCCAGAATCATCACCAACTTGGAAAGCTTTTAGAGGGTATAAAGTTGTTAACTTCGGGGTTCATTTTGATAGATCGAGCTATGGCTTGTTTTTGTGCTTTTTATGGTCCTTTAAGTCATGCTTGAAAGTATGAGCTACTCCAGAAGTTAGGGATGATAGATCTTAGCATTTTTGAGGTCCCTTGTGCAATTTGATGCGTTATATTGGACCATGCATGATTTAGGGCTCTTATTATGATCAAAAATAAGTATTAGGTCCCATTAATACATGCAAAGGAGTAGAGTTGCCAACTTTACATGTTAAGACATCATTTAAGATCAGATCGGAGATGTGGACTTAGTGTCTTAACCAATTAAGCACTTAATGGTGAGTTGGACTTCTTATAGAGTACGTTGGGCGTACCCAGCTCGTACGCAGTGCGTACTGGCCAAAGGTGGCATACGCAGGGGGTAAGTCTGAGTACATTGGGCGTACTTAGCAATTGTTGACTTTTGTTGACTTTTGTGATTTGGGCCATATTTGGACTATTAGGGTTTTGGGCCTTGTAGGCCATTAGTCTTTCTGATTTTGGGCCATATTTTGACTATTAGGGTTGTGGGCCTTGTAGGCCACTAGTCTTTCTGATTTTATGCCATATTGGGCTTTTGGTGCCTTTGGGTTGGGACCAGGTTATTGGTCCAAAAAAGGAAAGAGTAAAATGGTCTTTTACCTTATGTGTTGGACAAATGAACTAGATTCCCAATTATTGTTTATGGCCCAATTATTGATTGGGGTTTTATTTGATTGATTAGCACGGTGATTTTCACGATTTATTAGCTCGAGTGTGATTTGATATCTTTAGTCTGAGGTGAGTTTCCTTTACTATATTTGTGGGTCAAAGGTACCAATGCTGGCCTACTAAATTATGTTTGTAGGATGATGATTGTCTTTGTGACAAATACATGTTATGCATGTATATGCTTGATGTCTATGCAACTCTTACCGTTATAATCATATGCAAGTTGTAGGGGTGAAATAAAATCAATACCGGTTGAAAGAGATCAAATAGGTTGAAATATACCTAGTACCGATTGAAAGAGACTCAACGGGTTGAAACATACCCAATACCGGTTGAAAGAGACCGAAAGGGTTGAAATATACCCAATTATGCTTTGAATGTTGTGTATGTATGGTATGAGGTATTTTGGGGAAACTCACTAAGCTTTGTGCTTACGGTTTTCAGATTGTGTTTCAGGTACTTCCAACTCAAAAGGGAAGGGTCCGATTTGATCGTACTACATCCGACCGTGTTTTTCCGCATTATGTGATTTTGGTATTTGTACTATGATAATATTTTCATTATTATACACTTTTGGTTGTTTTGACATGACTATTGGATATTTAAAATGAGAGTTTTTACCTTGAAATTTGGGGATGCTACATCATGTATGTTTTTGTGATTATGACTGACTATTTATACAAATGATTGCTAATGGCTATAAATGAAATACCAAGAATCTCGACATAATTATCTCATTTGAAATCCTTGTTATCACGTCTCTTTTATCCAAGAAATCTTGGAGACTTAGTCTTTTTTGCACGTTTTCAATAGCAATTCTACATTGACCAGGTCTCTCTTGACATATTCTAGACATTGATCAAAGAGATAATAAGCAAATGTGGTTAATAATTTTTAGAATCTTGATCAAGATGTTGGTCATTATCCTGATCAGTTTGCTACTCTGAATCCAACGGAAGATTCAGATAGAATTTTCACTCATAACAGTGATTATTTTCCAAATATGATATTTCGAACCCTATACCTAGGTTATGTGAAATCCACATTATGGGATAATAATTGAATGAATAGTTTGGTATTAAGACATTTATATGAGACCACAAACTAGGGTTTTATAGTTAGTCAAATTCATCTGATTACCAAATATAATATAAGATCAATCAACAATAAATGTCGATCTGTTAATTAAGAAACGGTGGTTTAAAGGATAATCATGACAAATATATTCCGGAAATAATATTTTCAAACATTAATTATCAAACTGGCATATAAATGAGTTTATGAGTGGACTAATTTTTTTACCGTATGATAAAAGTACATAGTTTCATTTACCAATTTGATGAGAGTGTTAAAAATGCATGTGTACTTATTTACTTCTCCCATGGAGGATGGGGTGTCATTAAAGAATGTCCATTCGTATACTCAATCTCTTGTTAATGAGACATAAAGAGAGACAGAGAGAGAGAAATAGAGAGTAGTGGATGTGTGGTCTATAAATATAAGCTTCTTCTTTACTTTCATACTCAAAACAAGAAACCAAGAAACACCATGAAGAACATCAGGGGAGAAGGTGTCGTTGGAGAAGCAGGGTACGTGCAAAGCCATACACTTACTGACTTACACTTGTGCACGTGCTCCCCTTCTCCAACATCACTTTTTTCACTCTCTGCAAATTCAGCATTTCTGTTTGTTGTGTTGGAAGGTAGGAAGCAAGTTCGTATCTACTCTTCACTTACCAACGATCTAAATATTTTATTACACATTTTCAACTATTTTTATAAAGATAACGAACCTAGCTATTTTTGAGCAACAGCTTTTTTCAGATGGTGTTCGTGCTTATTTCAAGTGTTGACCACATACGGTCCCGTCCCTTTGATAGCAACGCCTTTAATTCGATCGGTCGTGCTGTTCTCTTTTCGGTCTGCATCTGCTTACTCGCCTCCTACAGGCACACAACCCCTATTGGAAATAGTTAGAATAGAGAGAAAGTTTTAGGCTGTATTTTAGCGAAGTAGATTTGTTTGTAATAATGACTTTTTTTTTTTTTTTTTTAAGTTTTAATCTGAACTTAATAGCTTTTAAAATGGGTTTATCATCAGAAGATTGGCGGCAGGCAATTAAGTAGGTGATAATTAGTTCTAACAAGAACTGAAGCACGTACGCCATTAGCTGCCTCGTCGGAAAGATCAGTGATTGTCCTCCAGCTACAGGCAGAGCGGCTATAAATTCAAGAAACTCTTGATGACGAAGTTCTGAAACTCACTTATTGCCTAATGCATATATACCCTTTTCCAATTCCAAACAAACTCCAGCTAGCTAGCTATTTTCATTTAAAGTTGAAGCAAACTCGTGTTGACTAATTGTAATTTCTTGAAAATAACTTGCAATCATTTACTATAGTTATATATATATTTTTACATTTTATATTAATATTTAAACTATAAGTTAACTAATATATATATATATATATATATATATATATATTTTTTTAACTATTGCCATTTTATTTATTTCTTATTTATTAATTCTTTTGGATATCATATAAATACTTTGAGACTTTCTCAGTTATAAAATATGTAATATATAGTTAAAAGTTACTATTGTTAGCAATTTATACTTATTTAAAAGAAGATGTGTCGTTTTTAGTTGTTAAGGCTTGTTAAATTGTCAAGTCTAGTTTATTTTTAGGAATTATTTATTATAAATATTTAATATTATTTTTTATCAAGACATGCATTGAAATCAAAACTCCCAACACAGACCACGGGCGAGAGGCCACTTTCAGTAAAATGTGTGTTTATGGATCACCACCTGTTGGGTCCCAACTGATTGTTAATAAAAGAATTATATAAAAAAGAAGAAAATACATATAACTCCTCCTTCGATGATGGCCTGCTGCTGTGGAAGTCAATGCACAAGCAATCGGATGGGTCATGAGTTTGATCTTTGAGTTATGCCACATAACTTATTTAGTTTCAGGAATCGCTTATTATTAGTATTTTATAAAGTTTGTCAAAATATGCAACTTAAATGAAACCTATTTTTATTGTCGGGTCATTTTGTTATATATATGGTCTATAGCTGGTATCCAATAATTTAGAAGCTGGTTTCACGGACATCTGGAACTCCAGTATTCCACCATCTGCTGCACCTTCTAAAAGTACTCTATAAAATTCATTTGTTTACCTCTGTGCTTAACATTATTCAATATTCCACTGAATGGGATCATGTGCCACCGTATGGCTATCGCTTCTTCATCATTACATGGGTACCTCATTTGTTAAAGAATTTTAACAAAAGCTTCAAAAGATTTCGTACACATAGCAATAATGCTAACCAAAAACCAAAAAACACCATTAGATCAGATTTGGGCTCTAAACTAACAAAAAAAATATAAGGCCTTTTAACCTTTATTATACTACTCTCGTCTTTTATCCACTTATAAACTAAAATTTTTATAAATAAGAGAGTTAACAAAATACTAAAAGTAATGGATTAATGAAAATACCAGTTGTTTGACAACCTTGACTCGTAGACTGCTTTCTTGAATTCGTTCCAACCCAAATTTGGAAATTCAAAAGACACAATCTACACAAAAGTATTCAAAATTTCACAATTGAACATTTGTATCCTGTAATCAATGGATAACTGAACATAATTAATGTTAATCGGCTAATCCTAATAGATAATGAAAACTGGAAAAAAAGATGAAACGCATTAAGTCATGTTGACCTTATTGATATATTTTAGGTTTTACATGGTAATATATATATATATATATATATATATATATATATATATATATATATATATATATATATATATATATATATATATATATATATATATATAATTGTAATATTTTGCTTTTATAAGAATATTATACTTCATTATTGATTATTCATATTGTCTTTTTCTTCTTTTCTCTTTTTTTTTATATTGATTGTTTGAAAATGAAGAACAAATTTGTAGTTGTTTGATGCATTATCTTCTTTGCAGTTCAAAACACTCTCTCTCTCTCTCAATTTATTTATTTTTTTTATAGTTCGTGTCATGTAATAAACTTTTTAATATGATTGTTAATATTTTTTTAATGTTTTACGATATTTTATTTCGTAATTTAGTAAAGTGCATCTTGTTAAAAATTTAATTCATTTTGAATTTTATGTAGCTAATTATTTATTAGAAGTATAATATAATAAGTAGATTATGACCCCGCGTAAAACGCGAGGAACATATAAAAATGTACATGTAAATATATAAAAAAGTTGGCACTATAGAAAAATAAAGTAACATAAACAGACTTAGCATTATTGCTAACATTTAAATGTTTGAAAAAAAAACCAAAGAAACACTTGAATATCTATAATAGTTGAAGGACCTCTTTGTTAACCTAACTTTTTGTTTTATTAGTTGGACAACCTTCCTCGTAATATATGAGTACCTTCAATCCATTTTCACTTGTGACGCGAAAAACAAAAAATATATAACTGAAAATGAGTGAAGACAAGTTTATGCAAGTATAATCCAACATTTGATAATTATTGTCATTGACTTTCGTTAGTGGTCATAACAAAATAAACTACTATAGGGAATTGCCTCCGCTGAAAACAGAATGAGATTCTTTCATTAGACGGAGTTAAATTCATGCAAGGTATATAAGTAATCTCCATGAAGAATCGATCATATATGATTCAGGCTTCAATGACGTTTCTTCCAAGCCTAACAATCTATAATCTAGTACAATTGCATAGTCCTTTGGTTTGGTCGATATTACAAAGTAATATGACTGAAACACCTATTTTTAGTGTAAGTTTATGGTTGGAAATTCTAGATGCCTTAAAATCATTCAACATAACTGAAGAGTAAATTGATTCCTCAAAAAAAATCTAGTAACTCTGTATCACGTAAAGAATTTGAGCTCATATGTTTTCCCTTCATCTTTCATCAATCCTAAAATGTAGTCATTGGTAGCATCAAATTCTTCATTTGTAGGGACCAAAATAGCTTTATCTTGAAAATATGATTGATCATCAAGATGATTTTCAAAGGATAGATAAATGATGGATACAATTGAATGAATATGGTCACCTATAGAGCGAACAACAACGTCTTCTGGAAATTCAATTTCAGCTTTACCATCATTAGGGCCGCCAATATTACCATCACCAATTTTAACAATCCACTAATCAAATGCTTTTGTCTCATCTAAATCTTAGTTATACAACCAAAATAAATCTCATGTTTACGGTTAAACATAAAATTGTACATCACGCCGTAATTTGGACGAATATGATGCATGCATAGTATCCGAACAATTGCCTCTTTGTATTGCTAGAAGAATTTGTCTAAAGCCATCTCCATATAAAATGGTCTTGCCTCCAAACGATTCTTAAAGATAAATACCTACAGAGCAATGATATCCTCTTTGTTGACCATATTTGATGTATAAACTTCATTGTCGTTAAATTGTTCGTCAGAGTTCACTAATACTTTTGTATTGACACGCGATATCCCTCTAGACAATGCCACATAAAGTTGGCCATGCGTGAAACCGATTCTGGGAGATAAATACCTACAGTTGGAATTGTTTCTCCGTAAGCTTTATTGATTGTCATCGCGAAACATAATTTGATTAGAAATTGTTTTCTTATCAGCTTGATGGTAACATGTCATCTTCATGCGGACATAGAGGAAACCTTGGACCAAATCTCTAGATAGTTTATTTTGGCTATTAGTGATGCAACGGTACCAAATAGTTTCTTTTGATGATAAGTTTCAGACGACTATTTAGGGGCTTAAGGTTTAGAGGGAGTGTGTGTTGCAATAAATATTAGAAAATTGGTTAAGAAATGAGACTAATTTATAAATGCAAATTTTCATATGTTCTTAGCAAGAACATGTTATACTTTAAAGAACACGGAATATATTGTTCTTGTATCATCTCTTATTCATATATAAGTATACATTAATCCTAAAAAAATAGTTATTTTGTCAAAATATCTTTTTAAAAACTAAAATAATATGTGAAATTTATTTTCAAACGGGTAGATGCTAACACTCTTTTTCGTAATATGATTTTCATATATGAAAAACATAAATCATGATTACTTTTATAATTTGAAAAATTAAAACATGATTACTTTTATATATCTGACAAAATTGTCGTATAACAAAACTTTAGAACATAATTAATCGTTTAAAGATAATAATGAAATACTGAAATAAAGAATCAATTAATTGGTTGCTATCTTATTTTTATTTTTATAAGGTGATAATCTCGTTATGTCTTATTTAAAAACTTATATTATAATATAACTTATTTATATATATATATATATATATATATATATATATATATATATATATATATATATATATATATATATATGATAAATACAAAATAAATTAATATACTGTTAACATTCTACTTTTTTTTTGCAAATTTCAATACTAAAAACAAATTTTCCCTAGAAAATTGTCATATTAATGACTTACTAATTAACAATTAAATTTATATACTACATAAATGGTTCACATGTGAACAAAAGTACACAAATGGTCCATATTTGAAATGTTTTTCTTATATAAATGGTCTATTACGCGAAAGAAAATGAAAATGTACTTTCCATTAATAAAATGTTTTCAAAAAAATCATATTAATTAGCTCTAATGTAGAATTTTTTTTCTAGATTAGCCAAAAAGAATACGGAAAATTCATTTTTTGAAACTACAATACTATTAATGAACTTTTTTGCAAAGTTTAATGTTATTAATGACTTTTTTTTCCTAGAAAACAATCG
Source organism: Lactuca sativa (assembly GCF_002870075.4). Lineage (NCBI taxonomy): Eukaryota > Viridiplantae > Streptophyta > Magnoliopsida > Asterales > Asteraceae > Lactuca > Lactuca sativa. Next base: position 227,621,736 of record NC_056631.2, on the reverse strand, counting down.
TTTAAATGAGCTTCAATATACAAAAAATATAACTTTCCATATCAACTAAAAATAATCCAAAAAAGTCATTTTTTAAGAGTATGATGCTATATATGAACTTTTTTTTTCAAAGTTTAATACTAAAAACAATTTTTTTTTTCCAAAAAAGGTCCTAATATAAGGTTAAAAGAATATATTGTCAAATGTTTATCGATCTACGTGAGCAAATATTAGAGATTATTGGGATATTAGATAGTGTAATAACTTGCAATTAAATATAATTTTTAAATAAAACTTAGTATGAGAAACTAACCAATGTGAGCAAGGGTCAAAGAAGATATTATAACTAAAACATAAACAAAGAACTATTAGGGATGAAACATGAAACTTTAAGGAGAAACATACAAATTTAAACCGTGAAGGATAACAAAAATCGACAAGTATATTTAAGTAATTTAAACCAATATATTTTAAAAGTAATTTAAATCGGGCCGCAAGTTTATCCCAATAATGTTCCCTTAAGCATTTCATCGAACAGGTAGTAGACAGATAGACCAAACAAAATTTCCAAGTATCCAAATCAAGGTCTCAAATCCTAACACATCAAAAAAACGAAAAAAAAAACAAAAAACAAATGTGTGATTTTAACAACCAAAAGCAAAGGATATGACATACATTGTGTAGGAGTCTATCGTTTATAATTTGATTGCTCAACTTATTGAACAATTCGTCAAAAGTATGAAAAAATGGGGAATCCCATAAAAAGATTCGATTCAAATTTCTAAATAACACAAATATGACAATTAATTTTCAAACCATAAAATTTGACACCCTCATAACATAAAAATCAAAATATATTTTACTTACGTTCACAAAAACCCAGATGAATTCGACCATTTCTGTTGTTTGTTAACTCCAATTTCGACCTACAAGAAATCTAAAAAAAAAATCAGGCAACTTGAGTAACAATCATTTTCATGTTGTCACAACTTTAGCATAAATATCGATAAATAGTACAAATATTAGTTATCAAGAAATAAGCATAAATGAGATGACTAAAAAGTTGTCAAGTGGAATTTGAGTTACTTGTTTTCTTACATTTATCTGATGTATTTATAATCCAGTCGTTCGACTACAAATCTAAATCGTTAAGTGAAAATCAAAACAATATGTTTTCCCCCATTTTCTTCTCCACTACAAAACTTAGGTTAAATATATTATGTAAAGAATTGAGGGGGACGAAGTATTTTTGTATTTTATTAATTTTTGTGAGATTTAATTGTCATTAATAGAATTCATAATTTAATTCATTTTATTTTTTGTGATATTTAATTGTCATTAATAGAATTCTTAATTTAATTCATTTTATTTTTGGTGAAATTTAAGTGTTATTAATGGAATTCTAATTTAAAACGTAATATAAGTTTTATAAAATCTATTGACAAAAATAAATGAGTTGACAAAGATGATGTCATCAAATAATCTAAAGGTGGAAAATATATGATTGAAATACAATCAATGGTTATGATTTTTTCAGTTTAAAATTAAAGGTTTTATTTTAATAATATTTACAGATTTTATTACAATATATTCATATTTTATTATTATAGTCTATATACGAGGAATATTAGTTTAAATCATTTCAAACACAAACCTATTGAAACATTACAATTCTCTCTAAAACAATCTCACACCAAATACCTATTTATTCTTTTCTTTTTAAAAAAGCCTATGAGATGTTAAAAAAAAAAATTAAAAGATGTTTTTGGGCTTTATATATTAGTCTTATTAAAGAAAGTAAAAACAAAGTAGATTACGTCGATACATGTTGTCGATTATATAGGATGATGTAAATAATGTTTAATTAAGTATGTTATATATGTTTAATTAACTATGTTATATATGACTAGTTGTTTTGTGTTGTTTCAAAAAAATAATCAACTAAAAGTCATTGATATGTCATATTTCTCATACAAATCTATTTTAAAATGCAAATCGTCTATCAAATGACGTTATATTTTAGTTATATTTAATAGTTTAATAATAATAATAAGTAGATATTAAAAAGTATTCTTTAACATAATAATAATAATAATAATAATAATAATAATAATAATAATTGATTTTAAAATTAATGAACAATAATAATAAATAATGATAACATCAAATTTTAAATTACATAATGTTACCTAAAAACAAATTATACTATAAATAAACATATTGATTGAAATTAAAGATTGTCGTATAAGTAAAATGTAACATCCCAAAAATTTTAACAAATTTAGAACATTTCAAAACAACATGTTTACTAATAAAAGTGTTTACAAAACCATCGTTTCCAAAACATGATTTTAAAATCAGAGTCTCCCAAGATCCAATCAGTTGTAAAACAAAGGATGTGTACGGTCAAGTCTTCACCTTGCCACGATCATCTAAAGTATCCGAAACAATAAACTGAAATTGTAAGTACAAAGCTTAGTGAGTTCCCCTAAAGTACCACCACATACATATAGCAAACAACAACAAACAACATGCATATAAAGCCTTCAACCTGACTAGAACACCCCACCGGCCTACAATCTATCTGGTACGCTCATAGAGTCGCCAGCCTGATTGGAATGACCTACCGGCCTACTGTCTAACTTATACGCTCACATAACCTTTAGCATGACTGGTACGCCTCATCGGGCCTTTAGCATATCTGGAACTTTCTTCGGGCCTTTGGACTGACTGGTATGCCTCTTAGGCCTGCAGTCTATCTGGGACGCCCTAGGTCTCTTAGCCTTCAACAAATAGCAGGACCGCCTCAAACAACCACACACAAATTGTCAACATATACATATCCAAAACACATATAAGCTCAGTAATCCTTAAAAACATATTGATATAAACATTACCGGGTTTGTTGACTGACATCAGAAAGTAGTACAGTCTCAACCCACCCACACCACGATGACATATACATAACTAAACGTATAACCAGTCAACAGTCAATCAGGCAGATCTTACAGAGCACTAAGGATAGCATCATCTTATATAAGAGGATACAAATCTAACAGATCACTAAATCATACCAACATATGATAAAGCATGATAACAATAAAATGGGCAGGCCTTGGTGCTTTGAACCCAAAAGTACAATGAGGAAGACCCACCTCAATTCGATGTTAAACAAATAACTGTTCGAACCGCCGAACTAGATAACCTTGCGCCAACTAACAATAAATACAAACTTAATCAATAATTAACCCGATAACCAAAAATACCCTTAGGTCAAACTTGGTCAACCCTCGTCAAAGTAAAAGTCAACGGTCAAGGTCTGAAAGTCAATATTTCTTCCCAGCGAAGTATGCCCTGCATACAAAGAGAGTACACCCATCGTACTCTGATGTTTACGAATAGCAGGGCGTTGACCGCGTATACGCAACGTACCACCAGGTACGCCGAGCGTACTCATCCTAGTCCCAAAATTCCTTTAAGATCTTATTCGATTCAGTTCTTAAATTCAAAACTCAGATCTAAGCCCAAAATGATGTTTTAGGTCATAAAGGTTCTAACTTTATGGCTTTGCATGGCTATAAAGTGCTTAATGTCCAAAACCCTAAGTTCTTAACCCAATAAGACATCACAACTCTTGCATAGAAGGGATAAAAGGGCCAATATCACATTTTTATAGTTCATAAAAGTTTTATAATGGACAAAGTTTCCAAATTTATCCATTAGAATGGTCCTAACAAACAAGATCTAGTCTTTAAGTCTCAAAGGGACCTAAAATTTCATCTTTTTCAACTTAATCCATCAAGTACAAGTCTTCATGTAACGCCCGGTTTCCCAGGTACATTAATTTATATTATAATTTGAATTGTGTTGAGTGACTTGACGAGTTGGTGCTTAGACTCGTCGAGTCAGGTCGTAATGGGTGACGTGGAAAATGATTAAACTCGACGAGTCAGGGGAGTGCACTCGCCGAGTGAGAGCTGACGAAAGAAACCCTAATTTCTTGAGTTTGGGACCTATTTATGGATCCTTATAGCCACCATTTGCGGCTGCCAGACCCTTGAGAGAAACCCTAAGAGTGTTTGAGCGTTTGTGAGAGGGAAGAAGCCACTATTTGATCTTTATGGGTTGGTTTTGCAAGAAGAAGGTGGTTCTAGCTTAGAGGAGGCCAAGGAGGTTACATATCTGTGATTTCAAGCAAAGCACATCATCTTTGAGGTAGCATATTGATCCTTTTATGTTTTATTGAAGAATCCATGGATCTAGGGTTTTCTATACCCTTTATTGGGATGATTTGTTGGAAATATGGTCCCTTATCATGTTTAGGCTTCGGATCTGGACCCATAGTGGTCCAGAGAGCCTTATCCATCTTGCTTTATGATGAGTTATGGAAGAAATGGACTTAGGATGTTGTATTTGGGGCTAATTCTTCAAGTAGAGTTATTTGGACGTTGCATGAGTATCAAGTTTGAACCTTTACGTGTTTATTAAGCTTGGGAAGGTTAGATCTATGGATTAGAAGAACAAATATGACCTCAGAAGTGATGGGTTTTGGCCATAAGAACATCCTATGTGCTCATACAAACCCTAATGCTTGGATCTAAGTTTATCTATTGTACATGCAAGTTATCCAAGACTATAAACCCTAATTCTAGCATACAGGTAATCATATTAACATAAGAATGGGTTTAAGTTATTACCTTGATTGTTATGTAGCAATAACAATCCCAATTCCTCCTTGTATTGACTTTAGAAAGTTTAGAGTCACAAATGTCACTCCTCTAATGGTTCACAAACACCAAGAGCAAGAGGATGAAGAGGAGAGGTGAAGGAGGTTGCCCTAAAACGTGTGAAACCCTAGAAGAAGTCTTGGCCACATTTTTGGGTCATAAGGGATGTATATATTGTTAGGCTATTAGGGTTATCTAACAAGGAAACCCTAATTTGGATGCTCAAGCCCTAAGCAACCCATGGATCCCTTTCCTTAAGGCCTTGGACGATTTCTTATGGGCTTCCCCATAGAATTCATCCACTCCTTAATATAAGGCAATCAATGGCCGAAATTGCAATTATCTTATAATTACAATTCCAGTCCCTTAAGTTTAGTTAATCTCTTTTAGTCACAAAACATATTACCAATTAATTATTGACTAATATTAATTAAACAATATGATTTCTTCTTTAATATATTATTCTCATAATATATTAATAAATCATATTTAATCCTTTTTCTCCATAATTCATCATATCAAGTTGCTTTGGTAAAGGCAACCCAAAAGGACCATGCACCATTGGGTCAAGTACATACCAAAATAGTTATGGACTTAGACACTAATCCAACAGTCTCCCACTTGGATAGGTCTAATAACTATTATGCATATGACTTCTGATCCTGATCTGCAATCGTAGCATTCCAAAGCCGCTGTCAACTCTGATCCTATCAGATACACATGCCCTTTACATAAGGGATCATATATTCCTCCATTCTAGATATCGTATAAGACATGATTTCAAATCATTCTCTTCGTACTATTTCTCGACTTCCGATTTATGACGACTGACTAATTAAACAAATCAAATTAGCCCTAGCCCGACCGAGCATTTACGTTTGTCATCCCTAAATCATCGAGGGGCCCAAAGATATCGCTTTTATCCTTCTTTGGATAAAAGGAACGGATAAACTTTGATTCAATGCTTGCTTGCACTTACTCACCGAATCACACACAACAATATATTTTATGACACCAAGTTACTAGTGCGTTTACAGATTATCAATGTGCAACCGATTTGTAAGATACAACTCACACATCTCGGTTTCAAGAATATAAGATATTATCGTCTCACCTGTAACAACCCGAAGTTGTCCATCGCCGAATTCTGTTTCGCGCGTAAAAATCCGCCTTTATCGATTCGTTCTGCTTTCGTTTTTGGACTAAGATATATAAACTATAAGTTTATTTTAATCTCGTACGTGTTCAAATCCATTTAAAACTCATAAAAATGGCCCAAAATCATTAACTTGAAAATTCTAAATTCTATCCCGTTGGGTAACGACAACTTAATCGGGTGCGACCAAAAACCCCGTTTAATGTCGGTATCGGGTAGAATTCCATCGTGTCCAAGTTTTTGGACCTATTTAAATATGTTTAAACATTAATTTGAAGCTTTTTCTTCCTCTCTCTACTCTCTCTCTAACCTCTCTCCTAAATCCAAGTTTAAGGGTCCAAATCTCAAATTTAAGGCTTCTAATCACCAAGGTACCTTCCCTAACTTGTTATGTAACCCCTCTAGCCTTCAAATTCGAGTTCAAATCATGTAATAGGACCACATTCATGAGTTTACGGCCCTAGAACAGTCCTAGGCTGTGAACTCACATAAAATGGGTTTTGGAGCCCAAAAACCCTTCCAATCGACCTTTGGAGCTTAGATATGGCTTAATGGCTTAATGGACGGGACTTAGAACACCTTGAACTTAATTTTTGGAGAGTAAACATGAGTTTACTGCCCAAGATCATGCTTGGGCTGTAAACTCCATATCATGGAGAGTAAACACATATTAAAGGGGTTTTTAAGCCCTTAAACCCTTCCAAAACACCAATAAGGCTTAGATACGACTTGTAAAATTATGGAATTGGCCTTCGAACACATTGAACATCAATTTAGAGGAGTAAACTTGAGTTTAATGCCCAAGAACAAGCTTGGGCCATAAACTTATTAAAATGGGGAGTAAACTCCTCTAAGTGTGTTAAAATGCCACTTTAACACACCTAAAGCCTTAGGATAATTTGTAGAAGTGTTTACAAACAAGTATTGGACCTTAAAACATATAAAATCACCCTTTCATAAGAGTTCACGGCCATGAGGATGTTCATGGGCCATAAACTCCTAAAAATATGCCAAAAGTCCCTCAAAAATCCATATAAGGCTTAGGAAAAATCATTAGAATCACATGTGATTGATTTAGGACCAAAACATCAAGGATCTTGTGTGAGGGGGGAGTTTACGGCCGTAAACTCCATGTTTACAGCCGTAAACTCCAATAAATGGTCCCTTTGTGAGTTTTAATCCATTCCAAAGCCAAAAATCCAAGTCTAGCAATTATTCCCGATTGTTATGAAGCCATTTTGCACCCAAAATCACCCTCCATGAGTTCACGGCCATGAACTCATGTGGATGGGGTGTTTAGGGCAGTAAACTCCTTTAGGAGTTTACTCTTGAAGAGTAAACTCCATTCCCTAGTCATACAAGTCCTTAAACGCCACCCGAGTCCTTCCAAACACTCAAAATGGGGTGTTTCTGCAACTAGAAGTGTATGTCGTTGGCAAATAAATTAATCAAGTCCTAATTAAATACAAATATGAATCATTTCATAATCCATAGGAGACTTGTGTGTTCGCGAACCCAGAACTGACGTTTAGGATCCAATCTGACGCGTTTCTCAACAGGTGAGTTCATACCCCTACCCTTTTTCATGTGTTTTTCAAATGGTTTTCAACGTTTTCAGGGGGGGGGGGGGGAATACAAGCAAAAGTACAAGGAATCTTGTACTTAAACGTATTTTCAGTTCAAATGTTTTATTTCATGTATGATTCTAATAATGAAAATTGTGATAACTAATGGTTCGATTTTTGTAAATGAAATCATACTAATCATAACGAAGATTTATAGAACGAATACGAATACGAATACGAACTAGAATACGAATACGAATACGAATGTAACTAATAGTATAGTACGAATACGAATACGAATGTAACCAATAGTATAGTACGAATACGAATACGAATACGAACTAGAATACGAATACGAGTACGAATGTAACCAATAGCATAGTACGAATACGAATACGAATATAACTATTAGGTTAGTACGAATATGAATGCGAATACGAATATATCTAATAGGATAGAACGAATACGAATACGAATAGAAATAGGACTACGAATGCGAAATAACGCCTTTGGATGACACCAAGACTTCGAATATACAGTTAGTGTACGCCTTGAATGTCACCATAGCTTCGAATTTAATACGAAAGTACGCCTCTGGACCTCTACTGAGTTTCGAATACATCCGCCTTAGAATGTCGCCAGAGATACGAAAATACAACTAATGTACTCTTTTGGAAATCATCAGAATAATCGAAAATAATGTAATGTACGTTTCTGGTGAATCCAAATATTCGAAAATAAAACTAAGTTAGTAGATGATAGACATTCGAATGTAGAATAACTAAGAGTTTAGAATACTTAACTAATACTACGAGTATGGTAATCATTAGTACTTCGAAATTAAACTTAAGAACCAACCTCAACACATAGGAAAATATGGGATTTTCCTGAAGTAACATAACAACTAGTAACGAAACTAGAAACGAATAAAGTAACAAACGAATAACTAAAATATTAGGAAAATATGGGATTTTCCTGGAATGACATAACAAACCGTTTTCGAATTTGTAACAAAAGATAACTAAACTGTTTTCATAAGAAAATATGGGATTTTCTTGAACAACAACTTTTTCGGAAAGCAAAGGAAACTCTTTCTTTTCAAAACTAAACCACTTATGAACTCACCAGCTTTATGCTAATTTTCAAACAGCTTGTATTCTCAGGTCAGCATTAGACAGGTACACTGCCACCTTTTGGAGAAGACGGAGCGTTCCGAAGACTCATCTTTACTTTTGTTCATATGATATATGTATAACACTTGTATAACTTTTCTTTCAAACAGATGTAAACAATATTATGTAATGTAATGTTTTGTGTTTACTTTTTTACTATGTGCATTGGATTCGATACTCAACGCGGAGTCAACCACATAAATGTTTCCGCCTTTGGTTTTCGGGGTGTGACAGATTGGTATCAGAGCCCTTGTTTATAGTGAACTAGTATACCAAATCTTACATGGTATAAGACTATAAACATTAAGGGGCCTAAGTGCTCTGAACTAAAAGTATACTCTACAAATATAAGTATTTTCTAAAGTATACAAGTATACCCGAACTGTCGAAATCCGTAACTACAAGTAGAACAAAATATAAGTAAATGGGTGTTGTACGCTGCGGTTAAACCTGGGCAGTTATGTAGTCGTGTCTAGGATCAATATAGCCTGGCCAACTATATTCATTTGAGACACGGCCAACATGTGCTTGGGAGTGACTGTGGTACGCAGCATACCTAAAACTTACCCAATACCCCAAACAACGAGCCGTCGTTGCAGCGAACCATGAAATACTATGGGAGTATTTCTCGAGTCGATCCTTTGTAGAAATCCTCGTATACACTTTGTTCCTTGATCATTCCTCTAGCGATAAAATTATCTGCCTTGATAACTCTTTCCTGCCTTATCGCTTAATATAATGTTATATCTGTCTTGATGAGATATCCCCTGATCCATATCTCATGATTCAATTCAGAGGACTTATGATCCTCCCTTTCCTGATCTTTTTAGATCAAGATGCCTCCGAGGAAAAGACCTAGCTCGAAGAACACCAACAACCCTCTGCCGCCACCACCTCCTATTCAAATTGATCTGGAAACACTTCGGGCAACCATTTCTGCCACAATATCAGCCACCCTATCTCAGCTAAACCCTAGTGGTTCAGGGGGTGGTACTCAAACCCAAAACCCGGAAGGTAATCAAGGACACCGGAAGGAGTGTTCCTACAAAGACTTTATGAACGCAAAACCCACATTCTTCGATGGCACAGGGGGTTTCATTGCTCTAACTCGATGGTTAGAGAAAATCGAATCTATCTTCGAGATTTGTGCCTGTTTGGAATCCGACAAGGTAAAATTTGCCGCTTGTACGCTCATCAATAAAGCTTTGACTTGGTGGAACGGCCGAGTCAAATCCTTGACTCTACCTGTAGCCAATGCTATGGGATGGGAAGTTATGAAGGAACTACTGCGCGCGGAGTATTTCCGTCGGGGTGAAATCCTGAAGCTGGAGCATGAACTTTAGAACCTGAAAATGAAAGGTTCCGATATCGCCGCCTACACATCCAGATTTGATGACTTAGCACTGCTTTTTCTGGGAATGGTTACCCCGGAGAGCAAAAAGGTAGAGAGGTTCATCTGGGGATTAACCCAGCCAACAAAAGGGAACGTTATAGCAGTGAAGCCGGATTCCTATGACAGCGCCAAATGTCTAGCGGAAACCCTAATCGATCACAATGATGACCAAGAGGAAGCAGACACCACTTCCGAGCCAACAGAAAAGAGTGGCGAGAAAAGAAAGTTTTGGAAAAAGAAGAAGAAGAGTCAGTCTTCCCCAGAACCCTCGAAGAAACAACAAATAGTGGTAGTCCACGCTGCCACTACCCCTGTTGTTGTATCTATTGTAGGTTCCTCATCCCATGCACCTGTCACCGGATATGCCGGTAACCTCCCGTGGTGTGATCGGTGTAGTTAGCACCATCACATCTCTGGCCCTTTTCGTGCAAAGTTTTGTAAAAGTTGTGGCCAGGAAGGTCACCTTGTGCGAAGCTGCAAAACCCCAATCCCATCAACTAGTCAAGCTTCCAGAGCTGGTATCGGTCAAACCTGCTACAATTGTGGAGAGGTCGGGCATTATAAACAAAATTGTCCTAAGACAGTAACATCTGGAAACACTGGGAGAGTCCTAACTATGGGACAAGAAAGGACAGCCGCTGACCCCACCGTTGCCACAGGTATACTCCTCCTCGATGAATCTTGTGCCCATAACCCTTTTCGATTCTAATGCTGTAAGAATTTGCTAACCATTCATTCAAATATCTTTCTAAACTAAATCCTTCGTTAGTAATTGAAACATGTACCGTCGAGATGACCAACCAGTGAGAAAGAGAATGTTAACGTCATACCTATAGATCGTATCCTCAATTCGGATAATTATTCCTTTCCACTCGATCTAATGATAAACTTTTAATGCAAAGCTTTGATGCAATCTAGGATTGGAATGACTGAGTCTCATTCATGCTGTTATTCTTGTTCTCGAAAGGTTCGTCCATCCGAATCTTTTCTCTGACCTGACTCTCATGATCTTCGACATCAAACCTAAATCCAGCCTTCGCATCTTCGTGCATCAAAGCTTAGAAAGTTTCCCATACATTCCCCGTTCGTGTGATATTCGGGAAACAGGAAGTCTGCAACTCTTTCCCCGATGCCTTTCCCAAGAATCCTCGAGAATTCCTTCAGAACGTCTTGTCAAGCCTCGTATTAACCTAATTCTTGGAACTATCTCGTAGCCGAACCTCTGGGAAGATGATATATCCAATACTGCAATCAGGATCTGATATGATCACCACGAGTTCGTACTGGTACCTTTCGGTCAAACCATTTTCCCTGGTTATGTAGATAAGCAAAGCAGTCATACCCATGAACCTTCCAAAAGCTAAGACGATAGGGAACTAGTCGGCACCAGAGATACCTATAGAAACCTGTAATTTAGTAACATTAGACCCTTCGCGATCCTCGTAGGAACGATTCCGTAACCTTCAAACTTCGGCTACCCTCGGAACTTAGTAACATCCAAATGGTACTTCATGTCTCGGTCTTTAAGAAGTATCTACCCAATGAATCCAAAACGCGTCCCGATAGTGACGGTTCACTGGAACGTCAAGCGGAGACTCGATGCCACTTGGGAGCATGAAAACCCGGAGCAGCTGATCCACCCGCATCTCTTTTCATTTCATGAGCTGTATCGTAACCTTTGAATTTCGGGACGAAATTCCCTCTAACGGGGGGATAATGTAACAACCCGAAGTTGTCCATCGCCGAAATCCGTTCCGCGCGTAAAAATCCGCCTTTATCGATTCGTTCCGCTTTCGTTTTTGGACTAAGATATATAAACTATAAGTTTATTTTAATCTCGTAAGTGTTCAAATCCATTTAAAACTCATAAAAATGGCCCAAAATCATTCACTTGAAATTTCTAAATTCTATCCCATCGGGTAACGGCAACTTAATCGGGTGCGACCAAAAACCCCATTTAATGCCGGTATCGGGTAGAATTTCATCGTGTCCAAGTTTTTGGACCTATTTAAACATGTTTAAACATTCATTTGAAGCTTTTTCTTCCTCTCTCTACTCTCTCTCTAACCTCTATCCTAATTCCAAGTTTAAGGGTCCAAATCTCAAATTTAAGGCTTCTAATCACCAAGGTACCTTCCCTAACTTGTTATGCAACCCCTCTAGCCTTCAAATTCGAGTTCAAATCATGGAATAGGACCACATTCATGAGTTTACAGCCCTAGAACAGTCCTAGGCCGTGAACTCACATAAAATGGGTTTTGGAGCCCCAAAACCCTTCCAATCGACCTTTGGAGCTTAGATATGGCTTAATGGCTTAATGGACTGGACTTAGAACACCTTGAACTTAATTTTTGGAGAGTAAACATGAGTTTACTTCCCAAGATCATGCTTGAGCCATAAACTCCATATCATGGAGAGTAAACACATATTAAATGGGTTTTTAAGCCCTTAAACCCTTCCAAAACACCAATAAGGCTTAGATACGACTTATAGAATTATGGAATTGGCCTTGGAACACATTGAACATCAATTTAGAGGAGTAAACTTGATTTTACTGCCCAAGAACAAGCTTGGGCCGTAAACTCATTAAAATGGAGAGTAAACTCCTCTAAATGTGTTAAAATGCCACATTAACACACCTAAAGCCTTGGGATAAATTCTAGAAGTGTTTACAAACAAGTATTAGACCTTAAAACATATAAAATCACCCTTTCATAAGAGTTCACGGCCATGAGGGTGTTCATGGGCCGTAAACTCGTAAAAACATGCCAAAAGTCCCTCAAAAATCCATATAAGGCTTAGGAAAAATCATTAGAATCACATGTGATTGATTTAGGACCAAAACATCAAGGATCTTGTGTGAGGGGGGAGTTTACGGCCGTAAACTCCATGTTTACAGCCGTAAACTCCAATAAATGGTCCCTTTGTGAGTTTTAATCCATTCCAAAGCCAAAAATCCAAGTCTAGCAATTATTCCCGATTGTTATGAAGCCATTTTGCACCCAAAATCACCCTCCATGAGTTCACGGCCGTGAACTCATGCGGATGGGGTGTTTAGGGCATTAAACTCCTTTAGGAGTTTACTCTTTAAGAGTAAACTCCATTCCCTAGTCATACTAGTCCTTAAACGCCACCTGGGTCCTTCCAAACACTCAAAATGGGGTGTTTCCGCAACTAGAAGTGTATGTCGTTGGCAAATAAATTAATCAAGTCCTAATTAAATACAAATATGTATCATTTCATAATCCATAGGAAACTTGTGTGTTCGCGAACCCAGAACTGACGTTTAGGATCCAATCTAACGCGTTTCTCAACTGGTGAGTTCATACCCCTACCCTTTTTCTTGTGTTTTTCAAATGGTTTTCAACGTTTTTAGGGGGGGAATACAAGCTAAAGTACAAGGAATCTTGTACTTAAACGTATTTTCAGTTCAAATGTTTTATTTCATGTATGATTCTAATAATGAAAATTGTGATAACTAATGGTTCGAATTGCAGGTTAAATAGTTAGACTAAAGCCAGATTTCTTTAAAAAGTGTTTTGATCTATATTACTTTTTGTAGAAGAAATCATACTAATCATAACTAAGATTAATAGAACGAATGTGAATACGAATACGAACTAGAATACGAATACGAATACGAATGTAACTAATAGTATAGTACGAATACGAATACGAATGTAACCAATAGTATAGTATGAATACGAATACGAATACGAATATGAATGTAACCAATAGCATAGTACGAATACGAATACGAATATAACTATTAGGGTAGTACGAATACGAATGCGAATACGAATATGTCTAATAGGATAGAACGAATATGAATACGAATAGAAATAGGACTACGAATGCGAAATAACGCCTTTGGATGACACCAAGACTTCGAATATACAGTTAGTGTACGCCTTGAATGTCACCAGAGTTTCGAATTTAATACGAAAGTAGGCCTCTGGACCTCTACTGAGTTTCGAATACATCCGCCTTAGAATGTCGCCAGAGATATGAAAATACAACTAATGTACTCTTTTGGAAATCATCAGAATAATTGAACATACTGTAATGTACGTTTCTGGTGAATCCAAATATTCGAAAATACAACTAAGTTAGTAGATGATAGACATTCAAATGTAGAATAACTAAGAGTTTAGAATACTTAACTAATACTACGAGTATGGTAATCATTAGTACTTCGAAATTAAACTTAAGAACCAACCTCAACACATAGGAAAATATGGGATTTTCCTGAAGTAATATAACAACTAGTAACGAAACTAGAAACGAATAAAGTAACAAACGAATAACTAAAATATTAGGAAAATATGGGATTTTCCTGGAATGACATAACAAACCGTTTTCGAATTTGTAACAAAAGATAACTAAATTGTTTTCATAAGAAAATATGGGATTTTCTTGAACAACAACTTTTTCGGAAAGCAAAGGAAACTCGTTCTTTTCAAAACTAAACCTCTTATGAACTCACCAGCTTTATGCTGATTTTCAAACCGCTTGTATTCTCAGGTCAGCGTTAGACAGGTACACCGCCACCTTTTGGAGAAGACGGAGCGTTCCGAAGACTCGTCTTTACTTTTATTCATATGATATATGTATAACACTTGTATAACTTTTCTTTCAAAAAGATGTAAACAATATTATGTAATGTAATGTTTTGTGTTTACTGTTTTACTATGTGCATTGGATTTGATACTCAGCGCGGAGTCAACCCCGGAAATGTTTCCGCCTTTGGTTTTCGGGGTGTGACATCACCAATCACGTGTGATACAATTCATCGAGTGATCCAAGTGAGCGTGGGTTAATCAAATGCTCAAATCATATTCATAAGCACTCATGAACGTTGTAGCAAACATTTGCTTATGTCTAATACTCTTTAGACAATCCACACACCAATTCACGACAATCTTCATTCATACCTACTTCCAACATAAGAATGACTGTGGCCCATTCGAATAATTTGACTGTTCTTAACCAATTAAATTATCCAGGAAGTGAAAACATGCAAAGTGAAACACAAGAATAATACTAATCCCATATGGCCTCAAACGTTTGAGTATAAATAAAACACCTTTTATTTATCACCATATCGATTACTCATTATTTGTTGTTTCGGTTAATCAACTTCTTACTTGAATTATCACACTTGTCCCATGCTCTTAGCATGCACACAATGTTTACATATGGTTCTTACTTTGTGAAATAGATCAAATTGAACACATTTCCAATCATTCTCATTTCACAACTCCTAATCCTTTTTCATAAGTGAAAGAATATCGAATTCCTGCCACTTATGGAATATGTTAGATTCTAACATTTTATGCAATGATCCTTTCGTAATGTCACTGCACCAAAGTCACAAAGACTATTGCCAATGAAATTACAAAGTCCTCTATCGGAGATTGTTACAAGACAATTCCTTAGATATGATGTCGCTCACTCAAAGTACATTCCTTTGAACATCCTTTTGCATAAAAGTTTCTAATCTAGACATACACTACTAGAAAAAAGGCCTTTTACGACGCTCATTGCGCGTCGTAAAACGCTCAGACGACGCGCAAATGCGTGTCAAGGAAGGCCCTGTCATAAAGAGAGACGACGCGCTTTTGCGCGTCGTCTATAGACGACACGCATTTACGACGCGCATTTATAACGCGCATTTACGACGCGCGGTTACGACACGCAATGCGTATCAAGGAAGGCCCTATCATAAAGGAAGACGATACGCATTCGCGTGTCGTAACCTTACGACGCGCGTGTTAATGACACGCAATGCGTATCAAGAAAGCCTCTGTCAAGAAAGGCCATGTCATAAATGAAGATGACACACATGTTTGCGTATCATAATTTTAAATGTTAAAAAAAAAATATTTTTTATAGATTTACTAATTTTCAAATTAAATTTGCATTTAATGCCTCACAATATAAAATAAAATATCATATACAAAAAATATAATCCATTTCATAAAATTTAATGTCTTACAATTATATTTCTTACAATATATAAATTTACATGTAAAAACATCTCTACAGTCTACATGTTTCATGCTTGATTTCCATCTTTTATCGTTTTTAAAAACAAAAGTTCTAACAAGAAACCTTCTTTTAGTAATGCAAGTGATGCTCTTGATAAGCTGATATTCTTAAGTGTAACGGATCCCTCATTACTTGGAGACGATGGTGAGCTTGAAATCCAAATTAAACCTGATCCAGAAAAAGGGACAATCACAATATCATAAGCTTACTTACTTTTCATGTTTTGGGAAAACAAAATACCTGATTAGGACCCTTAAATATTGAGTCATCAACTGCAATTGAAGGTTTCTTGATGAAAGCCCTAATTTTCTTAAAGAGGAAGAGGCGACTAATCCGTAAATGGAAGCCTTTGGATTAGCTAGTCATCCAATTTCTCTGAAAAATAGAACACCACACTATTATTAATATTATATATTTTAGGTGCCAATACAAGTGAAAAAATTCTTGGCACATAGTGATGGGATGAAGGTTATTGAATTTGCAAAGGTTTCATTCGAGGGTTGTTTTTCACACAGCTCGATGGAGGGACAAGCTTACTCAATTCCGATCAAAGAAGAACCGGGCATGAAAGGTAGTGAATTCCTCTTTATTTATTTTGCAAACATATAATTAAAAAAAAAAACATTTGAGTAAATTTCAATATAACAAAAATAAAATAGAGGCCCTTTGTGCATTATGTTCTATACCAACAAAAATAAATGATATTTATCATTTCATTCTAATTCTATACAAAATCATCAATTGCATATATTTTTATATGAAAATAATTATAAATAAACTATTAGTAAGTAAAAAGTAGGAATTTACCATATTATATTGGAAAAGCATGAAAGTCACAGTTCATTAATGCACCAGGTTCATTAGCAGGAAGTTGGGTTAATCCAAGATTAGATTCCACATTATTTGCTTATTTGCTCCATTTTTCTGGTCTTTAGCATCATCATAACTTGTCAAAGCATATAAATCTGCATAAATTTTAATAAGTTAATAAAACATATGAGATATCCCGTAATAATTTAGCATGTGATAGAAAATTCATACCTGCAGCCAAAGCTTATTGTCAAGGATTTCAAATTTAACGAATTATAGAGTCTAAGATTGATAAAACCAAAGAGATTCTGCATATTAAAACAAAATATATGTAAGTATGAACGGACATGATTCCCGATCACACCAACCTGAGATATACCATTCACAAGCAATCTTATGAGATGAAAAGAAAAAAAAGTGAATTTAAAAACTAGAACTAACTGTTTCATAGTGTATTGCAGCATTAGAATAAGAGTAGGCAAAGCATTACTACAGACATGGCAAGGTTCCAATGTTAGAAAACTTTGTCCAAACAATCCCCAAAACACAGTTTTTATCAATCATTCAACCTGAGTTTTGTTTTCATCATTTTTGAAAGCTAAGGTCCTACAGCAGCTCTCTGCACCTTCAAGTAATTCAACAAGAGGAGGGATTCCACCTTTAACCTTTAACATAAGAATAAGAATGTGATGTCAAACAATTCCAAAAATACCCAAAACTGTAACAGAAAAAGGGTAGAAAAGAACTGACCTAACAAGGACGGGTCTTGATGCTGCTATTCTCATTTGTCATTGCATCTGCTGCTCTCCTTATAACACCATTTGCTGCATCCCTGTGTCGCTTAAAGAGAGCAACAAGATGAGGCAGGGCTCCAGCATTGACAATGAGTTGTTGGTGTGTACACAACAATAAAAATTTGTTATGTCTGGTGGATGAGATCATATGGTTACCAAGGGTAAAGTCGTACATTCTCCTAATACCACTCCAAACGACACCCCAACCCACATGATCTCTTCCTTGTTTCCATTTCCCTCCTACCAACTACCATTTGAACCCATCCTTCTTCTTTCATATAGCCCCTCATCGACATCATTAAATCGCCGCTCGATCCATGTGCTTATAAGATAGTACTCCGATTTGCTTCTTACAAAATAAATGTTTATGGAAGGAAAAATAGAAAAGAACTGTAAGATTAAAAAAATATACAGACAGGTTGTAAAACAATAAGTCAGCAGTCCGGATACCTGTGTGTTTTTTGATGAATTAAGCTCTAAAAATGCCAACTTATGTTCAAGATAGCAACAGCTAATATGATTGTAGTCCTACCGATTCCAAGAGCACCCTGAAATCTTAAAATCATCAATAATATAATATATAAATATTAGGATTGTTAGACCAAATACATTTGTTCGAACAACTTAAAATCAATTATTAAACATCAATCCTCTATAATATCGGATTTATCAGTCAACTATAGAACTTGAAGCTTAAAATCAACTAAAGAAAAACA
The DNA here is from genome assembly GCF_002870075.4 of Lactuca sativa. Classification (NCBI taxonomy): domain Eukaryota; kingdom Viridiplantae; phylum Streptophyta; class Magnoliopsida; order Asterales; family Asteraceae; genus Lactuca; species Lactuca sativa. The sequence goes on along the minus strand of NC_056631.2, from coordinate 227,603,373 downwards.
ATATTAATAAATTTTTTTAATAGGAAACCAGACACACACTTGTTTAACAAAAAAAGTAAGAGAACTTCTTAATAAACTTAAGAGCCTCCACCTTAACATATTCAGCTCTTCTCAAATTCAAGATACTTCTTAAATAAAAACTGCAAAATCCAACAAATATATATAAATCATAACCGTATAAGTAAAAAAATAGAATCAACAACAACAACTAACTCACCTTCATCTTCTTAACTGGAAGATCTAAACATATAGTTCTTAAATAAAAATTGCACTTCCCTTTGAAATATTTTTACCACTACATCCTCTGGTGGGGACCCGTATTCATTTTCTAAGTTAAAGTATGCAACCCAAACATTCTGCTCCTCTGACTCTTCTCTTATATTAATTGTCTTCAAAGCCCTAAACAACAACCAAAAACTATAAATTTATATATTTTTTGTAATCAACTATGAAGAATTTTTATTTTTATATATCTTTCAGCCATTGATCGAGCCTTTTCAACTTCATTCAAGGAGAGAAAAATGCCATATATTTTATCCAGATAAAGCTGCTATTTGGAGAGGTTCTTATCAGCTTCTCATAATCATCAGCTGTTCTTGGAACATCTTTCTGCAATAGTCTTTCCTCTGCAGCCCGAATTTCTCATTCCCTGTTTACAAAAAAGTTGAAATTTACGATTTTGCCCTTGGAGAAAGGATGGATTATTAAATATTAACCTAGGTGAATACCTTTCATCTGTTTCTTTCTTTTTTGTTCGTTTACTTTTGTTTTCATTCTTTTTTGTTCGTTTACTTCAATTCTCTTTGACAGAGGCTCCAATGAAACCACCCTGTTTGAAAACAAAAACACATCATTACATTAGAGATTAGAAGTGAGGATCGTGGAATGAGGAGGAAATCGCCATTGAAACCTGCATAGTTTTTCAGTTAGGGTTTTACACAGGAGAAGATGAGAAGATCCAAAATTGAAATCAAAGCTATGAATAGAGGAGAAATTAAAGAAATAGAAGAACGAAAACATTAGGAAGAGAGAATAACCAAACCATATCTTAGTCAGGCTAGGGTGTGGAAATTCAAGCAGTCTTCGACGAAGTCACATGAGCCCGAGGTCGCCGGAGGAAAATACCCCTAAGGTCGTTGGAGGAGAAGTGAGAAAAGATGTTGACTGAGACGTGAGGCGAGATCATCGATTGATTGTTGCAGAGGCCAGAGAGCACCAAGTGTTTTCATTCTTGAAAAAAAAAGCCCTAGTCCCTGCGATTTTGTGGAATTTAGTAGTACTATCCTTGCTTCTCTTCTTCTTTGCTTCTTAAATCATAATAACAATCTCCATGAAATTGCATTGGGTTTTAGGTTAGAGAGAGAGAGAGAAGAACGATTGAAAGAAGGTAGAGGAGAGCATGGCGGGGTTTTTAATTTTTTCAGAATTTCATTTCCCCCTTTCCCCCACTATTAAAGGATGGAACGCGCGTTCCATTAATAAATATAAAGCGACATCCGTAGACGACGCGCATTTTATTATAGGTGCCCTCCGTGTTTTTTTTTAGACACTAATTTAAGGGCGCGCAATAATGCGTGTCTTCTATCCTTAAATTTTTTGAAGAGATGACATTTTTCTAATGTCACTCTCCTTTGCGTAACATAGATCAATGAGCGTCGTATATTGCGCGTCGTAAAAGGCCTTTTTTCTTGTAGTGATAGATTTTCAATATCCAACTCCCAATATGGAAATGTTTCCATATTTTCCATATGACAACTTATTCTTAATAGAATCTTTTCTATTCATAATAATGTCGATATGGTCCATCCAATTGTTGGATTAGTGTCTAAGTTTATAACTATTTTGGTATGTACTTGACCCGATGGTGCATGGTCCTTTTGGGTTGCCTTCACCAAAGCAACTTGATAGGATGAATTATGGAGAGAAAAGATTAAATATGATTTATTAATATATTATGAGAATAATATATTAAAGGAGAAATCATATTGTTTAATTAATATTAGTCAATAATGAATTGATAATTGATTTTGTGGCTAAAAGAGATTAATTAAACTTAAGGGACTGGAATTGTAATTATAAGATAATTGCAATTTGGGCCATCGATTGCCTTATATTAAGGAGTGGACGAATTCTATGGGGAAGCCCATAAGGAAATCGTCCGAGGCCTTAAGGAAAGGGATCCATGGGTTGCTTAGGGCTTAAGCATCCAAATTAGGGTTTCCTTGTTAGATAACCCTAATAGCCTCACTATATATAGACCCCTTAAGGACCAAAAACGTGGCTAAGACTCCTCTAGGGTTTGTAGATGTTTTTGGGCAGCCTCCATCCTCTCTCCTCTTCATCCTCTTGCTTATGGTGTTTGTGAACCATTAGAGGAGTGACATTTGTGACTCTAAGCTTTCTAAAGTCAATACAAGGAGATTTGGGATTGTTATTGCTACATAACAATCAAGGTAACATCTTAAACCTATTATCATGTTAGTATGATTACTTTAATGCTATAATTAGGGTTTATAGTCTTGGATAACTTGCATGTACAATAGAGAAACCTAGATCCAAGCATTAGGGTTTGTATGAGCACATAGGATGTTCTTAGGACCAAAACCCAACAGTGGTATCAGAGCCTAGACTGGTTTCTATTGTATTGATGCATTATATGTTTGAAAAATTCGATTTTTTGGATTCTGGAGACTGGACATGCTGAGTCCATAGCTGAACTCGCCGAGTCCATGCTGACTCGACGAGTCCATGCTTGACTCGATGAGTCAACTCGTCAGATGGAGCAAACTCCGGGATTTCTTGCTGTTTTTGCTTAAGGATAGTTGCCTTATCATATTAGATCAATATAAATCCAATCTTATCATATATTTGACTATATTCTTGATTTATTGAAGATATTTATCAATTAATAAAATATTTGTTTCTTATGTGATAATTGATTAATTATTTTGATTAAATTGGTAAATTGTTTTGCAAGAAATCATTAAATAAATCAGATATGGATAATTATATGATTAAATGTTAATTTAGATTATTTGTTATTTCATCCTTGTGTTATGAAATGTTTCATATTTTCCCCTTTAGGTTTTATAGTTTAAATTTGACCTCAAAAGTTTTGTTGTTTTGAAATTTAAATAGTTGAAACCCTAATGTTTTGAAAAAGGTTTCAAAACTTGCCCTCAAGTTTCGGAATTTAAATTTTGATTAATTGTTTAATTTTGATGTATATTTAAATTCTAAACCCTAATGTTTTGAAATGTTTCAAAACTTGCCCTCAATTTTTGGAATTTAAAAGTTGATTAAAAGTTTAATTAGGAATGTTAAATTCTAAAACCCTACTAATGTTTTGAAAAAGTTCAAATCACTCCCTTATGGTTTTATTAATTAATTAAGGTGTATAATTAAAAGAGGTTTAATAAATCAATAAAAGTTTAGGTTAACAATTTAATTGAATTAAAAGTATGATTGTAAAATTAGACCACGTAGTATTTTAAAAGTTGTAAAATACACCCTATACTATATATAACATTAAGAGTCTAACATTATATATATATATATATATATATATATATATATATATATATATATATATATATATATATATGTATGAGTAAAAGTCAGTCTTACCGTTAGTAGGCCTTATTCACGAAGCTAGTCTATAAGGGGTGTTTAAGGAAATTGCATATTAAATGGCAATTGAATTGGTATCCACTCTTACCCACCGCACTCTTGACTAGTGGATGGTCGTTAGCCGAATGGGTAGGATAGGACAAAACCTTCCAATATAAGTATAATGAATTACAAAAGTAACTAAATGTTTTACAAATTCCCAATCTTAGTTACTTAGGCAAAAGTGAATTGATGTAATTCCATGAAATTACACTTTGTGCCCTTGCGAAGATGTTAGTGGAGCGTGTGTGGTTTACCGGCACACTAAATGGTTCTAAGCAAAGGTAGAAAAGGGTGACTCAATGTTTGTCATAGTTCGGTGGAGCGTGTGTGGTTTACCGGCACATCGAATAGGTGACTGTAACATGTGAGGGCACCATGTAGTTTGCATGGATATTCACACCCGCTTTGTGATCCTCGGCATCCCAGTCACAAACAAGAGGGGCATATCGAGATTTAAACATGCCATTGAAATGTTCAATGAATCTTATAGGATCTAGGAGTTTTCATAGATTTAAAACTTAAATTTCTTTTTCGTTTTTCATGGTGGAAATTAGTGAATCGTCATTCACTTACCTTCAAATGTTCTGCAATTTGGGTTACGACATCCCTCTCACGAGTTGTAGAATATTGTGTTGGATCCTAGCCTTAGTATCTCATTTGGGTTATTTACTGAGGACTCAATCAATCAACTAACTTGAATTCGTTTTCTCCCGTTTTGTAGATGTCAAAGTTTGACAACTATGGTCTTCTCAAATCCCGTGGAACAAGCATTCCACATGAAGATGGTATTCCATGATTCGATCGAGGAACAAGAGATCCTACTTCACTTCCTCCTCCTCCTCCTCCAGTTATTCTCCCTAACCCACAAGTTCAAAGGCTTGAAAAGTTCAAGATCACTCAAGCCCTTTTGGCAAGTAAACATAAAGAAGGAAAGCCGGTGTGTGCACACATCCTAGGGATGAGAAAATGGCTATTTATTGGGTTCTTCAGTCACTTCCTAACTTATATAGTGAGTTCGTAAGAGTGTACTATATGATGAACCGCGAAGTGACCCTTATAGATCTCACCTATATGCTTATTGTTGTTGAATCAGCAATGGTTTGGCGCAATAGAAAAGCAAAGTTGATTGGTGAATCTGCCTTCAAGACCTCTATGGATATAGACAATGACAACGAAAGACATGCTATGATCGAAAAGTTTGATCATAACAGAAAGGCAATGTCTGAAGTAGTTCCATCTCATGTTCCAAAAGAGTCAATTTGCTTTTATTGCCAACAGAAAGGGCATTGGAGACGAAGCTGGCCCATTTACCTAAGAGATGTAAGAGATGGGAGAGTCGAAACGTAGGGCTCTAATATAGGTAAAATCCATTAACTAACTCTTTTAAGCTTCTATTCTAGATTCTTAATACATAATGTGATAAGATTACAATTGATGTTTTGTAGGATCGAAGAAAAGAAAGGAAGCTTAAGGGAAGAAGTGAGCAGAATCTAACTGTGAAAGAATGGATTTCGATCGCATTTCTAGAAGATTAGATTCTTGAGCTACTACTTAGAGTTAGAATTAGATTGCTAAGAAAGATGTATTAGCATAGCTTTTCAATGAATTGCATTGTAAGGACAAATTTTTCCGCAATAAAATAAATTTTGATTTTAAATTTTATTTATTTATCCTTGCAATGGCCTGCATGAAAAATTGATGTTAAAATGTTTCTATTATTAACAATAATGGATTTGGTTCTTATTATGTTATTTATGGAAAGTCGAGAGTTTACCAAATAGGGAGAGTTTCTCATCGCCCAAGTTTCAATTGGAAAGAAACTTGGAATCATGCAACTTGGTTGCACGATGAATGAGAAATTTCATATTTGGAAATTAGACTAATTCATTGAGAAAGTGTCAAGTGAAGGACTTGGAGATCGAATACACAAAGTTGCGTGTTGATCAAGTCCACCATAAGAGTAACAAAGATATTCGTCATGATTTACTAAAGGTTTAGTAAATATGATTATACTTATAAGATTAAGTGTAATTATGAATTGATTGAAAAAGTTTAAATCAATAGCAAAACAAATAAGAAGAATCAAGTAGGCAGAAAGATAAGAGTTTCTCCATTCTAAGAAGAAGGGAGAGTACCTTTTATGCTTTATGATAGGTCTTAATGATTTAGAACCATATCTCAATTGATTCCCTAAGTGAGTCTTAGCACAATTGTATGTCTAAGAAGAGGAATCAAGAATTGAAGAAATGGTTAAATCAAAAGGTCAATCGTACTTTGTTCCAATAACAAGTCTTAGAGTTAAGATTGTGACAATGAGTGACAAGTATTAAAAGGTTTATAACATTCATCAAATGTGGAAAGTTGTGATGTCTTGGATTAGACAAAGATCAACTAGGACAAATTTATGAAGTGTTTTGATAGAAGCTACACTAACTCTTGAATATTTGTTTGTCAAGAAATGGTTATTGACAAGAGAATCTTATATGTCAAGGAGTCAGTGGGAGTCTTAATGATCTTGAAAGGTTTCAAGAACAAATCAAATAAACCTTATCAATCATCACTAGCACACGAGTTGAGGTTTAAACCTATCGTGTTGACGTTATTTTTTGTGCTGTTCCAGTTGAGTTAATTATGTATGTGAGTTCTATGAGTTCTCATTTTGAACGCATAAAAGGCAAGGCGCCTTAATCAATGAAAGGTACATTGATAGGAAAGGGTGAGCTGCTTAACTACTTGGAAGACGTGGTAGGCAACTGTGCTACCATAAGGCAAGAAATCGAGATTAAGAAAGTTCGATCCATATGAGTTTGAATTTTTCGTAAACTTTGGTTTTGACAAATTCACATGGATAGGAACAAATACACCGTTTAAATCTAAGTGTCATAAGATTTCCTCCTTCATGAAAATGATTGTGAGGAAATACTTTCACTATGAAAGATTTTAAGAAGGTAGTGATTGTAAAATTGCATTCTCGAATTCGATTATGGTTACGGTATCCCTTTCCATGATTTGAATTGTGAGGTTTGGCAATTAGTCTTAATTGTTTAGACACACATATGAACTATCTAAGGCAAAGGTGTATAAGTTTAAGAGGTCTTGATAAAAGATTATCAAAGCATTAAGTATTACAAACATGGACTTAAGAAATTCAATAGGTATTGTCTTTCTGGAAGTTAAGATGTTTATGAATACATGTCGAAGCTAGTGGGAGCATAAGTGTTATGTTTTATAATAATCATCATGATAGTGGGAGCATAAATGTTATGATTGTATGATTATTAAGGCACGTATTGCAAGTTGGCAATATTAATTATAGAAAACAAGAGTTAAACCTTGCAAAGTCGTAAGGGTTGTAAAGTTGTTTTGCTATAATTAAGGGAGAGAATATTATGCTTCATTTCAAATCTAAAGGCTTAGGTTGAGAAATATTAATAAATTTAGTCAAAGGTACATAGTGTGTTCGAAAAATTTCAATTATGATTACGACATTCCTTTTCACAATTCGATTTTTGAGAACATAGCAAATAAAACATTATGCATCGTGCCTCATACGCTGCGGGTATAGGATCGATTGCAAATGCTTTAATATTTGACCATTCTAAAATTTTCGAAATGTCTAGCGCATTTAGAGGAAAAAGCGACTAGAATCGGTTTTGACTAAAGTAATTAAACAACTATCAAAGGACAATCCAAAGTTCGACGAGGATTGGTTGTTTGTGAGTAGTTGGAAGCATGGTATTGAATGGAACATATCAACATTGTTGTGAATAGAAAAAATTCTATTAAGAATGAGCTATCATATGGAAAATATGGAAATGTTTCCATATTGGATGGACCATATTGACATTATTATGAATAGATAAGATTCTATTAAGAATAAGTTGTCATATGGAAAATATGGAAATGTATCCATATTAGAAATTGAATATTGAAAAATCAATGACTAGATTAGAAACTTTTATGCAAAAGGATGTTCAAAAGAATGTTCTTTGAGTGAGAGACATCATATCTAAGGAATTGTATTGTAACAATCTCCAATAGAGGATTTTGTAATATCATTGACAATAGTGTTTGTGAATTTGGTGCAGTGACATTACGAAAGGATCATTGCATAAAATGTTAGAATCTAGCATATTCTATAAGTAGCAAGAATTTGATATTCTTTCACTTATGGAAAAAGGATTTGGAGTTGTGAAATAAGAATGATTGGAAATGTGCTCAATTTGGTCTATTTCACAAAGTAAGAACCATAGGTAAACATTGTGTGCATGCTAGGAGCATGGGACAAGTGTAATAATTCAAGTAAGAAGTTGATTACCCGAAACGACAAATAATGAGTAATCGATATGGTGATAAATAAAAGGTGTTTTATTTATGCTCAAAGGGTTGAGGTCATATGGGATTAGTATTATTCTTGTGTTTCACTTGGCATGTTTTGACTTCCAGAATAATTGAGTTTATTAAGAATAATCGAAGTATTCGAACGGGCCACAGTCGTTCATATGTTGGAAGTAGGTATGAATGAAGACTGTCGTGAATTGGTGTGTGGATTGTCTAAAAGAGTATTAGACATAAGAAAATGTTTGCTGCAACGTTCATGAGTGCTTATGAATATGATTTGGGCATTGGATCAAACCCACACTCACTTGGATCACTCCATGGATTGTATCACGAGTGATTGGTGAGACGATAACATCTTATATTCTTGAAACCGAGATGTGTGAGTTGTATCTTGCAAATCGGTTGCGCATTGATAATATGTAAACACACTAATAACTTGGTGTTATAAAACATATTGTTGTGTGTGATTCGGTAAGTGAGTGCAAGCAAGCATTGTATCAAAGTTTATCCGTTCCTTTTATCCAAAGTAGGATAAAAGCGATATCTTTGGGCCCCTCGATGATTTAGTGATGACAAACGTAAATGCTCGGCCGGGCTAGGGCTAATTTGATTTGTTCAATTAATCAGTTGTCATAAATCGGAATTCGAGAAATAGTACAAAGAGAATGATTAGAAATCATGTCTCATACGATATCTAGAATGGAGGAATATATGATCCCTTATCTAAAGGACATGCGTATCTGATAGGATCAGAGTTGACAGCGGCTTTGGAAAGCTACGACTGCAGATCAGGATCAGAAGTCATACACATAATAGTTATTAGACTTATCGAAGTGGGAGACTGTTGGATTAGTGTCTAAGTCCATAACTATTTTGGTATGTACTTGACCCGATGGTGCATGGTCCTTTTGGGTTGCCTTCACCAAAGCAACTTGAGAGGATGAGTTATGGAGAGAAAGGATTAAATATGATTTAATAATATATTATGAGAATAATATATTAAAGGAGAAATCATATTGTTTAATTAATATTAGTCAATAATTAATTAGTAATTAGTTTTGTGACTAAAAGACATTAATTAAACTTAAGGGACTGGAATTGTAATTATAAGATAATTGCAATTTGGGCCATGGATTGCCTTATATTAAGGAGTGGACGAATTCTATGGGGAAGCCCATAAGGAAATCGTCCAAGTCCTTAAGGAAAGGGATCCATGGGTTGCTTAGGGCTTAAGCATCCAAATTAGGGTTTCCTTGTTAGATAACCCTAATAGCCTCACTAAATATAGACCCCTTAAGGACCAAAAACGTGGCTAAGACTCTTTTAGGGTTTGTAGACGTTTTTGGGCAGCCTCCATCCTCTCTCATCTTCATCCTCTTGCTTATGGTGTTTGTGAACCATTAGAGGAGTGACATTTGTGACTCTAAGCTTTCTAAAGTCAATACAAGGAGATTTGGGATTGTTATTTCTACATAACAATCAAGGTAACATCTTAAACCTATTCTCATGTTAATATGATTACTTGAATGCTAGAATTAGGGTTTATAGTCTTGGATAACTTGCATGTACAATAGAGAAACCTAGATCCAAGCATTAGGGTTTGTATGAGCACATAGGATGTTCCTAGGACCAAAACCCAACACCAATATGGAAACATTTCCATATTTTCCAATACTATACTTCCAACTACTCACAAGCGACCAATCCTCGGCGAACTTTGGATTGTCCTTTGATAGTTGTTTAATTATCTTAGTCAAAACCGATTCTTGTCCTTTTCCCTCTAAACGCGCTAGACATTTGGAAAATTTTAGAATGGTCAAATATTATAGCGTTTGCAATCAATCCTATACCCGAAGCGTATGGGACACAATGCATAATGTCTTACACGAAGATTCGATACGTTATCAATCTTCTGCCATAATATTTTATGTGCTACGTTCTCAAAATTCGAACTATGAAGAGGAATGCCGTAATCATAATCGAAATCGGAGAACACACTATGTTTCCTTGACTAAATTTATTAACATTTCACAACCTAAACCTTTAAATTTGAAATGAAGCATAATATTCTCTCCCTTATTTATAGCAAAACAACTTTACAACCATTGCGACTTTGCAAAGTATAACTCTTGTTTTCTATAATTAATATTGCTAACTTGCAATACTATCCATAATAATCATGCAATCGTAACTTTTATGCTCCACTATCATGATGATTATTATAAACATAACACTTATGCTCCTACTAGCTTTGACATGTATTCAAAAACTAGCTTAACTTCTAGAAAAAACAATACTTATTGAATTTCATAAGTTCATGTTTCTAATACTTAGTGCTTTGATAATCTTTTATCAAGGCCTCTTGAACTTATACACCTTTGTCTTAGATAGCTCATATGTGTGTCTAAACAATTTAGACTAATTTCCAAACCTCACAATTCAAATTATGGAGAGGGATACCGTAACCATAATTGAATTCGAGAATACAATTTCATAATTACTATCTTCTTAAAATCTTTCTTAGTGAAAGTATTTCCTCACAGTCATTTTCATGAAGGAGGGAATCTTAGGACACTTGGATTTTAATGGTGTACGTGTTCCTATCCATGTGACTTTGTCAAAACCAAAGTTTACGACAAATTCAAACTCATATGGACCGAACTTTCTTAATCTTGATTTCTTGCCTTATGGTAGCACAGCTGCCCACCGTGTCTTCCAAGTAGTTAAGCAACTCACCTTTTCCTATCAATGTACTTTTCATTGATCAAGGTCCTTGCCTTTTATACATTCAAATGAGAACTCATAGGACTCACATGCATAATTAACTCAATTGGAACAACACAGAAACAAAATAATGACAACACGATAGGTTGTAAACCTCAACTCGTGTGCTAGTGATGATCGATGAGGTTTATTTGATTTGTTCTTGAAACCTTTCAAGACCATTAAGACTCCCACTGACTCCTTGACATATAAGATTCTCTTGTCAATAAACATTTCTTGACAAACGAATATTCAAGAGTTAGTGTAGTTTTTATCAAAACACTTCATAAATTGGTCCTAGTTGGTCTTTGTCTTATCCAAGACATCACAACTTTCCACATTTGTTGAATGTTATAAACCTTCTCAATACTTGTCACTCATTGTCACAATCTTAACTCTAAGACTTGTTTTTGGAATGAAGTATGATTGACTTCTTGATTTAACCATTTCTTCGATTCTTGATTCCTCTTCTTAGACATACAATTGTACTAAGACTCACTTAGAAGATCAATTGAGATATAGTTCTTAATCATTAAGACCTATCATAAAGCATAAAAGCTACTCTCCCTTCTTCTTAGAATGGAGAAACTTTTATCTTTCTGCCTACTTGACTCTTCTTATTCGTTTTGCTATTGATTTAAACCTTTTTAATCAATTAACAATTACACTTAATCTTATAAGTGTAATCATATTTACTAAACCTTTAGTAAACCATGATTAATTTCTTTGTTACTCTTATGGTGGACTTTGATCAACACACAACTTTGTGTACTTGATCTCCTAGTCCTTCACTTGACACTTTGTCAATGAATTAGTCTAATTTCCAAATATGAAATTTCTCATTCATCGTGCAACCAAGTTGCATGATTTCATGTTTCTGTCCAATTGAAACTTAGGCGATGAGAAACTCTCCCTATTTGGTAAATTCTCGACTTTTCCATAAACATCATAGTTAAGAATCAAATCCATTATTGCTAATAATAGAAACTTTTTATCATCAATTTTTCATACACGCCATTGTAAGGATAAATAAATAATATAAAATCAAAATTTATTTTATTGCGGAAAATTTGTCCTTACAATGCAATTCATTGAAAAACTATGCTAATACATCTTTCTTAGCAATCTAATTCTAACTCTAAGTAGCAGCTCAAGAATCTAATCTTCAAGTAATGCGATTGAAATCCATTCCTTCACGGTTAGATTCGGCTCACTTCTTCCCTTAAACTTCCTTTCTTTTCTTCGATCCTACAAAACATCAATTGTAATCTTATCACATTATGTATTAAGAATCTAGAATAGAAGCTTAAAAGAGTTAGTCAATGGATTTTACCTAAAGCAGAGTCATACGTTTTGACTCTCCCATTTCTTAGATCTCTTAGGTAAATAGGACAGCTTCGTCTCCAATGCCCCTTCTCTTGACAATTAAATCAAATTGACTCTTTTGGAACAGGACATGGAACTACTTTAGAAATTGCCTTTCTCTTATGATCAAACTTATCGATCATAGCATGTCTTTCGTTGCCATTGTCTATATCCATAGAGGTATTGAAGGCAGATTCACCAATCAACTTTGCTTTTCTATTGCGCCAAACCATTGCAAGGATAAATAAATAAAATTTAAAATCAAAATTTATTTTATTGCGGAAAAATTTGTCCTTACAATGCAATTCATTGAAAAGCTATGCTAATACATCTTTCTTAGCAATCTAATTCTAACTCTAAGTAGTAGCTCAAGAATCTAATCTTCTAGAAATGCGATCGAAATCCATTCTTTCACAGTTAGATTCTGCTCACTTCTTCCCTTAAGCTTCCTTTCTTTTCTTCGATCCTACAAAACATCAATTGTAATCTTATCACATTATGTATTAAGAATCTAGAATAGAAGCTTAAAAGAGTTAGTTAATGGATTTTACCTATATTAGAGCCCTACGTTTCGACTCTCCCATCTCTTACATCTCTTAGGTAAATGGGCCAGCTTCGTCTCCAATGCCCTTTCTGTTGGCAATAAAAGCAAGTTGACTCTTTTGGAACATGAGATGGAACTACTTCAGACATTGCCTTTCTGTTATGATCAAACTTTTCGATCATAGCATGTCTTTCGTTGTCATTGTCTATATCCATAGAGGTCTTGAAGGCAGATTCACCAATCAACTTTGCTTTTCTATTGCGCCAAACCATTGCTGATTCAGCAGCAATAAGCATATAGGTGAGATCTATAAGGGTCACGTCACAGTTCATCATATAGTATTCTCTTACGAACTCACTATATGAGTTAAGAAGTGACTGAAGAACCCAATCAACAACCATCTCCTCACAGACAACAGATCCCAACATTCTTAGCCTATCTATGTGTGACTTCATCCCAAGGACGTGTGCACACACCGACTTTCCTTCTTTATGTTTACTTGCCAAAAGGGATTGAGTGAGCTTGAACTTTTCAAGTCTTCGAACTTGTGGGTTAGGGAGAATAATAGGAGGAGGTGGAGGAAGTGAAGCATGATCTCTTGTTCCTCAATCGAATCGTGGGATATCATCTTCATGTGGAATGCTTGTTCCACGGGATTTAGGAAGACCATAGTTGTCATACTTTGACATCTACAAAACGGGAGAAAACGAATTCAAGTTAGTTGATTGATCGAGTCCTTAGTAAATCACCCAAATGAGATACTAAGGCTAGGACCCAACAAAATACGCTACAACCTAGAAAAGGGATGCCGTAATCTAGTTGCAAAACATTTGAAGGTAAGTGAATGACAATTCACTAATTTCCACCATGAAAAACGAAAAAGAAATTTAAGTTTTAAATCTATGAAAACTCCTAGATCCTATGAGATTCATTGAACATTTCAATGGCATGTTTAAATCTTGATATGCCCCTCTTGTTTGTGATTGGGATGCCGAGGATCACAAAGCGGGTGTGAATAACCATGCAAACTACATGGTGCCCTCACATGTTACAGTCACCTATTCGATGTGCTGGTAAACCACACACGCTCCACCGAACTATGACAAACATTGAGTCACCCTTTGCTACCTTTGCTTAGAACCATTTAGTGTGCCGGTAAACCACACACGCTCCACTAACGTCTTCGCAAGGGCATAAAGTGTAATTTCATGGAATTGCATCAATTCACTTTTGCCTAAAATAACTAAGCTTGGGAATTTTATGAAAGCATTTAGTTACTTTTGTACTTCATTATACTTATAATGCAAGGTTTTTTCCCTATCCTACCCGTTCGGCTAACGACCCTCCAATAGTCAAGAGTGCGGTGGGTAAGAGTGGATACCCATTCAATCGCCATTTTATAGGCAATTTCCTTAAACGCCCCTTGTAGACCAGCTTCGTGAATGAGGCCTACTAACGGTAAGACTTGACACTTTACTCATACATATATAATATTAGACTTTTAATGATATATATAGTATAGGGTGTATTTTACACTTTTAAAATACTAGGGGGTCTAATTTAATAATTATACACTTTAATTAATTAATAAAACCATAAGGGTGTGATTTGAACTTTTCAAAACAATACCAGGGTTTTAGAATTTAATAATCCTAATTAAACTGTTAATCAACTTTTAAATTCCAAAACTTGAGGACAAGTTTTGAAACATTTCAAAACATTATGGTTTAGAATTTAAATATACATCAAAACTAAACTATTAATCAAAATTTAAATTCCAAAACTTGAGGGCAAGTTTTGAAACCTTTTTCAAAACATTAGGGTTTCAACTATTTAAATTTCAAAACAACAAAACTTTTGAGTTCAAATTTAAACTATAAAACCAAAAGGGGAAAATATGAAACTTTTCATAACACAAGGATCAAATAACAAATAATCTTAATTAACATTTAATCACATAATTATCCATATTTGATTTATTTAATGATTTCTTGCAAAACAATTTACCAATTTAATCAAAATAATTAATCAATTATCACATAAGGAAAAAAATATTTTATTAATTGATAAATATCTTCAATTAGATCAAGAATATAGTCATATATATATATATATATATATATATATATATATATATATATATATATATATATATATATATATATATATATATATATATATATATCATAAAATCATATTTATATTGATCTAATCTGATAAAGGCAAGTATCTCAAGGATAAACAACAAGAAATCCCGAAAATAGCTCCATCTGACGCTCGAACTCGCCGAGTACCCCCATGGACTCGCCGAGTAGGGGCAACTCGCCGAGTCCACAGTGGGACTCGCCGAGTCCATCATGCAGAACCACAAAAATTGAATTTTTCCAACATACAAGGCATCAATACAATAGAAACCAATCTAGTCTCTGATACCACTGATGGATTTCGGCCATAAGAACATCCTATGTGCTCATACAAACCCTAATTCTTGGATCTAGGTTTCTCTATTGTATATGCAAGTTATCCAAGACTATAAACCCTAATTCTAGCATACAAGTAATCATATTAACATAAGAATGGGTTTAAGTTATTACCTTGATTGTTATGTAGCAATAACAATCCCAATTCCTCCTTCTATTGACTTTAGAAAGCTTAGAGTCACAAATGTCACTCCTCTAATGGTTCACAAACACCAAAAGCAAGAGGATGAAGAGGAGAGGTGAAGGAGGCTGCCCTAAAACGTGTGAAACCCTAGAAGAAGTCTTGGCCACGTTTTTGGGTCATAAGGGATGTATATATAGTTAGGCTATTAGGGTTATCTAACAAGGAAACCCTAATTTGGATGCTCAAGCCCTAAGAAACCCATGGATTTCTTTTCATAAGGCCTTGAACGATTTCTTATGGGCTTCCCCATAGAATTCGTCCACTCCTTAATATAACGCAATCCATGGCCCGGATTGCAATTATCTTATACTTTCAATTCCAGTCCCTTAAGTTTAATTAATCTCTTTTAGTCACAAAACTTATTACAAATTAATTATTGACTAATATTAATTAAACAATATGATTTCTTCTTTAATATATTATTCTCATAATATATTAATAAATCATATTTAATCCTTTCTCTCCATAATTCATCCTATCAAGTTGCTTTGGTGAAGGCAAACCAAAAGGACCAAGCACCATCGGGTCAAGTACATACCAAAATAGTTATGGACTTAGACACTAATCCAACAAGAAGGTCATTTGAGTTTGAGCATGGAATGAACTCGCCGAGTCCATGAGCAGACACGACAAGTCGGACCGGGTTGTCCTGTGACTCACACAGTTGGTGACTCACTGAGTTGGGAGAGTGACTTAGTGAGTCAGAGGGGATTTAGGGGACTTGAGTTCACGTCTGAACTCGCCGAGTCAGTGCTTGACTCGACGACTTGGGTCAAAGGTTGGCCATTGACCAACGTTGACCAGATTTGACTTGTGTTGACTTAAGGGCATAAGTCAAACTAAGTCAGGGAGGTATTAATTATAGATGTATTTATGCTACAGGAGGAAGCTAGGTCCGAAGATTGAGCGCAAGTGATTATCCGACATCTTCGAGGTGAGTCTTCTCACTATGCCTTACCCGATGGGGGTAATTATGTGATGAATATGTGATGTATGTTGTATATGTAATATGTTATGATATGAGTATGATGATGTGGACCGGAAGGTCAGGATGATATGAACCGGAAGGTCAACAAAGTATGGACTAGAAGGTCAACAGTGTTATGGGATGGAAATCCCCTGAGACACTTGGATCGGAAGATCCCATAGGGTTATGGCCTGGAAAGGCGTATGTGCTGTATGTGGTATTTTGGGGAACTCACTAAGCATTTATGCTTAATGTTTGCGTGTTATGTGTTTCAGGTACCAGTGATGATTGCAGGAAGGCGCCGGCATGATCAGTACATACTTGCAGTGAAGATGTTTTGAGATTCTGGGGATTGTGAGTTGTACTTATGTTCTGTGAAAAACAATTGATACACGTTTTTGAGAATATGTGATTGGAGTATTTTTATTAATTTAAAATGAAAAATTGTTTTGAAATTTCACGGTGTTACACTCCAACTTTTAGATCTGAAACAAATTGATGTTTAGATGGATAAAGTTTCCAACTTTATCCATAACAAGGTCACAAAATGTAACATCCTGAGATTTTGCAGGTATTTCTGAATCCGCTCTTCTATTATTATTTTGTGATTTGTAGTCCTTGGGGTTAGAAGAGTCGACCCATGAGAAGCCTAAGGGCTAAAGTTGCAACTTTGGGAACAAGGTGTTGCATCAAGGAGTTGGAGAAGGAGGACAAGCTTGTAGATCTGAAATTTCTTTCTGCCCTAGAAGCTCCAGAAGATAAAAAGCTTCAAACTTTATGCTTGTATGATATAGATCTTGCCATGTTAGCTTTATGGAACCATTTCTTGTCCCAAAGTCCTGAAGTTGGTGCATGATATGAGTTGGACGAGATAAGTTATCCTTTCAGATCCTTAAAGAGGTCCTAAGTGATAAAAATGATGTCCCAATAGCTAAATGTGTCTCATGCAAGGAAGTAGGAGGGTCTTAATGGGTTAAGAGGATTTTTTAAGAACTTTCTGGATGTCCAAAGTCTTAAAGTTTGAGACTTTATGGTTCCAAGACATATTTGGTTATGGATCTGGAATTTGGGCTTAAGTGCTTAAGCCATTAAGCACTTATTAGGGTTTTGGAAAAACCTTGTGTACGCCCAGCATACTGAGTCCACCACCCCGATGGTGGTCAAAGCAAAACAAAAGTACGCCCAACGTACCAGAGGAGTATGCCCCGCATATGCTCTCTGTTGGGCTTTTAACGAATTGGGCTTCAGGATTGGGTCGCTTTTGGACTCATTGGACTTGGGCCTAGCTGGGCTTTCTGAATAATGGTATTCTGGGCCTGTTTTGGATTTGGATGTGAAAATAAGGCCCAATTAGGGAGTTGGGCCCAATTTGGAAAATTGGGCCAATGATGGGCCTTGTATATGTGAACTTGTGGATCATGGATTTGGTAATTGGGCCTTGGCCTAAATTAGAGAAAAGGAAAAATGGACTAGGATTATATGTGGGACTCTTGCTCAAGATTGATATTCCCAATTATTGACTTATTATTCGTTATTTTGGAATAATTCGGGATTCTTGGTGAGACAGTGAGTTGGGAATTTGATTCTTCTGTTCAGATCGACATTGCAAGGTGAGTTTACTCACTATGCTCAAGGGTCTAAGGCACCAAGGCGGGCCCTTTTTGATTGTTATTATGGTATGTTATGCTAGTATGAGCTGTTAAATTAGTATCCTGGTAGATAGGATGGTATTATGTTGCTATGATTTGTAGATCAGTATCCTGATAAATAGGTTGATGTTATGCTAGTATGATCAGTTAGATCGATTTGTTTGTCTATGGACTGTGATATGATTATCTGATATATGTGCACATGTTGATTGGAGGTTGAGGCTCCTCTACTTTATGCGAGAGCCAACTGACATGGGCATTCCAACACGATGGTTGTGGGCCGTGAGTATTCCATCCCGAGGATGATTGGACTCGTAGTATGAGGGCATTCCAACCCAATGGTTGTGGGCCTGGGGTATTCCATCCCGAGGATGACTTGACCTATAGTATTATTGGCATTCCAACTGTTGGGTTTTAGCCATAAGAACTTTCCTATGTGCGCATGCAAAACCCTAATGCTTGGATCTAGGCTTTCTAATAAACATGCATTGAATCCAAGACTTCTAATTTTCTAATTAGGTTAAACAAGAACATTGAAACAGATCTAGAATCATACCTTTGAGTTCCTTGTTGATCTTGAGGTCTTGGAGCTTCTAGAGTCACAAGTGTCACTCCTCTAATGGCTTACAAACACCAAAAGCAATAAGAATGATTTAGGAGAGAGGAGAGGGAAGGAATTCGACCAGAGGTTCCTTGCTTTAGGTCAAGTGTCGAATTCCATCAGCCATGGGGTCTATTTATACTTGTAGACTCCTTAAGGATTACAGATAAGTCCCTATCAGATAATCTTCTCTTAAGGCTATCCAAATCCATTCCTTAGATAAGTATATGGACGATTTAAGCTTTCCTAAAGCTCTTAGAATCCGTCCAAACCATATCCAAATGGATTTACAGTTCAAAGCTTAACTATCAAACAATTGACAGTTTATACCCCTTTATTTAATTAATCTATTTAAGTCACCAAATTAATTCTAATTAATTCTATGACTTATATTAATCAAATAACAATATATATTATTCATTATATTATTCACATAATATATTAATAATATTTACTCTCTCTTAATAAATCATCCTATCAAGTTGCTATGGTGAAGGCAACCCAAAAGGACCATGCACAACCGGATATAGTTACAGCCTTAGACACTATTCCAACAGTCTCCCACTTGGATAAGTCTAGTAACTATACAAGTACAATTCGGTTTGCAATCATAGCTCTCAAAGACGCTGTCAACTCTGATCTAATCAATCTTGTCCTTTAGATAAGGGAACGTACAGTCCTCTGTTAGATATCATGCTGACAATCCTATGGAATGGTTAGTCAAGCATTTAGGTTTCTCGATCTCTGATTTATTCGACATAGAACTTAATCGAACACATCAATTCAGTTCTGACCGGGCCCGGCACATAAGTCAAATCAAATCATCGAGCGGCCGAGATATCGCTTTTACCTTCTTAGATAAAAGTTACAGATAAACTTCGACTTATATGCATTTACTTATTCATTTACCAACTATACACAACAATACGTTTTGTAACACCAAGTTACTGATGCGTTTTCGTATTATCAATGTACAATCAATTAACAAATAATAAACCATATATCTAGGTTTTAAGACTATATGATATTATCGTCTTGCGATCACCTTTTATATCTTATTCCATAAGGTGATTCCAGCAAGCGTGGGTTTATTCCAATGCTCAAAACTAGTTCATAAGCACTCATGAACGTTGCAGCAATCCTTTGCTATGTCTAACGTCATTTAGACATTCTACACACCAATTCACGACAATCTTCTTTCATATCTACTTCCAACATATGAACGATTGTGGACCATTTGAATAATTCGATTATTCCTAATAACCTCAATTATTCTGGAAGTCAAAACATGCAAAGTGAAACAATAGCTAAACAATTAACATAAGATAGTAACATTACTCATAAATAAAACTCCTTTATTTAATCATCAAATGTTAACTACATTTATCTATTACATGTTTCTAATACTATCTAATCTATGCTAATATCATCCTTCAGCCCAATACTCCTAGCATGCTGCAAGTGCTTAACCCTACTCAGTCCCTTCGTAAGCGGATCTGCTGGGTTATCTTCTGATGATATCCTCTTAACTACGAGTTGTCCTTCTTCTACACGATGTCTAATGAAGTGATACTTTCTGTCGATATGTCTTGATCTACCATGATCCCTCGGTTCCTTGGTTAAGGCAACCGCACCTTCGTTATCACAGAAAATCTCCATTGGCTCCTTTATGGCAGGTACGACTCCAAGATCACCGATGAAGTTCTTTAGCCATATTGCCTCCTTCGACGCTTCGCTCGCTGCAATGTACTCTGATTCGCACGTTGAATCAGCTACGGTTTCCTGCTTGGAACTTTTCCATGTCACTGCTCCTCCATTTAGGGTAAAGACCCAGCCCGACTGCGAACGGTAGTTGTCCCTGTCGGTTTGAAAACTGGCGTCACTATACCCTCGCACCTTCAAGTCATCACTCCCTCCGAGGACTAAGAACCATTCCTTTGTCCTCCGAAGGTACTTAAGGATATTCTTCACCGCAATCCAATGTGCTTTGCCAGGATTCCCTTGATATCTGCTAACCATGCTCAAGGCGAAGGCTACATCAGGGCGAGTACAAGTCATAGCGTACATGATTGAGCCAACTGCGGAAGCGTATGGTACTCGGCTCATTTCTGCTATCTCAGCTTCGGTACTCGGACTTTGAGTCTTACTCAATTTGGCATTACTTTGTATCGGTAGTTCTCCCTTCTTTGAGTTTTCCATACTAAAACGTTTTAGTACCTTCTCTAAGTAAGTATTCTGACTAAGTCCAATTAGTCTCTTACTTCTTTCTCTCACTATCCTTATTCCCAAAATGTAAGAAGCTTCTCCGAGGTCCTTCATAGCGAAGCACTTCCCGAGCCAGGACTTTACCTCCTGCAGAGTCGGGATGTCGTTTCCTATGAGTAATATGTCATCGACATATAGAACGAGGAAGCTTACTATACTCCCACTGGCTTTGACATACACACAAGATTCGTCTTCGCTTCGTACAAATCCAAACTCTTTGACTTTCTCATCGAAACAAAGATTCCATCTGCGAGACGCTTGCTTAAGTCCATAAATAGACTTCTCAAGCTTACACACTCTATTCGGATGCTTCGGATCCACAAACCCCTCGGGCTGAGCCATGTACACATCCTCAGCCAGCTTCCCATTAAGGAAAGCGGTCTTGACATCCATTTGCCAAATCTCATAATCATGAAATGCGGCAATAGCTAGCATCACTCTAATAGATTTAATCTTCGCAACTGGTGAGAAGGTCTCATCATAGTCAACTCCAGGAGTTTGAGTAAAGCCCTTCGCAACCAATCGTGCTTTATATGTGTGTACGTTTCCATCCACGTCGGTCTTCTTCTTGAAGATCCATTTGCACCCAACGGTCTTACGTCCGGGCACGTAATCAACCAAATTCCAAACTTGGTTATCATACATGGATTGGATCTCGCTATCCATTGCCTCTTTCCATTTTGCAGACTCCGGGCCTGCCATGGCTTCCTTATAGCTATTAGGTTCATCGAGGTTTACTAGTGTACCATCACTAATATACGTGTCCCCTTCGGTAGTAATATGAAAGCCATAAAACTGGGGTAGAACTCTAACTCTATCGGAACGTCTAAGAGGTAAGGATTCGTCAATTGGTTCAACCGGAGTTTCCTCCTCGGGTTGAGCGCCAGCGGTAGAGGTTCCTTCATCTATCGACTCTTGAATCTCTTCAAGCTCGATTTGCCTCCCACTGTCTCCTTGACTTATGAGTTCTCGCTCTCGGAAAAACCCTCTCCTCGCAACGAAGACAACATTGTCCTTCGGTCTATAGAAGAGATATCCAAAGGATGTCTGCGGGTAGCCGATGAAAATACATCGCTCACTTCGAGGTTCAAGCTTGTCATGAGTATCTCGTCTTACGAAAGCCTCGCAACCCCAAACCTTGATATGTGCCAACGAGGGAGCTTTCCCTGTCCACATCTCGTGAGGTGTTTTGGCAACCTTCTTAGTAGGGACTCGGTTAAGGATATGGGCGGCAGTCTCTAAGGCATACCCCCAAAAAGAGATTGGTAGTGAAGCACGACTCATCATAGAGCGAACCATATCCAATAAGGTTCGATTACGCCTTTCTGCCACACCATTCAACTGCGGTGTCCTAGGAGGCGTCAATTGCGAAACTATTCCACACTCCTTGAGATAATCGTGGAATTCAAGACTTAGGTACTCTCCTCCTCGATCAGATCGAAGCATCTTGATTTTCCTGCCCAATTGATTCTCCACTTCATTCTTGAACTCTTTGAACTTTTCAAAGGTGTCTGACTTTTGCTTGATTAAGTAGATATACCCATATCTACTATAGTCATCGGTAAAAGTCACATAGAAGCGGTTCCCATCCTTCGTGGTTGATCTAAATGGTCCACATACATCGGTATGTATTAGGTCCAATAGACCCTCGCCTCTTTCACATGTACTCGTGAAGGGCGACTTAGTCATCTTCCCAAGCAAACAAGATTCGCGTGTGTCATCTTCCCTAAGGTCGAATGACTCCAACACTCCATCCTTTTGGAGTTGGGCTATGCGTTTCTTGTTGACATGTCCAAGACGACAATGCCACAAGGATGCTTTATCCATACTAGTGGAAGAATCAATATTCAAAACATCATTTCCTAAGTCATCAACAATCATAACGGTTTCATATATTCCATTACATGGTATAGCTTCAAAGTAAAAGACACCATTTAGATAAGCCAAAATAGAACTATTCTCATTATTAAAAGAAAATCTAAATCCTTGTCTAAATAAACCATGAAATGAAATGATGTTTCTTGCCATTTCTGGCGAATAGAAACAATTGTTCAAATCTAAAACTAAACTATTCTTAAGTACTAAGGAATACACTCCAATCTTGGTCACAGGCGACGATCTTCTGTTCCCCATGATTAGATTGATCCTTCCTTGCTCCACATCCCTACTTCTTCTTAGTCCCTGCACATTAGAACAAATGTGATAACCACAACCGGTATCAAGAACCCAAGAAATAGCATGATTAGAATCGTTAGATTTGATCGTATATATACCTGCGAAAGATGGCTTGATCTTTCCTTCTTTGATTGCTTGCAGGTAATCCGGGCAGCTTCTCTTCCAATGTCCTATCTTGTGGCAGTGGTGGCACTCTGCCTCCTTCGGGTTAGAGCAGGGCTTTGCGGGATCAACTTTGGTCCCACTAGAAGAGGCACCATCTCGGGCTTTCACCTTGCGATAGTTCTTTGATGAAGCTTTCCTCTTCTTTCCCTTCCCTTGTCCAATAGCCAAGACAGGAGCAGCGGGCGGATTGGGAGTAGGTGCAACAGACTTGTCTTTAAAATTGCTCTCAGCAACCCTCAAGAGACCTTGGAGCTTGCTTAGGGTGACCTCTTCTTTGTTCATGTGGTAGGTCATCCTAAATTGGTTGTACATCGGAGGCAAAGAGTGAAGCACCATGTCGATCGCCAAATCCTCACCGAAGTCAACATTTAACTTGCGAAGGCGGTCGACATACCTTTGCATCTTTTGCAAGTGCACGGTAAGAGATTCTCCATGCCCCATCTTCGCGGAAATCATGTTAGTGAAAATCTCGTACCTCTCTTGTCTCGCGTTTTGGTGGTACCTCTCCAATAAGTCTTGGTGCATTTCGTACGAGTACATGTCCTCGTAGGACTTTTGGAATTCGGAGTTCATGGTGGCGATCATGATGCAATGTACCTTCGTTGCATCTCGCTCATGAGTTTCAAAGGCGGTGATTTCGGCGGGAGTAGCAATTTCGGGGTTGATTTTCTCGAGCTTCTCATCGAGGACATACTCTTTGTCCTCATAGCGAGCAATGGTGCGAATGTATCTTATCCATTCGCTAAAGTTCGTTCCATCGAAGGTGACCTTTTGGCAAAGGCTCATCAATGTGAAAGAACTAGCAGCAGCGTTGTTTGCGTTCGACATCTACAATTGGAAAAGGACAAAGATAGATTAGAATAAGAATCCCTAATAATCACCCAATAAGAAAATTAGGGCTAGGATCCAACAATAACATTTACATACTAGAAAAGGGATGCCGTAATCTAATATGCAAATAAATTGAAGGTAAGTGAATGACGATTCACTAATTCTCCATCACGAAACTTAAACTATTAGTCCTAAGTGTTTTTTTTTTTTTTTTTTTTTTTTTGAGAATTCCTAGGTTCGGATGAGATTCATTGAAACTATTCAATGGCATGTTTAAATCTCGATATGCCCCTCTTGTTTGTGACTGGGATGCCGAGGATCACAAAGCGGGTGTGAATTACCATGCAAATTCACATGGTGCCTTCATTGTAACAATCACCTATTCAATGTGCCGGTAAACCACACACGCTCCATTGAACTATGATAAACAACGAATCACCCTTTGCCACCTTCGCTTAGAACCAATTAGTGTGCCGGTAAACCACACACGCTCCACTAACATCTTAGCAAGGTGTAAAGTGTAATTTCATGGGATTGCATCAATTCACTTTTCCTAAAGTAACTAGGATTGGGAAATTTTAAAATATGTGTAGTTACTTGTATTTCTTATTATACTTTTAATGAGAGGATGAGGTTGCCCTATCCTACCCGTTCGGCTAACGACCCTCCACCAATCAAGCGGTGGGTGTGAGTGTACACCCGGTGTGAGTGTACACCCATTAAGCGCCATTTTATAGGCCGCAACCTTATACCCACCTTATAGATCGGCTTCGTGAATGAGGCCTACTAACGGTAAGACTAGCATTTAGTTATACATATATATATTATTCTAGTAATATCATATTAGTATAGGGTTGTATTTTAAAACCTTTTAAAATCTAGGGTTTGAAATTTAAGTTGTCTAAATTAAAACTTTTAATCACAAAAGTAAATTTCAAAACATGAGGATAGGTTTTAAACATTTAAAACATGGAGGATCAAATAACAAATAATTCCAATTAACAATTAATATCCTAATTATCTATATTTGATTTATTCAAGATTTCTTTTAAGATAATTACCAAAATAATTAAAATAATTAATTAATTATCATATAAGGAAATTAAATATTTAATTAGTTGATAATTACCCTTAACTAGATCAAGATAATAGTTATATTTATCAGAAAAACGAATTAATGTTGATCTAATTAGTTTATGGTAAGTTAAGATAAGATAAACACAAAGAAATCCCGAATCTGGCCATTCCTGACGCCTGGACTCGCCGAGTGCACAGATGGACTCGCCGAGTCAGGCCTACTCGCCGAGTCCACTTTGAGACTCGCCGAGTCCATGACTCAGAAACCAAAAATTCGAATTTTGCAGGTTTGTTTCAGTTAATCAAGCAACAATTTACAGAAAACCAAGCAAGGCTCTGATACCACTGTTGGGTTTTAGCCATAAGAACTTTCCTATGTGCGCATGCAAAACCCTAATGCTTGGATCTAGGCTTTCTAATAAACATGCATTGAATCCAAGACTTCTAATTTTCTAATTAGGTTAAACAAGAACATTGAAACAGATCTAGAATCATACCTTTGAGTTCCTTGTTGATCTTAAGGTCTTGGAGCTTCTAGAGTCACAAGTGTCACTCCTCTAATGGCTTACAAACACCAAAAGCAATAATAATGATTTAGGAGAGAGGAGAGGGAAGGAATTCGACTAGAGGTTCCTTGCTTTAGGTCAAGTGTCGAATTCCATCAGCCATGGGGTCTATTTATACTTGTAGACTCCTTAAGGATTACAGATAAGTCCCTATCAGATAATCTTCTCTTAAGGCTATCCAAATCCATTCCTTAGATAAGTATATGGACAATTTAAGCTTTCCTAAAGCTCTTAGAATCCGTCCAAACCATATCCAAATGGATTTACAGTTCAAAGCTTAACTATCAAACAATTGACAGTTTATACCCCTTTATTTAATTAATCTCTTTAAGTCACCAAATTAATTCTAATTAATTCTATGACTTATATTAATCAAATAACAATATATATTATTCGTTATATTATTCACATAATATATTAATAATATTTACTCTCTCTTAATAAATCATCCTATCAAGTTGCTATGGTGAAGGCAACCCAAAAGGACCATGCACAACCGGATATAGTTACAGCCTTAGACACTATTCCAACACCAACATGATGGTTGAGGGCCTGGGGTATTCAAGCACGATGGTTGATTGGACCAATAGTATGTTGTTTGTGTTATATGTATGTTGATGTGTGTATGGGTATTTTTAGGGGAGACTCACTAAGCGTAGGGTTACAGTTGTTGATTTTGTTTCAGGTACTTATGATGATCGCGGGAAGGCG
This sequence comes from Lactuca sativa, assembly GCF_002870075.4. Lineage (NCBI taxonomy): Eukaryota > Viridiplantae > Streptophyta > Magnoliopsida > Asterales > Asteraceae > Lactuca > Lactuca sativa. The sequence goes on along the minus strand of NC_056631.2, from coordinate 227,577,017 downwards.
AAGGCATGATCGTACACCTACTGTTGTTTATGATTTGATTCTGGGATATTTTGACACTAAACTGTTTTGGAAACAAGTTTTGTAATAATCAATGGTTTTGGAATATTTTTAAAAGTTTAAATTTGGCATGATTTTTATGGATGTTTCACAAAATTTCAAGATCTAAATTTATGCACTAAAATGACCAAAAAATCATAACATCCAAAACAAGTAAGATATACCAAATGAATCATCAAATTCAAACTTTATACCTCTAGAAGATAGATCAAGGTGAAGAAAGTCTAGATCTACAAGTTCCAATGCAACCAACACTTCTCCAAAAAGTTCCTTCTTCTTGATGGTGCACCATGCATACTCCAAAGCACTCAAAACACCTTCCTTTAGCATACAAAGCTCAACTACGGTTAGGGTTTCATGGAAGGGTTGTTGGAGGGGTGGAGGCTGAGAATGGAGTGAGTTTGGGGGATTTAAGGAGCTTAAATATCGCTCAATCCACAAAAATACGGTTTGGGCACTGATTGTGTATGCCTAGCGTACTCCTGATATGGCCAACATACTCAGGGTGCCTCAGTACGGCCAACGTACTCCCCTCTGTACACCCAGCGTACTCAGCATAACCCAAAACCGAAGAAACTTCAAATAGCCATAATTTCTTTATTCTAACTCCGATTTTGACGTTCTTTATATCCACGGAAAGGTAACGAGAAACTATACACTTCTATCAACTCATCCTTACCTTATAACTTTCCGAAAAAAAAATCCAAAAGTCATAAAAGCCCGAACTGAAACTTTACCGAAATTCCTCTTGGCGCCAAAACACAGACCGGACTCCCGGATCATCCATATTACATTAACCACAGCCAAATGGGTCTAAATCTCTTTTCCTTAAAGGCCCTAAGCCTGATGATACTCGGTCTTTGGGTCACCACCCTTACATAGGAAATGACTTGGAACAGGGCATTACAACACTCCCCCACTTAAATTAAATTTGGTCCTCGAAATCGCTCCTTACCACCCTCCTGAGAACCAATGCCCCGGATAATAGCTTCTGGTGTTGAAAAAATTACTGAACCCATAATTGTCGTTCCAAAATGCTACTTCTATAATTCCAAATCCCCATAACTTTTCGGACCTCCCCATAGGTAGAACCATTTTGAAACACAATCACAAGGGTCTCCTCCTACCATCAGAACTGAAAGATCCTTTTGAACCTAAACCTTGCAACTGATATCCCGACATACAGATTCCTAAGACTGTAACATGCTGAGATACAGATTTTTCACTTATACACTAAAGAATCCCGATGAGAATCTCAACCAAGAGCCAACTCGGTATATAACCCATAACCTGAGATCCAAGTATTTACACTTGCGTTTCACCCAAACTCTTCTGATTCATGGAAACCATTCCCTATATCGAGATATAAAATCCCCAAGCTACTGCTGAGACTGCCAGTCTCACACCTGGTCTAGCCACTAGGTTCCTGAGAGTCCAACATATAAGGCTATTCTATCATATGCACCACTCTAAGCCACTCCCTAGCCACATAATCATCCTACTAAAACCATAATACAATACCTTGACCTATCTAGTCTTTAATAGGTCTCACCTGCATTGCCATAATCATACGGGCCTTGACCATGGGTCTCAGCCAACGAGAGCTACATAGGACCAACTCGTCTCGGACCCCAATGGTAATATTCCCATAACAGAGATATGATCTCTGACCCCACTATCCGCCTTGCTCAAGGCACGATCTGATCCTCCTTTATACTCACGACAACCCCAACGATGGTCTACCTCAATCTAGTGAATGTTATGATCGTATCGTAGACTTACAACACTTCCATACTATCTGCCAATCCAGTGAATGCTATAGCCACCCCGCAGTGTTACGACACGTTTATCCCACCATGGTCCCCGCCCGTGGTCTTACCACACACAATTCCTTTCATAGATCATGATGTTATCAATGAAAAATATGATGAAATCATGGTCGTACATGGCCCGATAATAGGATAAGTGGTCTTATTCTTGATCCAATTCAAAGGCCATAACCCAAAAGAACCATGCACATAATTTAAACCAAGTGCCCCCAATGTTATCTTGTCTAGTCGTATACACCCCTCTCGATAATACATATAATGAATTACCCCAATGCACATCCATAGAGAACCCATAACATCGTCCATAAAGGAGAGAAATACCAAAGTTCTATCGAATGAAAAACCTCAATCACTAACAGAATATATCCCCATGAATGATCGGAACAGGACCCCATAATTTGGTTGAGACTGAACAGATTCCACCAATACGCAACCAACTCATGAAGACTTCCAAGGTGACCCTGAATTCTACCAAAATCTAAGCCAGTTATGAACCAAAATTCAATACCACCATCATTGAGGGTGAACATACCCAAAGACCAAAGGAACATAAAACACACTGAACTTGATAATAGGTTGACACATCTATTGAACTTCAACTTTCACAACTTGGAACTTTTGGAGAATCTTTGATGAATGATGAACAATACGACTAGAAATCGAGTATGCATTGAAATTAGATCAAATGATCTAAAACCCGCACCGACCTTATCGCACCTAATTCTGAAGTTGATTCCCTGATTGACCTTTTATCAAGCTAGACTATAATTAGAAATCCATGCAACGAGCTGAAAAATTCCCTCTGAAAACAATACTCATCTTGAGTGGTCCCAACGGCTCCTCATCTATTCTTTTGCACCCCCACAAGAACCCAATAGTTGCAACGAGCTCCTTGACTAACCACTTCCTGCTGAGGGACAACTCATGTGTCTCCTGAAGATATACATCCGATCTCCACCTACTATACACCCTTGCCTTAACCAAATCATGAACCGAGATCCTACATACTCGCACCGTAGATCCCTAGGAACCATTCTCTCAATACTACAAACTTAAACAGATCAATGATCCTCCAAGAAGAATACCCTGTTATCCCCCACTTAGGGTTCGAATTACCACCTAATGGTGTTGAAACCAAACCATAATTAAAATTGGCTTAACCAGTCCATATAAGGATCAAACAAATCCAAAGAGAATTCATGAATGTTAGCTGAAGATCTCTGGAATTTCCCCAATCATGTCCAATTTAACATTAAGGGTTCCTTGCAAGAGCTCAAGCCAACACCAAACTACGATCCAAAACATGCCCTCCTAGCTTGCAAACTTAACCAACAATCCAATACCTTACCTGCCTATATCCTAAGAACACGGACCCATGATCACATCACAAAGCATACATAACACATGTATCCACCCGCACACTCCTGCACTGGCATACTGTCGCCAAACACTACGACCAACAAACCACATGTTGGATTTACATACTAACTCTAAAAGTCGCAAGCCTACTCACTCCTTATCCAAACTAGGAGAACTGAAAGGGCCTCACCCCTGTCACAGATGGCGGCCTTCCAAACCATCAATTGATATGTGTATTTATATATATATATTTTTATACATTATATCATAATATTTTATCCTTTATTATTCTCTTTTAGAACTAAAAGTACTTATAATGCTTTGAATTATGATTTGTAGCTATGCGTTGCCGATAGAGCACAAAAGAAAAGACTGGATCGGAATTAGGGCTTAGAGGCTAAAAGAAAGAAAAAATGTTGGAAGAGTCAATTACGCCCCGCGTAATGGACATGTACGCTTAGCGTAATGGCAAAACAAGGGTTACGCCCAACATAATCTATAAGTACGCCCAATGTAACTGCTGCATCCAGATAACCTCTTCGCGTTAAGTTTCTATGTACGCCCAACGTAATCCGACTAACGCCCAGCATACGTAAGTCGGTTCCAAGGGCTATAAAAAGCGATTATCAGCTAACCAGAGGGGGGGGATTCGACTTCTAACCTAATTTAGTCGATAATTAACTTCTGTTAAGCCGTTTTGAGGGTCTAGAAGGCGGCCGGAAGGCCGTTAAGTTAACGGGAGCGGAGATTGGAAGGATTGGAGAGCGGATACATGTCGGTAATCATATGGGTTGTTAACGTGACCATGTTTAGCATTCCATTGTGATACTATTATGTGTTTAGTTTCTGATTTAGGTGTAAAAAACTTTTACTTTTTGTTTATGATTGAATGAAACCTTGATTATTGGACCAATTACTATATTGAATTGTTTGTTTATGTTTAATTTATCTTGCCAAGATTGTCAAAAGATCCTTATGTGTTAATGATAATTATTTTCTATTAATTGTCAAGTAAATTAAGTTGTATGAACATATGCTTGATTACTTGTGTCTTATGACTTTGATGACCATCAAGATTATAAGTCTAGAAATAGCGAATGAGAAACTAGGATTAACTTGGAAATAAGTAATTTAATGTGTGAGCCTGGTTTGATGACCATCAACCAGAGGTTAATTGAATGACCAATTTGATTAACTATTATTACAAGTCTTGCTCGATATGAACTAAACACTAGGAAGCATGTTAGTTTAATCAACTGATCACTGTTTGAATTGACTTGTTTGCTAAAGGATTAGTTATAATGAACGCGAATCTAATCATTTTAGGAATCGATGAACATGAATAAATGAATTTGTGTATGCAATTGTCTATGTTTTTAAGGTGTAATTTATCTAAACCAAAGTACCTGAAGAGATTTGCTTTCCTGTTAGTTTATCGAGATTTTTTAATTAATTGTTCGTTTAAGATTCAATAACCATTTCTTTATTCCTTTCGTGTGTCCTGTAACCTATAATCAAATATTTTAAATTAATTCACCACCGTTCCCTGTGATCGACACTCGACTTACCTAAGCTATACTGTAATCTGACTAGGTACACTGCCTATAAGTGCATAGTTTGTCTAAGTTTGTTAGGTTATAAATATTAAAATTAGTGGGTACTTCCGTGCACATCATCAATCAATAACTCACTTCCAGTTGCACTCTAGCCGATCATAACAATCGTTTCCTCCTTGAGTCCTACGACTCGAATTCACAACCTCAAGCAACCTTACCACAAGATTGATATATACGGAACTACTGCCATGAATCATGGTATCAAAACATGTTATCTCTCCGGACCAACCCTTAGAATCCCCGAAACTCTCCTTATTTCGAGTATGGATCATGTGCTTTTAGTTGTACGGTCCCATTACTACCTCCCACACCTATCCATACTTTCCTTAAGAATCATCTCATGTCCTCTCAGACCTAATCAAAAATATCCTCCCGATACCTGCTCAACAGCGAAACAACCACAACAAAATACTTCATAGGTTCTCCCAGGATTTCCCTACCTCCCCTATCATTAACTGCTAAAGGGTTCCAATCAATGTCATCCAACCACTTCATGAATACAATTACATGCAACAAAACTCAAATAATCCTTCGACTAAAGTACCCAACCCTACAACGGTTAGACTCTGTCACACCCCAAAACCAAGAACGGCGGAAACGTTCTGGGGAGGAGGACGTCATGTACAGTATTACAACAATGTAAATTAGTAAACAAGCAACAACATCATCCATTGCATTAATAATAGAATTATTATACAAGTGTGTTCTGTCAAATTTTGATAAACACTAAAGCATAAATCAAAATGAAAGATGAGTCTTCAACGAGCTCCATCTTCCCTAATCCTTGCATCGGTACCTATCTATAGATGACGTGAGGATACAAGTAATTTTGAAAGCGAGTATCAACGTTAAAGCTGGTGAGCTTATAAGTATTTTAGTGGCTTAATTTGTATGTAAGAATTTGTTTGTAAATGAACTGTAAGTATGGAAAAATGTAGATGAACTGTAAGTATAAAAATGTTTGTAAAACAGCTGTAAATGTTTGAAAAACCCTAGAAATCCCTATGATTCCTACTTTATATAAAGGTGTCTTCTACCAAGACTTAACTGTTCTCAATGTAGTCTTCTACCAAGACTTAACTGTTCTTAATGTTCGTTTCTTGTAAAAGTGTGTAATTTTCCCAAGTGTAACTTGATGGGTTTTAGCCATAAGAACTTTCCTATGTGCACATGCAAAACCCTAATGCTTGGATCTAGGCTTTCTAATTAAACATTCTTTGAATCCAAGACTTCTAACAACTAATTAGGTATAAGAACAATACAAAATCAGATCTAGAAGTTTACCTTTGAATCTCTTGTTTGATCTTGTTGTCTTGGAGCTCTAGAGTCACAATTGTCACTCCTCTAATGGCTTACAAACACCAACTAGCAAAGAGGATGATTTGAGAGAGAGGTTGGGAAGAAATCGGTCAGGGGTTCTTTTCCATTGAAGAGATACCGATTTCCCTTGCTCTAGGGGTCTATTTATACTTGTAGACTCCTAGGGTTTCACCTTTAAACCCTAGTTGGATAATCTTTCCTTAAAGCAATCCAAATCCTTACCTTAGATAAGCCTTGGACAATTTTGAGCTATCCCAAGCCCTAGAATCCGTCCAACCCTTATCCCTTAACGATTTATAGTCTAAAGTGTAACTATCAAACAATTGACAGTTTATACCCTCTTATTTAATTAATCTCTTTAAGTCATCAAATTAATACTAATTAATTTATGACTTATATTAATCAAATAACAATATTATTATTCCATATATTATTCTCATAATATATTAATAATATTTATTCTCTCATAATAAATCATCCTATCAAGTTGCTATGGTGAAGGCAACCCAAAAGAACCATGCACAATCGGGTCAAATACTTGCCTAATATAGTTGCAGCCTTAGACACTATTCCAACAGTCTCCCACTTGGATAAGTCTAGTAACTATATGCACAAGTACAATCCGATTCGCAATCGTAGCTCTCAAAGACGCTGTCAAACTCTGATCTAATCAATCTTGTCCTTTACATAAGGGATTGTACAGTCCTCTGTTAGATATCATGCTGACAATTCTATGGAATGATTAGCCAAGCATTTAGGTTTCTCGATCTCTGGTTTATTTGACATAGAACTTAATTGAACACATCAATTCAGTTCTGACCGGGCCCGACACTTAAGTCAAATCAAATCATCGAGCGACCGAGATATCGCTTTTACCTTCTTAGGATAAAAGTTACAGAAAAACTTCGACTTATATGCATTTACTTATTCATTAATCAACTATACACAACAATGCGTTTTATAACACCGAGTTACTGATGCATTTTCGCATTATCAATGTACAATCAATTAACAAATAACAAACCATATATCTAGGTTTTAAGACTATATGATATTATCGTCTTGCGATCACCCTTTTATATCATATTCCATAAGGTGATTCCAGCAAACACGGGTTTATTCCAATGCTCAAAACCAGTTCATAAGCACTCATGAACGTCGCAACAACCCTTTGCTATGTCTAATACCATTTAGACAATCTACACACCGATTCATTACAATCTTCATTCATATCTACTTCCAACATATGAACGATTGTGGACAATTTGAATAATTCTATTATTCTTAATAAACTCAATTATTCTGGAAGTCAAAACATGCAAAGTGAAACAATAGTTAAACAATTAACATAAGACAGTAACATTACTCATAAATAAAACTCCTTTATTTAATAATCAAATGTTAATTACATTTATCTATTACACGTTTCTAATACTATCTAATCTATGCTAATATCATCCTTCATCCCAATACTCCTAGCATGTTGCAAGTGCTTAACCCTACTCAGTCCCTTCGTAAGCGGATCTACTGGGTTATCTTCCGATGATATCCTCTTCACTACGAGTTGTCCTTCTTCTACACGATGTCTAATAAAGTGATATTTTATGTCGATATGTCTAGATCTACCATGATCCCTCGGTTCCTTGGTCAAGGCAACTGCTCTTTCATTATCACAGAAAATCTCCATGGGCTCCTTTATGGCAGGTACAACTCCGAGATCACCGATGTAGTTCTTCAGCCATATTGCCTCCTTCGACGCTTCGCTCGTTGCAATGTACTCTGATTCGCACATTGAATCAGCTACAGTTTCTTGCTTGGAACTTTTCCAAGTCACTGCTCCTCCATTTAGGGTAAAGACCCAGCCTAACTGCGAACGGTAGTTGTCCCTATCGGTCTGAAAGCTGGCGTCACTATACCCTCGCACCTTCAAGTCATCACTCCGTCCGAGGACTAAGAACCATTCCTTCGTCCTCCGAAGGTACTTAAGGATATTCTTCACTGCAATCCAATGGGCTCTGCCAGGATTCCCTTGATATCTGCTAACCATGCTCAAAGAAAAGGCTACATCACGACGAGTACAAGTCATAGCGTACATGATTGAGCCAACTACGGAAGCGTATGGTACTCGGCTCATTTCTACTATTTCAGCTTCGATACTCGGACATTTAGTCTTACTCAACTTGGCATTACTTTGTATCGGTAATTCTCCCTTCTTCGAGTTTTCCATACTAAAATGTTTTAGTACCTTCTCTAAGTAAGTGTTCTGACTAAGTCCTATTAGTCTCTTACTTCTTTCTCTCACTATCCTTATTCCCAAAAATATAGGAACCTCTCCGAGGTCCTTCATAGCGAAGCACTTCCCGAGCTAGGACTTAACTTCCTGCAGAGTCGGGATGTCGTTTCCTATGAGTAATATGTCATCGACATACAAAACGAGGAAGCTTACTATACTCCCACTGGCTTTGACATATACACACAATTCATCTTCGCTTCGTATAAATCCAAACTCTTTGACTTTCTCATCGAAGCAAAGATTTCATCTGCGAGATCCTTGCTTAAGTCCATAAATGGACTTCTCAAGCTTACACACTCTATTCGGATGCTTCGGATCCACAAACCCCTTTGGCTGAGCCATGTAAACATCCTCAGCCAACTTCCCATTAAGAAAAGCGGTCTTGACATCCATTTGCCAAATCTCATAATCATGAAATGCGGCAATCGCTATCATCACTCTAATAGATTTTATCTTCGCAACTGGTGAGAAGGTCTCGTCATAGTCAACTCCGGGAGTTTGAGTAAAGCCCTTCACGACCAATCGCGCTTTATATGTGTGTACGTTCCCATCCACGTCGGTCTTCTTCTTGAAGATCCATTTGCACCCAACCGTCTTACGTCCGGGCACATTATCAACCAAATTCCAAACATGGTTATCATACATGGATTAGATCTCGCTATCCATTGCCTCTTTCCATTTCGCAGACTCCGGGCCTGCCATGGCTTCCTTATAGCTATTAGGTTCATCAAGGTTTATTAGTGTACCATCACTAATATACGTGTCCCCTTCGGTAGTAATATGAAAAGTGGGGTTGAACTCTAACTCTTTCAGAATGTCTAAGAGGTAAGGACTCGTCAATTAGTTCAACCGGAGTTTCCTCCTCGGGTTGAGTGCCAGTGGTAGAGGTTCCTTCATCTATCGACTCTTAAATCTCTTCAAGCTCGATTTGCCTCCCACTGTCTCCTTGGCTTATGAGTTCTCGCTCTCGGAAGACCCCTCTCCTCGCAACAAAGACAACATTGTCCTTCGGTCTATAGAAGAGATATCCAAAGGATTTCTGCGGGTAGCGGATGAAAATACATCGCTCACTATGAGGTTCGAGCTTGTCGTGAGTATCTCGTCTTACGAAAGCCTCGCAACCCTAAACCTTGATATGTGCTAACGAGGGAGCTTTCCCTGTCCACATCTTGTGAGGTGTTTTGGCAACCTTCTTAGTAGGGACTCGGTTAAGAATATGGGCGGCAGTCTCTAAGGCATACCCCCAAAAAGAGATAGGTAGTGAAGCACGACTCATCATAGAGCGAACGATATCCAATAAGGTTCGATTACGCCTTTCTGTCACACCATTCAATTGTGGTGTCCTAGGTGGCGTCAATTGTGAAACTATTCCACACTCCTTGAGATAATCATGGAATTCAAGACTTAGGTACTCTCCTCCTCGATCGGATCGAAGCATCATGATTTTCCTGCCCAATTGATTCTCCACTTCATTCCTGAACTCTTTGAATTTTTCAAAAGTTTCTGACTTTTTCTTGATTAAATAGATATACCCATATCTACTATAGTCATCGGTAAAAGTCACGTAGAAGCGGTTCCCATCCTTCATGGTTGATCTAAACGGTCCACATACATCGGCATGTATTAGGTCCAATAGACCCTCAACCCATTCACAAGAGCCAGCGAAGGGTGACTTAGTCATCTTTCCTAGCAAATAAAGATTCACATGTGTCATCTTCCCTAAGCTCGAATGACTCCAACACTCCATCCTTTTGGAGTTGGGCTATGCGTTTCTTGTTTACATGTCCAAGACGACAATGCCACAAGGATGCTTTATCCATACTATTGGAAGAATCTATGTTCAAAACATCATTTCCTAAGTTATCAACAATCATAACAGTTTCATATATTCCATTACATGGTATAGCTTCAAAATAAAAGACACCATTTAGATAAGCTAAAATAGAACCATTCTCATTATTAAAAGAAAATCTAAAACCTTGTCTAAACAAACCATGAAATGAAATGATGTTTCTAGCCATTTCTGGCGAATAGCAACAATTGTTCAAATCTAAACTTAAACCATTCCTAAGCACTAAAGAACACACTCCAATCTTGGTCACAGGCGACAATCTTCTGTTCCCCATGATTAGATTTATTCTTCTAGCCTCCACATCCTTATTTCTTCTTAGTCCCTGCACATTAGAACAAATATGGTAACCACAACCGGTATCAAGAACCCAAGAAATAGCATGAGATGAATCGTTAGATTTAATTGTGTATATACCTGCGAAAGATGGCTTGATCTTTCCTTCCTTGATGGCTTGCAGGTACTCTGGGCAGCTTCTCTTCCAATGTCCTATCTTGTGGCAGTGGTGGCACTCTGCCTCCTTTGGGTTAGGGCAGGGTTTAGCAGGATCAACTTTGGTCCCTCTAGAAGAGGCACCATCTCGGGCTTTAACCTTACGATAGTTCTTAGACGAATCCTTCTTCTTCTTTCCCTTTCCTTGTCCAATAGCCAAGACAGGAGCAGCGGGTGGATTGGGAGTTGGTGCAACATACTTGTCCTTGAAGTTACTCTCAGCGACCCTCAAGAGACCTTGGAGTTTGCTTAGGGTGACCTCTTCTTTGTTCATGTGGTAGGTCATCCTAAATTGATTATAGCTTGGAGGCAAAGAGTGAAGCACCATGTCGATCGCCAAGTCTTCCCCAAAGTCAACATTCAACTTGCGAAGACGGTCGACATACCTTTGCATCTTTTGCAGGTGCACGGTAAGAGACTCTCCATGACCCATCTTAGCGGAAATCATGTTAGTGAAAATCTCATAACGCTCTTGTCTCGCGTTTTGGTGGTATCTCTCCAATAAGTCTTGATGCATTTTGTACGGGTACATGTCCTCATAGGACTTTTGGAATTCGGAGTTCCTGGTGGCTATGATGATGTAATGTACCTTCGTTGCATCGCGCTCATGAGTTTCAAAAGCGGTCATTTCAGCCAGAGTAGCGATTTCAGGGTTAATTTTCTCGAGCTTCTCATCGAGGACATACTCCTTATCCTTATAGCGAGCAATGGTGCGAATGTACCTTATCCATTCGCTAAAATTCGTCCCATCGAAAGTGACCTTTTGACAAAGGCTCATCAATGTGAAAGAACTAGCAGCAACGTTGTTTGCGTTCGACATCTACAAATAAAAAGGACAAAGGTAGATTAGAATATGAATCCCTAATTATCACCCAATAAGAAAAATTAGGGCTAGGATCCAACAACAATATTTACATATTAAAAAAGGGATGCCGTAATCCAACATGCAAATAATATGAAGGTAAGTGAACGACGATTCACTAATTCTCCACCATAAAAACATAACTTTAAGTCCTAAATGTATTGAGAACTCCTAGGTTCGGATGAGATTCATTGAAACTATTCAATGGCATGTTTAAATCTCGATATGCCCCTCTTGTTTGTGACTAGGATACCGAGGATGACAAAGCGGGTGTGAATTATCATGCAAATTCACATGGTGCCTTCATTGTAACGATCACCTATTCGATGTGCCGGTAAACCACACACGCTCCATCGAACTATGATAGACAATGAATCACCCTTTGCCACCTTTGCTTAGAACCAATTAGTGTGCCGATAAACCACACATGCTCCACTAACTTCTTAGCAAGAGTGCAAAGTGTAATTTCATGGGATTGCATCAATTCACTTTTACTAAAGTAACTAAGATTGGGAAATTTTAAAAACATGCAGTTACTTTGTATTTCATATTATACTTTTAATGAGAGGATGAGGCTGCCCTATCCTACCCGTTCGGCTTACGACCCTCCACCGATCAAGCAAGTGGTGGGTGTGAGTGTACACCCCTTAAGCACCATTTTATAGGCCGCAACCTTATACCCACCTTATAGATCGGCTTGGTGAATGAGGCCTACTAACGGTAAGACTAGCATTTTAGTTATACATATATATATATATATATATATATATATATATATATATATATATATATATATATATATATATATATATATATATATTAATCTTGTAATATTATATTAGTATAGGGTTGTATTTTAAACTTTTAAAAAAAATCTAGGGTTTGAAATTTAAATTGTCTAAATAAAAACTTTTAATCACAAAACATTAATTTCAAAACTTGAGGACAAGTTTTAAACATTTATAACATGGAGGATCAAATAACAAATAATTTTAATTAACAATTAATTCCATAATTATCGATATTTGATTTATTCAAGATTTCTTGCAAGATAATTACCAATTTAATCAAAATAATTAATTAATTATCATAAAAGGAAATTAAATATTTTATTAGTTGATAAATATCTTTAATTAGATCAAGATTATAGTCATATATATCAAAAATTCGGATTAGGGTTGATCTAATATGATTAAGGCAAGTTTCCATAAGATAATCATCAAAAAAACCCGAATCTGGCCTTTCCTGACGCTCGGACTCGCCGAGTACCCATTCTAGACTCGCCGAGTCAGGCCAACTCGCCGAGTCCACTATGGGACTCGCCGAGTCCATGACTCAGAAACACAAAAATCGAATTTTGCAAATAAGATTCAAACAAACAAGCAACAATTTAATAGAAACCAATCTAGGCTCTGATACCACTGATGGGTTTTAGCCATAAGAACTTTCCTATGTGTACATGCAAAACGCTAATGCTTGGATCTAGGCTTTCTAATTAAACATGCTTTGAATCCAAGACTTCTAACAACTAATTAGGTATAAGAACAATACAAAATCAGATCTAGAAGTTTACCTTTGAATCTCTTGTTTGATCTTGTTGTCTTGGAGCTCTAGAGTCACAATTATCACTCCTCTAATGGCTTACAAACAACAACTAGCAAAGAGGATGACTTGAGAGAGAGGTTGGGAAGAAATCGGCCAGGGGTTCTTTTCCTTTGAAGAGATACCGATTTCCCTTGCTCTAGGGGTCTATTTATACATGTAGACTCCTAGGGTTTCACCTTTAAACCCTAGTTGGATAATCTTTCCTTAAAGCAATCCAAATCCTTACCTTAGATAAGCCTTGGACGATTTTGAGCTATCCCAAGCCCTAGAATCCGTCAAACCCTTATCCCTTAACGATTTACAATCTAAAGTGTAACAATAAAAAAATTGACAGTTTATACCCTCTTATTTAATTAATCTCTTTAAGTCATCAAATTAATACTAATTATTTTATGACTTATATTAATCAAATAACAATATTATTATTCCATATATTATTCTCATAATATACTAATAATATTTATTCTATCATAATAAATCATCCTATCAAGTTGCTATGCTGAAGGCAACCCAAAAGGACCATTCACAATCGGGTCAAATACTTGCCTAATATAGTTGCAGCCTTAGACACTATTCCAACATAACTATCATTATCAAAATATAGTTTTTACATTAAATGTTTAAGTGAAATGATGACTAAATATATGAAAAGGGGAAATTAATGTAGTACTGTAATGTTGTATTATAGGAACTACTACTGTACTAACTACCTTAAACCGGATTTATATTAAGGTATTATGTGATTAATTGCACCATACTATTGACTGGTAACAACGACATACAAATGGTCGTAAAACGGAATGACGTTTGGCACCCGCAGACCTGTAGGTCCGGCTGTAGCTAGCAAAAAGGTGTAGGTAAGTCAATCCAGTATAGATCTATATGCAAACTCACGCTCTCCCTCCAAGAGAATTCTGGTTACAACTCGGGCCATGACATTTAAGGCATGCTCCGATACAGTGGATCACAATTGGTAACGTATTCGTGTATATGTAATGTAATGTTACTTGTTCTAGTATCGTTGTATATGTTCTCTTCCTAGTATAGTTGTATATGTTCTTCTCTAGTATAGTTGTATATGTTCTCATAGTAGTAAGTATTAACTCATGAATGAACTGACTCATAGTATGATATTGTATTCTAGTAATAGTTCTAGTATCTTCCTAAACCACCCTTATGGTAGTTTACTAGTAATCTAACTGGTAAGTATGAACATGGATGTATACCCTTGCTACCCAAGGGTATTGGATGAACTGGAAGGACCTTTATGACTATATATGTACACATGATATATAACTAATATTTAAACGACCTTCGGACGGTACCCGATATCCCACCAGACCACATCCAAATCGGGGAAATGGAAATAGGGTGGATAGCCTTCCTAAGTCCTTTGAACATTTCTTATATAATTATACATATATAGTCACGCAATTTATAATATAAAAGCATAAATAACTTATGTAAAACCTTTGAACATAATTATTATCTTAAGAAAAGATCGACTTGATGTTAATCTATAAAACGGTTTGAAGGTATGGGTTTGATAAAACAATTTAGTATAAGGAGACATTTGTTTGAATCACAATTGTAAATAAGTTTGAAATAAAACATATAAAGTAAAATGTACAGTGTAATAAGGAGTTTTAAAACATATAAAATGTTTATGAAAATCATTTGAAGGAAACTGTTTGGTAAAATGGCTAATGAGTAGTAAACCATTTAAATGCTGCTTATTAATCACATGTGATTGATATAATAAGTCGCATGATTCTACTTGTATCCCCCCATAAAAAATTTAAAAATAGTTAAAACATTGATTAAGGGGTATGAACTCACCTGCAGTAAGTGATTGGAATTGAACAGACTGTTATCGTAAGGAAGCATCGGACAAGTGCTTGGTGTCAAGTGAAGACTTTAGACACACACAATGATCCTAATTACATATGAAGACATATGTATATATATAATTAGTGATTAAAACACTAATTATACAAGTATAAGCATTTTAATGCGAGGAAAACAATTTTGGTCAAGTGTTAGGAGGCAAACGGGTTGCAAAAAAGGAGTGCAAAGCCTCTTATGGGAGTTTATGGTCAAATGACCATATGTTTTGGAGTTTATGGCCCAGGGGAGTAAACTCCTGGCCGTAAACTCTCAACAAGGTCTCTAAATGAAGCCTATCATTTATACAACTAGTTTGGTGAATTGATTCAAGGCTTAATCAAGTGTTTGGGTGACATTTGCCCCCTTTATAGGGGTTTACGGCCCTGGGACCATATCCCATGGAGATTACACCCGTAATCTCCTTTCGGGGAAGGTTTATGGTGCTTTGGCACCATTTATTGGCACCATTTATTGGAGTTCACGGCCCTGGAACATCTTGGGCTGTGAACACCCTTTTCTTGGTGTTTTAATGGTGTTTGCTAGCCCCAAACACACTAGGGTACATGTATAAATTCAAGCCTAAGACTTAGGAAGTGTTTGTGGCATCAAAAGACCCATATCTAGAGTTTTCGGCCCATGAACCATTTGGCCATGTGTTTGCGGCCGTGAACACCGATAGGTGTTGGTATTTTGATTGTTTTGGGTCCTACACACATCAAGGTAATGTGCTATGCTAGTCTCTTGGTTCAATGAAGGCATTTAGGGCATTTTGGCAACCTAAAATGGAGTTCACGGCCCAAGAACTTCCTTGGCCGTGAAATCACTTTCACCCTTGATTCTTAATTGTTTTGTGGACTAAACATTGTAATCAATGCTTCTAGTTTGAGTTCTAAGGCTTTGAGGGTCATTGGGACACTTTTGGCCCTTAAAATGGAGTTTACTCCCCAAGTGTTCTTAGGCGGTAAACTCCCAAATTTTGGGGTTTTGGTCCGATTTTGATGTTTCTAAACACAATCTAAGCTATATAATATAACTAGATCGAAGTACTCATAATTTGGGATTAAAACCCGAAGATCCGTGAGAGAGAATTTGGCTTTTCTCTAATTGGAAATGTAACTAATGAACCAATATGGTTCAGTTTTCTATATATAGTCCTGGGATTTTTGGCAGGAAATATTTTTATTCTCGGAATGAACTTTAATATATTAGAGTATTGAAATAACAGTGTTACACAAAACCCTAGTGCATCCACTCTCCTGATGTCTCCTTAAGTGTAATTTTTGAAAAACTGCCAAACTTATACCCGAAGTCTGAATTTTCACTGTAACTGTTCTACTTCTATTGGCTTCAAATGGTTTGTACAGAATGTAAATTTTGGGTTGTCACATCAACCCCCTGTTAAAGTGAATTTAGCCCTGAAACTAGAATTTAGATAAGGAAGTAGGTACGAATGATCGAGTCATGAGGAGGAAACTTCCTAATCGATTGGTTCTAGCGCACCTAAGCGAAATCAGGTTCTCGGTTGGTATCCCAACGAACCTTCACTAATGGGCGACGGCGTTGCTTCGTCCGCTTGACCTCTCGGTCGAGGGTCACTATGGTTGTAATACGAAGGCGAGGATCTCGACGAGTGGACTTACAAGAGTCCTAACGAAAAGGTATGGTTTTACGATCGAGACGCGAAGAGTAGAATGTACGTTACTGAGTTCGCGGAGTAGGTCTAGTGTACAGGACTGATTCTGGTAAGAATCTCAAAGGTTCTATCTATCTTGGATTTAGCTTTCCATGCTTTACGAAGCGTATTAAGCCATTCCCTGAGTGAGACTTCCTAAAGAACTTGGTCACTCACTTGGAATTCCAAAGGTTCCTTTTCTTGTTTAACTTCCCAGTCAAGGGCCACACCTTGATGGGTCAAGGTCGTAAAGGTTTCTGTAATTTGTGAGGGGTTCTGAACGAACTAAGACAGTAGGTCTGTAAGACCTAGAATTTGGCGAATGTCTGTCGGCGTCTCTGGTGTCGACAAATTCTCAATGGTTTTGACAAATTGTAACAGTACTCAAAATTTCCCACATCACTAACAATGTGTCATAGGAATTTAACTCTTCAATTTCAAAACTCGTGCGTAGAGAACTTCGCGAAAAGTTCCTCTGAAGGAAATGTATCCATGGGTTTCTTCTTACCTACTCACTTAGTTCATGAAAACCATGAGCGTATTGGTCCTATCCGAAGGGTATCACTACGGACTCGAAGTGTCCGCATCGAGTTCGGAAGATAGTCTTCCGGACATCATTCCCTAACACTCGAACTGGTGATATTCAGATCTCAGATCCATTCCTGGAAGTAATTCTTTCCTTACGCTTGCGCAACCATTTCATCTATGCAAGGCAGAGATAACGATTTCTAATGAAAAATCTTGACAGAGTAGCCGATAGCCGAGGTACATACGATGCGATCCGTCGATCTATGGAAGAATATAACCAGGGTTCTCTAGGGTGAGAAGCCTAGCCTTCTAATTCTATTTCTGTGTGGTTCGCTAAGTTGGTTCACATGACGATCCGATTACTCGTATACTTAGGCAGTTCTCCGTCATGAAGTTTATATTAGAATTCATAGATGGTTTCACAATCACAGTCTCGTGTATACGAGTCGTATATAATTAAGATTGAAAAGGTAGTCGACTAACTGATTCTTCTTTAAGCTCACATCCCGTCGTGGAAAAAGAAGTTAAAGTGGAATCATCAATTATAAACCTGTAGAACCTTGATTATATATCACTCTTATGCATACATTCCTCAGTGATATATCAATCGTATGAATCCTTGGATTGAACTTGACTTTCTGCACGAGTGCTACTTCGGGGGTTTCTTCGGAAAGAAAATAACTAAGAGGTACTCCTGGCATGAGTACTTCAGTGTTCTGATATGACAGCTTTGCTGGAAAAGCAATCTAGAAGAAAGAGATGTACGTAAGAAGCTGATTGTTTCTTGATGACGAAATGATTATCCCTATGATGCAGTCCTAGTACTGAGTGGAGATATGATCGAGAAGGTTTAACCTACATCCCTATGATGCAGTCCTAGCAATGAGTAGAAGTAAGTTCGTAGAATGGTCTCAAGACGTTTGTCGTTCAAGCCGAGGTATCGTGGGTTGGTGAATAACATGATTTAACCACTAAAAGAGACTTGGAAATGTCTCCGGAGCTGAATTACTATAGTCCAATGACTTGACTAAAGCATGTCTCAGATAGACTCAAATGAAAGAATGATAAGAGTACTTGAATAAAGAATGACACAGAAGTTAGCCGACTATCAAAATCTTTGATATTCATGACGTAAAAGTTTGGGAAAATGACCTTGTAAAGGTCATACATCATATCCAGAAAAGATAGTCCTTGACAGCATAAAGACCTAACCAAAAGTACTTACAGTACAAGGTAATTTCATAGAAAATGCCAGATCGGGAAAAGACAGAACACGATTACTTTCTAACAAGGGAAGTAAGGTAAAGAATCTACTACTGACGACGGTCATCCCTCAGGTGAACTCTCAGTTCAGCCAGTTGACGTTCCATGTCAAGTAGGTGTCTTTCGTACACCCTCTGACGTACTCGGAGCTCTATGACTTCGGCTCGCGATTTAGCCAGTGCTTGCAGTAGGGTTTCATGGTTTCTCTCTGATCTCTCGCGAGCATCTTCTAGACGAATGGTGTGGAGGGTATGCATTCTCGCATTGGCAACAACTTCGGTAATCCGATATAGGGCTGTCCTGCCTTGAATCTCATTTCGGGCCACTCTGCAGACCAAGATTGGCAAGATTCTGTCTGCTGAGCCCCCATTGCTCAGGTCGTAAAACCTTCGGTCGCCATTAAATGGCATGGGCTGATCTTGTCCTTGTCTCTATGTTTCCAAGCATGCCACCCACTCAGGCATCGGGCCATGAAAAGCTGGACGAGGGTTAGGAATTGGAACGGGAACTGCCTGGGGTAGGTTCTCAACCTCTGGTTCGAAATTAGCATCATCTGAAAGGTTTTCATCATGGTGATCATTCAAAGGGATAGGATGATCATTCTCTGGTTCTTCTCCAAACCAACCAGCTATGACCTCATTCGAAAGGTACTGGTTGCCGTGGGGATGGAGTCCAGCCATGTTATATAAGCGAGAATTGGGGTAAGAAAATAGTTATTAGACGAACTATCTAGATAATTAGTTAGAAAATCTTCATCAGTTACATCGCTATTTGTGAAGTGCATACCAGTTATATGTAATCGAAACAGGATAGGCCTTCGAATAAGTGACCTTAACTCCATATTCACACAGAATAGGGGTGAAGTAAAATTTTCACAGATTCTAATTCTATAACATCCTAATTACATATAGCCTTAGTGTATCCACTTAGCAACTATCAACTTAGAAATGAAGTTCCCGTTTTAGTTCTCAAGTATAACGTACTTATAGTAACACCAAATACTCCTATAGTATTTTAAGTTTAATGTTATGTTCTATTGTTCTCATTGTGGTAGGGTTGGTAAGATTTTAGCATTGTTGCAACCACACAATTAAAATTAGGCACATGCTAGTCAACCCTCGGATAATATAGGTGATCAGGCTATATCTTCCCAGTTTTGACCATATGTCTCTAAGCCCACTTGTGTTGCCCAACAATTGTAATTCTTTGTACTGTCCTAGTGACACTGATTTTAGTATGAATGCAGGCACGTATACTTTATTAAATATTTTATTATTTAAAGTATAAACTCTTAGTCATAGTACTTTTAATCCCTTATGTATTTATATTTAGTATATCTTTTATCGGTTGATATACTTAATTCACTATAAACAATGCTCTGATACCAATCTATTACACCCCAAAACCAAGAACGGCGGGAACGTTCTGGGGCGGAGGACGTCATGTACAGTATCACAACAACGTAAAGTAGTAAACAAGCAACAACATCATCCATTGCATTAATAATAGAATTATTATACAAGTGTGTTCTGTCAAATTTTGATAAACACTAAAGCATAAATCAAAATGAAAGATGAGTCTTCAACGAGCTCCATCTTCCCTAATCCTTGCATCGGTAGCTGTCTATAGATGACCTGAGGATACAAGTAATTTTGAAAGCGAGTATCAGCATTAAAGCTGGTAAGATCATAAGTATTTTAGTGGCTTAATTTGTATGTAAGAATTTTTTTGTAAATGAACTATAAGTTTGGAAAAATTTAGATGAACTGTAAGTATAAAAATGTTTGTAAAATAGCTGTAAACGTTTGAAAAACCCTAGAAATCCCTATGATTCCTACTTTATATAAAGGTGTCTTCTACCAAGACTTAACTTTTCTCAATGTAGTCTTCTACCAAGACTTAACTGTTCTAAATGTTCGTTTCTTGTAAAAGTGTGTAATTTTCCCAAGTGTAACTATTATTATCAAAATATAGTTTTTACATTAAATGTTTAAGTGAAATGATCACTAAATATATGAAAAGGGGAAATTAATGTAGTACTGTAGTGTTGTATTATAGGAACTACTGTTGTACTAACTACCTTAAACCGGATTTATATTAAGGTATTATGTGATTAATTGCAGCATACTATTGACTGGTAACAACGACATACGAATAGCCGTAAAATGGAATGACGTTTGGCACCCACAGACCTGCAGGTCCGGCTGTAGCTAGCAGCAAGTTGTAGGATAGTGAATCCAGTATAGATCTATACGCAAACTCACGCTCTCCCTCCAAGATAATTCTTGCTACAACTCGGGCTATGACATTTAAGGCATGCTCTGATACAGTGGATCACAATTGTTAACGTATTCATGTATATGTAATGTAATGTTACTTGTTCTAGTATCGTTGTATGTGTTCTCTTCCTAGTATAGTTGTATATGTTCTTCTATAGTATAGTTGTATATGTTCTCATAGTAGTAAGTATTAACTCATGAATGAACTGACTCATAGTATGATATTGTATTCTAGTAATAGTTCTAGTATCTTCCTAAACCACCCTTATGGTAGTTTACTAGTAATCTAACTGGTAAGTATGAACATGGATGTATACCCTTGCTACCCAAGGGCATTGGATGAACTGGAAGGACCTTTATGACTATATATGTACACATGATATATAACTAATATTTAAACGACCTTCGGACGGTACCCGATATCCCACCAGACCACATCCAAATCGAGGAAAAGGAAATAGGGTGGATAGCCTTCCTAAGTCCTTTGAACATTTCTTATATAATTATACATATATAGTCATGCAATTTATAATATAAAAGCATAAATAACTTATGTAAAACCTTTGAACATAATTATTATCTTAAGAAAAGATCGACTTGTTGTCAATCTATAAAACGGTTTGAAGGTATGGGTTTGATAAAACAATTTAGTATAAGGAGACACTTGTTTGAATCACAATTGTAAATAAGTTTGAAATAAAACATATAAAGTAAAATGTACAGTGTAATAAGGAGTTTTAAAACATATAAAATGTTTATGAAAATCATTTGAAGGAAACTGTTTGGTAAAATGGCTAATGAGTAGTAAATCATTTAAATGCTGCTTATTAATCACATGTGATTGATATAATAAGTGGCATGATTTTACTTGTATCCCCCCATAAAACATTTAAAAATAGTTAAAACATTGATTAAGGGGTATGAACTCACCTGCACTAAGTGATTGGAATTGAACGGACTGTTATCACAAGGAAGCATCGGACAAGTGCTTGGTGTCAAGTGAAGACTTTAGACACACACAATGATCCTAATTACATATGAAGACATATGTATATATATATATATATATATATATATATATATATATATATATATATATATATATATATATATATATAATTAGTGATTAAAACACTAATTATACAAGTATAAGCATTTTAATGCGAGGAAAACAATTTTGGTCAAGTGCTAGGAGGCAAATGGGTTGCAACAAAGGAGTGCAAAGCCTCTTATGGGAGTTTATGGTGAAACGACCATATGTTTTGGAGTTTACGGCCTAGGGGAGTAAACTTCTGGCCGTAAACTCTCAACAAGGTCTCTAAATGAAGCCTATCATTTATACAACTAGTTTGGTGAATTGATTCAAGGCTTAATCAAGTGTTTCGGTGACATTTTCCCCCTTTATAGGGGTTTACGGCCCTGGGACCATATCCCATGGAGATTACAGCCGTAATCTCCTTTGGGGGAAGGTTTATGGTGCTTTCAAGTCCCTAAATTATCAAGGAATGCATTAAGGCAATTGTCCAAGGCTTTAGGAGGATTTATGGCACCATTTGGCACCATTTATTGGAGTTCACGGCCCTGGAACATCTTGGGCCATGAACACCCTTTTCTTGGTGTTTTAATGGTGTTTGCTAGCCCCAAACACACAAGGGTACATGTCTAAATGCAAGCCTAAGACTTAGGAAGTGTTTGTGGCATCAAAACACCCCTATCTAGAGTTTTCGGCCCATGAACCATTTGGCCATGTATTTGCGGCCGTGAACACCCATAGGTGTTGGTATTTTGATTGTTTTGGGTCCTAGACACATCAAGGTAATGTGCTATGCTAGTCTCTTGGCTCAATGAAGGCATTTATGGCATTTTGGCAACCTAAAATGGAGTTTACGGCCCAAGAACTTCCTTGGCCGTGAACTCACTTTCACACGTGATTCTTAATTGTTTTGTGGACTAAACATTGTAATCAAGGCTTCTAGTTTGAGTTCTAAGGCTTTGAGGGTCATTGGGACACTTTTGGACCTTAAAATGGAGTTTACTCCCCAAGTGTTCTTGGGCGGTAAACTCCCAAATCTTGGGGTTTTCGTCCGATTTTGATGTTTCTAACACAATCTTAGCTATATAATATAAGTAGATCGAAGTACTCACAATTTGGGATAAAAACTCGAAGATCCGTGAGAGAGAATTTGGGTTTTCTCAATTTGGAAATGTAACTAATGAACCAATATGGTTCAGTTTTCTATATATAGTCCTGGGATTTTTGGCAGAAAATATTTTTATTCCCGGAATGAACTTTAATATCCTAGAGTATTGGAATAACAGTGTTGCACAAAACCCTAGTGCATCCACTCTCCTGATATCTCCTTAAGTGTAATTTCTGAAAAACTACCAAACTTATAGCCAAAGTCTGAATTTTCACTGTAACTGTTCTACTTCTATTGGCTTCAAATGGTTTGTACAAAATGGAAATTTCGGGTTGTCACAGACTCAAACAAGAGCTGTGCAATAGGGCCAAATCCTTCACTCTAAGATTACTTATCCTCCATTACATGTAACTTAATGTATTCATTTGATAGTCAGATCATATCAAAGTGATTCCCATAAAGCAAAAAGTAAGAAGCATTCAAGTAAAAGAGACGACTGGCACTAAGATACTATAAAATCAGGCAGATCCTCATACAAAATTCTCGATTTCTAACTCCTAGCATCTCGGATGCACCTCCGCCCTGCCCTCACTCTCTCAAGAGTGGCTAATCATTCTACGCGCTATTTGGCCACAAACTGCACCCACTCATGAAACTTCCACCAACACTGCAGTACTCACGTATGCTAATCATACATAACTCTGGATCTTATAGACATTCGAATAGTGATTATACCCTATGCCCTTCATCAAACCAGAACAACAAATAAGGCCAAACCAAACATTGTCAGACTATAGATTCTTAGTTATGTACAACAATGTTGCATACACTAAGCAACTACTGTAATGATGTAAATTTCATATAAGAACGAAACATAGGCTATCAGGCATCATAGAATCAGGAAATTCTATCATGTAATTCCTGAAGATCCTTAGCCTGTCACTAGCATATTGTTCTAAAATATCATAGTATCAAATAACAGATTGGTAATTTGGGATCTACTTACTGGCTCCGACTGATCGTACACATCACATCCTTTATTGAATATTTTGAAAACAATTTCGAAAATCATTTTTAAAACCTTTTCATTTCCTTAGTTTGAGACTGGATTTACATGAGTGTTCCTCCAATTCACTCAAACCAAGGTTCTGATACCAACTTGTAACATACCAAAAATTTTAACAAATTTAAAACTTTTTGAAACCACCCATTTACTAATAAAAGTGTTTACAAAACCATCTTTTCCAAAACATGATTTAAAATCATAGTCTCCCAAGATCCAATCAATTGTAAAACCAAGGATGTATACGGTCATGCCTTCACCTTGCCACGGTACTCAGAAGTACCTGAAACAATACACTAAAACTGTAAGAACAAAGCTTAGTGAGTGCCCCAAAGTACCACCACATACATATAACAAATAACATGCATACAAAGCCTTCAACCTCATTGGAATGCCCCAATGGCCAACAATCTTTCTGGTATGCTCATAGAGTCTTTAGCCTGACTGGAATGCCACACCAGCCTACAGTCTTTCTAGTACACTCACAGAACCTTCAGCATGACTGGTACACCTCATCAGACCTTCAACCTATATGTAACATTCTTTGTGCCTTCGGCCTGACTAGTACAACCTTTAGGTCCGCAGTCTATTTGGGCGCCCTGGGTCTCTTCGCCTTCAACACATAGCAGGACCGCCTCAACCCAACACACACAACATGTCAACATATACATATCCAAAACACATATGATCTTAGTAAACCATAACAACATATCGATATAAAAATTACTCGGTTTATTGACTGAAAGCACAAAGCAGTACAGTATCAACCCACCCACACCACGACGACATATACACAACTAAACATACAACCAGTCAACAGACAATCAAGAAGATCTTACAGAACACTAAGCATTGCATTATCCTATATACCATGATACAGATCTAACAGATCACTACAACATACCAACATGCAATAAACGATGATAACAATATAATGGGCCGACCTTGATGCCTTTGAGCCAAAAGTACAGTGAGGAAGATTCACTTCAATCCGCTGATGATCAAATAACTGCTCGGATCGCCGAACTGGATAACATCCTGCTAACTGACAATAAATACAATGTTAATTATTAATAAACCCGATAAACTAAAATACCCTTGGGTCAAACTTGGTCAGCCCTGGTCAAATTCAAAGTGAACGATCAAGGTCTAAAAGTTAATATTTCTTCCCAAAAGAGTACGCCCTACGTACCCAGAGAGTACGCCTAGTGTACTCTGATGTTGACCATTAGCGGGGTGCTGACTGTGTACGCGTATAGTACCACTAGGTATGCCCAGCGTACATAGCCCAATCCCAAAACTCCATTAAGAGAATATTTAATTAAGTTCTTACATCCAAAAGTTAGATCCACGCCCAAAATGATGTCCTAAGTCATAAATTTTCCAACTTTATGACTTTGCATGGCTATAAAGTGCTTAATGTCCAAAACCCTAAGTTCTTAACCAAATAAGACATCACAACTCTTGCATGGAGGGGATAGAAGGGCTAAGATCACATTTTTATAGTTCATAATAACTTTATAATGGATAAAGTTTCCAACTTTATCCCTTATAATGGTCCCAACAAACAAGATCTAGTCTTTAAGTATCAAACGGACCCAAAAGTTCATCTTTGTCAACTTAATCCATTAAGTACAAGTCTCCAACTTTCAGATCTGAATCAAAATTATGTCTAGATGGAAAAAGTTTCCAACTTTATCCATAACAAGGCCACAAAATTTCAAGATCTAAACTTTTTGCACTAAAATGATCAAAAGCTCATGACATCCAAAACTAGTTAGATCTAACAAATGCGTCATCAAGATTCAAACATTATACCTCTAGAAGATAGATCAAGGTGAACAAAGTCCAAATCTACAAGCTCTAATGTAACAAACACTTCTCCAAGAAGTTCATTCTTCTCCAAGGTGTACCATGCATACTCCAAAGCACTTAATAACACCTTGTTTTAGCATATAAAGCTCAACTAGGATTAGAGTTTCATGGAAGGGGTGGAGGCTTAGAATAGAGTGAGTTTGGGGTAGTTAAGGAATTTAAATATGGCTGAATCCACGAGAATAGGGTATGGGCACTGATTACGTATGCCCAACACACTCCGGGTATGCCCAACGTACTCAGGGTGCCTGAGTACGCCCAACATCCTCCCCTCTGTACGCCCAGCGTACTCAACATAACCCAAAACTAACCAAACTTCAACCGGGTATAACTTCTTCGTTCAAACTTCGATTTTCACGTTATTTATATCCACAGAAAGGTAACGAGTAGCTCTATACTTCTATCAACTCATCCTTTCCTTAAAACTTTGAAAAGAAAAATCCAAAATTCATAAAAGCCCGAACTGACACTTCACCGAAACACCCTTTGGCACCAAAACACAGACCGAACTCCCGGATCATCAAAATTACATTACCCACAACCGAATGGGTCTAAATCTCTTTTCCTCGAAGGCCCTAAGCCTGATGATACTTGGTCTTCGGGTCACCAACCTGTAACATCCGGAATTTCAGGTATTATATTTATTCATTGCATTTCAAGTTTTGTGGAAGAACTCGGTGAGTTGGTGCATAGACTCGCCGAGTAGAGACGCGAATCATTATCCGGGTGGATGGCTGGACTCGGCAAGTCGCCGCGAGGACTCAGCGAGTCCACGCTATTTAATGAAACCCTAATTCCTTGGGTTTAGGGCCAATTTAAGGGGCCTTATGGTCGTCATTTGTGGCCACCAGACCCCAGAGAGAAACCCTAAGTGAGCTAGAGCGATTGTGAGAGGAAAAGAGCCATTTTTTGATCATTTGTTGGTGTTTTTGCAAATAGAAGTGGACCAGGGCAAGAGGAGGCTGAAGAGGGTGCTAATCCAGTGATTCCAGGGCTTAGAGACTTCATTTTGAGGTATTCATTCGACCCTTCTTCAGTTTATGGTGTAATTCCTAGAGTTAGGGCATTTTAGCCCCTTTTAGAGGAAGGTTATTGAGTAATTAGTCCCTTCTCGTGTTGGTGTTGTAGATCTGGACCCAAAGAGGTCCAGAGACCCTTTTCCCTTGAGCTTTATGAGTGTTAATGGGGGTTATGAGCTTTGGATGTCATTTTAGTGGTCATATCTTCAAATAAGGCCTTTAAGCCTTTGCATTAGCAGCAAGATGTTAGCTTTACGTGATTATCATGCTTGGGGATGCCAGATCTATGATTGTATGGGACGAATCTGACCTTAGAAGTTGTTTCGAGAGTGTGCAGGGTATGAACTTGCCGAGTCCCAAGAACAGACTTGACGAGTAGTATGAAGGTTACCCATTAATCATTCAATGAGTGGACTGCCGAGCTAGGGGATGACTCAATGAGTCAGAAAGGTATTAGAGGACTGAAGTTCAAGGCTGCACTCACCGAGTTGTTCTTGAAACTCGGCGAGTTGAGTCGGGGTGGCCCCAAGATTCATGCCTCATGTGACTCATCGAGTTTAGGGAGGGACTCGACGTGCCAAGCGGGACAAAGAGTTAGGAGTCATGTGTGTACTCGCCGAGTCACCGGAGTGCACTCGGCGAGTTGGGTCAAAGTTTGACCATTGACTTTTGTTGACTTTTAGGGCTTGGTCAACAATGGAGTCCTTGAGTTGAGAGGGGGGTAAAATAGTATTTTACCCTTCGGAGGGTGACAATAGAGGGTCGAGTCTAGCCTCGGGTGTTATATTTATGAGGATATTTACTTTGTGTGATTAGGCAGATGCTAGGCAATACTT